>NC_135787.1:27010000-27610000 GCF_051106095.1 Pogona vitticeps
TTAACCTAAGTCATCTTAGATTAAAAGGAAAAAAGAAAGAAATTCTGCCCCTAGTGGTAGGAACGGATTAACCGGCTTTGCCTTAGTTCCTATGGGAAATGCCCCTCAACCTAAGAACCAAAAACAGCCGGAACAGATTAATTGGTTTTCAGTGCATTCCTATGGGAAATGCTGATTCAACTTACAAACTTTTCGACTTACAAACTGCCTTCCAATACGGATTAAGTTTGTAAGTCGAGACCCCACTGTACTGAAACAGCGATGTCTACGTTGGCTCGGGCACGTTGTGAGAATGGCTGATGGTCGGATTCCAAAGGATCTCCTCTATGGAGAATTACTGCAGGGAAAGCGCCCCAGAGGGAGACCACAACTGCGATACAAGGACATCTGCAAGCGAGATCTGAAGGCCTTAGGAATAGACCTCAACAGATGGGAAAACCTGACATCTGAGCGTTCAGCCTGGAGGCAGGCAGTGCATCACGGCCTCTCCCAATCTGAAGAGACCCTTGCCCAGCAGGCCAAGGCAAAGAGGAAGTCACAAAAGCAGCAAAACCAGGGAGCCGGACAGGGGACAGACTGGATTTGTCTTCAGTGTGGAAGGGACTGTCACTCTCGAATTGGCCTCCTCAGCCACACTAGGCGCTGTTCCAAGCCCTCCATACAGAGCACGCTACCATAGTCTTTCGAGACTGAAGGATGCCTAACTAACTAAAACTAGTCACTGAAGCTATAAGTACATGTACTTTTTGTGTGCAGTGGTAATGGTAGGTTAATTTCCATGCATGCCATCCCTGTAAGCCAGCATTATCCCAACCTGATGGTTTGCTATTCCTTTCTTCACTCTGGGGCCATGTAGTTTGTCTAAGGCTATACAGGTTAGCTCTTCTCCTACAAGTCACAGTGGGTAATTAAACTCCCAGTCATTGTGCTCTGATTCACTGAGCAATCCAGCCAGTAGTATGAAATTACTGAGTAGGGAAAAGAAAGAGAGAAACAGCTATACAAAAAAATGGTCTAAATAAGAGCTGTTAGGTTGCTGATGACAATAAAGAATAGAACAAGGTCATAATTTCCATTCTTTGTATAAATGGCTAGCTTCTTTGCAGATTTTCAAAGTTGAATTAGTTGATTAAATTAGGGTTAGATTAGATGACCTCCTTCCCTTCCGCCTTCCCTACTGAGATCTTTTTGAAAATTACTCATCTAAAATTCTGTTGTCAATGGGATTAAATTCCACCCCAGTTGCTGCATTCCCAAAAATAAGAGATCTCGCAGCATTTTTAAAAAGTAAATGTTATATGGAGAGACATACTTTGTGTCATGCTTATATAAGTCCCTACTAGAGTAGTGTAGCAAACAGCCCCACCCTCACCTGTCCATCACAGCTGAACACTGGAGAAGGAGCCAATGAGAGGATGGAAGGTGGAGCCAAAGGGGGAGGGGGCTGGATATAAAGGCTGGTGTATGGAGTCTGAGAGAGATTCTGGTAGTGAGAGACAGTGTAAAACTTAAAAGTGAACTAAGAGTGAGTTAGAGATCTGTAAGAACGCTGAACGGAACAGAGAGTTAATAGAGTTTTAAAGTTAAAGTATTTATTTGTTTGTTTGTTTGTTTATATATATATATATATATATTTATTTGATTTATTTATTTATTTGATTTATACCCCGCCCATCTGGTCTAAAAGACCACTCTATGCGGCTTCCAATATAGTAAAAACAGTGAAAGAATACAAAAAAACACAAACAATTACATAAATCATATTGTAATAAACAGAATACAACAATAGAATAGAAAATACATAAGGAGAGAATAAACAGAAAAGTCAGATATTAACTGGAGGGAAGGCCTGAATGTATAGCCATGTTTTTAATTGATTAGTAACCTATGATTTACCCTGATCTAATAAATGACTTAAGTTTTAAAAGCACACGTCTTCATGATTAAATGGTATTAAGGCAGTAATACCTGGTGGCAGCGAAGAAAGAAGAGCAAGAACCTCGTGAAGGCCTGGGGGAATAGGGGCTTCTGAGGAAATCGCCACAAGTGGCTTTCCAGAATCTTGAGCATTCAGGTTTTCTTTCTCGCCCTTACTGCCCCAAGAACTTTTTAAAAAAGGAGATGTCAGGGATTAAATCTAGGATTTTATGGATTTATCCATGTTGTAAATCTGACAAAAATCTGTGGGCTCTCAAGCTGACTAGTGGGAGCAAGCTGGTGTCTCTATAGTTTTCCTGTCAAGATCAGCAGAGCCACTGCCCTTCACATTAATTCTGTTTTCAGAAGTGCTGTGTTTTGGAACTTCCTTTGATAACCAAACAGGAATTTTAAGAAACATATGTAAGAAATTAAACATCTGGTAAACATTACATCAACCATTCTATACCATATTAGTTAGCTTAGCTGGCTTGGACAGTTTTGAAAGCATGTCAGATAAACTCCTGGAAAGTAGCTCTTATCAGTGGATATTAGCTTTGAAAGTTGTGTTGCCAGGAGACTGAAAGGCAAGAGAAAAATATTATTTTAGAGACTTTATTCATAGGCTTCTCAGAGGTATCTAGGTGCCTTGCTGCTATAGGAAGCAAGACTCTGAAACAAATAAATCTATAACCAGCAAGATTTTTCTTCTAGTTATTTCCTATAAGAAGCAAGGGGGAAAAGTGTAAGAAGATAGTGAGCTATCTTGTTTTGACCTTACCAGCTTTCAAATTTTATATGACAGAAGAAGATATGGGTTTTATAATAGATTTTCTTTCATTAAATGGGAAAAAGATACGAACAAGAAACATCTAGCATGTAAAAGATTATATCAGTATTGAAATCAAGCACTAATGTTTCCCTAATCTTTGTATTTATTGTGTATTTGTCATATTTACAAACCACCTTACAACCAGTAACATACATAACAATAAAAAACACTAAAATGGTATAATAAAATATGATGCTGCATTAAAAAAGAACAATCCAAATTAAGATAATAAAATATGAAACAAAGATAGAATTACAGTGGTGCCTCGCTAGACGATGATAATCCGTTCCACTGAAATCACTGTTTAGCGAAATCATTGTCTAGTGAAAAGCATTTCCCCATTGGAATGCATTGAAACCTGTTTAATGCATTCCAATGGGGAATAATCGTCGTTGTCTAGCAAAGATTGGCCATAGGAAAGCCGCTTTGCAAACCACCGACCAGCTGTTTAAATTGCTGTCTTGCAGAGCTTAGGTCCCGAAAACACCTGTTTTGCGAGCGCAGAGGGAGCTGTCAAAATCATAGTCTAGCGAAAATTGGTTTGCGAAGCAGGGACCAAACATTGTCCAGCGAAATTCCCCCATAGGAATCACTGTTTTGCGAATCGCTATAGCGATCGCAAAAAGTCAATGTCTAGTGAAAAAACTGTCATGCGGGGTAGCTGTCTAGCGAGGCGCCACTGTAAAAGAAAGACAAGTAAGCTTTTTCAGCCTAAGGGCCCAAATCACTTTCATAAAAGCTCTCAGTAAGCTGCACTTAGTGGCAGGGCCAGAGGTGAAATGGCAGGGCAAAAGTTTAAAAGCTTTCAAAAAAGGTGTTTCAATCTATGAGAATGTAGTTGGGGAAAAACACACCATACAAAAGCTGTGAAACAACCAAGGGTGGTGATAAGGGGAAGAGAGCTTATGCCAGCCTTGGCTGGACTGATTGGACTGCATATGGCTGATTTAAAAGCTGCCTCAATATGACAATTGAGGCTAGGATAGCAAGGCAGGGTGTCAAATAGGAGAGATGTGAGGTCCAAATCAGCCTGGGAAAATCAAAGGATGGCAATTTAAATATGCAAATAAGAGCTGTTCCTAGAACTCTTTCCACCTTTTCATTTAATATGTTACCATAAGCCCACATGCTATTTCTAAGAGATGAGCAAAATGCCCAAGTCTTGAGGGAGGGTCTACAGATCTAAAAGGAATCCAGTGGGACTCTTACTTAAACACCTTTTGAAATTGACAGTGCAGTTTATTATTGAGTGTTGCTGATTATTCTTAAATAAATGAGCCAGAACTGCTTCTTGGTGGAGGAGACCAGGAAAAATATTAGTGGGTGGATCAGATGGACTCCATGCTTTTAAAGAGGAGACAATTCTCTATAATGTACTTTACAGATTTAGACAGTACCCTTGATGTAGCCGATCCTTGAGCTCAGGCCTTTTAATAAAATTACCACATCTTAAACATGGGTATTTATTTACAGATTGGAAGAAGAAAACATTTCTGGCAATAGAGACCACATTTGGTTAATACAATAAGCCATGGAAACTTGGCATATTGATGACAAGCTGGCCATTATTAATCAAACATTACTTGGATGTGGCTCTGTTTCATTTACGTTTACTTATGCCATTAAAGAAAATGGTAACTGGCAGCTTTCGAAGATTATGTATATGTTTGTTGCTGTTGTTGATGATGATTTTGATTATGCTGCCTAATTGTTCCTGCTTGTAGCTGAGGCAACTAAACCAATTACAAAGCCTGGTCCTGTTTTATTGTTATGTCTGAAGCTGTCAGCAGCTGGAATTCTGGCTTGTTTCCTCTTGCACTAACTTGGAGAAAGAATCAAACCCCAGATTCTCCAGCTTTGCTGGGTTTGTTTAGCTACATACACTGCAAACAGGAATAGGTGACCAACATATATCAGGTGCTCATCATCCCTAATAAGCCAGGGTTCTTGGTGTTCCCAGCCCTGTTGTCACAGTCAAACAACATAATCAAATCCATGTGGTATTCATACTGAACAACACAATGTTCTTTGTTCAATATGCTTATGAAAAATTCTATTAATAGTAGGAAATAAGTAATTATGTGGAATAATACATTATGTTTTGTGGTTCCCTTTGTTCTTTCCCACAGTATTTGTAGTTATGTTTGCTCTTTGTGTTGCATTCCCCTCTCTCCAAGGTTGCTAAAAATAAATCCTATTCTGATACTCTAAGGTCCTCATGTGTCCTAATTGACAGAGGCTACTTGTCTTTTTGAAGGACTGTTCTGTCCAAATTCTGTTGAAAAACAAAAACTTCAACAGCAACGAGGACAGGACACTTGAAGTTGCCTTTCAACAGTCAGCACCTGGGCATCATACTGTGCCCATTCACCAAACTAAGATATATTGTAATTCTGTTTAAATGATGATATGTGCTGTAGTGGATAGAGTGATGGACTAGGACTTAGGAGGCCTGGGTTTGAATCCCTACTGAACCATAGAAACTCACTCTCATTGAATAACTTACTCACCTTGAAAACCCAGCAACAAAAACAACAACACAGCATCAAGTCAATTCTGACTTAGGGCAACACATTTTGAGGTTTTCTAGGTAGAGAGCAATCAGAAGTGGTTTAGCAATTCTTTTTTTCGGGGCACTCTGGGTCCATGCATCTTGCTCAAGGCCACACAGGCTGGGTTCTTTCAGGATGAACAGTGGGGAATTGAACTACCAGTCTGTGGCTCCATAGCCAGATATTTGAACTCAATGAACTACCCAGCCAGCAAACACCCTATTAGGGTCTCTTTAACTTCATTGCAACTTGTGGGCACCTAATAACATATGCTCCTTCTAATTTTGCATGTGTATGCCGAAATTAACAAATGCAAGTTAGTGCCATATTTTGTCCCTTTTCTTTGAAGCCTTTCATTTTGTTTTTTGACAAATTACTCCCCTATTTATATGGTAATAAGCACAGAGTTTATTTTGCCAGTAGAAAACTAGAAAATCATCCTTCATCAGCTGTGTTGACTAACTAGTGGCACAATTGATCTGGTGGGTTATATTTGCTGTTGTTTCAACTTATATACTGCCGCATAGTGCTAGAGCACTCTGTCAACAGTTTACAATGTATTTAGGCAAGGAACACTTTGCCCCCCCCAGCAAACTGGGGACTCATTTCACCAACCTCAGAAGGATGGAAAGCTGAGTTCAGCTTGTGAGCACTACTTGAATTTGTCAGGATTGAACTCAGGTTGTGAGCAGAGCCTTGACAAGTACTGCATTTTAACCAATATGCCATGGGGCTTGTTTTGTAAGATTGTTTTCATTTTCCCTAGTACATTTTGCAGAAACTGAGAATTTGAGAATATGAAATATAGAATTCAGTTGTTGGATATTTAGATGCTTTTGTGAGTGACTAGGAACTCACCTAGGCTCAGTGTGTCAAAGGACAGTTCACACCTTCGACTTATCTTCTGTTATTGAACACTTCAAAGAAAGGCCTTCCCTGCTTATTTCAAAGAAAGGCCTGAGATAGAAACTGATGCTTCCATGTTTACCTTGACAGAGGGCATATCAAAGCAACCTGACAAGGACTCTAACACCTCAACTGTAATCTTTTGTCTGGAAGGAACTCAGTTTGTTTCCTTCCCAGAGAGTTATGCAGTTTTGACTGGGTTTTGACTGGGAGAAAGGCAGCAGGTCAGGAAGCTGCCTTTTATTTTAGTGAAACGTGAAAGAGGATTAAGGTACTGTTGTCAACAGACATGTAATGGCCCTTTTAGTTGTATAAAACAGAATTAAGAGAACTAGTTAGTTAGCCAAGCATGTCTCTGAGGAGAAAAGTGGTTTGCTTCCCTGCTATTCTGAGATGTTTAGAAGGGGCTAGTTTGATTCTAAGGATGAAGCTGGGTTCATTTAAAATACGACAAAGCTATGCCAAGAGAATGCACTCTATGCAAGTCCCAGAACTGCACGGTTTCTCCACTCTCCACCAAGGTCTCTCCACTCTCCACCAAGCATTAAATATAGTGAATTAGCTTTTAGTAGTTTCTAGTGTTTTTTTTTTCTTTAATGCTTTTTACGTCTGTCGCTGCATTTCCTCCTGTATTTTGAGAAACATTTTCTTGTAACTGCATGGCGGTTTGACTCCTTTGTCGTTTGAATTCCTTCCTTCCTTTTAATAAATTACAAAATTCCTTTCAAACAACTGTTTGGATTTTTGGCTGAGAGGGTTTTGGTACTACAACCAGTCCTTTTATGGGTCTTTGTGTAGCAGTGGCGTCAGCTACCTCACAAGGCTGGCTCTAAGTGACTAGGTTTGGGAATTCCTTGTTTTAGACTTCCTGGAGCACTGCCAGGTCAATAGCCTGTGCTACTTCTGGCTCCTACCTGAGTGCTCCCACCTCAGGATGACAAAGAATAGTGCAGCTAAGTGGCTATAGTCAGGCAGACTTGATTGGGAACTGTGAAACGTTTGTATATAAATTGACATCCTCTGCAAACTTGCAAACATGTGAATTCATCCACGAAGAAAGTAAATTTGCTCTTCCAGTTAAGCACTCCGTGTTCTCCATTCCTGTGCAGTTCTCTGAACAATCACAATCCAACATTATGTATGCCGGCATGGGATGAGAGGAGGAGACTCAAGATTTAGTGTGAGGCTGCTTGAGTTTCTTTTCCAAAGAAAAGGAGCTTTATTTGAGTTGCATTCAGCAAACTCGGTTTCTCACCAGAACTATGCCAGAAGATGGCATTGCTGTGGGCTGATCTCCCATCTCCATTGCAACAAGTCATTAAGAGCTAGTAGAAAGGCTGCACTTTGAAAGTCCATTAGCATGAATCAGGCTAACAGGAAATGAATTTGCTTCCAGATCTCCTATCAAGGACAGTGCCATTAAAGTCTCCAAAACCTGCAGGACTCTGGGTGAATTTTTGTTCTTTCTGTTTTATTACTGGTATATGAATAAGAAACTCCTATTACACAATGCATTTGAGTCCGTAATAAGCTTTAAAAGCTGTACAGATGGAAAACAGAAACAAGTGGAAAATGCTTATTCCCTTGTTTCATGCAGATCCTTAGCATTTCTGCTTTCCCATGGCAAATACAAAAGCTCCACTTTGACAAGTGTCATGAGATAATAGAGATTTTATCTAAAACCTTACAGTGTGTGGTTGTGCATATTAACCATGGAATTCAGAAAGGAAGATGTTTTACTAAAATCACTGTATGGGTGCAATAGTTCAGCTTCTGTGATCTCAAGCAATGTTAATCAAACTAGAAATTGTAGAAATCCTGGCATAAACATCTTGGCATAAAATTACATTCCTGTCTCCTGTTTCTGTCTGGGTCTACAAAGCATTAAAAGAGCCAGCCAAGGTCCTACTTCTGAGGAAAATGGAACATTTTGTACTAACAGCTACTGTTACATGCCTTGAATTTTCAGTCGATGCATTAAAATAAGAGGCCTTCGAACTAATGCATAACTAGCTGCGTTTTATAATGATTAACTATTAATGATGCACAATTCTGAATATTGTAGCTACGTGTCAGTAGACTACTAGATTCAATCATACTCTCAGGTAAATTAGAATAGAAATCCAGCCTAACCGTATGGTTGTACCTACATTCATTGTACTATTATCAAAAAAAGAGGTAGCTGTGTTAGTCTGTGCTAACATATCAGGTTAAAAACAAAATAAAAATTAAAAATTAAGAAGACAAAACTGTTGTGGCAACTTAACTACTAACTGCTGAATTTTAATGTGAGCTTTTGTGGACAAGTCCGCTTCCTCAGATGTAAGAGGCCACTTGAAAATGCAGTGACATTTTCAAGTAGCCTCTGGGAGTATCTGACAATATGCTGAATAACACTGGAAAATACATGGTATTTGTTTACCACACTAAATGGCTTTTCTCAAAATGACTTACAAATTTCACATAAGTAAAAATTTAAAATAGCATTAAAAAGGTCATAGATATATTTAATTATCTTATATTTGGTACTTGATTTTTTTTTAAATGAAGGTGAACAGTCATACCAAGCTGCAAAAGGGGGTTCTTTATTTTTATTTTGTTTCATTATAAATTTGCCTTTAGTGTAAACTGCATTTGCAGCAGGAGAAGTATGTGACAGATTTTGGCCCATCTGAGAGATGAGAAACATGTCGTCCTGCAACTCCCATCAGCTCATAGTCAGTGGTGATGAGTGAGTGGATTTTCAGTCAAACAATATCCAGAATAGGACTTATCTCTTCAACAAGCAAGCTCAGGGACTCGCTTTCATGAGAGGATATGCTAGGTCCAATTAAAACTGGTTATAAGAAATCAGCTGTTTGTGTGCTAGCTGTTATGCTCCTGTTTAAGTTCTATTTTTATTGTATATTAAGGCAAGTTTTGGATGCAGCTTACTTACAGCTTATATCTGTCTTAGGACATGTTAGTTATTTCTCTACTTAGCCTAATATATTCCTCCGTACCAACAGAAGATAGGAAGAAAATAGTACATGGATGTCTACATGTTCCTCAGCCTAGCTTAGCTGCTGCTGTGCTGTAATATTTGATGAGAAGGAGAACTGGCTAGTCTTTTTTGAGAGATTGGGTCAATAACATAGATTGGACCAATTTACTCTGAACATTTCTAACATCTCTGTCTCAATTATAATATATTCAATAGAATATACTCTCCACATTGATGGCTATTTTCATCACAGCTGATTCAATTCAGCAGAAGGCCTGACCAAAATCAACAACCATTTGTATAAATTTCAACAGGTGGCAGGTATCTTTCTCTTCAGTGGCACAGGTAAAATCATGCTAGTTTTCTCCAACTTGGTGCCCTCCAGTGTTGGAAGAAAGTCCTATGATCTCCATCTAGCATGGTCATGTTACCTAAGGATACAGTCCAACATATTTGTCTAGGTGACATGGTATTAGGATTAGGAAGGGTTGTTGTTGCTCCATCCTTTTTTTGTACCCTACTCCCTGGGTTCAATAAAACCAATTTCAGAAAGTTCTAGCAGTCTTGAATTCATAGAGACCATGTTGGAGGAGGTTTTGCCTACCACTCCTGATGCTTGATACAAGATTTAGCTTTTTGCTGCATTTCTGTAAGTCTAGCATTGAAGATAAAATAATATTTTCATTTGTCCCAGATAACATATCTTCATCCAAATATCCCCTGGGGATTTATTTTCAGTTATTGTCTGGCTTCTGGAGACTGAATATGACTGCTTGGTCACAAAGGTATGCCAAAGTTTGATCTATGAAACACTAATGCATTTTGTCTTCTAAGGAGTCTAATGGTTCAGTGGTTAAACTGCAGCACTGCAGCCAAAACTCTGCTCATGATCCAGATTCAATCACAGATAGCTAGCTCAGGGTACCCTCAGTCTTCCCTCCTTCCAAGCTTGGTAAATTAAGCATCCAACATGCTTGGGGTGGGGGTAGGGAAAGTGCATAAATAAATTGTAAATTGCCCAGAGAGTGCGTTAAGCACTATGGGGTGGTCTATAAGCAGCATACACTTTGCTTTGTTTTAATTTACCAGACCCTTCTTTTCTGCCTATTTATTTTATAGCTCTTTGGTTATCCAAAGATGGACCTACTGAGGGCCAGCCAGACCAGGAGTTGCCTATTCTCTGACTATCTGCAGAAACCCATTCTACCTATTTTCCTCCCTCATCATATTTCTTAATATTTCTTAATATTTCTTGTATACTGATCAAGAGGTAATTCTTTAACTATAAATAATGTTTGATTGCCCCAGCAACAGTATTCAGTGCTTCCTAGAGTTTGCAAATTAGCTGAGTTTGCTTTGTGATGTGAACTTCGGCTGGGTCTCCAAGTATGACTGCTCAGTCACAAAAGTCTGCCAGAATTTTGTCTATAGAACACTAATGCATTTCATTTTCTAATTAGGGGCTATTCGTGAAATATAGCTTCATCTTCATGTTTGTCATGCAGTGTACAATGTGCTGCTTACTTCCCATAGATAATTTTGGACCAGTCATTAATAACTATTGAAACACTCTTTAGTTGAGAAACATTGCATCTCCCAGTTTCTTTTATATAGGTATATATTCAGGATCAATGCAGGCTGCATGATTTCTTTTCCTGCAGGAGTGCATATTGGAGAGAAGAGGAACAGATTACTTGCTTTCTCATCTAGGCAGTCTGGTACCTCCCAGCTGCCAAGTGTAAATGCACTTGATCAGAGCCAGATTTGCTGGCTGCCAGGAGCTGCTGTGTTCTAGAGGAACTAGAGGATCATGCGGTGCTATGTGGACAGCAGAGAGTGGCCAGAAGCAAGCACATGGATTACAGTAAAAGGGATGTAACAGGAACATCTGCTACCTCTGACATCAGTTTGCAAGAAAGCCTGGAGGCTTTTCTCTGCCAGGAGGTGTCAGTGAGAACAGAGAACCAACTGGGCTTGGCAGTGAGTGGCTGTATTTTTACAGTTCAGAGACTAGATGTACCTTATGATGGGAAATGGCTTCTATTTCTTTTGCATATGTGTGTGTGTGTGTATTTCTAATCTCCAGTAGATTCACCTTGAACTGCTGCACCACTGATTCTTCTTCATGACTTAATTGTAGTTGTAGAATATAGCTGATCGTAATCAGATGGGTAAAATTGATTTTCCCTGAGCCCATGATGTGTCTTGATGTGCACTTATATTTGGGAGGTATCTGTCTGGGATTTTGCTTTCAGTGGTTGCTGCAATGTAAGCAGGCAGAAGTGCGTTGAATGAGTGGGACTGAAGAATTAATAATGGTGGGGAGCACTGTCAGTCAAAACATTTTTGTGGGGTGATGTATGGAACTGAGTGAAATTGAAGTAGACAAATGACAGTGCAGTCCTGTCTAGACCCACTGGGTTCTATAGGGCTTGCTACCAGTTAAATGTGCTGGTTACCTTCTCAGATGGCAGTTATATGAGCATCAGTATTTGTTGACATACTAGAGATCGATGGAAATGCAACAAGCTAACCTAATCTTGTGCGTACTTTTCATTCAAATTGTAAGGGTTGTAAATGGGTCAGGTTAACCTGCCTCCTGGAAGTTAAGGGGTATCACTTTGTACCTTTTTGAGTGATGTTTTATTGGCTTGTAAATTAATGTGAAGGTGTGTTTGGGATTCTGATACTAAGCTTTACTAGATGGGGTTAGCTGGTGGAGGCAAGTCCCACCTATCTGCCAGCATTATGACTAAGAGGTGTCTGCTTGAGGGTGGAGTGAGTAGGAGAAAGAATAAAGAACAAAAGTAGATAAAGATATTTGAGATTTTGCAGCTGCTATGCAAGAGGTGGGGTTCCTGTTGCTCATGGAAACTGATGCTGCTGATGTTTTCAGTCTATATATTTGTAAAATAAAATGTTATTTACAGAGATACTGTAAGGCTCCCATTACCTTGTCTTTGTAAATACCTTACAAAAGGTTCTTCTGAAACATACAATGACTCAGGAGAGCTATTGTTTTCCTTGATGAAAGGACTTGTCACGCCCTCTATCAGACAGTGGTGCTATAGAAAGTGCCTCAGGATTTTCATGCTGTTAATATGTTGTAGTGATTTACTACAAGCTGTATTTAAATTAAATTAAGTAACTGATGTGTGTAATATTTTTTTCTGATGATATATGCAATATTTTGCATCCGTCTGTTAGACTGTTTAGCAAAATTCAGAGATACTTTATAATAGCAACTACCTTGCTTAGGATGTTATTCACTAACCTGACATCATCCCAGTGTGTTGTGGCCAGCCCCCAGCTGACATAGAAAATGGCCATGCTGAGTGAGAAAATGAATTTTGTAGTCCAGCACATGTGAATGGTCTCAATTACTGTGATTCTTTAAATGTTTTTGTGGTCTAGCTGTTGTTAATTCTCATTTATTTTTATTTTATTTGTTGTTATGTGCTGTAAAGGCACTTGCGGTCATTTTGAGGAGAAAGGTGGGCTAAAAATATTTTAAATAAATATATAATTAGTTACAGCAACCCTAACAGCTTTTTTGAAGTATGTGAGATGTTCAAGGAGTTGTTTACCACTGTCAGTAAATTTCCATGGCTGAGTGGAGATTTGAACCCATATCTCCTGCGTCCTAGTCCAGTACTCTATTATAGAACAAAATGCTATCCAAGAAGGGACTAAGCAATTCAAAACAAAAAGAGTTTTAAACAAAGAATCAAATATTAGCAAAGGAAAAAGAGAATTGAAAAAACAAGCATGTAACTTCTCAAAAGCGCAAAAAAATCCAGACTCATCTAATATGCCCCTGATGCTTCTGTATCTTCTGGGATCATATTGGGCTAGTTAGTCACCTGAGTGTCCATCAGCCTGCTCCTGCTCAGATTTAACCAATTACTTCCGTTTTACCTTAAATGGTGAATCTGTTGGAGATGATAATCTTTGAAAAATGAAGGACAAACTATTATCTGTTATACACCACTGGCTTTCAATATTGTCTACTTTGCTTATGATCTTCAACCTGTTTGTAATTATGATTTTTGGCTACATTAAGGATGTTATTTTAAAATGGAAAAGTGGTGTAAAATGTATCAATCATCAGTCAATCAATCTGAAGGTCACCAGGTTGGAGGAGGAGAATTCTTTGCATATATGTAAACACTGGCAATCACATCGTCCCAGGGGAAGGGCTTGGACTTCCCAGGTATAGCCAGTACAAGAGATGACGAATGCTGGAAAATCCAGCTAACAGTGACACTCTGTATAGGTACAGTGGTCCCAACCCCTCAAGTCTGAAGCAAAACTAAAGTAGCATTATAAATTTCACCTGCTTGGAGTCTTGGGCTGTGTCTAGAATGCTCCTTGGACCCAAACTAACATTCTCCACTCTATTCCCATCTGTCAAAACTAGCCCTAAAGCAAATTAATCATTGACTAGCCTGCCAAATCTCAGCCAGCCATGTTGACTCTCAAAAGTCCTGCCTCAAATAATACTGATATCAAATCTGATAATATGTGATGGTATCTGAATACAATGTAAGAGGTTAAGGCCTTCAACATATTCTTTATTTTTATGCTAAAATATGTTCCTACTCTTTCTCCCATGAATGTTTTTCTCGTCAGTTGACTCCTCTCTCTCTCTCTCTCTCTCTCTCTCTCTCTCACACACACACACACACACACACACACACACACACACACACACACACACACACACACACACACACACACACACACACACACACACACACACACACACAAAACACACACTTTCCCGAAAACATAACTAATGTGTTTAAGGCTGCATTTGTAAATAGAGTTAATGGGGAATAGGTGTCTGCACTGGGGCTCTGGGGTTGACATCAGAGTAAACATGCAATGAATTTAGTCTCTAAATCTCAAATGTGTGGGAACTTGCCTGGATTGTGTCCATTGTTGTTATGAATTGGTTTGTTCTATTTGTAAGCGAAATGCCAAATTACCATAGTTACAGAGCTTTGTTTTGAAGAGGCCTGATGTGTTCATAGGATAACTAATTCAGGCTATGTTTACAGGAAGAAAAATGAATTCAGATTTTAATCTGAATGCATATTTGAAAGAGAGCCTGATGTTTTTGGATCTGGAATAAAGTGGGAGAAAAATAAATGAAACCGAATACATATGAAAAATTAAACCTTAAGTTAAACTGAGAGGGTTATGTTTAACCCATAGTTGCCAATTATAAATTAATTTTGCATTTTGGAAAGGCTTCTTAATATGATTCTATAATTTGAACAAAGTTGTATATCCAGAATAAACCCTGTTTCCCCACTGCACAAATCCAGATACATGAACTTAAAAAAATGCCATTTTATCTCTCATTGGTAGATAATAGGTAGATAATTGGTAGATAATATTTTGCACTGCATTTTTATAAGCGTATTTTACAGTTTTTCTCCCACTGCTCAGTATCAGCAGTTCATGCTTAAAAGCTATGTGAGGAGGTATGAAGATTGTATATGAGCCTGGTCTTTTTTTTTTTTTAAACCACACATATACATTGAATGCCAATGATAGGGTAAATTATGACTTGTAGTCAGTGTTTCAGTATGTGAACTACAGTGTAATCATGGAGCTAATGAAAGCCTAATTTGTATCTCTACATAAAGTCTGCTGTTACTTTCTGACAAATCTTTTGTTAGATACATTCTTGCATGCTTCTTGGGTAGGAGCAGCAAATTCAGATCAATATGTAATTTAATTTATTATGACTGTTCTTCTGTTCTTCAGTTTCATGACTTTAAGAGAATATGAATTGTAGGTTCATAAAAATTATAATTTTATTGTTTACTTAAATAAAAACAAAATGTAAATAATTATCTAGATTTGTACCTAATTTATAACTATAGAAGCAGTTCAGTATTTAATAACACAACCCAGCAAAGTCTACAAAATGTTGATCAGCATTGTTTAAAAAAACCCAAGCTTTGATGGTGTGCTAAAAGGTCTGAAGAAAAAAAATAGGTTACAGAAATGCTCATTAAATCAAATGCTATAGATAGCACTCAACTTAAAAGAAGGAAATACACGAATGCTACAATCATGCAGTCCTTTTCCAGCATCGTGTTTGAGCAATGAAAATGCAAAATGGGGAGAAAAGTCCCTTAAAAAGAAAAAAAAAGGTACAATCCTAAATAGCCAAGACAGTTCAGAGACATCTGAACGGACACTAAGAGCCTGTCCACACTGGCGTATAGGTATTGTATAAGAATCACTGATGGAACAGTTTGAATCACAAAAACACTTGTCCATAAGTGTTTCTGCTTAGAACGATCCATCCTTCCCTGTAAGAGCTGTTGTACATCTTTTCGGCCCAGTGATAGAACACTTATTCTTTTTTACACACTCATTGTTTAGCCTGTTTAGCTAAGAGATAGCCTCCCATAGCCTCAGCTTCTAACTTCTGTTATGGTTGCAGAGAACGGCTCACTACTTCTCCCCACAACCTCAACAGATTATTTGCAGCTCAATCCATCCCACACCTAAAACAGCCAGTCTGGACAAGCCTTAAGCCAGCTGACCCTTCTGAGTCTTGAAACATCTTAAAACCATCCTCCTCTTCCTTTAGCATTAGGACATATGGATCTTGCATAATTTGACTGTTTCCCTAACCCACCTTTTCTCTCCCCTTGCTTTTTTTGTTTTTTTGTTTTGTTTTTTGACTATCTGAGACCAGAAAGGGATTTCTGCAAGCATAAAAATATTTCTGTTGATAGAAGAAGGATTCTGCATCTTCTAAGCCCCAAGTGCTGATAGATCTTTGAACTGTCGTAGCACTATATACAAGCTGATATTTAACTCTTGATATTCACTCATGAAACAAAGTTAACTTATTTATAGACTATGGATTGTCAGAAGAATTTATGGGATTATAATCTGATTTACAGAATTGTCACTTCTTTTGCCAAGCAATTGCTAGTTCAGCTCTTCTCATTGGATTCATGAGAAGACAAATCTTTTAGATATGTAAATTTCAAGCTGCAGATAGGAATATTAGCCGTAATCCTGTTGTACAACTCCACTGTCATGAAGGTTAGTGATGCTATCAGACACATACATTAATCTCTAATTTAAAGTTTCCTATCCTACTCCCACTTTAAATAGGAAACTTTAAATTAGAGATTAATGTATGTGTCTGATAGCACATACATTAGGATACAGAGTTTCCTATCCTACTCCCATTTGACACAACTCCAGGAGGCAGTGGAAGATAGGAGGGCCTGGCGTGCTCTGGTCCATGGGGTCACGAAGAGTCGGACACGACTAAACGACTAAACAACGACGATCCTACTCCCAACCCACCCCCAGATTCCAAGGCTCTCTAGGGATCCTTTACGATTTAGGGCACTGGTTTACAACCTTAGGTAACCCAGATGTTCTTGGACTGCAACTCTGAGAAGCCTTCACCACCAGCTTTGCTGGCCAGGGTTTATGGAAGTTGCAGACCAAGTGCACCTGTGTTACCCAACGATGGGAACCACTGCTTTAGGGTATCCTTTGGGAATCTTGCGACTGGAAGAACCTTTAGTACTTCAAAATTGTTGTCAGGAAGCCTTTTCTCAGAACTAAGCATTGTGAGTGAGGTATCCATAGAAACCACCTGTGCCTCTGGAACAGAGGTGATTTTCAGCAGGGAAAGCTTTTTACAGGTGACTTGTTTACCTGCTGAATCTCCTGTCCAGGTGCTCAGCTTGGATGGGTGACTTCAAAGTCCCTGATCCCCTCTTTGTGGTTCCTTATCTTTAAATCAAACTACGATTAGACAGCCTTTCAAATGAAGGACATCTTCAAAATGAATATGGTCTTCTGGCAGTCTTGGAATTTATTTATTTATTTGACTTGTATGCCGCCTTCACTCTGCATAAATGGAGAATTGCTTTCCTTAAAGGAGGATAAATGGCCATCCTACCCATGGAAAAAAATGGAAATTTACAGACCCTTGCAAGCCACCATCTAAGGCACCTTCCTCATTTGACCCATGAGAGCTGGCCCTCCATGAGAGCTGGCAGTATATAAACGTTCTTATATATATATATATATCTTATACACACACAAACACACACACACATTTCTGCAAAATCCTGGAACTTAAAACAGACTAAAAGAAAGAAAGCTGGACTTCCCAGCATTTTAACAGGCCCCTATGACTTGCACAAAAATGCATCAATGGTAACATGATATCACTCATCTTTGCTTTTAAAGTGTGTACCAGAGCAGGCTGATTGTGGCATAAGTGAGAAGCACAAGCAGTTATCTCACGTAGTATAAACAAAGCTGCAGACCTAGGTTAATGCTAATGTCTCTATAGTTTGAGCCAAGAGCTTTTCAGCATTATTATTACCACACACCGGGCATTCAGCCCATCCATCTAAATGTCTCAAACACATTAAAGTTATGGATTACCCTTTTGTACTCGTCTTCAAACAGTGTGAATCTGTTGCTACTGTTTTCAGTTCTCTGCTTGGTAAGAATACAGTATAGGAAACAAGACATTTAACTTTCGGATGTTCTGAGGTGGGTTGGTGTGGTGTCAGAGCTTGTATTTCAAAAAATGAACTAGGCAAGTTTTAAAAAAATAAAATATTGTCTTCTGATCTAATGTAAAGGAGGATTCATTTATCTTTGTTTTTATTAGCAGTAGAACAACTCTGATAGTTACATATTTCTGGACATCTGAGAAAGATTCAGAATATTTGGATAAATACAAATCCCATTTACATAAGCTTTATGTTATCTCAGCAGTGCTACATGACTAATGCAAAGAAGAATGCTTTCTAATAACTAAGGTTTTGCTATTGAGATTTCTATCTATAGTTATATGTAAGAGAACAGTACTACTGCCAGCCTGTGTACATATTTATGTACATTTATATTTGATAAATATAAGTAGACCTGTGGTCTAGATGGGTGGGATAGAAATCAAATGAATGAATGAATGAATGAATGAATGAATGAATGAATGAATGAACGAACAAACAAACAAACAAACCAACAAACCAACAAACCAGAGAAACCAGCAGAGTGACTCAGTAAAGTCATTTTCCTGTTGTACATTTCCTGATGAGAGTATTGTGTTATGAGTTGTATTAAAATTTTCATCCAAAGAGCTTTTAAACCATAGCCCTCCTCCAAAAAAATTGTGTGACATCTTGCTGATTTTTATTGTTCGTAATTTCTGCTCAAGTCTATTTTCAGAAATGAGCATTGCAATATCATGTGTGGACATGAATGTATGTAGCTTTATGATTTTAGCCTCAGGTGGAACTTCTTGGTCACTGTCAAGCACTGATTGAAAACAGTAGGGCAGAGGACACTGTTTTTTGTCCATAGGTTTTTCTTTGATAATCCCCCAGAATTTAATGGCAAGTGGTGGCTATGTAGTCAGTGAAATTCTGAGCTGCACTGTAATGAGCTGCTATGTAGGATCTGCTATAGAAACAGACCTCTTGCCTTCAGTTGTGGCCAGATCTATCAAAACAAAGAGTAAGTACTGTAAAAGACAACATGTTAATTTACAAGATCTGGGGATGGGAAGAGCTCGAGGTCCTCCACAGTTACACAAAGGAGCTTGACTTTTAAATGTGGAGTTTCCTCTGTGGGGTGACCCGTAGACTTTTTTTGGGGTGTTTTCTTGAACTGCTAGAAACTCTCAGTTCTGTCCCATCACCTTGTCTACTGAGCTTTCTATGTCTTTACTGGCAGCAGTCCTTTTCAATATTGCTGGTACAGGTACACGTTGTTACATATTCTGTATTGTAATTCAAAATGTGGCCTTAAGGTGACATTCCATTTCTCACCCCCTCCTTTTAAAAAATATCCTTAGATCCTGCTATACATCATGCATGAGTAAGAACAGTACAAATGAAAAGTTTAACCTAACTGTCTCAAAAGAGACAGGAATTATTACATCAATCAATATACTGTAGGAGGAGACTAAGTGTTTGCACTTTCCTTACTCATAGGGATGAAAGCTTTAATTTCTGGATCACTAAGGCAAGCAGCTGTGCTCCAAAGTCCCAGTTGTTTTTAAGATGTTTAAACTTTTATGAGATATAGTTGCAAATGCATTTTAGAAGCATTTTGAGGAGAGAAGTCCTTCAAATATAGATAAGAAATGTTGCTTCAAAGTACAGAATAAGTAGACTGGGTATATGACTATGGGAGGATAATAAGGTGCCCTTTAATTAGTCATCATTTTAATTTATTTATTTATTTATTTATTTATTTATTTATTTATTTATTTATTTATTTATTTGATTTATACCCCGCCTATCTGGCCCACAGCCATTTAGAGGCTTAAAATGGTTTTCTTGCCTTTTTAATGTTGGATGAAATAAAACATACAAGGAAAGCGCAGTCCATGGTTTACTTATACTACATGAAACAAATTCCAAAGCCTGGTTCAGAAACACCTAATATTCAAGTATCACTCCGTTTTGCTTAGTTTGGCTCAGTTTAACACATCACATTTCTTTTCTTTTCTTTTCTTTTCTTTTCTTTTCTTTTCTTTCTTTCTTTCTTTCTTTCTTTCTTTCTTTCTTTCTTTCTTTCTTTCTTTCTTTCTTTCTTTCTTTCTTTCTTTCTTCTTCTTCTTCTTCTTCTTCTTCTTCTTTTTTTGAGGGCTGCAGAATGTATAAAAATAAAGCTAAAAATACCATTGACCCTACCTACCTTTAATAGACTTCCAGCTGATTCGTTTCAAGACTTGTCTTAGAGTAGAGGTGAAGTGTCACAACATGCTGACTTTAATCTAAGAAGCCAGGTTTTTGTAGAGCTTTTTTTTATCTTAACTGAATTCAATACCATTCTTTATTTAGGGCCAATGCACATATTTGTATTAACAATGTGATATCATTTTTATTTGTGAAATGGTGATGATACACTTTAAGATGTACCTGAATGCTCAGACAATGTACAGTAAAACAATCACTTCCTGGCATACTGGATTCTTAGTGAAGTTATAACCTGTTTTTGGCTCTGTGGGGGGGAAATTACAGTACAATAGTATGATAGCAATTTTGCTATTCGCATTAAATGACTCATGCATTGAATACTCCTTGGAAGACCTTGGAGAAGTTAATTCATGTAGTATCCTATTGACATTTATTTTCCCTCCCACTTCATATACAGATAAATCATTTCTATTTTTTCCTGGAAACTTTCAGTGATTTTTAGGATGCATAATACAAATTCAATAGTCTTATTGAGTTCCATTCTGAGGAGCAAGGTAGGATATAAATCAATAGACAAGTTTGCAAGTTAGTCCTATAAAGGATCCTTTTCTCCCCCCCCCCCCAAGCTGGGAACATATTAATCACAATTTATTTTTGCTTTAATTCTGACATCATTCTCCCCTTTTAAATGTTAATTTTACACCATTGCTCAGATCCATGCTGACGTCTTTCTGAAGTCTTGTCAGTATATGGATGGTCAGTCTCATAAATTGGAAAAGTTACTCTTCTGGGACTATGATTCTCAAACTCCCCCAGCCAATGTAGCCAGGGGAAAGTACAAAAGGAAGGCAAAGCAAACAACTTTACTTAGTGTGAGGCCTTTCAATGTTAATTCTGTTGCAGGTTTTTTTAAATTTCTGTTAAGATTCTTTGTACTATGTAGTAGAAGAACAGAGACTCACAGAGGAGAATAGCTCTAAGTTCTCCAGATAGTCCACTCTTTTCTCAGTAACTAGCACTTAAAAAATCTCAGTAACTGAGACATCTATAGTAGAAAAAATTTAAAAGTTCCATTATTTACAGTTGTGAACAGATCAACAGCAAATGAACAGACTGACTTCCAACAGACTAAATAGAGGGGAAAAGAAGGACTCATCAGAGAGGCAGGGCTCTCTTTGAATTCAGAGGCTGGAAAAAATGATTGGCTAATGATGGAGAGAAAATCACCCCAATTCAGAAAAGCCCCTCCCGGTCAAACAAACTGCAGGCAGTGTGCAAGGTTACAAAAACTCCAGCAAAATCAGTAGAATTGTGTTAGCTTGTAACACAATAGAGAGAAGGAAAACTGCACATACACTGTTTTCAATACACTAATATAGGGGTCTCCAAACTATGGCCCATGAGCCACATCTGGCCTGCCTTGATGTTTTATCTGGTGCGTTCCCTTCAGCCCATGCATGCACAGGCAGGGGTGTGGGCAAGGTGTGTGTATACATTCATCCATGTGTGTGCGGTGTGTGCAGAGGACGTGTGTGCATGCTACACACATATGAATGTACACACACGTTCCTGTTCCTTCGGCCCTCAGAAATGTTGAAATAATCTGGTGTGGCCCTCACGGTCAAAAGTTTGGAGATCCCTGCACTAAAAGAAAAGAAAAGTAGAATTTTAAACTAAAGTAAAAAATAGTGGATTCCATGTTGATACTATAATGTTGAAAAGGGAATAGCAAAATAATAAGTTTCACTGGCCGCTACTTTGAAGCCACAGACACATTCTTCAAAGCTGGATGTGAACCAATCTGCCAATATCCTTTTAGGAAAAACACATTAAAAGTGGGCACAATTCTTGCTAAATTGGAAAATTATATTGGGTTAAATTGGGAAAACATGGGATAAATGAAAGAAGCAGGGGAAGATATGATGAGTGTCATATCTCAAGGAGACACTCACTAGGCCCATTAGAAAGAAACAAAGTTTGGTGGGTGACATTGGCAATTATAGGCCTGTCGCCAATGTTTCCTTCCTTAGCAAAATGTTAGAGAGTATGGTGGCTGACCAGCCCCAGGCCCTTTTGGATGAAACCAACACCCTAGATCTGTTTCAGTTGGGCTTCAGGCCACACCACGGCACAGAAACTGCATTGGTCGCCCAGTTCGATGACCTGTTGAGGGAGGCCAATGAGGGCAAAACGTCTCTGTTCGTCCTCCTCGATATCTCGGCCGCCTTTGATACCGTTGACCACAGTATCCTCCTGGGGAGGTTCTCTGAGTTGGGAATTGGTGCTCTGGTACTTGCCTGACTCTGATCCTTCTTGGATGACCTTCCTCAGAGAGTACAGTTTGGGGAGAATTGTATTGGCCCTGTGGAGCCTCAATTGTGGGGTTCAGCAGGGCTCGATTATCTCCCCAATGCTGTTTAATATCTACATGAGGTCGCTGGGTGGAGTCATTAGGGGAGGTGGGGCTTTGTGTCATCAGCATGCTGATGACACCCAGCTCTAAATCTCCTTTTTTCCAACATCAGTGGATGCCATTTCGTCCCTTCAGTGCTGCCTGTAGGCCGTATTATAATGGATGTAGGAGAATGGATTGAGGCTGAACCTGGACAAGATGGAGGTCCTGAGGGTGGGTGGCCTTGCCATTGGTGGTTTGGGAAACTCCCTCTCTTTTGGGGGAGTGACTCTCACCACGAAGAGTGAGGTTCACAGCTTGGGGGTCCAACTGGATCCAGCGCTTACCGTGGAAACCCAGGTATCATCAGTGGTCCGTCCCACCTATTTCCATTTCTGGTGGATTGCTGAGCTGCCTCACTATCTTGATGTTGGGGCACTCACCATTCTGGTCCATGCGTCTGTAGTCTTGAGATTAAACTACTGCAATGCACTCTATGTGGGGCTACCTTTGAGGTTGATGCAAAAGCTTCAAATTGTGCAGAATGCGGTGGTCAGACTCACTGGGGTGAGAAAATACAGTGGTGCCCCGCATAGCGACGATAATCCGTTCCGGAAAAATCGTTGCTATGCGGATTCATCGCTATACGGGGCAAAAAAGCCCATAGAAACGCATTAAAATGTGATTAATGCGTTCCTATGAGCTTCAAACTCACAGTTCAGCGAAGATCCTCCATAGCGCGGCCATTTTTGCTGTTCGGTAAGGGAGGAATCCATCCCAGAAACAGCGGGCGGCCATTTTGAAACCGCCAGTCAGCTGTTGTAAAAGCATTGCTATGATCGGAACCGATCATAGCAAAGCGAAGTTCCACTGCCAGCCAGCCCCGGATGACGCCTGGCCTCCTTGCCAGGACTGTCCTGGGGCACAGACGGGTGGGCCGGAGGGTCTTTCTCCGGCGAGCGAGGGCTCGGAGGAAGGCAGCCACCTGGGGTGGAAAGGGGGGTGGGAAGGGGCGCGGGGGCCACCCACCGCTCGCCAGCCAGTCAGCTAGCCTGGGAGACACCCGGCTAAGGCCGGCGAGCGAGGGCTTGGAGGGAGGCAGCCGCCCGGGGTGGGGAGCAGGGGAGGGAAGGCGCGCGCCAGCCTAATGCCGCTCGCCAGCTAGCCCAGGAGTCACCCCGACAAGGCCAGCGAGCAGCGGGCTGGAAGAAGGCAGCTGCCCAGGGTGGGGAGGAGGGGAGGGAAGGGGCGCACCAGCCTAATGCCGCCAGCCAGCCCAGGAAGCTTGGTCTCCATGGCTGGGCGAGAGCGAGGGGAGGGAGCGTGGCTGTCTCCAGCTAGCAAGGGCTCTGAGGCAGGCAGCCGGGAAGGGGCGCACCACTGACCGCCAGCCAGCCAGCCAGCCCCGGACACCCGGGCTCCTTGGCGGGGCGCAGACGGGGCGAGGAGGAGGTCTCTGGCACGCCGCCCCCCCCTCAGCCTTTGCCGCCCTGATCCCGGTCCGGGCGGGTGCCTCCTCCTTTGCAGCGCTCTGGCTTGGCGCCCGCCTGAGGAGTGCGGCCAGGGATTGGGGCCAGGCCCTTCGCCCCTCCTTCCCTCCCTCCTCCCGAGGCAGATGCCAATCAGGAACGCCCCGCTTCCCCCCCAAAGGCCCGCCCATCAGCTGTTCCAAAAGGCGAACCTTTGGGCTGCTCCCGGAGAAGTGCTTCCCTGCGAGCAGCCCAAAAGCTCGCCTTTTGGAACAGCTGAGGGGCAGACTTTTGGGCTGCTCCTGGAGAAGCGCTTCCATGTGAGCAGCCCAAAAGCTTGCCTTTTGGAACAGCTGAGGGGCGGACTTTTGGGCTGCTCCCGGAGAAGCGCTTCCATGCGAGCAGCCCAAAAGCTCGCCTTTTGGAACAGCTGAGGGGCAGACTTTTGGGCTGCTCCTGCAGAAGAGCTTCCCTGCGAGCAGCCCAAAAGCTCACCTTTTGCAACAGCTGAGGGGCGGGCTTTTGGGCTGCTCCCGGAGAAGCGCTTCCCTGCGAGCAACCCAAAGGCCCGCCCATCAGCTGTTCCAAAAGGCGAGCCTTTGGGCTGCTCCCGGGGAAGCGCTTCCTCGCGAGCAGCGCAAAGCCCGTTTTTTAGAATAGCTGACCAGCAGGGCCTTTGCGGTGATCGTGGGGGAGTGCTCCCCCGCGATCATCGGAAAGCGAATTTTCCCCATAGGGGCCATCACAAAACGATCGCTCTTGCGATGGAAAAAAGTCCATCGCAAAGCGATTTCATCGCTAAACGGAGCAATCGTTATGCGAGGCACCACTGTATAATCATATTTCCCCCACTCCGGCTGCCTTGCACTGGCTGCCCATTCGTTTCCACATTGATTTCAAAGTGTTAGATAAAGCCCTAAATGATTTAGGACCTCCTCCCACCTAGATCCAGCCAAATCACTCATTCTAGCCAGGATGGGTGGCTGAGGGGGCCTAACACCGAGGGAGGCCCGGAGAGAAAGAACAATAAACCGGGCCTTCTCAGCAGTGGCCCCTCACCTCTGGAATAGTCTGCCCGTAGAGATCTGTCTGGCTCCCTCACTGGGTGTTTTTAAGAGCTAACTAAAGACCTGGCTCTTTAGGCAGACTTTATCTCCTGTCATCACCTAATGACTTTCCCATTTTGAATTATATTGTCACTGTTGTTAATTATATTGATTTTGCTTTTATGTCTTATTGTTAGCCACCCAGAGTAGACTTCAGTCTAGATGGGTGGGATATAAATGAAATAAATAAAAATAAATGAGATATTTTATTTATTTATTTATTTATTTATTTATTTATTTATTTATTTATTTATTTATTTATACCCCGCCCCTCTAGACCATGTCTACTCGGGGTGGCTTACAACATAAAAATCAATATAAAATATATATAATCATTAAAAATACAATGTACATAAGAAGGAGAGGGAGCATGTTGATGATGGCACAGTTTTCATTCCCTGTTAGGAACATTACCTCTGTGCTAGAACATTGTAGCTCACTGGCAGATCTAAGTAAAATAAAATTTTACAGAATTTCTAAGACCATTTAAAGCACTTAATTGCCTTGAAAACATTTTTCAGAATAAAGTGTTTCACCAATAAATATTTTAAGTCTGAATAGACTGTGTAATTTACACTGTCTAAAGCTGTATTGTGTTTGTGAGTCAAACTCTTACATGCTTCCAGGAAAACTGGACAAAGACAGTAGTTGTTCTGTTTCTTGTGTGACTCGACAGATTCAGTTCCAGGCATGTTCTCCTGAGGTATTTGTGTCAGGGGGGTGGGGAAGAGAAAAGAGGGAGGGAATAAAAAGAAAAGAAGGAGTTTTAGGACAGATTTTAATGGGAAATAGCCAGCCAACTGGCTGAAAAGAGTCCAATAAAAGCAAAGATAAAAGCTTAATTGTTTTAAAAACTCTTATAAAATAAAAAGCTATGTAATATAATATAATATAATATAATATAATATAATATAATATAATATAATATAATATAATATAATATATGCTTTTAAAACTTGCCGGTGGTAACTAGAGAGAGAGGAACATGTAACTTACATTTATGGCTTCTATATTGATATATATATATATGTTTAAATATTATTAATATACTATAGGTAGGAAAATTATTGGAAGTGTAACTGTATTTATAGGTAATCATTACTTTTTTCTTTTTTGTTATGTGACTAGAGGATTGTAGCTTATTGATAATAAAAAATTAAAAAAAAATGTTTATGGTCTTGTTTTTTGTGTGAAAATGCCATTAATTTAATCAAGGATGATTTTCATCCCACATATAGTCTAGTGCAGTAGTCTTCACTTATGCTTGGCTTGTAACTGGGGAGGAGAAGGAGCCTGCCACCTCTCCCCCATCCATACAGAAGGATTCTGATTTGTAAACTGCTTTCTCTATTTGGGTAGCTAAGGGATTGGATTCTCTAAACACCTGGGTTACAGCTTTTAGTTCTTGCCTGGATTCTGGGAGTTCAGCTTCAGGGTGAAATTGCTCCCAATGATCTACACTATAGAGTATACTGGAATGGCCGTCTAGACACATTTTGCAATAATACAGTTTTACAAACCTGTATCGGCTAGACTTCTTTTGTTTCTGTAAAACTTCTGATAACAATTTCCATTAGTCATTGCTTCACATTATAGCGAATAAACAATTAACATAAATGTTATTTTGTTTGAAATATTCTGAGTAATCTAATATTGAAGGCCATACAGATTATTTTTTTTAAAGAAACATTCTTAAAATACAAGGAATTTTAACCAAAACAGTCTTGTTTTTTTATTAGGTGATTAACACAAGCCAAATACCAAGAGGGCATTGTGTGGTTACTTTGAAGAGGAAGCACCAAACATAATGTTTTAATTCCTGTTAAGTGTTTTGCATAGCCAATGTACAAAGAGTGTGATCATGTATAAAACAGACCAAAGGATTAGAAAAGTTTGGGAACTGCAAGTTGGCAGCAATAGCTTATTTGGAAAGGCCTAATCAAATACAGCGTGTCTAACAGACTGAAGTTTTATTTTTCAAAAGGAATAATATGAGTTTAGCTCACTGAAAGACTGAATAGGAAAACAGCCTTCCAAGGGTAGAAGTAACTGCTTTTGTGCAGTAGCTGTGAATCTTGGCACAATTGATATCTGGTCTACAATAAAGGCTCTTCAATGCTGGCAATTCTTTCATGCCATATTGAGAGCAACATTTCTCATTCCATCACTTTGCTTTATGTAAAGTACTGAAATTCTTTGTGTGTGTGTTGTTTTTCACACATATTATGAGAAAAAAAATTTGCCACAGGATTTTTGCTTAAGAAAATGTTTAAAAATTACTGTGAAACAGCCTTTATGTAATTTTGACTAAGTCTGGTCACTGCTGCTGGACCAAGTAGAACTCACTATAAAAAGTTTTTTAGGGTATTGACTCTCTGGATGGCTGA
The DNA here is from genome assembly GCF_051106095.1 of Pogona vitticeps. Taxonomy (NCBI): domain Eukaryota; kingdom Metazoa; phylum Chordata; class Lepidosauria; order Squamata; family Agamidae; genus Pogona; species Pogona vitticeps. The sequence goes on from NC_135787.1 coordinate 27,037,266, forward strand.
GTTCAGTGCACTTAAAAATCCTTTCTATTTTCTCCAGGTTAATGACAACACTTTCTTTTCTCCTTCCCTTTGTTGATTTCCATTTCTATTCTTAAGCTTTATTTCTCATAGTGTCATAAGCTTCTTTGCTACTCTGCATCTCACTGTCTTTCCCCCTATTCTTCTTGTCTCTAGCACCCTCTTCCATACCACCTGATGTGATTTTGCTTCTTGCTCACCCCCCCCCCCTAAATCTTCATTTATTTCTTGTCCTTGCATATTTCTGCTCTTACTCTTTTGACCACCTCTTTCCCCCAACTTTAGCTTTCCCCCTCTTCACAATTATGGCACTAGATTTTTTCTTGTCCTCTAGGTACTTCTCATCACTTATTGCTGAGCCAGACCAATTTCTGGCCATGCTTCTTAATCTAGTGCAGTTTATGAACTGCTGGATAGTTCAGTGGTTTAGCCATCTGGTTGTGGATCTAGAAGTTGGGAGTTTGATTCCCCACTGTGCCTTCTTGACAGGGGCTGGATTTGATGATCCATAGGATCCCTTCCAGCTCTGCAGTTCTAAGATTATTCAGACCAGTTTGTACCATGATGGAACCACTCTACCTTTCTTAAGTGTTTTATCTAGAGAACCACTAGGAGAGGAGAGAGTGGTAGCTCATACCAGAGGAATTGGGAGCAGCAGTTGATGCCTCATTCGGAGAGGGCACTGGTTTGTCTACCTCAGATTAAACAAAAAACAATACAATAATATTCCCTCATTCCCAGGCTTCAGGCTGGACAGTCAATTTCAAAATGAGAGAAGCTAATATCAAAATAACTGAAGGCAGATTCTGTCCCTCCCCACCTTCCAATTTATTACTTTTTCATCCACTCCAGTTCTGCTAAAAATAATCTGTTCTAAAGATGAGGATGCTGATTAGCCACCAGAAGCCAGCTCAGTTGATCCTTCCATTTAGATCAGTAGAAGCCATAAAGGCCTTTGCTCCACTTCAGGCAAGACCAGGAAACCTCTGCCTACTTTATTATTCTATATTACTCCAGCACTCTATGCCTCCTGCACTGATGAGAATGTACCATAGTTTGGAAACACTGCATTAAAACGTCAGCATATCAGTGTAGCTTTTCCAGGAATCACTGTGAAAATTCCAGTAAAATAAATGAAAGGAAATCTTCCCATTGTTGTAGTAGTAATAGTAATAATAATAGTAGTAGTAGTAGTAGTAGTAGTAGTAGTAGTAGTAGTAGTAGTAGTACTGTAGTAATAAACCATATAAAATAATACTATGACAAAAATGATGCTGTTAAGCTAACAGCTCATATCTACTTGTGAATTTTTAACTCTTAAGGTTTCTGTTATCATTTGTTGGTGGTTGTAGTACTGTGGTTTGCACATTCAAACTTGGTAGTTTTAATAATACTGAAAGACAAGTATCAAGAGTTGAGAGTTCTGATGCCCAATTGTCTTTAAATGCCTTGCTTATAAGGTAAGAGTCACTATATTTTTAGAAAAAAACATTAGTTTCATAAGTGTGTGATAGGAGGATTTGAGTAAGGAACATGGAATGTTGGTAAGAATGGTTCTGATTGGCTGGGAGAAATTTGGGGAGTGGAATCTCTGCAATGTTTGGGAAGCAGTCTAGAATGGACAGATCAAGGAGAGAGTGGTTTTTGAATCTGACAGTGACATCTGTGAGATAAATCTGAGGGAGCAGTTTGAAAGAGAGTTGGAGAGGGAGAGTTGATAAAGAATGAAACATTGTGCTGAATAAACGTATTAGTTCAATTCAAGGTGAATGGTGCTGAGTTCAGTACTCTAGGGCCAGCTATTATAAGGGCCTGAGCAAAGGGGCACACATAAGAGTAGCTATAGGTTGGTGGTAGTGGGGGGAAAAAGGAATCAAGTGAAGATTATTATGGAAAACATGTTTATTCTTAGGAGTTTTTTTAAAAGGCTGTTACTTCTATACGTGGCAAGGCAAAGAGAGATTTGATATTGGGATCAGAGAGAAGGGTTGTGACAGGTGTTCTTAGTCCTGTGAATGGAGGAGGGGGAAAAGGGGTGTATGGACGTGGTATAAAAATTCAAAAATTGATGTAAAATCTGTTGCTTTTGTCCCTCTGTTTTCTAGCTCTATGTCAACATAGAAGTCAATTGGTTCTATATTCCCAGGTATTAAACAGGATACACCAGGTTCATACTACAAATCTGAAGTCTTCGTCTTAGGATTTTTCTTTACAAGTTCTGATGCCCTGGTATCTGACCAGAATGAGTTTTGGATTTTTCTTCTTCCTACCTCTATCCTACAATAACTAGCCTGGATAAGAGTCCATTGGAACTCAAATGTCCAGTCTGCTTTTCATATTTTGATTTCTGCTTAAGATATTACTCGCTGTTGTTTTTGCATGATATGAATATTTGATCCAAAGTAATGTGTTGAGTGACATTTGTGCCTAGATAAGATTGGATAAAATTTCTTTTTCAGGCAGTGTGTAAACAAAAGTAAAGTACAAATAAAAACAGTAGTACTATAAAACTGTTCTTGAAGGTCAGTTAATAAAGGTGAAGCATATTTAACATTGTGTACAGCTCTCATGTCTACATTTTTCTTTTCTATTCTAGGTAAGTACACAAATGGGGATATGAAGAAGTGACATTTCCGATGACCACAATGTTACAAAAGGTATTCTGGCATTTTATTTGGGTGACAGAAAAAGAATAATGCACTGAGCCATATTGATAAATGTTGGATTATATTGCTCTGGGCAACCAAATATAATTCAACCTCAAAAAAGGTCAAATATGTAATTTTTTTGTACTTAACCACCATTCATATTTTCACTGCTTTGATTTCTGCTTGTTTGTTCTTGTGTAAACTTCCACTAACAGATGCAATCCAGTCCTTATTTATCCTCTTTTGATCTTATAGATGTTTCCTTAAGAAATTTAGAGACATGTGAATGGTCAGGACAAACAGAATTCAGTCCTTTGCCTAAAAGTGAAATTTGTTATAGAATTGCCTTTTCTAGATTATAGAGGACAGTGAAAATGGAGGAATTGCTGCATAATTTAGGAATATGGATATAGTGATTATCAGGACAATAGAAATGTTATTTACTTATTTTATTTTATTTATATACCACCCATCTGGCAGCCAAGGCCACTCTGGGCAGTGTACTTGATGATGTAAAACACGAGGCTAAAGTTTTTAGTATGCTTCCTTCTTCTTTTATAACGTATATTGTGTTCTTACCGCATGATCTTCTTTACTGATACTTGCATGGTATCATGACTCAAAGGCATATCATAAAACTGGTAGATTTGCCATCTTCTTTGACCCCTTGGAGATGACATCACTGAATAACCTTGGAAAAAACAAATGGCCCATTGCCTGTTCTTTAGACAAATACCACTGTGTCTGCCAGATGATTACTGAAGAATGTTAAGTGCTTGTTCTATAATGGAAGGAAGCAACTGGAGAGAAGCTGTTAATGTAGAGTAATACAATGAGATTTGCAAGTTCAGAAAACCACTGTAATTTCAAGAGTTTCTGATATTGTCAGTGCGGTGGTGCTTTTTATTTTTATTTGTTTGTTTATTTGTTTGGGGTGGGTGGGGCTTTTTTGGACTGTGACAACTGCATGTATATAACAAGAATTTTACTCAGGATAAATACATCTGTTTGGATGTTTGCGAATGTGTGTATATGCTGCATAATTTGTCAGAAAGAGAACATGCAGTGAAAGTAAAAAAAACAAACAAACACAAATATACTCTGACTAATTCATATTTGATTCTCCCATCTGACAAAAATTACATTAGTCTTAGAGGACATCATTCTGAACTGCAGTGAAATAGAATGTTAGATTTGTCAGTGGTCATTAAATACAAATGCCGTTTTGGTTCCTGCATCCTTATGAGCAGAGTTTCCTTCATGGATGGTCCTGTAACTGGGGAGACAAATTTCAGTGATTTTTTCCTTTCTTCTTGTAGGCTTCTGTGTCTCCAAATATATATCTGGAAGGTTAGAAGACTTTGTGGAACTCGAATGGGAAATGGCATAGGAAAGGAGAACTCAAGAAAAATAGTTCCCTTGTTTGCCATCAACTCAAAGAAGCCCCTATTATTGTAGAAGGAGAGCTTAGAGTCTAAGCCGCTGGCTACATTCTCATGGAACAATATGCTAAGACATACAATAAATGAGTTGAAATCTTGTAAACACAAGCTATTCAGTCTCCTACCAGAAATGGTTCCTTTAACTTGCCTGTGAATCTTACTCCATCATCTGAACACAGGATACTATTGCTTGAAGCTAGGTGTGTCAGGTAGGGATGTGCCATTTGGACTTTTTGGATTCCATTCTGGGAGTTCCACCTGACAGACCCTCATCTACAGACACCTAGGTTTTTCTCACCTAGAGAAAGGCTTAGCTTCAGCCTAGCTTCCTATTAAAAAAGGAAGCTATCCTGGTGTTTTCAGCTAGCACCTGCACAGCTTCTTTTTTAAATAAGATGCTACACCAGAGATAGGTCATGAAGCCTTCAACCTAGGCCTTTTCTTCAGGTGAGTAAATTTTAGGTGTCTGTATGTTTGGGTTTGAGTTTGAGATTAAAAAAACAATTCTGGGAGTAAAAAAATATAAATAGCACATTCCTAGTGGAATTATTATAAAGGTTATTCAGATGTATGTCCTACTGTTTCTCTGGTTTTTAAAACAGCTAGAATAGTCTTTCCACAGATAATAATTGTCAGGAGAAGGAAAACTCCAATTTCAAACCTCCACTGCCTTGTGGCTATATCCACTCATGGAAAAGGCTTCAGGAGTTAACCTCGAGGCAAAATCCGGAGCTGGAGTCCCGAAGGCAGCATGTGTCGTTCTGCCAACTCCTGCGACATTGCTGGAACCAGTTGTATTGGCTCTTGCCTTTCCATTGGACCATTTCAGCAATGTGGAGAGGGGGGATCTGCTGCTTGGGTAACAGCCTATCCTCCATATTACCTTACCCGGGCTTCATGCTCTGGAGAGGACACTCCTCGGTTCAGAGCATGTTACCATAGTCTCTCGAGACTGAAGGATGCCTATGCTAAATTGTCAGTGACTTGTATGTGTACAATTTATCCAGAATTAAAATTCATGGCTTGTGCATGAAATAGCTGTAATGATCAAAAGATGAGATTATAGTGATCTGTTTCAGGCAATTTAGTTTATTGGATCTGACATACAGTTAGTCCTGTGCGCTATAAAAAGCATCCTGTTGGAAATAGCTTTCTCTTCCATTATTTTGGAATGAGAATTTTAAGTCTGTTTTCAGTTGCTGCAACAGTGTTTATTCTTTTCCATGGGTTGCTCCATGTCTACAGAGTGCTATTCTAAAAATAAAAAACCCCTTTGTATTGATGAATCTAATTAAATCCAGTGGACTATCTGCAGTCTGCTAGCCACACATATGTCCCTGTACCCCGATTTTTCTGGCTCTCAAATTTTTTTGGCTAAAAAGATGGAGAATCATGCTCCAGGAAGCACTATTCTCTTTAAAACTAAGTTACATGACCCCAATGCAGTTTCTTCTTGTTGTTTGAACACAGTGAAAAAGAAAAGTGTTTCTTAAACAGGTAGTGGATTTCTGGCCACTCCTGTTTTAGTAGAATGGGGCTGTGTGGCTTGCAGTGGTTCTAAAGGGATGTAAACTTCTGCTCTAAACTCTCCAAATTTGCCTGCCCAGAACTAATAAGCAACAAAAACATATGTCACTATTTAGGACCACAACTTTAGGACTCCAAAATTGTGATTTTATCGTGTCTGTGCTATCAGTCACATTTGCACTTGAGAGCAAACAGCCAAAGTGGGCAACTAATTCAGATTAAGTGCTACTATTGGAAATGTTTCATGAATTTGAAAACCGTACCACTAACCTGTACATTCCTTTCTACGTAAGACTTCTTTTCTCTCCTTTTAAAGTCAGTCTGTGGACAGTTAGAGTTAGGTATGTAGTCAATTAGAGCCAGTCACAAAGCTAGCTAATCAGTTAAACTCTGTTCATGTAACCAGTTAATACAGAATACCATTTGTTTTGATCTATGAAGAACTGTGAGTAAATGGAACATTTATTCTTTTCTCTTACCAGTATATCTGGGGCAAATATTGAGACTTTAAATGCTAGTTTATATAAACCAAACAATAAGGAGTAGTCTTCTAAGGAAAAACATTAAGCAAATTATCCTGAACTTTTTGCTGCTGCACAGTTAGAGGTATTTAAGCCACAAAATTTCCACATTCTGCCAATAATTTCCTCATTTGGAAGACTGTAGAATCACATGAGATGCCCATAGTGGTATGAAAAGAACCATAGTCATGCCATTTTTCAACCCAGCTTCTGAGGACAGCAAGATCATTCTCACGTGATGCTATACCATTATGTGATGACAGCATTCCTCTCAATGACAATTATGTGGTATGAGCCAGAAAGAACATCAGTCAACCCCTCTAAAAACATGTATACATGAGAGGACCATACTCCAAAATGTAATTCTTCCAGGTTCTGACAAGAAAATTTCTTGGGACAAGTTGCAGTTCTGGCAATAAGTACTAAATGCCAGCTAAATTCAAATCACAGATTTGGCTGTATGAGTGCAAGCAAAATTTTACTTGCTTAAATAGTTTATCTCATGCACTTGTGCCTGAATGACATTTTAAAGGCAGTTGTAGAAGTGGTAGCTATGTTTATGCAAGCATTATAAGTGAAAACAAATTAAAAATAAAAAGTAAAAATATGGAGACAAAAACATGGTGACAACCTCTACCAATTTTATTTATGCAATTTCTTTGCCCGCAATGCCCATCTGCACTATACATAGGACAAACAAGATAATATCTAGGCAAATGAATCAATGGACAAAAATCATACATCAGGAATGGCAACACACAGAAAACCATTTCACATAATTTTTATTTACCAGGACAATTTCACAGACAATTTGAAAGTGGCCATCCTAGAAAAAAGAAACTACAAGACAAGAATCCAGAGAGAAACAGCTGAGATAAAATATATGTGCATGCTAGACACACACATCAAAGGATTTCATATAAGTCAAGGCTTTTGGGGACACTACCAGATATAAACACTAGAAATATTGTCCTGTACAGAATCTCCCAGACATTTTCCCCTTAACAGAACCACCTTAGAAATTTCTAAGATTCTACCCTGTTCTTGTGCTCATACATTGTCTGGGTTAATTCATACGCTATTGCAACTGATTACAAAGAAAGGCTTGTAGTGGGGGAAAGTACATCAAACACGTTTTTTTCCCCCCTTCTTTTTTAAAAAACTTTTTACTCCTATTTTTTTTTACCTATAATTTTAAAGGTAGAGTTCTATTTTATTTTATTTTGACATCTTGTTTTGAAAACTATGGCATGATAATATAAATAAAGGTGAGAGATGCAACTGAACATGAATATGTGGCAGATGATATGTGATTATTGTTCCCTGTTGACATAAAGGATGCAAGTATTTAGCCAGTTATGTCAGCACCAGCTTTATTCAAGTGAATCAATTTACATAGCTTTGGTTGTTGCAGCAGCTGCATATTTCTCAGTGGGAGATAGCTATTTACTTGCTTCTGGCAAATAGACTGTCTGACAAGTTTAAGCTTTTTCTTTCCATGATACTGTAAAATGGTCAAGGGAGAGTTCATATTTCCTTCCTTCCTTCCTTCCTTCCTTCCTTCCTTCCTAACACATAAGGTCATTTGTTCCCTGTATTCATTTATGTAAGCTGTATTATGTATCCTCTTCCTCATTCCAAGCAGAACTGAGTATGCCATAATATTGCTTTAACCCATTTAGTTTCAGCCGTTTCAGATCATATTGGACTTCCTGTGTCTTACAGAGGATCTCCCTTTATGTTCTGTGATTAAGATAGGATCTATCTGAAGGAATTGCCAGCTTGCTTTATTTATTTATTGTTCAATACTCTTACCATCTGCAGTAGAATATTATGAGCATTTATAAGACGCTTGATAAAAATGTGGGTGGAGGAGGTACTTTCAATTTATTGTAAAGGTGTGCACCATACTGGGCGTATTGAATTCTGGAACAACATTTCTGTGTCATTTTTATAAATGTGTTTCTTACATTTTCAGTCAAATATAATAGGAAGAATTGAGCACTATTTGCTAGGTAAAGATAGTGTTAGCTTAGCTGTAGCACTAAACTATAGTTTTATTTAAGTTCACTTGCATTCTTAAACACCTCAAATTAACTTAAATTCTATAACAACTTAGTTTGATGTTCCTAAGGTTAAATTCACATTTATGTGTTTTGTCTCTGATAAAGCTATGTTCCTTTATGTCATCCATATCCATAATTTATGTCAAACTGAGTGTGTTGCTAATGCTAATCAGGAGGCTAATTTCCACTGCTCAGATACTTATAAAATTCAGTTTGTACTTGGTAAAATGTGGAGGGTATTAGAAGGTTAGCATTATCTCAGAGCTTTGCCAAGCTCTGAGATCATTCTGACATACACATTCACACACTTATATGCCAGACCTGTTGGGGACAGAGGGCACGTCCATCATATTGTTGGAAAAGCCATCCCCATGGGAGAGCCAATCATTCAGAAAAGAGCTGCCCAGAGGTCTTTAATTCTCAGTAGTGCCTGAGACCAAGAATTTGCTTTAGTTGCCTTCTTTATGGCCAGAGGTAGAGAACCTGGTGTCATAATGTGGTAAATTGGGCACATTAGGAGGGCAGTATTCACATGGGAGCTCCTGGTGGAAAGAAAAGCAGCATTCAGAAGCAGAAAAAGGATGCACTTCAGGAGAAGAGTTTGTTGTTGTCATGCTACACTTCTTAATATCAAAAGCAAAGCTTACATCGTTTACTTCTTCAGAACTCCCATTCACCATGGCCACAAGTTAGACAATAGTTCTGGATGCTGTAGTTCAAAAAAGAAAATCTACTTTGTGATAGGAAGGGAAGTTTAAACTTCCCCTCTGCTCCCCTGGGTCCAACCCTATATCTGTCTTTTACAAAAAAAACTTCAAAGAAATTGAATAATGTATTGGGCAATAGTTTCCGTGCTTCATTTTTCCTCCAGTAAATAAATGGTTTACAAATCTAAATAGTTGGAAAATATATTTATCTGATTGTAATTCAGCCATAGACAGCAGAATAAGGGGTTAAAAGGAGTGGAAAAGTGGGTTTTATCCATTTTTCATTCCCTTGCATGAGATTTCTGCTGACAAATTTGTGGCGGAATGCCCGTGTCTCACCTGTCCATCATGTGGATCCCTAGATCTGGAGCCTATGAGAGGACAGGAGGGCGGAGTCAAGAAGACAGGGAGACTTGGAGACTGAGAGAGAAGGAGAGATGAGATTTGGAAGGTTTATGAGGGAGATTGGAAAGTTGGTGGATTTGGTTGATTTGTTAAAGAATAGTTAAAGGATAGAATTATAATAAAATAGACAGTCCAGCATTCAAGAAGAAAGTATTTATGTGGATTGTGTTGGTTTAATGAAGAGCTTCTGAAATTGATAGGTATAGGATTCAAAAAGTATTTAGTTGTGTTTATGCTCGCAAATCAGGCTTATGTCTTAAATATTAATTCTTGATCCTTTCTTTACAATCAGCCACTACATGTTAAAAACAAATTAAAATGCACAGGCAGTACAAACACTTCAGTTTTAATTAAAATAAATATTGAGGCTTTTATTCCTCTTTAATTCCCTTCTCCCTGGGCATTTCTGTCTATGCTCCCTCAGGATTAATAGCATCCTTTATATTAAATGAGACTTAAAATTCATCTATTATTCATGGCACATGATCAGAAGACAGATGAATTCATCAGGTTTTTCTCACCCACTTGAACAAAACAAAACAAAATATTTCAAACGAGCAAGTGGAACTCTTCTCCCAACTTCCAAACTCCTCACTTGCGCCTACAGAAAAGTGTTGCATTTTTTCTCTTCTTGTTGGGGCAAAACTGTTCTCACCATGAAGGTGGCCTTTGTGTATCTCTTTAATTTCAAATACTCACAAACAGTTACAGAGTGGCTTCATACTCCAGGAATCTCCTGAATCAGAATCTCTTCTATTTTGTTGTTCTTATTGTTCTTGTTCCACATACTTTGTAAAGAAAGCATGAGAAGTAACTCTTTTTTTACATTAGAATTCATATAAGAAATAATTATATTTTCCATATGAAATTTTTTGCATGATATTTGCGAAATGTGTACATAGAATATTTTGAGCTGTGATCCAGGGCAATTCACCAACCAACTCTCAGGTAAACCTCACAGAATTTAGTCCTGCTTGCTGTATTCTTTATCAGCTTAAAAATCCACTTGGACAGGATATGTGATCATATTAAGAATGCAATGTTTGCATCAATCTTGTCTATATCAGCCTCTCATTTAGGATGACAGGACCTTTTCAGGGAGTGGCAGGGACCATACCAAAAATGGTGTAGTCTTCTTTTGGTAGCAAGGTCTATATTTTGGTCAGATTATATTGATGCAAAAAAAAAAAAAGTAATCTGGCTGCCAATAGCAGCAGTATGAACGTTTATACCATAACATTTTTCCCTCTATTCCTCGCCCATTTTTATTTACTCGGGTCTCTTGTTTGTATTTGCTACAGCAGATTAACTTAGTTACCTGTAGGGAAATTCTTCTGTCCCATAGTACTTCAGAGTGCAAGGACCTACAATCATAAACAGGACCCATTCTGCTGTCTTCTGTCCCTCTGTTGTTGCCCAGCTGGCAGCAAATGTGAAGATAATCCATGAATGCTGAATCTGAAGGAGATAAAGACCAGAGTTACTTTTTTGGAGTGCAACGTTCATTCAGCATGGTCATTGAAAAATAATGTTTTTAAACCTGTTTCCATGTGCTTACCAAATGACCTTAAGCAAACCAATCCCAGTATTTTGGGAACCGTAGTCCAAAAATGTAACCTTGGCATCTCAGACAGATATGTAAAATTCATGCAGGACAGAAATAAATAAAATAAACTCTGACATAGTGACCTGAAATATAGGTTAAAGAGGGCTGATGGATCTTTCAGGAGTTAGTCTGTTATGTAAACAGGATCCTGTCTTCTTTGGCACTGTGTCATTAATCCTGTAAACAACTAAACAGAGTAGCTCTCTTCTTATCCAACAATCCTGCTGTTGCTGCTGTGCAAAGGTTATTTAAAAACATGTTTTAATTAAGCAGTTGGCAAGTGTGGGTGTCCAATGAAGAAACTTTTCTTTCAACTACGTCATGCTAACTTTCAGTTGTAATGCTGGAATAAACATTCCGAAATGATGAGTCTTTTTGCGTTATTATATCTTGCAATGACTGTTGTATCCTTGCCAAGTAATAACAGATTACTGGAAGTGGACACAGATCGGATTATGTTTTTGAAAAAAGGTTAGGCTAATTATTTTTCCACATCAATCTATTAGTGTGTCTCAGCTTTCTTTCATTAACTTTGTTAGTAAAATAAAACACATGAAAGCAATGAAAAAGATAATTCTGTCTCTTGTGAGAGAAGGAATTTTAGGTGTAGGTTGAGCATACTTTTGAAATAAATTATAATTGGATTTGGAATAAATAAATCATCTATTGATTTTTGTTTTCTATTATATGTGTTGTAACCCACCCAGAATTATGCTGTGATACTAATGGGAGTGGGATAAAAATTGAATAAATAATAATAATAAATAAATATTTTATTTTCTATTTAATCCACAAGGGATCATGCTGAAATAAAACTCAGCTGCCACAAGCTTTGTATGCATAAATATTTTAAATAAAATAAAATAAATGCAATTAGCAAACTGACTTCAGTGAGCAGCCTGTTTGTACTTTTCTGTGCATTTATTCCTTTAAAATTGCAAATTTCAATGAGGATTTCACTGCTTGCACTTTAAAAGGGCTTTTAAAAAGCTAATAGCAACCAAACATAATTCTTTATTGAAAAGCAGAGGATGCCATCTTGTGAAAGGTTAAAGAACTACATGTGTGTTATGTACTGTCAAGTTAGAGCTGATCTAATAGGGTTTTCAAAGCAAATGAGATATTTAAGGAGTTGGTTTTATCTAATTTTCATTCAACAATAGGCAAGACTAAGAACAATTGGGGTAGCTATTGGGATCAAATCATCCTGGTACATATTGAGGAGCATCATTTACAATTACATAGATGTGAATTTGCCTGTTCTTCTCTGCACTCACAAAGAGATGTGTTCCTGCAAAGCTCCATATACTTAGGTTCACTTTGGTCCTGCCAACTTCACTCCATAGCCTATTAAGTGACTTCTAGGTAACACAGTTGTGTATATGATTGAAGGCTAACATTCCTGGTTCGATCCATCCATTTTACAAGGTGGGTAACTATTTTTTCCACATCATTACCTTTATATTCTCTGCTGTTCCTTCAAAAGTTGTACAAGTTCTGAAAATACTTTCCCTTTATTTTAATCTTGGAGGGATGAGATAGTAGCTGAAAAGTGAATGTACATTTGGTGCAGATGCTTTAAAGATCTCAGTATTAGCTGCTCCATCTCTATATCACTGGATGAAATTGATAATTGATTTTATTAATAGGGGTTGGCTTCAGGAATAGTGACGACTTATTTTCTCTGTATCATTTTTGAAAATTTGCCAGCAAAATAGTCAACATTTCACAACTGGTCATCATTTATTTATGAACTGAAATCCTGCATTAAATTATTACAGTTCCAGTAGAAACATTATACCTATTAAAGATGGAATAGCATTGATATTTTTCACTTACTTGCTGCAGCAAATGCTGAAGGGCTACTAATATTAACATAGGATTGGCTGTTGAGCAGATGAAACACTCTTGCACAAGCTAATTGTGAAATTCCTGGACTACTCTATCAGGTCAGTTCCATAACAGTCCTTTTCCTCTTGTTTATGCAAGAACATGTGCAAGGAGAATAATATCTTTGGAGTTTGCTTTTCTTTTATTACAATGTTCTTAGTGAGAAATAGATAATAGGTGTTCATCTAGAGAAAGAGAGCCATCGCCACATGTAAAAAAAATGCAACTTTGGATCTCAGCTTCAAAGGATACATTTAATCATATTCCGTAACAAAACTTAGGAAAGCAAAGAGAATGACTACCTCTTTGCTAGTGATTACCTTTTGTAGCCATGGTGGCAATAAGATCATTTTAAATTTTATTTGGAAAGGTGTTTGTGCACTTTAAATCACAAATCTGTAGGCACATGTAGTAATGAATGTACATCATATGGGAAGCAAGATAATGCCTGTTTGAATCCATAGCCCTGCCCCATCTCTATGGGAATCCATTGTAACTTCACAAAGCACCTGCATACCACACATTGTCTATTGGTACAGAGCCTTGGTGTGATGAACAGCTCTAGAGTCTGCCCCCTCTTTGGCTCAGTTTATCAACCCTTTTGGAATGCTCTGAAAGGACTTTGTTGGGGGAGAGGCAATTAGAATCTAACAAGCTGTCAATCAACCTGTTCAGTATGATTTGTTCTTGACTGAAATCCTGTTGCTTGGCTATGCAGATGGAAGGCAAAAGGTATAACATTCAGTTGTTCCTTGTTAATTTCGTTGACTTGTGAATTGTCAGCTAGGAATTGCTGACCGTTATACTTTTTGCCTTCAAAATATGTAACAAAATAATAGGATTTCAGCCAGTATGTTCCAGCTCTGTAAATAAATTGTTCTGTTTCAGTTTCATTCAACAATACCTTGTTTAAGTAGGAAAAGCTGATGGAATCCAGAACTACAGCCATAAAGCTAAGAACACCCACACTCTTATGTTTTGGTGAGGTTACTTTATTTCTTATGGTGGTTTGATGCAAGAAAAAAATGGAGCCGTAGGAGCTCAAAGGGTAAAGGGGGGGGGGCTGCCAAAAGTGGTTTGTCCCACTTGGTATATACAGGATATGATTGCAGAAGTTATATTGAACCTTGTAAGGAGCAGGACAGAACCTGTGATACCACCCAACTTTTTCTTTCTACATTCATTCTGTTTCTATGATTTTACATTAAGACTTCTCCCACTTTTGCAAAACAGCAGAAGGACTCCCAGAGATAAAGCAAATACTTAACTATTGCTGATCTTTAGTATTCAGAACTACTTATGATTCTTTTGGGGTTCTGTTCTCACTTATTCCTGTCAGAGGCTTCCTTAAGACCACTGTTATACCAGTTTCAGTTGGTTTTGTTGGCAAAAGCGAAAAATATTTATTGGTGTATTAGTTTTCATGTCAGTTTATTGGTTTGAGAACACAAGCAACATAATATAAATAGAATCACTGTAAATATTTTTAAAAAGGTGATATGAAGAATACAAAAAAAGAGTGAAATGAACTGTAGGAATAACTGTACGTATGATCAGTTTACGAAAAGGCAACAGTAAAGGAGCCTTTGTGTACTAATGCAAGTAGAAAAGAATACTGGAATTTATTCATTCTTTCTTGCATGATTTATAAATTCTCTATACTTTTCCTTTAAAATGGTTTTGAAAAGAATAAAACCTTTTAAAAACATTCACATAAATGTGGTGTAATGGTATCGGTGTAGAGATGTACATGTGTGAGAGAGTTTAAGGCACTAATTGGCTTTCTTTTGGAATACTTAACCATCACTTCAAAGCTATTTGCTAGTCTTTCTATAATTATCATCCTTGTTATATTGCACTTAGATGATCAGAATATTTTCATAATTTATACTGAGTGTTCAACATGCAAATTGAGTGTTTCATAATTTATATTGACTATTTGGTGTACAAATATACACAGGCAAAATTTTAATATGATTTACTGCAGTTACTGAGAGAGTGAGGTCATATTCATGCAGGAAACAAATTCTAAGCTACACACCTTTGGATAGAAGTGAGGTTCTACTGTAATAGTCAGAAGCTATCTCATAGTGGATTCACAATGTCATGCTTTGCCTGGAATATAGTGGCTAGTACAGGTTACTGCAGCTTAGGAAGTATTTTAGTTAACTGGGACATGTTCAGTGGAGGGCAGTGAAGGTGGTGTACCTAGAGATCAAATCATGTGAGAGGTTGAAGGAACCAGGTGTCCAGAGAACACACAAGGCAGCAAAACAGCCATATTATGCAGCACCAAGGATAGCTCCCACCAAGCACCTTGCTGAAACAATAGTGTGAGCTCATGTGAAGCCTTTTATAGTGCTAGTCCAGGATTAATCCTTTCAAGCCCCATCTCTTCCCATTAAGTAGGAAGTCTTATATAGACAAGTCCCTGTTCTGAAACCAGGCATTTGTCATCTCTTCAGCAGCTTCTGCTGGCACTGATATTTTATTTAATTTAATTAATTAATTAATTAATTGATATGCTGCCCACTCTACCCAGAGGTCTCTGGGCAGGTTCCAGCCTTGTTAATCTCCTGGAAGAGGTCCCACGCTTGTTGCAAGCATGGAGACCTCATATTCAATGGTGTTGGCTCTGGCTGGCTCTAGGGTATCTGGTCTCATTATCTCTGGAGTATCAAGCCTGTGATACAGGCTTGGAAGGGCCTCTGCATTGGGACTTGGACTAGAGATCTCCTCCTTACATGATTTTGTGTGCAACAAAATATACAAGTGACAACTCAGTAACTAGTAGCAGTTTACAACTGTGATTTATGCCATTGCACTTTTGTCAGCTTAAATAGCTAAGACTATTTTGGGTGATATATATATCCTGGAAAAAGATAATTAAGGAGCAATATACTAAAAATTATCATATATTACAGTATTTGGAAAATGGTTATGCAGGTGATGGATCAAGTTTTTGTTGCTGCAGAAAATAAGACTTAGACCAATGAGTGGATATTACAAGGAAAAAAGTTCCACCTAAGCATAAGGAAAAATTTCTGCTGTGGCAAGTTGACGGTGGAATAGCTTCATTAGGAAAGGTAAATTCTTTTCCTTTAAAAGTTTTTAGAACATGTGTGGATAGTGATCTGTGATGGATGCTGTGGTAGTGATTTCCTGTTCTGAAAAGGTTTTACACTGGATGGCTTCAAGATTCTTCCAGCTCTACAATTTTATGACTCTATGTGAAGTTTTGTCAGACCATCTTAGGCACAAGACATAAACTTTTGGTACCAGGTAACTTGAGAATATACTGATTATTAGAGATGCACAGATTTGGGCTTTCAGACTACAGCTTCAAGAGTCAGAGTAGAGATCTCAGACTATGATGCTGAAACACAAGTCTTCTTCCTTCCTATACTTATCACATTGGGCTTCAAGTATTAGCTTCATATCTTCACTGTAAATAGATTGCAGGAAAAGTAACAATCACATAAGCGTGTTTAATATCCTTTACTGATTTTCACTAGCTTTAAGTTTTTAATTAAATCTTTAATTTTCACTAGGGTAGCTTAGTGATTAAGGTTGCAGACCCAGAGGCTTGGAATTCAGTTTCCTACTGTACCTTCTGTGAGTAGGGCCAGCCTGTGTAGCCTTGGGCAAGCTGCACAGTCCCAGCACCCTGAGAAGGAAATGGTAAGCCACTTCTGTGTGTTTTCTACCTGGAAAACCCTGACAAGAGTCACCGTAAGTCAAAACTGACAGAATAGCACATGATTATTATTATAATTTTTTCATCCAGTATGATCAGATCATGGCATAACTGTTAATCCACATGGACAATGAGAAGAGTTTGGTGTCAAATAGGCAAAGTGAGCTGAATCATAGTTGTTCATTACCAAAATGCACCTTGTGCCTAATATACCAAGTGCTGGCTTGGTTATCTAATTTGGTTATTTTCTGCCAATTGCTTTTATGTTTGCTCCTGCTGAGTATTTTTATAATAGCCAAGTAACCTGTGGCCTCCCATCATATTCACACAAAAAGTTATTTTAGTGGGGGTAAAGAAAACACATTAAAATAGATTTTCAGAACATAATTCTAGCATAATATATTAATAACAATGTAATGAGACATAATGGGGTGGGGCTGTAATTCTTCCTCTACCAGATAAAATTTGAGAAGGAAAAAAAATGTCAATACATGTTGAGTTTAATTTGCTTTTTTAGAGGTCAAAACGACCCCCCCTTTCATGTCTCACTGTACCCAGAAGAGCAGGAGACTCAGGCAGAGTGAATGGTGGCACTTTTGAACTGAGCTAATGCTTGGGTCCAAACAGCTGATGTCAGTCCTCCAAAGGTGGAGGCAGAGGAGCAGAGAGAGAAGTGAGTGTGAACAGCTCATTTGGAAGAGGTAGGAGCGATGCACGTACATAAAAGGAAAATCTACCCCAAAGGGGACAGAAATAACTAAGAGCTCTAGGTTGCCTCTGTGGGTCAAGGGGATTAAAATAAAACAGCGCTGTGTATACTGTATTTAATATAAAAAATAAATAAATTGCAACTAAAAATAGCTGTGGTGACCCCCCCTGGTGTGATCACCAGGTAAGGAAACAGTGCTCTAGAAGAATTTTTTTCATCCCCCCTCTTCAGCACTCTCCCTCTCCCTGTCTTTGGCCAGTCTTTACTTTTTCCTGAATCTGAGTTAAAGCATATTGCAGAGAGATGCCTTCTGCTGTTCCAATTTGCCATTGTTCTATATCTGCTCTTTAATTTGTGGAAGAAAACATTTGCAGGATGAGAAACTGAAGCTTTGGCAGTTGTGTACTGATAACAGAGTGCCTTCTTTGTTTAAAAATAAATGGAAAGGTTTCCTAATCAGGAGAAGTAATATTTAGGCTTTCAGTCTGCACACTTGTTTGAGAGTAAGTTGTGTTCATCCCAGTATGGTTTCAGTTTAATTATAAACCAATTACTTTAGTTGAGTAATTAGTTCTTTTTTGTCTCCTGTTGGGAAATATCAAATCACCATTCCAGATAGGCTGAGCAGTATCCAGCTTTGAATAGTATGTCTTAATATTTTAAAATCAATATTAATTTCAGGCAAAAGGTTACCAAAATTGATCTCTCTGTTTTCAGCTGCAGGGCAAATATGCTCACTTAAAATCTCCTACAAATAAAACTGCAGAATCTAGCCAAAGGATGCCATAAGGAGGTTTCTTCTTGCTCAGAATATAATTTCACATGGCTCCAGTGATTATTACATAATAATCTTGAAAGCTTCCTTTTTGGTTATGTTAAAATACTTCTGCACTTACATAATATCATTCCATGCCATATCATTTCCTTGCACTACTTTAGAAACAATAGGCTTACTTCTTCATGCACCACACGTAACAATAGCTTCCTTTTATTGGTTAGAATTATGAAAGATAGGAACAGAATGGTTTGGGCAGGAATATTTCCTCTAGCATCTCTAGAATGTGTAATAAAAATGAAAAACAAAGTGGGGGGGCAGTAGTGTCACTGTTTAAGATCAAGACTTCATGGAATACAATGTGCTTCCTTGGGTGAGAAATTGCTTGAGTTATTATTTCGAAATAAAAGCAAATAATCCAGTGAAGCTGTGGCATAAATGGTCACAGGGTGAAGTGTCTAGAATTTGTGTAGGTTATAGCTGTCTGAGCAACTGTAACTCTGTATAACAAGATTTAAAATCTGTAGGCAGGCAATGGACATTGAAGCCCTCCAGCACAGCAAGCTCTAACATCACGTAGCCCAGAAACGGAGAAAGTAAGGCTGATGACATACCTACAGAATCCTCATTTTGTCCTGGGCTCCCACTTTCAGATATACACATTCAAACCCCAAAAACTGGGGGATGTGATATCAGATGAGGGGGATGGAATTATGATAGACCACTACAACTCTGCGTCCCCATCTCCTAGTTCTTGCCTGCTGCTAAACAGAGAACCCTTGCTTAGTGAAATTAACATCCCTAGCTTCTGTAATGCAAGTCAGGTCCACTTGCTCAACCAGGATCAGTTTCTAGATGGTTGTTGTTTTTCCATTTTCCACCCTTGTATTTAGCAGCAGTACTTTCAGTTCAGGGGGCCTGATGCCAAGACTCCATACATTTTCTCCATGTTTAATATTGAATAAGAAAGAAGGAAAAATGTGCATGAGAGCAGAGAATCTGAAGAAGGAAACTGGAAAAGGAAGATATAGCCCATGTTTAGTTTTTCATAAATCATTAAGTCATTGGGTTGTTACATGTCCTTTGACCTAAAATATTAGACTGGAAACAACAACAAAAAGTCTTTAAAAACAAGTACTGTAAGTATATATATATATTTTAAAAAAAACAATCTTCCATGCAGACACAAGTACTTACTTATAGGAAATGCCTAATTGAAAAATAAAATTGATGTCCTGCTAAGATTTTAATGAGAATATAGATGAAAGAAGCAATAATATGATTTTCTTGTAGGGTGTTAAGCATTTGAAGAGCATTGATTGCTTCAACTTTTAAGTCTGCAGATTAATTTCCTCCTCCCCCCACTGTTTCTCTACAGATAATCCTATGTTTGGTGTAGAAGCTAGTAAAGTATTTAGTGCCATATAAATAGTGCTTAAACCCTGAGAAGGTCCCATCACTCATCACAGGCTTTCAGTGATTTTATTATTTATTTGGTGAGAGAAGATTATACATGTTTTGTTTATATTAATTATGACACTGTTATGTTAGTCTTTCCTGATGGAATTCCCTGTAGGATTAAATTCAATATCTACTTAGGAAATTAAACTTTTGATGTTCTCCAGAGAGACCTTAATTGATTTTGTCTCTTGTCACTTTGCTAGGCAGTTGTCTGTTTATTACTGAATATATACAGATGCTGTTTATGCAGAAATTATATATTTTTACAGTTTAAGAATCAAGAATATTTAACTTGTTATTTCAATAGCAAAAAAGATAATCAATTGGTTGGTCATGTACCTAAATTGGAGAAACCACATTGATTCAGTAATTTTAAAAGGGGCCTGCTTTAACGAGATACCATGGTAAGCTTTGAGCATGTAGACTGACTAAATAGCAATTACTCATAAATCTGTACTTGCACCTAGTCCTGCTAGGTGCTTACCCATCTGTTTTGCTATTGACTTTTTGGATATAAACAAAATAGCAGTTCGTAAGCACATAAAAATGCAAGTAGATAAATAGGTATCGCCATGGTGGGAAGGTAACGGCATTGCATGTCTAGTCACACTGGCCACGTGACCACGGAAACTTGTCTATGGACAAATGCCGGCTCAACGGCTTGGAAACGGGGATGAGCGCTGCCCCCTAGAGTTGGACATGACTGGTCATTTGTCAAGGGGAACTTTTACCTTTACCTGAGAAACAAATAATGAGAGTTATACATTTATATTTGAAATTAGATTGGTACAGAGTCACTTGATTTGTGGCATTACTAATGGGCCACTGTTGGCAATTCTGCATCTTTTTTTTTCTTATATTTTACAATGGCTGTATTGGTTTTCATTTGACTTGCTTTTCACAAGTTTCTCTCAATTTGAAAGGAGGGTGGAATTGAAAGAATAAATTATATATATATTCATGAGATATGCATTACTGTGCATGTATACTTGAAATTTAGTCCCTTAATTCTAATTCAACACACCTCTGGGTAAGTGTATGTAGAGTTTTGATCTTAGAAAATACACAACCAATTAATAATTTATAATTATTTATATTTTCCATAGTATACCCTAGATGTCCACTCCAAAAATATGCTTTATGTTGATAATTTTCATTTTTTAAAAGATCTATCTTTTGAAGTCTTTTCTTTAGTGCGTCAGCATAAGAGATTTAAAACTACAAATGACAAAATTTGTTTGCTTTGGCTTCATCCACAAACATGGGACAATATAGAAAAGTCTCATCCAGCTGACCGTAAGTCATGCCAATCATTTGGAAATCAAATGCAGCTGATGGATATATATTGATCAGTAAATATTTATAGGCCTCCCAGTGCTTCCTCCAATGCCTGCTCGGTTTATCTGCCTCCGCTATTGGTAGCCCATTGACTCCTGTATGGAGAACAAAGAGGAATTTCTGTAGATATTGATGCTATAATAGTTATTGTCACTTTTCTCCTATCAGTAAGAAAAAATAGTCTTTCTTCTGGCCATTCTAACTTCTGGTCATGTACATCTGGGATTGTGAACATGTAGGCCTTCCAAAAGTCGATGAACTGACATTTCCACGATCCCTCACCATTGGCTGTGTTGTCTAAGGTTGTTGGGAATTGAACAACATCTGGAGGGCAAACACTTTCTATCCTATATAGATATCAGTAAGTCCTGCTATCCAGATAACTACATACACCTAGATAATATTCTCTTTTCTCATAAATGTGTATGATACTTCTATAAAAGGAAACTAGTCTAATTGCAGCTTTCATTGGTTGTTATAAATTTTTTTTGAATAAAATATATGAGGACATGTAGAACTCACCAGAGTCATGGTGCAGTCAAGTGTTGGGTAGAAATGCTTGATCTCCCTGTTGAGACTGTACCTGAGCTGTCAGAGTCAATTCCAAACAACAGCAAAGTTGGAAAAAAAAGGCTTGTGATTTATCACCCAGATATTAAAAATATCTTTGTTTCAGATTAAATTAGCAAGACTTTTTTGTATCAGTGATGAAGAAATTGAAAACTCATAGCAACTTTCACGAAACAAATGGCTAAGGTATTTTAATAAACCAATACATTATTAGATTGCTGTTCTATAAATAAAGAGACTGTTCAACAAAATATTTGCAGTTATAGGGAAATGTGAGCAATTTAGACCTGTTAGTCAGATTTTCCATGCACAACAGTAATTGGCATATAAAGGGATCCACTAAACTACAGTAAATATTTTATGCAAACATTAAAGTAAATGTAAGAGGCCTGGTCATGCTAAAGCCAGTCATAATTATGCCCCACTGAATTTGCCATGTTTTTGAAGAAAACCGAAATTTGCCTATATTTGCAGCTGCTGCTTAATGCCACCCACCTCTTCACTGTTCTTCACCCTGCTGTTCAATCTTAGGGTCACTTCTAAGGAGCACTAGAGTAATAGCCTGAGTTGCTGTCTTCTGCTTCTTAGAGGAATCTGGCATCCAGGGATAACTTGTGGGAGCAGGGGGACTATGTCTCCCCAAAGTAGCAGGATGAGCCCCTCTCACTCAGACCATAGGTTGCTGTCCTTTCTCTCTGAGTGCTGAAAGCGGGACTGTCAGATGGCTCTGCGTGCTTCTGCCAGGAGAGAAACAGGAACTCACATTCTGGAAATATAAGATATATGGAAAATGACATTAATGTAAGTTGAATCAATTACAGTGGTGCCCCGCATAGCGAGGTTAATCCGTTCCGGATTAACCCTCGCTATGCGAAATCGTCGCTAAACGGGGTAGGGAAAATGTATTGAAACGCATTAAACTTAGTTTAATGCGTTCCAATACCTTTCTTACTTACCCGTTCAGCGAGGATTCCAATTGCCGGCAGCCATTTTCGCGCCTTCGCTAAGCGAGGGCACGGCGTGAAAACGGCTGCTGGCAGCCATTTCCGGGCTTCTGGTGGCCATTTTGGAGCCGCCGAACAGCTGTTCGGAGGCTCCAAAATGGCCGCCGCAATACCCGATCTTCGCAATGTGGGTTTTCCCCATTGCAATGATCAGGTATGTTTCCATATAGCGATCCCGAAAAAGGGATCGCTGTACGGAAACATCGCTATACGGTGCACTCATTAAGCGACTCACCACTGTATATTGGTACAAATTTCAGTGAATTACAGTGAGACATGGGATTCTAGCTGCTATAGTGATCACAGACAAAAAGGCCACAGCTTTGTAACTGGTGTGTTATGGAACCAAACCTAACCAAAATAAAAACCAAGATGCTGTGGCACCTTTGCAACTAACAGATTTATTTCAGTATGAGGTTTTGTGGATTACAGTCCACTGTTTCAGTCACATAAGACCCAATATTTAGGTACAGTGTAAATGTTCATGGGTGGAGCACAGGCACGTATGCTTAGCATATGGCACATACTTATTGAATTCAGAAAATTGCAGAATTTGCTGAAAATAATTTAGATAATGGAAATGTTGCTGCACTGTTCTGTTGTAAAAGTAGTGCTAAACTCTGAGTAGATCTTTCATATTGAAACTGAGAAGAATTCTCTGCTTAATTAATACAGACATTTTCCTATTATTTTAAAGGTAATATCTGTTTTCTTACATAAACAGGCCCCTGGGGACATTATTCAACCTCTTTCCTCTAGTCTTTGATGCTGAAGCCATGCTGTGATGCTTTCAGATACTGATTTTTCCCCTCTCAGATTGCAGATTTTCAAACAGCACTTCCTATATAATTTAGTATTTGAACAGCTGTGATCATTTTTGGGTAATTTTCATTATATCTATCAAGATTTTCCTTTTTCCTCTGTTTTTGGTTGGAGGGGACATTCCTTTCAACTAGCTATTAGAAAATGCCCAGAGGTTAAATCCCATTTTAAGTATGCACTATTTCAGCTTTCTTAAATTGCAAACATCAAATGCAGTCTAGTAATGGTTGTTGTGTGTTTTTCGGGATCTTTGGCTGTGTTCTGAAGGTTGTTCTTCCTAACGTTTCACCAGTCTCTGTGTCCGGCATCTTCAGACTGTGCTCTGGACAGTCTAGTAAACCTCAACATTTGTCAAATTATCTTTTTATGATATTTACAATACAGTGGCCAAAATCCTCTTGCACAGTTACACAGAAAGTATAATTTTTAGCAGCAGATTGCTGTCAGTTAAGAATTTGGCTAAGAAATAAAACAGATAATGTCTACAGAGATTTATTAATTGATGGCAATTCACCACTGGAAGTTATACCTTTGTGTTACAGCACAACATAATTTCAGCTAGCAATTACTGCCTGCATCCATTTTTACATTGGAAGTAACACACACAATGCTTCACGGGTTTTTTCTGCATGGACATATATTATATTGTAATAACAATATAAAGTATAAATGGCATATTATTCCCAGAACACAGAAAAATGTAGTGAACACATAGCATTTTTGCATAGGAGAACAAGGCATTGGGGAGCTGTTTTTCTGAAAAACCCACAAGCATAATTTAATATCAGAATAAGACTGAAACATCTGATAAATTTTAGTATCAAACTGCAAGTAACAGATGTGATAGCCCCCCCCCACTTTTAAACACTTCTTTCTCTCCAACAGTGTAAGCCAGTGCTATAGCTGATTTATTTAATGGCAAACTAAAATGTCCCTACCTGCAGGGAAAATAAATCTAAATGTAAAATATTCCTTCTGTTTTAAAATATCTTAAGACACATTTAAAATGTTATTTCATGGATTAATGTATTCATGCTCATCCTATTCAATATATGCAAAGAAGTGCAAGTAAACTTCTGTTTGTCTTGTAGCTGGTGGGGCTAAAAATCTCGTGCAGCTGGGGAGGTATCCTGAGGCCAAGAAAAAATCCTTTCTTCTGTGGTCATCTTCCAGCTAATTTTTTTTTGAACAGTCAAGCTTATTTTCTTCTAGCACAGGTGTGGAAAAATTATGGCCCTCCAACTGTTGTTAGACTGCAGCTCCGAGTGACCCTTACTTTGGACAACATTGGCTGAAGCTGATGGGAGCTGTTGTTAAATGTTTTTTTAAAAATCCTAAACAAATATTATACTTCTAGCTTTGTTTCCTTCATCAGATTCTGATACCACAGAAGTGCTACCTGTTTCCAGAAGTTACTCATGTATTTATGACAAAATCACATGGTAGGGTGGTAGCTTTTCTCAGAAAACATTTAAGCAACCAGTCATTACTGAAAGTTATTGTATGAGTCACTGGCTGAAGACCAATAATAAACTGTAACTTGAGTAAGTCTATTGACTCAGTGGAACTTATATATGTGAAGACTCACCAAAGCCACACTGATTCAGTGGGCCTACTTTAATTGTGACTTACTACTGGACTTCAGCCAATGAGGTATGAATCTAATCCAGAACCAGCTTCTGGATTTATGATCCCATGTCATATTCCATTATTATCTTTGTTGCATGTATTAGTATAATCCTCTGTTGGGATCCACTGGCTTTTTGGTTTGACTGTGAATTTTGATTTCACAGAGGAAAGCACAATGCCATTCTTCCAGAAGACCTCTGTCATTAGGCCATTGTAAGCATTCCAGTTGTATACAGAAGATTCACAAAAAAAAAACAGCATCCCCAAGTAATGTGTGAACAGACTTTGTCAACTAAAGCACTGGGCACAGTGTCCCTCTTATAGGTGGCAACATTCATGAAGATATCTCTTGTGAAGTGTCAATGGCAGTGACTTGCAGAAGTTTCTCACAATAGTAGCAACAGAAACTACCCTTATGACCTCATTTGTCAGGTTCTTGTTATATCTTGATATCCAGGAAGCAAATATTGACATATGCATGTGAGCATCCCAGTTACAAACACCAAACCTTATTGATGGCCCTCAGATGGAGATTTGAGATCAACATATGTGAGCAATTTGACAGTGAGAGGAAGAACAGTAAGTAAATTATTTCATAATCTTTGACAACTTTTTCCTGCCAGGATATGGTCCTTTGCTTTATATGTTTAATAGTAAATGCACTTCTGCTCTCATTATGATTGCAGTTCATTTGATAGAAGTGGAATAGGAGGATAAACATATACATGAGAGTGCAAAAGAAAGTTATTGCAGCAAGGGAACCATATTTGTCCCAAAGTAGGCTTAATCAGTTGCATAAAAAGTAACTTAGCTTTGTGATCTTAGGGTAGCATTATAGAAGAAAAACCACATAGACTGTTACACCATCAGAATTACTTAAATGACAGCCTATGGAGAGGGAATAGCTGTTGGGTATTTGTATCTGGAGGTCCAGAGTCCCTGTACGCGTAGGAGTTCGAAAAGTGAAATTATTATTAATATGTTTGTCAAGAAACTGGAAAATAGGGGATCATGGTTTTAGTTGTCGTTTTGAAACACAGACCTGTAGTTGTTGCCAGGGATGAGCAGGCCAGTGGAAGGGGGAGAAAATGACCATTAATTGGGACGTCATACAATTTGTGCCTTATCTCTGTGATAAGGGAAGTTTGAAGGCCAGAGTTCACTCCTAGGATATTGAACTAGGTAATTCGCAAAGGAGGGTTTCAGCTGAAGAGAAGAGAGGGGAAAGAAGTTATGCTCTTTGAGATACTTCAGAGCAATTTGACACCTGATTAGTGCATCCCAAAAGGTCTAGAAACAGGTCTATTATATCTGACATTTTAATTTTAGTGTCCTTGTCAGTAACTTACATTTGGGGTTGGATGTGCTGTGATCAGCTGTGGAAGCAGTCTTTATCCATTACAGGAAATGGGAGGTGAACCAGTTTGTTTTTGCTCCCCAGTAAGTTCCTTGTGTAAGCTTTTGACCACATGTGCCAGCTTTGAAATCAACATAAGATTGCACAGGGATGGGATTAGAGCCAAATATATTTCTTCTGTTCTCAATCACATCTATGTCTCTGTCATAGTACTCTATGTCCTGTTTTTACACATTTCCCAGTAGAGTTTCATGAAATGTGTGGAGATACAATTCTGAGGCTGTGCTGCTGATGTATGTGTAACATGACCCAGAGGACCCCCTAAGGATTACACAGTTGAAATGAACCTTATCTTTCATTTTGAGGCATTAAATTATAAAGAATCCCTGAAATGTCATGTAGACCAATCCTAACATCGTAATTAAAATAAGAGAGACCCACAGTTTCTCTGAACTATTTTAGCAAAAAATCCACATGGAATTTTTTTTATTGTTTCTTATTAGATAATATATCTGGGATTTTGAAGCTGCATTGCCTGTAGTAGTTGGTATCACAGCAATTGAATTGTTTATAGACTTAAAAATTGTAATTACAAGCTAAGACATTCAGTAAATATCAGAAGCAGCAACTGTTTGCAGTGCTGTGCAGTAGCAGAGACTAGTTCCATCTACCAATTGACTTCAAAATGTGAGGTGGATTCTGTGGCTACACAGAATGCTTCTAGTGTGGGCTTTAATAGGCCTAAGAAAACTGCGATTATGATTATGCTAATCTTATAAGGTAGACTTCAACTGTAGGTTGGTTGACTTTGAATGTTACCAAATGGTAACAAAATAACCTTTAAGTAGAACAGTACAGTGGTGCCTCGCATAACGAGCGCACCGTTTAACAATGAATCCGCATAGCAATGAATCCAATGTTTGAATAGGGCAAAAATCACTTACCAATCTTCGCATTGCGATGTCGGGGGAACAGCTGATCGGCAGTTCCAAAATGGCTGCCGGAACACCCAAAATGGACACGCGCAGCGTTTTCGCGCCCTGCCCTCGCTTACCGAGGGCGCAAAAATGGCGGCTGGATGGGGAAACTTTGTTCAACTGTGAGTTTGGGCCCCGTTGGAACTTTGGGCTTTTCTGTTCCATTTAGCGATGTTTCCCCATAGCGAAGGTTAATCCGGAACGGATTAACCTCGCTATGCGGGGCACCACTGTAGTTAAGATACAGGTGCCTGGATGGCTCATTGAGTTGGTTACCTGGCTACAGAATGATCAAGATTTAATTCCCCGTTGTGCTTCCCAGAAGAAACCCTGCCTGAATACCCCTGGACAGTCTGTCCAGTCTTAGAGTACCACTGGAAGGAGGGATCAGTTCTAGAAAACCTTGAAAGCAGTTGCCAGAAGCCAGAATTGAATCTACAGAATGTGGCTATTATTAGTTTTTGTATAAATTTGGTATAAATAATGAAGTTGGAAAGGGCCTATAGTCATCAAGTCCAACCCCCTGTTTGATTCAGGAATACAAATAAAAGGATATTAGCCAGGTGGTTGTTTAAAATTCTTTTGAATGCTTCCAGTGTTGGAGCACTCACAAGCTCTCGAGGTAATTGGTTCCACTGTCTTACTGCTCTAAAAGTTAGGATGTTTTTCCTGATATTCAATCGAAATCTGGCTTCCTGTAACTTGAGCCCATTGCTGTGTGTCCTGCCCTCTAGGATGATCGAGGACAGATCCTGCTTCTCCTTTGCATGGTAGCCTTTAAAGTATTTGAAAAATGTTATCATATCACCCCTCTGTCTTCTTTTCTCAAGGCTAAACATACTGAGTTCTTTCAGTTTTTCCTCATAGGGCTTGGTTTCCAGCCCCCAATCATTCTTGTTGCCTTCCTCTGAACTTGTTCCAGTTTGTGAGCATTCTTCTTGAAGTGCACTGTCCAGAACTGGACAAAGTACTCAAGGTGAGGCCTAACCAGTGCTGAATAGAGGGGAACTACAGTGGTGCCTTGATTAACGATGTTAATTCGTTCCAGTGAAATTGTTGTAGAGCGAAAACATTGTAAAGAGAAAATAAAAAAAAAACATTGAAACACATTAAAACTCGGTTAATGCATTCCAATGGGGTAAAAACTCACCGTCCAGCGAAGATCCTCCATACGGCGGCCATTTTTGGTGCCTGCCTAGACAACAGCGGGGGGGCATTTTCTTCAGCTGGTGGCCATTTTGGAACCCGATGATCAGCTGTTTGCTGATTGTCGTAATGCGAAAAATCGGTTCCCGAAGCAGGGAACCGATCATCATACAGCAGATTTTGCCCATAGGAAGCGAGGCACGACTGTAGTACCTTACAGGATTTGGAGACTGTGCTTTTGTTAATGCAGCCTAAAATAGCATTTGTCTTTTTTGTAGTCACATCACACTGTTGATTCATATTCAGCTTGTTATCTAAGACAGTTCCAAGATCTTTCTCGCTTGTAGTATTGCTGAGCCAGGTATCCCCCATCTTGTAATTGTGCAATTGGTTTCTTATGCTTAGTTGCAGTACTTTCACTTATCCTTGTTGAATTTCATTCTGTTGTTTTCAGCCAAATTCTCTAGCCTTTCCAGATCATTCTGAATCTTGTTTTTGTCTTCTAGGGTCTTAGCTATTTCACTGAATTTTGTGTCTTCTGTAAATCTGATTAGCATTCCATGCACCCTCTGATCCAAGTGGTTAATAAAAATGTTGAAGAGCACAGGGCCCAGGATTGAGTCCTGGGGTACCCCACTTGATACCTCCACCCAGTTTGAGAAGGAGCCCTCTAAGTATGATTTTGTAACCAACTGTATATCCACCTGACAGTTGTCCTATCCAGCCCACTCCTAGTTGGCTTGCTAATCAGAATATCATGGGACAGTTTGCCAAAAGCTTTGCTGAAGTCAAGATGTACTATATCTACAGCATTCCCTCTGTCTATCAGGGAGGTTACCTGATCAAAAAACGAGATCAAATTAGTTTGGCAAGATTTGTTCTTGATAAATTTGTGTTGGCTTCTAGTTATTACTATATTGTTTTTATAGTGAATGCTTATAATCTGTCCAGAATTTTCCCTGGGATTGATATCAGACTGACTGGCTTGTAGTTCCCAGGTTTCTCCTTTTTGCCCTTTTTTGAAGATAGGAACATTAGCTCTCCTCCAATTATCTGACACCTCATCCATTTCCCATGATTTCAAGAAAATAATGAATAGCAGTTCTGAGAGTTCTTAAGCCATCTCCTTCAATACTCTTGGATCAGTTTATCCAGCCCTGGAAATTTGAACTCATTTAAGGTCGTAAGGCATTCTTTGACTATTTGTTTATCAAGCTCCAGTCCTGTCCCCTCCACTTGCATTTCACATTTGTCTGGAGGGTTGTACAGTGGTGCCTTGACTTACGACCATAATCTGTTCCAGAAGATGGACATAACTCGAGATGGTCATAAGCCGAATCACCATTTCCCATAGGAATGCATTGAAATGCAATTAATCCATTACGGCCGAAGAAAAAAATCTCAAAAAAAAATCACTGCAAGACTAATTGGAAACACAATTAATCTGGATGAAGGGGAGAAAAAAAAGCAAGAGTGCAAGACCCATTGGAAATGCACAGAAAACAAATGGAGCAGATTGGAAATGCACAGAGAACCAAGGGGACAGGTTGGAAATGCAAAGAAAACAAATGGAAATGCAAGGGAAGCATGCAGGACTCATCGGAAATGGGGGGGAACAAAAACAAACAAACAAACCCCCTGAGACCCATCGGAAATGGGGAAAAAACAACCAACCAACAACCCTCCCCAAGACCCATCCCAGCACAGAAACATAACTCCCCCAGCTCAAAACCATGCTGCAAAAACACCCAGAACAGTTTTTAAAAAGCAGAAAACAGCACCTTACCTTACCAGGCAGCCCAAAGCCTCCCTGCAAACAGACACTCTCTCTCTCAAAAGCAGAAGGAGGCAGTCCCAAGCCTCCTCTGATGCCACTCTCTAACTGCTGGGGCAAAAGAGCTACAAAG
This sequence comes from Pogona vitticeps, assembly GCF_051106095.1. Taxonomy (NCBI): domain Eukaryota; kingdom Metazoa; phylum Chordata; class Lepidosauria; order Squamata; family Agamidae; genus Pogona; species Pogona vitticeps. The sequence continues at coordinate 27,067,488 of NC_135787.1, forward strand.
AAGCAGGCTCGTCGCCACCTACAGTTAGAAATTTGAATTTCCTGCCTTTTTCTCCTGTCTTTTTCTGTTCATAAGTGCAAGTAGAAGCAAAATTTTGCAGCCGGAGCTGGTCGTAACTCGAAATGGTCGTAAGTAGGGACGTTCATAAGTCAAGGCATCACTGTAGTCTGTTCTTTGGGAAAATAATGAGCTAAAAGAGGAACTGAGCCCTTCTGCCTTTTCTTTGTTGCACATACCTGAAGAATGCTTTTTTGTTGCTTTTAGAGTCTCTGTCTCACCTCAGCTCATTCTCAACTTTTGCTGTCCTAATGTAATCCTTGCCAAATCTTGCTTCTTGTCTATACTCTTTGTGGCATGGCCTCCTTTTCACTTCCTATACAGTGGGACGTCAACTTACGAACATCCCTACCTGCGAATGATTTGACTTGAGAATGGAACGTCGACCTACGAATGAAAAAAAGGCAGGGGAAAAGGGCGGGAAATTCAAATTTCCCCTGCCTTTTTTTGTTCCATTCAAAACATTGGTGGTGAAGAGGCTGCTCTTTTGCCCCAACGGTTAGGAAAAGGGGCCCCCAGGAGGTCTCCGATGGTGGCAAAGAAGCCCTGAGAGGTCTCCCAGGGCTTCCCCACCACCACCGGAGACCTCCTGAGGGTCCGATCATGGCGGCGGGGAGCAATTTCCTGCCCTTTCCCGCTGCCGACATTGGAGACCTCCCGGGGGTCCATCTCCGCCGTGGTCGGAGGCAGTGGTCATTCAGCGCTGGGAGGGTTGAGCTGGCTGGGCGCTTGGCCGCTCACCCCCAACTGCTTGCCCCCGGGAGTGGAGCGCCAGGAGGCTTGAGCTGGCTGGGCGCTTGGCCACTCGCCCCCAGCCATGGCGGAGGCAGCAGAACGCCGGGAGGCTTCTGACTGGTGAGTCCTTTTTAAAAAACTGTTCTGGGTGGGTTTTGGAGGGTGGGTTTGGACTGGGGGGTTATGTTTCTGTGGGGTTTTTTTTGTTGCCTTTTTTTTTTTTTTTTTTTGGCAGTCCCAGCATGGGACTTGCTCTGTTTATTTTTACTTTTATTTTGGTTTTGTTTTTTTTTGAAATGCTGGAACTGATTAATCCCATTCCCATACATTTCAATGGGAAATGGTACCTTGACTTATGAATGTTTTGACTTACGAGCGCCGTTCCAATACGGATTAAGTTCGTAAGTCGAGGTACCACTGTATGTGTCTTTTTGTTTGGTTTTGTTTTCAGGTCCTCTCTGAGCTTTTTGTGAAGTCACACTGGCCTTTTTTGCTGTCTCCCACAGATACTTTCTTGCTAGAATTGTTTGTAGTTGGGCCTTTAGAATTTCCTGTTTTAAAAACTCCCACCCTTCTTGGATTCCTTTTCTTGAGGTCCCAGGCTGCACTACAGTCGTGTGCTTCATCAGATTCTTGATTGCACAGCAGAGATGTGTCCCAGCATCTCCTTAACTGACTGCAAGTAGTCATAGCAGGTTCTGCAAACTACAGTAGGATTTTGGCCAGTGTCATCATTGTTTACCACCACAGAGTAGCATTGCTTCTTTGCATTTTTGGCACGGATGCTTTCTTCAATTGGGATGTATAGCTCAGATTGTATAATTGGCACGAAATCCCTTGCATTTATGTTTCCTTTCAAAGCAAAGAAGTTCCTTCTATCTTCAAATGTGTTGGAGGAGGGAGTTTAATTCCTCGTTCTGCAGGCTTTAATTTTTACAATCCTTGGATTGTTCTTCCATGACAAGTTTTGCTTCATAAGCCAAGGACATTCTTTTCTAAGAAGGGTATTGACTTTATATTATATTAGCCCTCAATTGCTGCCAGCAATCAGACTGTCTCAGGGAATCCAATGCAACTGTGGCTTTCAGTCAAAAGTGGAAAAATCTTTGTACACAACATGAAGGCTCAGTGTTTCCCTATGAACAGATTTTAGAACTTCAACTAGAACAAAAAATCTGAATTCTCTCTCATGTATTTTTGTGCTTTAGAAAACTATTACAAGTACAAAGGGTATTAATTTGTGTAGTAGAACATTTTTATAATGCTTATATTGTGTACAAGATGATATCAGGTGATGTATTCCTGACATTGCTTTCAGGCTTACCCAGATTGATAACATGTAAGTTGTCATGTTCTTTCACAAAATTACATGGTTAGAAAAATTACTCAGATCAGAAACTACTGATTAGAGATGGGGGTATTCGTATACAAATACAAATATCTCACCAAAGGTGTGGATAACGAGGGTCCGGCCCTCTTGGGCCAGACTGACCACTCATGATTCTGCTGCTGCTGGCTCCGTGGAGCATTTCTATCACTCCATTACTCATGATAGATTAGCCAGTCCTGGCAGAAGGCGGGATGATGAGTCTCTCTGCCTGGTCACAGAGTGGCTAATCCATAATGGGCAATGGAGATAGGAAGGCTCCTTGGAGCTGGTGGCAGCAACTCATGTCCACAACACTCATTATCTGCACCTGTGGGAGCATATTCATATTTGTATACAAATACCCCCATCTCTGCTACTGATTATAGGCTACGTTATGGTATAATAAAAATTTATAACTGCTTCAAGAATGAATTTGTGTATTTTAATTGAACTGTGGGATTATAGGCTTGTGGAACTGTATGAGCTAAAAAATTATTCAGCCTGCAGGTTCTAGAATTCTGTAAACAGGGGATGCTAAGTATCAACATGCTGCAAATATATATCCAGGACAAACTTAAGTCAGATTGGTCATACTATTAGATAAAGTGAGGTAGTCTCACAAAGCAGTGGATTCAGGGCAGCAAATTCTTAGTAATCTAATATTTTACTGTGTGTGAGAGAGATGCCATCAAGTTGGAACCAAATTCCAGAGACCATAATTGGGTAAATGAAATATTTAAGGAGAGAGAGGTTTTACCAAATTTCTTCGACTGCGCAGGGGTTCAAATCAAGGTGAATCCTAGTCTATTACTTTATCATCTGTACCACAATGGGTAACCAGTTCCTTATGAATGTGACTCTGGATTATTTTTTGGAGGGGGGTCTGGCATACATAGATAAATTTGGCTACCTAGCCGACTAGAGTGGTCGAAATGACTAGATAGGCGGGGTATAAATACAATAAATAAATAAATAAATAGGTAGGTAGGTAGGTAGGTAGGTAGGTAGGTAGGTAGGTAGGTAGGTAGGTAGGTAGGTAGGTAGGTAGGTAGGTAGGTAGGTAGGTAGGTAGGTAGATAGATAGATAGATAGATAGATAGATAGATAGATAGATAGATAGATAGATAGAAAGAAAGAAAGAAAGAAAGAAAGAAAGAAAGAAAGAAAGAAAGAAAGAAAGAATAGGTGCTGTGAGCTAAATCGAGTGTAGGTCCCAACTAAACTAGACCCGCTGAAATGAATTTTGACCAAGTAATCTAAGTAACCTAAGTTCTACTGATTTCAATAGAGGTACATTGTCTGGAACTAACAGTAGACCTAGCCTCATCAACCTTGACTATAATTGTCTGTCAGTTGTTTCTGTATCTCAGATAACAATTTAACATGGACCATCCCTGACTTAAATGTATCTGGATGGCTGAGGTAGGCCTTTGTTATGTGGTTCATGTGGAAGCATGAACATAAATCATAAATTGTACTACTGATTTACTTCATCTCCAATCCCCTGTCCCTAAAATATTGTCACATAATCCCTTCATAGTCTTCTCTGGAACAGGTACAAATTATAGTTGTCTGTGTTTTCTCAAGCTAACTGCACTTTGCCATTGATGTGTATTATTCCATCTTTTATTATTAAAGGTTTTTTTTGTTTGTTTTTTTCAAAGCATCTTAATTATGTTCACCATTTTATGGTTCTCAAGAAGGGTTATATTGTATTTGATAATCAGGATCTTTTTCTCCCTGGTCCCACTCAACCAGTCCCCACCACCACACAAAGATTTTGCTGTAGGAGGTGAAAAGAAGGTGCAACAGCAAGTGTATTTGTCTGCTAAATTTAGCTGCCATGTATCATCTCTCTGAGTGTATAATATGCAAACAAAGAGAACCTGTGGAAAATCAGAGAGCTAATGTTCGCCACCAAAAGAATACACTCCACCAAAAGAATACACTCATTATAATTATATAAATTAATCATTCTGGCCTTGATATTTTGAATTTAAATTAACTCTTTCAAGTGCTACACCCTGACCCTATTCAAGCAGAAGTTATTTACATAAATTATGAAAACAGATCCATGTCAGGGCAAACTAATGAGGTATGAACAATTTCACTCTTGACAAATATGGTGCAATTTCATAATGGGCTATGGAGAGGATTGCCTAATAGCTAAATAAAATCAAGTAACCGAGTGATGGCTTGGTCAAACTGACTCTTTGGTCAAAACGCTACTTTTTCCTGATTATGTCTTTCTATTGGTTCTGATGCATGAATCCTTTTTCTCTCTTAAGCTTTGGATAAGGTTTGTGAATCAATTCTTGTTGACTACAAATAATGTTCTGGTCTTACACCTTTATCTGCTGATTTTAAGGAAGTTCTCCAGCAAAATCAGAAGAATTATTTCCAAGAACATTAGAATAATGTGTATTCTTTATCTTTTGGTCTCTATATCCTGATCATAGTACTTCTAGGTCAGATCTTTACAATTATTTCTGTGTCAGCAGTATTATACTAAATATATAACCATGAATTTATAATTTATACCACAATGTGAAGTTTTAAAATGTTTTTCTAATGACTCACTAATGAGAGCTGCTATCTAGACTTTTTAGTGATCCCAGTAAAAAATTATGATACCAGTGAATTCATGATAGAAAAATGTAAGTAATCCTTCTGTGTTACATTAATAGGTAGTACATACATGTGTAAGCAATGCTTCTCTTTACATTTATGTGGGATGATAGTACCAGTAAAACAAAAACAAAACAAAACAAAAAGGCATGAAAAGCACTGGAGTGTTTCAAACTATCTTAGAAGTCTTCCTATAGGCAACATATGGATTGGAAATAATCCAAGAGCCCCATCTGTGAAAAGAGAGAGTAGTCTCTCTAATTACAGTCTGGTGAGCACAGCCTGGGGATAATAACACACCTTTCCTCCTCAGAATATTTTCATGATTCTCAGTCTCAAGAGATCCCACTAGTTTTTTGTTAAATTGGGTCATTCATGTGTAATTCAAAGGCAAAGGATAAAAGATGACCGTACATGTCACCCAGTGTTTCCCTAAAATTGTTATAATTTGGTTTAATTCAAGGGATGGTGCTTCTTCTAGCAAAATACCTTGTCTAATGATTTAAACCTGTTTAGGTTTAAGATCTGCAGCCAGAGGCATACGGGCTGTAAATATGGAGGCTTCACACATAGCCATTTCTCTGTATGTTTTTATTATAAAGGATCTGCTGTCCAAACATATCGTTTCTGTAGAAAACCATTGCCTTGTTCATCAATAAATGAAGTCCAAAATCCAAACTCCATACTCGAGGTTTTCTTTATTAGGCCAAGTTTAAAAAGAAGTAGACACAAAATGCCTGGGGTCTGACCCCCTTCGGTCACCCCAAGGCAGGTATTGCAGTGTGCCAGCCATGGGTCATCACTGAGCTCCGTGAAATGATCCGCTGAGCACCGTGAAATGATCCCACATGGCCCCTCTGCCATGTTTGCCCAAACGAGGACCCACTGCCTGCCCCTGACTGCTGGCATGGGAAGTGCTCTTTGTCCCAGGAGTGCTGCTGGTATGGGAGGACGGAACAGATGACTCTGGGGATGGGTGTGTGTGAAGCCTGCCTTGCTGTTACTGGGGATCTTCAGAAACCAGTAACTCCTCAGATTCCTCTAGGAAGAGAAGCAGCAGCTCTTTTGGCACCTCTGGAAGCTTTGGTTCCCTGCCTGTCTGCATGGCCACCGGAGGAGGGACAGTGGCACTGGTTATGGTAGACGTGGTTGTGCACGTGGTGGTCATGATGACAGTGCTGCTACCTAGCCTGTGTAGTCTTTTTCCCCTTGGAATGCCCCTGAAGAAACCCCTTCATTTTTTACTGCCTGCCTAACAAAACAAGTAAACAAATAAAGCAAAGGAGATTGAGGAAGGAAACTAATAGAGGGTCAGAGAGTGTGTATACATTTTAGTTTTAGAATGATGGTGGTGCAATTCTTTTACTAAAATGTAACCTGCCTGCCTAAACAAAGCCCCCCCCCCCCAGTATAATGTAATTAGGAAAATCCCCCCCCACTGTGGCAGAGAAGCCAAAAAAGTCCAAAACGAAAAGCCCTGCCAGCTAAGTTTCAGTCAGATATACACACACACATACACACACACACACACAAAATAAGTTTTGGAAGAAAAAGGAATGATGGATCCAGCCACTCACCAAATTCCTTGAGAGACACAAGCCTCCCTAAAATGAACTTTTGAAAACTGAATAATCCTCCGACCTAGACACCCACACCCCCCCACACACACATACACACACACATAAAAATAAGTTTTGGAAGAAAAAGGAATGATGGATCCAGCCACTCACCATATTCCCTGAGAGACACAAGCCTCCCTAAAATGAACTTTTGAAAACTGAATAATCCTCCGACCTAGACACCCACCCACTCACCCACCCACCCACCCACACACACACACACACACAAAATAAGTTTTGGAAGAAAAAGGAATGATGGATCCAGCCACCCACCAAATCCCCTGAGAGACACAAGCCTCCCTAAAATGAACTTTTAAAAACCGAATATAAAGTAAAAAAGTTTCCACAGTCACACAACAGCAGTTCCCTCCCCCCACCGGACAATACACACATACACATAAGTCTCCAGGGGAAAAACGATTTGATTGATTTGAATTTGAAATTAAATTAAGCCCTTCCGAAGAAGTAGCCTAAGCTACCTGAAACCCCTCCCCAAATTCCCAGTAAAGTTGATGATAACTGATGAATGATGATGAAAAAGAAAAATATAAGTCTTTGCTTTCTTGATGCAAAAGCGAAACCGCAAGAGCACCAGCAAATCAGCAAGCAGCAACTGTTCTTACTCAAGAGAGCACGAACAGAAGTGGGGAACTGCCGGATGGGAAAAGCTTATATGAAGCATCTGTAAAAGTGAATACACCTTTCAGCAGCTATTGGCTGCCAGACATGCCAATCCAGGATCTCTGTCCTGATTGGCCAGAGCTTCAAATATATGATAAATCAGCTATATTCGTCAGAAAAACTGTTCCGTTTTTATATTCGTCCCCATCTCTAGTGGTAAGATTTTTAAAATTCTGAATGGTATTTTGAGTGCATTTAGAAATATATTTCCAAATATTTTGAACACAGTTGGTGTGTGTGTGTGTGTGTGTGTGTGAGTGAGTGAGAGAGAGAGAGAGAGAGAGAGAGAGAAATATAACCCAAATTCTGTTTCCTTAACAGCATAGATGAAAAATCAGCTTTATTTTCTTTAACCATTGCCTTTGGAATAATTGCCACCTCCATAATTCCCAGTGCTCGTAAATAATATACTAACTGGTATGAGCAGAAGTCTTTCTCCTAGTATATTTCCCATATATCTTAACATTTATTTTGGACAAATGTCTGAAACATTAATTTACATGGTGCAAAATTTAGTTGTCATATAGTGGTGATTTCTTGGGAAAGTAAATAGGTTACACAATTCACTTGGTTGAAATCTTGAATGGACCTGCAAAGCTATGAATAATATTTCCCCCATGCAGTGCAGTTACACTTCTTGCTGACTGCTTAAGGAATGGTTTGAATTGATGTATGTGTGTATGCATGCAGGTTTGTATTTTGAAAATGAGCCACAGCTGTACTGTAGCGGCCAACAATTTTCTTGTTAACAGACCCCATACTTTAAATCCTTGGGCAAACATGACTCCTATTTTAGGATACATAGTCTTGAAAATTGCTGGGTTCAGCTCTTGTTCCTGGAAGATTATTTAGAACATAGAACCCCATCTGTAGGTCTCCTTTCATTTTGGAAATCTACATGCAGATTGTTGGTTTCTCAAGTGGGTAATTTTTGTCCAGTCGTGTTCGACTCTAGGGGGCGGTGCTCATCCCCATTTCCAAGCCGTAGAGCCAGCGTTTGTCTGAAGACAATCTTCCGTGGTCACATGGCCAGTGCGACTTAGACACAGAACGCTGTTACCTTCCCACTGAGGTGGTCCCTATTTATCTTCTGGCATTTGCATGCTTTCGAACCGCTAGGTTGGCGGGAGCTGGGACAAGCGACGGGAGCTCACTCCGTTGCGTGGATTCGATCTTACAACTGCTGGTCTTCTGACCCTGCAGCACAGGCTTCTGCGGTTTAGCCCGCAGCGCCATCACACATCCCTTCTCAAGTGGGTAAAACACCACAAACCTTCTAGGGATGCATCAGATGGAATATTATATAATATCCATTGTTGTCTGTTGAGAAGTTGAGGTTTGAGTAAGATGTGTAACAGATAGTGGGGCAGAGCTCAGGCAGGTCCATATTCCCACAGTTCCCCATCTCTAAATATGCGAATAATAATAAATAATCCACTTTCCATATCGGGTGGGTGTAAGAACAATAAAGTGAAACAAAACACTTTAGATATTAAAGTACTGTGCCTAATCTATCACAGGTAATTCAGATTATTTGGTGAAGTGTCATAGTGCATCTCAGTTGTACAATGTGCATATGACCAATGATTGATAGTAAACCATTTGCTAGTCTGGTTTACTAGTCTGATTTAGCAGCAGCATTTAATATAGATGGACAAGTGAATTTTTAAAAAAATATATATATATTCTTAAGTATTTATGGTAAATTATTCATTTGCACTTTGCTGTTCCCTTGTAAAATTGTACAGAAACTATTTATGTGACAACTTGTAACAAAACAATTTAAAGCCTTGTGGTGTTGGTGGTTGCGTGTTGTCAAGTTGCCTCAGACTCACAGCAATAATGTGAATGAATTATCTCCAGAATGGCCTTAATAGCCCTGCTCAGCTCATGCAAACTTAAAGCTATAGCTTCCTTTACTAAGTCAGTCCATTTTCTATTTGGTCTTCCTGTTTTCTTGCTACCCTCAACACTCAACCCAGCTTTATTGTCTTTTTCAGTGAGTCTTGTCCTTTTCATGTTGTGCTCAAAGTACATCAGTTACAGCTTCTACATTTTTATTTCTAAAGAGAGTATATACTTGACTTAATCTGGGATGTAATTGCCCATCTTTCTTGCAGTCCATGGTATCCACAAAGCTCTCCTCCAGCACCATACTTCAAACAAATTGATTTTTTCCCCTTTTGGCTCTCTTCATTGTCCTACTTTCATAGTAATCAAGAGAAGAATAGTACGGTTGATTTGGGCTTTGATCTCCAGTGCTACGTTCTTAACAATTGATAATCTTTTCTAGTTCATTACTGCTTTTTTAAATATCAATCTTCCTCTGATTTCTTTGGGGCAGTCTCCATCTGGATTGATGATTGAACTGAGGTATACAACATATGTAACAATTTCCATTTCTTCATTGTCAACATTAAAATTATATAGTTCTTCTGTAGTCATGATTTTTCTGTTTTAGTGTTCAACTGTAGTTCTGCTTTTGCACTTTCTTCTACTTCATCAGAAGTTGTCTCAAGTTATTGCAGTTTTCTGCCAGTAAGATTGTTTTATTTGTGTATCTTTAATTATTGGTGCTTCCCTCATTAATTTTCACTCCTTCTTCTGAATCTAATCCAGTTTCTCTATGATGTGTTCTGCATACAGATTGAACAGGTAGTCAGATAAAATATACCCTTGTCTAACACATTTTCCTACCATGTTATTTACTTTTAACACATACACACAAACACTCATTACACTCTGGTGCTAGAAAGGGAAAGCAACATTGAGAAGTGTAGATAGTCATATTATTATGCAGAGCACAAAGAAATGCAGAATCCAGATAAATACATACAACACCTAATCAACATAGATCTGTGAGAATTAAGATGGCCACTTACAGAACTCCAAAAAAGAGGTACAAAGAAGACAGATTTGCATAAAATATTCATATTCTAATTTATATGTATAGATGGAAATGTGAAAATAATCACTATAGCTTTAAGAGAAGTTGAATGCATATCTCAATTCCAGGCAAAGCCTATGATCAGATGATTTGTCTGCTTGCTCAGTCTAGCAGCCTGACTATTGATGGAAATGTAAGCTAAAAGTCTCCCTTCTTGGTATTTAAAGCAGATTACTTCGTAGACCTTAGAATGTATTAAAAAGAAGCTACCTGAGCTGGTTAAGTGTTCAGTGTCCTCAAATAGGGGACTAAACTCTGTAGGATAGGGTACAGAAAGAAAGTAAGTATAGACGTTTTTAATTTTACATCCAGCTGTTACGGCAAAAGCCTGTTCAGTAAAAGAGAGCAGATAAAGATTCTTGTAGGCTTTAGGAGGCATGGAAAGCTTCTTTACTGAAATCTGGCATTCAACTAACAATGTGGCAAATTTAGCAGTTTTCTCAGAGTGAGCCAGATATTACTTTTTTTTATCTGACTCTGACCTTCTCATGAGAAGAAAAGAGTCCTTGGAAAAAACCTTGATGTTAGGAAGGTGTGATGGCAAGAGGAGAAGGGGACGACCGAGGATGAGATGGCTGGACAGTGTCTGCGAAGCAACCAACATGAACCTGACACAACTCCGGGAGGCAGTAGAAGACAGGAGGGCCTGGCGTGCTCTGGTCCATGGGGTCACGAAGAGTCGGACACGACTAAACGACTAAACACACACTGACCTATAGAAAAAGCTCAAAGAAGGGCCATCATCTCAAACCTTATTTTATTTATTTATTTAAAATATTTTTACACCACCTTTCTCTTTGAAAAGGACCCAAGGTGGCTTACAACATTGGAAGACAATAATTAAAGCTGAAGACAATGAGTATATAATGGTGGTTAATATTGTCATTAAAAGAAAATGTTTAAAGGTAAGAACCATATTAAAATATTTAACCTTGTATTGCTGTATTCTTTGGGGTGAAGTAGTATAAAGAAGCATTCTAACACAATTGCTAAATAATTTCAGAAGTGTGCATTCTCCATGGTAACAAATGCAGCACTTTCCACTTTACTATCCACTGTAAGTATAGCAACAGTATTCTGTAGCAGGAGCTACAGTGACTTAATTGTAACGATTTGAAGGCATCGGGGATAACAGAGACCTTCATTAGACCCCTATAAGAAGCCATAAGCAAAAGCAAGGTTATGGCTTTTGCTCCAAAAATGCATTAGGGCTTATTTTCAGGGGATGTTTTTTTTTCATGTACAACAATCTACATTTATTCAAATATAGTCATGTCATCTTCTGGTTGCTGCACAATGGTGGAGGGCAGGGTTTCACTTAACTGGGGCTTATTTTTGGGGTAGGGCTTATATTATGAGCACCCTGAAAAATCATACTAGGGCTTATTTTCAGGTTAGGTTTTATTTTGGGGTAAACGGTAAAAGTCTGCCTGGTTCAGATTTAAAAAAACTGACACTGTTTTCCTTTTATAGTCAATGGCATCTCTAAACTTTTAGATTACAAATTTTGATGGGTCTGAGAACCACAGATGAATCCATATGATCTCTAAATTGGACCATTTTCCAAAGCACTGGAGCAAATTGCAAATTGGATTTTATGATGCAGGCACAGCTCTGCTCAAAGGCCTTCATTTGCACAAGAGAGCTGTATCACTTAATCTTAAAAGATGTGGGTTTTGGTTTACATGTGAGAAGAAGAGATGGTGTCTCAAACAAATTGATTCACGAAGATTTGTCCTGTATTAATGCTGTGGCTTCTACTAGATATGTTATCTGATAGGGAGCACTCAGCTGCAGGGAGCTTTTTCAGGCTGCAGATGATCGCTTCAGTTCTCTCTGGAGGAAACTGAGATGTCTGTGGATGTTTAGTGAATAATATAACTTCTGGGTCTGGAGGACAGTGGCCTGTAATAGTCTTCGCATAAAAAGCAGCTTCATGTGTAAGATGTTTGACAGATGACTTGTCTTTTATAGCCTGGTGTTTTCCCAATAACGGAAAATGAAACACAATAATGTATAATAATATGTGGCCAAAACTCAGCTACACTAACAAGAAAATATAGCAAAGATTTCAGAAGGATTTTACATGTAGCCCAGATTTTTATACAGTGTAACAAAAGCTGAACAAGCAAGAAATAACTGGGAAGACAGCAGCATTCTTAAGAAAAATGATTTTGTTGGTTGCATCTGAAGTGACTGCACTTTTTGACATATCCAGAAGGTAATTTAGATCAGCTGGGATATTTTCCCTCAGGCCTGAATAGATTTGGACAATAAGCAGTGTCCTTGCTGATTGCCTTTTTGTTGTCCAGCGGCTGCGGTATCCATCAGTCTTAATGACCTTCCAGTAACACTTCAGCGCAACCCTTTGTGACCTGACAGCTTCTCTGGGGATGTTAGGCTGCATACATTAACTTGGAAATGCTTTGTGAGCAGCTAGTTCCTCTAAGTGCTGGTACAAATTGTTCAGGCAAGTATGGTGGTTGGGTTCAGATGTGCAGTGCAAAAACTAGCCCAATATCTAGTTGTCTTGCGAATCTTTTAATATTTTGCATGGTTAGGAAATTTACAACTAGAAATATTTCTTGTAATTGTTTGTGAAGAGTGAATTCTTATTGAATTGAAGTGTGTAATTGTCAATCGATAGAAAAGTTAATCACAGTATGTTTTCCACATTTCTGCGTGGCATACCTTGTCATTTGGTGCATTATTTGTCAAGGTGTCCTTCTGTGTAGGAGATAAATGCTATGCAATTGCTAGGTAACATGTTGACTACAAAATTTGTCAAGAATTGAAAGAGGTTAGTAATAGCTGTTTATGAGGAGAAGCATATGACACGTAATGCATAAAACTGTTAACCTGATACAGCAGCCTCCTCTTTGTGTACTTTAATAGCTTACCATAGATAGAGGAATGCTGGATGACTAGAGAGATGAGAAAGTTAATTTAAAAAGTTAATAGCATACCAACTGTGGAATGTCCTTCCCTTGGAGGCTTAATTGGTGCTGACATTGGCGTAATTTTTGTGCAAAGACAAGACATACCTATTTGAGGATCCCCTTTGATGGCCCACAAAGGTTTTATTGCAATGGCTTTAATGTTTTAGTTTTGTCTTTTAAATTGATTGATTTTAAATTATTTTGCTGGCTGGATACTCATTGGTTTAGGTATCTTACTGCAGAGCCAAAGATTGGGAATTCAGTTCCCTACTGAGCCTCCTGTGAGTTGGGCCAGCCTATGTGGCCTTGGGCAAGCTGCACAATCCCAGGATGCCCCCAGAAAAAAAGGGAATCATAAACTACTTCTGAGTATTCTCTACCTAGAAAACTCTGAAAAAGATCACCATAAGTCAGAATTGACTTGATAGCACTTCATTATTATTAACTTGTTTTAATTATCTTTCTTTCAAATGTTTTAAATACAGAGACAGATTTCATTAACTGTTCATGATATCCAATTTAGTGAAAGTTAAGGTTAACAGTTTTTAACAGTTAAATTGATGCTAAATGGTCAGAAGTAGTTCCAGTAATTCAGGTATTTGGCTCTCAAGCCAGAGGTTGGGAGTTCGATTCCCCACTGTGCCTCCAGGGAAAAGAGACTGTGTGTGTGGCCTTTAGCAAGGTGCACCAGGTCCAGGGTACCCCCAGAAAAGGGAATGGTAAACTACTTCTGAGTATTCTCTCCCTAGAAAACTCTGGAAAAGATCAGGATAAATCAGAATGGACTTGATGGCATTCAATTGCAGTTAGATGTTTATGATCAACCTTTGCCAGAAAAAGTAGAAAAATACCATCCATTGTTTTACTTCCCCCATCCCTGTTTCGAACTTTAGAGAGACAGAAACCGTTACTTGAATTTTGAAAAAGTTATTTCTTCCTCATCCCATCAAAACTCTTATCTTGCTTTTCTTCTTTCCCTCCCGTACAATTGAATCTTCCTTCTTTCTTTCCTTTTAAAATATTGGTTCCCAGCCATAGTGCTAGGGAGTCCTGGGACAGATGAGGAGCCTTTGTGTGTATCACAGAATACAATAAAACCACCGTTGCAATGCAAAGAAACCAAACCACCTTCCAAGCTGCCTATTAGTTTAAAATATTTAACATTATACTATAGGGTAGTTATTTATGAAGGCTACCAGGTTTGCACTGATCAGTTTAAAGCTCTGCACACCACACATGCACCAGGGCACCACATTTGGTGTTCAGTGAGGTGTACTCAAAGGAAAAAATGTTCATTGAATTGTTGTCGTTAACTGTGCAAAATGATGCAGATTTACTCAGCAATAAATTCTACTGTTTTCTAACTCTTGTGCAGGGTCCGGATAGGAAGACATCTCACTCTTAATTGTTTTGGAGGGGAGGAGCCCTCCCCAGACTCTGGTCAGGAGCCACCTTCACTCCCATTGATTGATTGATTGATTGATTGATTGATTGATTTTGTTACATATATAATCGGTCTTCTCTCTAAATATTTTACTGATTTTTCTGTGAACTTAGTTATTTTTCAGTAAAATAACTATTACTGGAGATACCTAGTATGGAAAAAAAGAAGGCTGTGATTAGAAGATTCTTATATTGCAATTCAATACCTATGTGTCTGGTAGAAAGCCCCAGTAGATACAGTCAGACTGACTTCTAAGTAGAGATGCATAGAATTACAGATCTTTTTTAAACATAGAAACTGAGCCTATTACACAAACTGTTGCATTAGGCAGCACTACAGCTCTTTCCAACCTCTGTTAAGTTGTTGTGTGCTGTCAAATGATCCTTATAGTGATCCTAATAGGGCTTTCAAGGTTAGTGAGATATTTAAGGAATGGCTTTACCAGTTCCATATCCCCAGAAATCCTAACCTTCACCTCCTGAGTTCTTGTCCATCACTCTTTCCACTACACCATCATCACCATTTTTATTACAGTTGCAGACCAGCAAGATTATAAAAAGTCTGAACATTTTCTCTCTAGTTCTCATAGCAATCAATAAACATTTAGACACCCTGTCAGTAATATAAGTGGATGCACTCTCTAAACAGGACAGTAACAAATCTGTAGGGCTACCATGCAGAAAGACACCTATTAGTGGAGAGATTAACTCATTTCTCCAATCATACATTCTACAGTGAAAAATAACATGTTCAACTAATTTGATTTCTCCATTTCCACAAGGACAAGTTCGGTCATTAAATGGAATTTCCCTAAATCACCCATCTAATATAGCTGATGGCAATACATTAAAGCGAGCTAACATAAATGCTGTCCTATATTTTGGAATGGACAATGCATATAGGTATGGAGCAATGAAGAATCTGTAGTTATTACAGCACATGATGCATCCCTCCCTGTTAAATAGTCATAATTCATTAAGGCAGTAATGCTAAATTCACTTACCAGGGAGTAAGTTTGATTGAACTCAGTGGAACATTTCTACCAGTTAGGACATTGTTTATGTTTAAATAAAATTGCCCTCCAGTTACACCAAAACCTGAGTTGGCTAACTTCTTCATTCAGGCAGGGAAGGAGGGGAGAGCAAAAAGTTCCATTGTATTAGTTGGGTGCTACTATAGTGATTGATTTAATTCATAATTTATTCATGTTAATATCACTGCTTAATCGTGTAATGTGTGTTTTACCATAGAAACAGCAGCACAATCACTGATAATCTCTTATACAGTATCATATTAATTTATTATCGCTCATTTTTTTTCTTACCAAGTTCAGGTAGGGTGGAGGAGAAGCTTTATCATCATTAGTATTCATTTTGTTCCAGTATTTCTTTGCATAATTGCAACAGTCTTGATTCTGCCAACACCTCCCCCTTGGCTAAATCTTTGGTTGCTACTTCTGTTTCATCCTTCCATCTTCTCTCTTATTCTTCCTGTTCTCTGGCAATCACTCTCTGTCTGATGTTGGCATCAGTCTCTTGTTAGGGGCTATCTTTAACAACATTTGAAACTTTACCTTATCTCTCAGACTTTTCATTTATTAACCATTACTTTTTCTTTCCTTTCTCATTATGTTTTTCCCCCTTTGATTGTTTTGTTCTTTTTCTCAGCCCCTTGTATACAACTTATGTGGATTTGCATGTCTGCATATATACATGCATATAAATATATATTGCTTTTCCTCCAGTGAGTGCAAATTTTATTTATGTATTTATTTATTTATTGGATTTATATGCCGCCATCTAGACATTGTCTATTCTGGGCGGCTCACAACAAGCAAAGTATAAAACAATTGATACATAATAACAATTTTACAACAATTTACAGCAATTAACAATCATTCAAGATGGAGAAACAAAAGGTAAATTAAGTGGTGCTTGGAGGGAAGGCCTGTCTAAATAGCCAGGTCTTAAGATGGTTTTTGAAAATGCCCAGGAAAGGGGCCAAATGGATCTTGGAGGGAAGATTGTTCCAAAGACAGGGAGCCACTGCCGAGAAGGCCTGGTTTCTTGTTTTTTCTTTCCGGACCTCCCTCAGCATTAGGCTCCTCAGTCTCCACTCCTGGCTAGAATGGGTGATACGAGTAGATCTAGGTGGGAGGAGGCGTTCCACCAAGTATTGAGGTCCTAAACCGTTTAGGGCTTTGTATGTAATTATTAAAACTTTGAAATCAATGCGGAAGCGAACGGGCAGCCAGTGCAAGGTGGCCAGGGTGGGAGTGATATGTTGATGTTTCATCACCCCACTAAGGAGTCTGGCCGCCACATTTTGCACCATTTGAAGCTTCCGCATCAAACTCAAAGGTAGCCCCACGTAGCCCCACAGTGGTCTAATCTTGAGATTACAAGCGCGTGGACCAGAGTGGTAAGTGCCCCAACATCAAGATAGGGACACAGCTGGGCAATCCGCCAAAGATGGAAATAGGCAGAGCAGACCACTGACAGCACCTGAGTTTCCATGATGAGCTCCGGATCCAGATATATCTCCAAGCTGCAAACCTCACTCTTTGCGCTGAGAGTCACAGCCCCCAAAAAGAGAGGGAGTTTCCCAAACTGCCAATGGTGGGTCCACCCACCCTAAGGACCTCCATCTTGTCCAGGTTCAGCCTCAGCCCATTTTCTTGCATCCATTGCAGTACAGACTCCAAACAGCTCTGAAGGGACAGAATGGCATCCACTGTGGTTGGAGAAAAGGAGATGTAGAGCTGCGTGTCATCAGCATACTGATGGCACAATGCCACACAGCCCCTGATAACCACACCCAGCAGCCTCATATAATATTAAACAGCATTGGGGAGATAATTGAGCCCTGCGGAACTCCACAATTGAGGCTCCACGGGGCTGAATCGCTCTTCCCGAGCTGGACTTTCTGAGGGCGATCTCCTAAGAAGGATTGGAGCCAGGCAAATGCCAGCCCACCAATTCCCAGCTCCGAGAGCCTCCTCAGGAGGATACTGTGGTAGACGGTATCAAAGTTGGCTGAGATATCAAGGAGGATTAACAGAGATGTTTTCCCTCTGTCAGCCTCCCTCAGTAGGTCATCCAGCAGGGCAACCAATGCCATTTCTGTACCATGGCACGGCCTGAAGCCCGACTAGAATGGATCCAGGGCATTTGTTTGATCTAAATGAACTTGAAGCTGATTGGCCACAACCCTCTCCACCACTTTGCTAATGAAAGAAACATTTGTGATGGGCCTATAATTGCCAATATCATCCACCACCAAATTTGGTTTCTTCCTAATGGGCCTAATGAGTGATTCCTTGAAAGACCCACTAATTATTGTTGTGGCCCACTCAGTTGTTATAGGCCTGGCTGATTTGGTTAATCAAGGGTCAAGGGATGAGGTGGTGGCCCAACAGCGGTCAAGTGCTTTGTCCACAATCTCTGGCGTCACAGGTTGAAAGAGATTTAAGCTCACTGGGCAAGGCGGAGCGTTGGGCATCTCTGCTTGATCCACTGTATCCAAAAAAAAAGGAGAAAGCTCCCAGCCAATGGCCTCCACTTTAGATTTTAAAATGCTGAAAACTGGTCAGGTGAAATACTAGGAGGAGACCCATCACTTAGACCAATTCTGGAAAAGTTCTGCCTGCTGATTTGAAGCCTCGCTTTTCCGGTTAGCAAGGTGAGCTCGATTAGCAGCCCTTATCTTACCAAGGTAAAGGTTAGTCACAACCCTGACAGCTTTCCAATTGTAATCTGTCGGTTTCCTTCTCCACTTGCACTCTTTGTTGTTGTTGTTTAGTCATTTAGTTGTGTCCGATTCTTCGTGACCCCATGGACCAGAACATGCCAGGCCCTCCTGTCTTCCACTGCCTCCCGGAGTTGGGTTAAATTCATGTTGGTTGCTTCAATGACACTGTGCAATCATCTTGTCCTCTGTCATCCCCTTTTCCTCTTGCCTTCACACTTTCCCATCATCAGGGTCTTTTCTAGGGAGTCTTCTCTTCTCATGAGATGGCCAAAGTATTGGAGCCTCAGCTTCAGGATCTGTCCTTCCAGTGAGCACTCAGGGTTGATTTCCTTTAGAATTGGTAGGTTTTTTCTCCTTGCAGTCCAGGGGACTCTCAAGAGTCCCCTGGACTTGCATTCTAACCTTCTCCTAAAGTCTCTAGACTTCTCCTAAAGGCAAAGTGGAGTACATGGCTCTCAACTCTATCCTCACAACAACTTTGTTGGATGGATTAGGCTGTGATTGGTGCAAGGTTACCCAGTGAGTTTCTTGGGTGACAGAATTTGAACCCAGGTCTCTTCAGTCTAACACTCTAACCACTGCATAACACTTGAAGTGCAGTGCAGTTAATAACATCAACAACTGTAATAGCAATTATGATGATATACTGTAGCAGCATTTTAAAAGTTAAGAAAGTTAATAAATTACAGTTATGTATAATATGAGAAGCAATTTTGAGATACTGTAGTGGAGAAGTGGTAAAGGAGATGTCAGAAAAATAAAGAAATCTGCCCTAATTTTTGATCCGAAAGCCAATCTCTCAAGGCCTGTCATTCTGCATTGCTTTTAGTTTTGACTCTTGGCAACATAACCACAACAATGTAAGGCAGGAAATTAAAGGAAGCATTATAATCAAATTAACTTTATGGTTTATGCTTTTTCATGACAAACCTTGTTGTAATTGTACTTGCAGTTACATTGCACAGCACGTTTTGTTGTGCAATGTAACTGCATTGCTGAGCAACAATGTAACTGGGGGGGGGGGAACAACAGAGATAATGCTCTGCGTTTGAAGAAGTGAACTTGTCCATGAAAAGTTCACATTGAAATACAGCAATACTGTAATCTTTAAGGTTTTTGTCTTAATTTTTTTATTTCTGTTTTGTTTTTACCTGACGTCCTAGCACAGACTAACATGGCTACCTCTTCTAAAACTACAGTGATAACTTCAATATCTTCATACTTATTCATGGCACCTGTTTGCAGCATGGGCCACAAATATGTATGGGGGACTGTGTAAGCTCTATACCAGTAGGGATGCAAGAGTTCTTGTCTGAGATTCAAGCACCCGTACAGCATGAGACTGCTGTGTAATTTAATTTTATCCCTGGACTTGGTAATTTTTAACTTGTTTGTTTTTTCGTGAAAATTCAAGCGAAAGGAAAGCTCTTACTGCATTATAAATTGTTAAATGTGCAGAATTTTGCACTGACTCACAGTCTTAAGTTAACTCAGCAGAATGTTTCTTTATGCTACTTAGTTTTCTTATATGTCTACATATTCTTGGTTCCTAAAAGTTCCTATTAGGAATCAACAGCCCTGTTTGATCCTGGTCTTATCTGTGACCATAATTTACATAGAGGCACTTGAGGATTTTCTGTGTTTTGAGATTATTATTTTAAAAAGCAAATCATTGGTAAATATTTGTTGTCATGTGCTCTCAGGTTGATTCCAGCTTGTGGTAACTTTAGTTATTAATGATCCCTGGAATTTCCTACCGTTCAGTTCTTGCAAACTAAAGGCCATGATCTCCTTTATTTAGTCAATCCATCTCATATTGCATCTTTCTCTTTTTCTGCTGCCTTTGACTTTTCCTGTCATTGTTATGTTTTCCAGTGAGTCTTGTCTTCTCAATATGTGCAAAGTATCTTAAACTTGATTTGTTCATTTTAACTTCTTGTGAATTTTCAGACTTGATTTGACCTGGAGTCCAATTATTTGTCTTTCTGACTGTCAGTAATCAGAAATGCCACAGTGTGGATGATCATGAACTTGGCCTTCAGTGACACATTCATACATTTAAGGATCTTTTATAGCTTTTTCAAATGAGCCATTCCAAATCTCAGTCTTCTGATTCCTTTCCTGCAGTCTCCATTAGATTAATAATTGACCCATGGTATTGATTTTTTTTAAAAAAAGTTCCTTCATTGTCAGTATTAAAATTATGTACTTCTTTTGCAGTCTTTATTTTTGTCTTCTGATTGCTCATCTGTAATCTTGCTTTTCTGTGTTCTTCAACCTTTATCAAGTTGTCTCAAATCATTGCTACTTTTCTGCCACCTGTATCTATGACCTGTATCTATCAGCTCCATATCGCAAATGCTGACATTTCTTCCGCCAGTTTTTGCCCCTCCTTCATCTGAATCTAATCCAGCTTTTCATATATTATGTTTTGCACATAAATTGAACAGATAGGGAGAAAAAAAATATACACTTGTCTGCTTGCATTATATGAAAGATGGCAATATTATGTTAATGACTGTTAATTCTTCAAGAGGATGGGTGCATCTTGAATAAATTCAAATTTGACATTTCACCTTCAGTGACCTTGCTAGGAATTTAGATTGGTGATGGAATCTAGCCTTGTGATGGTATTGCTCTCATCTTCCCTGACATGCCCAACCCTCCCCATGTTAATGTATGTATTTAAAACTGGGGTAGATACCCAGTTTACTTCTATGTTTATTTTTGGTGTTGCTTTAAAAATAAACCAACTAAATGTATTTTACTCTTTTTTTAGTGACAATGTAGGACACATCCCACTGGGTTTCTATAAAAATATCTCTGTGCAATGTGAAAAATGAAGATAGAAATTAGAAGCTTGAGGCATAGTAATTAATTATAACCAAGGAACTCAAGAAGAAGACAACAACCAGTAAAAGTATTTGTCCTATTTGTATTTTTTTTCTCTTTAAGATAGAGATTCTGAATACAGAATATTAATAAAATATTCATTTTGTAAAGTATAAAAACTAACAATAGTTTTAAATGGAGCAGAATAATTTTACTGTTACAGTGTCTTGAAATGCAATCTTAACAGACGTGTATAATTCTGTAGATGTTTCCTCTGCAAGCAGGGAGAGAAATTCAGTAGACTTGGAGAGCATCAATTTCTAGCTGATTTCTGTGAAACTAGGGTAGAACTGTGCCTAGAAATACAACTAGGCTTCCTATATATTTCTAGAAAGGAAGAGGGGCCTGGTTTTCATATAGATATAGATATATGTATAGATATAGATAGAGGGCACAGATTGATAAAGTTACATACTTTGATAAAGTTAATAACTGCCAGCCTAGTCAGTGCTTTCAGATGAGCATTCAGAAGATCAGGCTATGCATTATTGACTACAGCAATGCCTTTGACTGTGTAGATAATGAGAAACTATGGGATGTTCTGAAAAAAATGGGTATACCTCATCACTGGATTGTCCAGATGCATAACATGTATGGTGGACAAGAAGCTACAGTTAAGACAGAATATGTAGACACAGAATGGTTTCCTATTGACAGAGATGTCAGACAAAGGTCCCTTTTATATCCTTATATGTTCAGTCTGTACACAGAAATCTGGACTAGATTCAGATGGAGTAAGAGTGAAATTTGGTGGAAGAAACATCAATAATTTAAGATATACAAACAAAAGGCAGCAATGACTTGAAATGGAAGTGGAAGAAGTGCCAAAGCAGGGCTCCAGCTGAACATTGAGAAGACAGAAATCATGACTACAGAAGAACTACACAACTTTAACATTAGCAGTGAAGAAACTGAAATAGTCAGAGATTTTGTACACCTTGTTTCAGTCACCAATCCAAATGGAGACTGGAACCAAGAAATCAGATTTTTCTGAAGAGTTCAAGAATTTTCTGATTCCTTTAGATTCTACTTCTCTTATAATGTTTGACATATTTGTATGTTTTAATAAAATTGTGGATCATTTTCAAATTAAATGTTTAATTGCATATTTGAGAACACAAATTTAAAGTCACTGCAGGTGATGCCGTCCTGACCCTTCAGCGCTGCCTGGAGACTATACTGGAATGGATGCAGGAAAATGGTTTGCGGCTGAACCCGGACAAGACGGAAGTCCTGAGGGTGGGGCCCCCCGTGGTTGGTGGCCTGGTTGGCCCTCTCTCCTTTGGGGGGGCGACCTTGGCCCCGGCGAGTGGGGTCCGCAGCTTGGGCATACACTTGGACCCGACGCTCACCATGGAAACACAGGTGACGTCGGTTGTCCGCTCCGCCTATTTCCATCTCTGGCGGATTGCCCGGCTGCGGCCCTATCTCGACACGCGCTCGTAATCTCAAGGTTAGATCACTGCAACGCGCTCTACGTGGGGCTACCTTTGAGGCTGATACGGAAACTTCAGATGGTGCAGAACGCAGCAGCCAGACTTCTTACCGGAGGGAGAAAATACCATCATATTTCTCCCATTCTGGCTAGACTGCATTGGCTGCCCATTTGTTTCCGTATCGACTTCAAAGTTTTAATGCTCACTTATAAGGCCCTAAACGGTTTGGGACCTCGATACTTGGCGGAACGCCTTCACCCACCAAGTTCTACCCGAACCACCCGCGCGAGCCTAGAGGTGAGGCTGAGGGGCCTGACGCCGAGGGAGGCCCGGAGAGAGAAGACAAGAAACCGGGCCTTCTCGGCGGTGGCCCCTCGCCTTTGGAACAATCTCCCTCCTGAGATTCGCGCGGCCCCTTCGCTGGGTACATTTAAAACTCAATTAAAAACATGGCTTTATGTCAAGGCCTTCCCTCCTGCCAGTGTTTAATTTAATTTAATTTATTTTTCCTTCTTCTTTTTCTATTTATTATTTATGATTTATTATGTTTTGTTAATTGACATTTGATATTTTTGGATTTATGTTGTTATAATTTGTATATTTTATGTTAGCCGCTCAGAGTGGTACTGACCTACCAGATGGGCGGGATACAAATCAAATAAATAAATAAAAATAAATAAAATAAATAAAATAATCTTTGCTTCAGTAAATTCTGCTATGGGACACTCCCCACCCACAAAAAAACCTTCTGTTTATATATTACACATCTTAATCCTCATTGTAATTACTTATACAATTCCTTACTTGAATCAAGGGCTAGTGATATGTTTTCCATTATTTAATCAGATAAACAGGAAGTTAGGAGGTGATAACTCCTTTCATTATACATGTTTCAATGGTGGGTTTTTTTCTTACACTCCCTGCCAGAAACTGTCTCCATTAATGTTCCCTATTGTCAGTTTTTCTATGATTCATGCCTAGCCATTTGGAATTTATATCTACTAATCGGTTTGTGTACAGTTCTATTTGTGGTACTTTGCCATCTGTTTAATTTTCAGTTCTTGCCACTAGCTCAAAATAACAATGACAGTTTAAAAGAAAGAAAAATTAAAAAATGGGTAATTTCTTTCATATAAAATTTTGGTCATTCTCCCTTGATAGAGGACTGGAAAGAAAATTGATATGTTCCTGCACTAATCCACATTTTTGGATCACATATTTTTATACTAATAGTTGATGTCGTGCATACAATTAAAAGCAGAGCAAGTGATCTGATGCCTTATTCATTGTTTAAAAACCTGTGCTTTTTAAGCAGGCTCTTGCATTGATACTTTTTTGTGTGAAAGTACGGGCAATTTTGTTGAATTTGCTCACAGAGGAAAATCGTCCTGTGGCGTTCAGCTCTGCTCTCACCTGTCCGTCACAGCTGGGCAGGGGAACCTCAGCCATTAAGAGGACGGAGGGTGGTGCAGAAGTGGGAGGAGCTGAGTTATATAAGGTGTGTGTGATGTGTGAGATCAGATCAGAGAGAGACTGAGAGATGAGTGGTTAAAGACATTGATTGAGAGTGAAAAAGAGCCTGTCAGTGAGGGAGAAGTCTGTGTGAGCTAGTGTCTGAGAAACAGTGATTGTCAACTTAATTTTATAACAGTGATTCACCCTTTTTATGTTGTGTAATCAATAAACCTTTTATTTGTTTGAAAGAAACCCTGGTCCTTTTGATTATAAGGATAGGTTGGTGGCAGCAAGTTTTTGAAGAGAAGTAGTGGGCACTCTTATAGGCCTGGATGGGTAGAGGCTTGAGAGTGGCCTGCTACATGTCCCATTTCAGAAAGTTGGCTACAAAGTAAATATGAAAGATTTCTGATTTTCAGGAAAAGAAAATATTATTCATTTATATACAGTACCACCTTTCTCCCCATAGGGAACCCAAGGCTGCTCACAAACATTTAAAACTATACAATAATCACAGTTAAATATATCATGAGAAGTTGCATTAAAAATTAGTATTAAAAATAACTGCATCAACTGCTAACCTCTTCAAGCTGGCATTTGTATAGTTTTAAGAATGAAGAGCTTTATGTTCAGTAGTATAACACTATTATTAAATTCTTCTATTGAAATAAATGTGATGGAGATGACCCAATGGTTATTCATTATTCAGCTGTTCAAAAAAAAAAAAGGGTTACTTTGAAAGCAAGAGAAGGGAATGGGTTTTGACCCTGCAGTCTTGCGTCTAGCTGCTTCCACATGAAAAAAGTTTATCTGAATAGAAGACAGTCTGTTGCACGTGGAGCCTCTCACTAAAAACACTACAGATTTTTCAGGCACCCGAGTTGTGTGGTGTATGGTCTGAGCACTGACAGGCTGACCCCTCCACCCCTTCAACCTCTGCAGCAATGTTGGCAGCACTCGTACATCTATTTCCCAAAGCCAGCCTCTGGATATGAAGCTAAGCACGGGCACTCAACTTCTTTGGTCGACCATGGTGAGGCCTGTTCTGAGTGGAACCTGTCCTGTTAAACCGCTTTATGGTCTTGGCCACCGTGCTGCAGTTCAGTTTCAGGGTTTTGGCAGTCTTCTTATAGCCTAGGCCATCTTTATGTAGAGCACTGGTTCTTAACCTTGGGTTACTCAGGAGTTTTGCACTGCAACTGCCAGAAGCCTTCACCACCAACTGTGCTGGCTGGGGTTTCTGGGAGCTGCAGTTCAAAAACATCCGAGTAACAATTCATTTTTTTCAGATCCTCAGATACTTCGTTACCATGAGGTGCCATGTAGAACTTCCAGTGACCAGTCTGAGAGAATGAGAGCGATAACACCTGCTCACCCTTCACACCTGAGACTCCTGACACTAACAGGTCTCATAACACCAGGGAGGGAAAATGGCTACTTGGGCCCAATTGGGACATTGTCACTGAGGGGTGTACTCACTTTTGTTGCCAGAGGTTTAGACATTCATGGCTGTGTGTTGCTTTATTTGGAGGAGATAGCACATTTACACTGTTATACAAGCTGTATACTCAGTGCTTTACATTGTAGCCAAGTGTCATTTCTTCAGTGTTGTCACATGAAAAGATATACTAAAATGTTTATGAAATGTGAGAGAGTGTACTCCTGTGATATACTGTAAGTAACCTCTCTATCCACAGTGGAGTTCTTCTAAGAAAGCTTAAATGCCTTTGTTTAACCCAGAGCTGTTTTCTTTATTCCTTAATCTGATCCACAAGCAGAATCCCTGTACAATTTATTTTATAATGCAGCTGGGTGAAGTGCATTAGCACTAAGTAATCTTTATTTCATCAGTGTTTAAAAATGCATACTGATTCTGTCAGCAGCAGAGGAAAAAAGGCAGGAAATAAGGGACAGAGATATACCCAACACATATGCATGCATGCACACACACATACACACACACACACAATATATAGGTACAAACATTCTACAATTTTAATATTTGTTGCATTTAGTGTAAAATAGGCAGATGCCTATGAGGATTAGGCATCTACCAACATGACTGCAGCTGAAAGGAACCTAAGACTCTTTAAAATTTCCTCCTGTTCACCTAGTAATAAATGGTAGGAAAAGAAGCCTTAAAGCCACAAAAGACAAGGGTCACTCATACTGCTTATAGCTATTGACATGAAAGTAGGATTGATAGGAACAATTACACAGTGGAATTTCCTAGGCATCCGAACCCATGAGTCTCCTTTTCCCCCTAATTGTGGTACTGCTCACTTTACAAGCAACACAAGAGGCAGGGAATTTAATAACTACCATTTCAGTGCCAATCCAGCTTTAACAGCTCCAGGACTGATTGGATATCACTTGACCAAATTCCATTTACTTCCAGATGCACAGTTATGCCCTTCCTCCATAACTCTAGACATATACATGCTACAAAGACTTGTAATATTCTCCCAGCCCTGTTTTATACTCATCTGCCTTCCATTTCCTCTACACAGGCAGCACTATGCTGGCTACTGAAGTGGAACAGCCCCAGCTGGTCCAGGGAGGGCCATTGTATTTGCATGACCTGCCATTGTCTCAGCTCCTCCTCCTCCTCCTCTGCCCTTCTCCAGGCACTTTGTTTCCACTACTAACATGTGCCAGAATGTAAGAAAGGGAAATATAAGAAGCTGCTGTTTCTTTGAGAGTCAGAACTGTAATTCTTGAATGCAGTAACACATGTTCATGGCAAGGAATTTGTGTATCATCCACAGTGACATGAATTGGCCATTTCTTTCTTCTGTCACATTAGTCTTGTTCACATACACATAAATGCTGTCTCATGCCATGAGAAGATTAAACATGAATGGACCTAACCATTTTCACTCTTTTTCAGCAGATTATTTCCTTTCTTCATGGAGACTGACAGATGGGGAATTCCCTTGCAATTGGGCCTGCTCCTATTATATTCATTTGTGCACATACCTGTATTTCTCAGCAGCATAGAATCATGTCTTAAGAAAAGAAAAGAAAAGGTTACCATGTTGGTACGGATGCAGGTGTAAATGGAGGAAGAGTGTCTTATTATCTCACATGCCTTTTTTAAAATCTTTGGTTCACCCTCTTTACCTCCTCTATTTCAACCTTCTTTTTTATGCTTTCCTTCTACCTGCCAACCTTCTTTCTTTCTGTCCCAGGAAACATATTCTGGAGGTTCTATAACCTCACAATTTCTTGCCCCTACCCACGTCTTGCACCCCACTACTTTTCTACTGACTGATATCTCTAGCATTTCTCCTTATTTTAAAACATTTCTCTTGAATTTACTCCCATATGTGAAGCTGATATGAGTGGCAGTCCATTAGTATTATATGAGAAATGCCGACTGCTGTGGATGGTTTCATTCATCATTGCTTCTGTATTTATTTTATTCATCATGCTCTCTTCCTTCAAAGACAAAAGAGCAGCACTCTTAAACCTAAGGCAGCACCTTCAACTTAGCTGCAGACATCTTCAGATCTACTTAAAAAATAAATCAGATGACTTCCAGAAGGTTTTCCGGTGACCCTTCATTAAAAAGCATTTACACAGCTGTTTAGTTCAAGAAGTTAAGTGGAAAACACTGCAAGTCAAGTATGCACTGGAATAAAAAAACACAAACTTAATTAGCATCTTGCAGATTGGTTAATAATCTTGGAACATTTGAGACATTTGAGTTTGAAGTCTTGGGTTAGATTAACTTGTAAAGTGGTGAAACCACAAGAGACCTCAGAATGGAAAGGTGGGGATAAATGAGCAAATAAAGATCAATAGATGCAAACAGACACCTGAACATGGATAAATATTTCTTTTTATAGCAAGCTGGAAATTCAAAGAGCCAACTGTGACCATATTCCACAGTGTCAGATTCCCCAGTGAATTCCAATTTGGTGACTTTTCATTGTAGTTCTCTTTCTGAGTGTCGGAAGAGTGATTCAGATCAGCTGCAGAAGCTTTTGGAGACTGAAATCCACATCCACTGGTTTCTGAACCTTGCCAGTTTCTGACACTCACCAATTTATTATTTTAAATCCCACCCCCAATTAATTCTCTTGAACAGATATTGATCCGTTTTGGCCTATGTAAATAAAAGAAGGGCACTGTCAACATTTGTTAGAATAAATCACATTTGAAGATGAGCAAGTATCTGTTTACATTATTGATCTGGCCATGCCTACTCATCACCAGTGGCTGTAAGCCAGTTGCAGGTCACAGCTACATAGATTGGGTCTTGTTAATTTGATTAGATTCTGTATTAACTGCTGTTCCACAAAGTACTATGGTATGCTTAGTTCTTGTATTACTTTTTTGAGAAATTTGTCCTGCTTTCTCTGTAATGTAGAGACACACACATACTTGTACCCCACTACATACCTAAATAGTTATTTCATGCAACTAAGGTCTCTGATAAATCTGTTGGTTTTCATGTGGGTGAGGGTGTGAGGGTAATTTTTTTTTGCTTCAAATTCACTTTAATTTTTTTGTGTGATTAGCACTCCATTCCATTTCCAAAATAAATATAAGGAGGTACTCAGCTGCAGTCTTATCATTTGTCTGAAGATTTAAAAATATTCTGCTTTGTCCCCTGTCCCCCCCCCCCCTTCGGTTTGTGTTTGAATCTAAATTAATGAATTTGGTACCTGTCAACTCAGATGTCCCTGGCATTGTTCACAGAAAATTCAGTAAGAGAGGAGCTTTGTCCTCAGAAAATTGAGCATGATCAAGGAAAGGGAAACTGTATTTGTCCCCAGGGTTACTCTACTGTTGATCAAGAGACACAGACTTTCCTTGTACATGAGAGCCTATACTGTTCCATAGCCATGTGGGACTTTATCAGAGCATGAAACATACAGTAGCTTGAATTAAAATTACTGCAGTGACAATAGTGCTTGACTTAAATAGCTTGTAAAACCTACATTGTTTTCAAAGTCAACCCATATGCCTAGTGAAGGCAGAACCATGCTTAATACATGCAAATTTCATTTTCACAAATGCATTTTGTTCTGTTTCATAGTATTTTTTCCAGTATATACCTTGGTGCCAGACACATTTCTCACCCAGAGACTAGAAACCCACATGAGGAGGAAGCCCAAATAACTTTTAACAGAAAGACCTTTGCATTTCTTTCTTTTTCTCAAATGAACCCTTATTACAAGTCTGCATAGTACCATGTAATAATGAGTGAAAGGAGATAAAACACTTCTAGGAACTCTTAAGTTCACAGCCATTTGACCAGGGTAGCAAATGCTTGTTTTCTCAGTGCCCTTGCCCTGCTGTGATTCCATCAAAGTCTAGAGAATAAAAGCCTTTTTCCCTACTTCCTAATAAAAGAAGCTTTTGTTAGTGAAAAGAGCATTCTGAATGTCCTGCAGTGTCCGAGAACATATCATTCTTTCCCTTTGCTGTTATTGTCCATGCTAAACCAGCAGTGGGGTTTGGGTGTTTCTCAGTTACTGCGACAGCTAAAAGCTTCCTATCTTTTAGAAGTAGTTTTAATGTTTAAATATGTTTCAGGAAAAAGAAGGTTCTCCTCTCCAGAAAGATTCATTTAATATAGATAGAGATGTTGTCTGTTTTGCATACTTACAGGTAGCGTGAGTGTCGGCAGTCAGCATTAGTATGTGCCTGGTAAGGCATGGAACTAAGTAAAGGACCACTCTGCTGCTGCCTTTTTTTCCCTACACAGTTCACTTACCTTTCCACTCTCATGAATGGTCAGAAATAGTAGATGTATCAGGAACGATGAAAAGGATGATTTCTAATATAGCACAACATCCACAGTACCACCCTGTGTCCCTGAAAATGGAACAATCACAACATTATGGACCTGCTCTAACAGTGATTGCCCTGCAACATAGTGAACACTTCATTCAACCATTGTTCAAAGTAAGAAAGTGCTGGATTTAAATATAAACTAAGATGCCTGCAGCTGAAAGCTTAAGATTCTGAAGAGCTTCTAAATACAAGAGCCAAGGTGGTATAATGCAGCCATTCCCAAGAGGTCCCACTACTGCTGCTCTTTTACTCCAGAAAGGTGGACACAGCGCTGCTTTTAAGAATTTCTGTGTCCCATTCTTTAAGGTGTGAACTTCCTTGAGCTTGATCCAGAAGTAGCTTTGTTGACTAACAGCTTTTATTGAGGTGCCTGGACATGCTGGAGCGATCAAATGGAAAGCAGTCTTTAGCAATGCTGGTGGCAGTGCCCTTGCTTCACATCTCTCCCTCTGCTGCAGATTGATGAAATGGTAGCTACCAGTTGATAAAAGAGAGGAGCATGATGGAAGTGATCCTTCAGTAGATTTTATGGAACAGCCTTGCTTTCTATCCCTTTCCTATTGTAGACTGGTGTGATGGCATTAGTAGCCAGCAGCTGATGAAGGAAGAAGCTTCATGGAGGTGGTCTTTCAGTTAAGAAATGGGGCAACACCAACTTCCATCTTTCCTTCTGTTGTAGTCTGATGAGTTATTGTTAGATCTGAGGTTCTCTCAATCTACATAGGCTAGAGGGAAGACTTTGTACATGGAACACTCAGAAACATATGTGAAGCAAACATGATAAATATAATATAGAGCTCTAATCTAGTTTTGAAAATAAAAGATTTCAAGATGGAAGGGTCATCAGATTTGGTCCAATGTAGGTCCATTTGTTTCCACAACTCTTGTGCAGATTTGAGAGGAAAACCTTTCTCTCCATGCTACTTTAGCCCAAGGTGCAATCATGCTTAGCAGTTATGCACCAATGCAAGTTAAGGTAGGAAGAACTTGCATGGTGTTGCATCAGTGAGTATGGAGGTATCTTCTGTCTTATTCTGAATGGAAGAGAATCTGGAAGGTAATAAATTATTATCTCTAATGATTCTGTTGATTAACATAGTGTATTTTGTGTAGATTTCAGCTGAATTGTGTGACATGCCTCTGAAAAACAGAACTGACAGAATTTAATAATTAGGTCTGCTGCAATGAATAAAGAAGAATGAGTAAACATTCATGTTGCTTTGAATTTGACTTGTTGGGAGAAAACAGCCCCGGCATCTGGAAGATTCTATGTGCACTATCTGTGGGCATAGCAACCACTGGAAAAAAAAGTTAGCATGACACTGGTTCAACATAATCCACCTCACAATTGGAAACAGTGTTTGTTTCATATCTGGATTGCACATTGTGTTTTCAGCAGCATGCTTGCTTTTTCAGCTTTATAATTGCTAAATATTCGTAATGTTTTCAAATGTTTTGAACAGAAAAATTATGCTGATTTTCTTCGTATTGTTTGAGCAGGTAAAATAAAGGGAAGGAAAGCTCAGTGACTGATACTTTGCTCAATATTTCACCCATGTTTTCTCTCACATTGTGCTATGCAAATTCCGGGACATTTTTGCACCCTAAAGTCATGTGAGAGCCCTCATTTAAAAACAACAACAACAACAACAATCCAAAAGTGGGGAAATGAAAAAAGAGAACTATTTCTTCTCCTGGAGGCTTCTAGGAGTGATGATTTTTTTTTTAAAATTTGAGAACATCTCCCAAGATCTGACACTCTACAAAACCCTCAATAACGAAGCTGAAGTGCCTCTCTGGACACCTCCTGCCTTTGTTTTTGTTTTTATTTTTTAATGACTCAAAATGACAATCTCTAAGATCTAAAGGCAAAAAATTGGCCATCAAGCTTGCTCAGATTGCCCGTTATTTAAATGAATAGAGATAAGCCTCAAGGACCCATGTGAGCCAATAATACATTTCACAACCTGGATGAAGTGATATGATGATCAACATCTCTGGGCATCTGTAAAGTACATTTTTCTCACTTCTGAATAATCATAGCTATCATACACATCCACAATGAAAGAAAAAAGGGGAGAAATCAATCAGAAACTTAATTATTGCTAGGGCTTTTTTCTTCTTATTCAGCTATCTCTCCTGATAGTGTTATGGCAGCTACATGGCACTTTGTATTAGAACAGAATGGGGATTTAAACTCACCTACATATTGAAGTTATGTACCACTCTTTCTAGGCAAAAGCAAGGACAGGTGATACTGTACTTTATTAGAAAATTTTAAAAAGAGAGAGCCATGTGTTCGAGTCCCTACATGGCCATGAAACTCATTGAACTAGTAACACTCGCTCAACCTGAATTCCATAGTTTTGTGCTGTTTTTAGTTACTCATCACTTCATTTATCTGTCAAAATATCAAAGTGGCTCATAACCGATTAGCTCCCCCATTCCATTCATCTTGTGAAAGTGGGCTGTCTATGAAAGCTTGTGCCAAAATGAATTTAATATACCACAAGACTAATTTTTGGTGTAGATTAATATAGTCTACCATCCCTTATACCCCTTAAAAATAAGAGAACTGGGGGGAAATGAATACCTCAGGTTTAAATAAGCTAGCAATATCTCCATTAATACATCAGTGAGCCTGGAAAAAGGCAGTGTAAATCTTAATTCCTGTCCTAGATTTTTAAAAAATCATTTGTATGCTTACTTTTTATGAATTAGTATTTTTAGTTCCACTTGTATTCTGCTTTTTCTCCACTGAGCTCAACACAGACTATGCAGCTCTCCTTTCCCATGCTTTATCCTCATAGAAGCCCTATAAGTTAGGTCAGGCTAAGAGATAATGACTGGCCTATTGAGATGTATTTTGTTTTGGCTAGAATGTGGATCTATGCTACATTCCAACTCTTTGTTTCCTTAGTTTTCTTACCTAGTAGTGTCAACCCAGACAGAAAGGAATTGATAGCCTCAATCTCCTTTCATGTCACATTCTCCATGCGAGCAGGGATACATTTGAAGAGGACAGCTCTGCATATGAGCAAGAACCCACATTTTCCAGAGATCTTCACCACTTCAGATTTATCTTTGTTGGCGCATATAAGGTGACAAAGAAGGGGGTGGGACTAGCTTCCATCTCTATATTGATTATGGCAGCAGAGGTAATGGCTGAATAGGACTTCTCTCTCTTTCTCTTTCTTTCTTTCTTTCTTGGATTTTTACCCTGCCCCTCTAGACAATGTCTACTCTATTTCTCTCTCTCCCTTCCCCTTATTAAGATTCACAGTGAACAGACAACCTTATGGTGAAACATTTTAATGACTTTTTAAAAGGTCTGTCAAAATATTATTATAAAATGCTTTGTTTGCCAAGTTTATGTAAATCCAGTGACCTCAAACATTGCACCTTGAAGACTTCAAACATTGCACCTAGGAGACCTAATTCCACACCATCTTTACTTTCAGAAAACACAGTGTTTTGAGGTTTCATGTTGATGATCTTTATTGCCTCAAGCAAAGAGAAATAGCTTCTTAAAGTGAAAGTGAAGCAAAAGAGGAGGGTGAATCAAAAGCACTTTCAGGAAATGCTCCTTCTCAGGAAGTACATAGTCATACAAGATATCTAGTTACTATAGCAATCATAACATGGCATGTGATCAAGATAGCAATTACAAAGTACCCAAGAGCCATTCACTTTTATTTCCATCTGAAAGATGAAAATGCAATTTCTAAATTAACTGTTAGATAGCTCAGTGGTTTAGGTATCTGGCTGCAGAACTGGAGTTTGGGAGTTCAATTCCACACTGCTCCTCCTTGATAAAGACTGAACTCCCTGTTAAAAAGGTGGATCTATAGGGTCCCTTCCAGCTCTGCACTTCTAAAATGAAGATGATGATGATTAAAAGGATGTATCTAACTGGATGCTTAATGCAATCAGGTTTCCTGTATTATATAGCAGAAAAATGGTATGTTTCAAGTGAAAGGCTAATGCAAATGAAATAATATTACTATATTAATATTTCTGTGGAAGAAATTCTCCTTGCAAAGTGTTCCATTTTTCAGACTTGCTTCTTTCCCCCTCCTCTATTTGATTGATAGCTGAGAGGTGCATTATTTCCCATAGTGCTCATAGTGTGTAGTGCTGTGAATGGAAGGCATGCATCCCACTCCACAGTTTGGTGGTGAAATGACCAAATATCATGCAGCTCCCAATAATGCATAGGAATTTGAATTCTGTGAAAAGCCTTGAAACATTGAAATAGCATTTATATATTGTTGTGTATCCTTATCTCCCAACAGAATTACCCTTGCTCAGATTTCTAGCTGGTTAGCAATGTCCCCTCCAGCAAGAAATTATAAAAGATTCAACTGGCTACCACTTCTATACCTTCCCCTTCCCTCCCCCACAGCTTTTTGAGTTCATGGAGCATCTTCCCATTGGGCTCTGTTCCTTCCACCCCAAGCAGAGAGAGACTTTGGATTGGGGAGGAAGTAAGATGTGTCTGCATTTCAGTACTGCTGTATTCCTTGGTTTATCTGAACATGCTGATCCTTACATCTAATTTCTCAGTGACTTTAGCTCGGCTCCAGTCCTGTTGGCAGGACTTCATATTTGGATGGAACTGCTTTGAAGAATTTGGCAAGCAGTATGGTTAGGTACAGCTCATTGGAAGTGGTCAGTATTTTATTATATTGCAGGAAAAATATATCTGTGGGAAAGCCACAAAAGTCTTCTATTAAATTTATCTTTAATGAATTCAAGAGCTGCATGTGGCTGCAGAGGGCTGTAACTCTAGATTTAACAGTGTGATTACAATAGTTGTTGTGGTTTTTTTGGGCTCTTTGGCCATGTTCTGAAGGTTGTTCTTCCTGACGTTTTGCCAGTCTCTGTGGCCGGCATCTTCAGAGGACTGGAGTAGGAACTCTGTGTGATTACAGTACAGAAAATTGTGCTCACACATGATTACACGTAGGACGCTTAGTGCAGGTTCTTGACTACCTGATTTTCTTTAGAAAACCTGTATCATTTTCCCCAGCAGTAGCAGTTATACTGTAAATATTTATGTATTAATATTTCAGAGGCATGTATGGATAAACACAGAGATAGAGATACATAAAATATTGTCCTTTTGTTCCCTTTGAATCCTTACAATTAAGCTGCATTAACAATACATAGTCTATTTAAATAGTTTGTTGGGCATCATTCTTGTAATAAGAGACAGCTGAAATCCATGTTATGCCTGCTGTTCTGCAATTACACCAAAGCAGAAATGCTGTTTACAAGTTTTTGGACTTATGATGACCCCATGAATTAGCGACCTCCTAAATGTCCTATTGCCAGCAGCTTCACTCAGCTCTTGCAGACTCAAGGTTGTAGCATAATATTTGGTCTTCTATTCCTGCTGTCTCTCTTACAAAATACAGTACTGTGTTACAGGCATTGATTTCCTATGCTGTATGTTCTCATTTTTGGCTTCTTCCCTTTGGGAAAAAATAATCTAAAATTTGCCATTTTCTTGAACATACAATTTAAAAGTAAGTTCCTTATCCTGCTTACTTTCCTTCCACATGCCGTGATTGATGAATTTGCTGATAAAACGTAGTTCATATCTGGCATTCCATGATTTGCACTATTCAATTGTTGTCTTCTTATCAATGCTGGACAGATGCAACCTCAGGCTATGATTCAAAGTAACCAGCAGAACCCCCTTATTAAGAGAAGGTCATGGAAATCCCAGGTGATGATAATCCCAGACTAATAATTAGTTAGGGAAGAATTAGTTGCTATAATGATTATTCTGTGTAACACCCAATGCAAACTGATTAAGGAAATTGTAGATATGTAAATTTTTGATGTTGAAAATTTGCATTTATTCATTAATGCCCTTTTATTGATAGCATCTATTATAAGTGATGCATTTGGAGAAAAAAGCCATACAAAAAGGAAACCCCACTGTATGTGGTTTCAGTGGAGCATAACAGAGCTTTATATTTTCAAAAAAGTTCCTTCTAAATATTGTGTATAATTGGCATATATATGAAGCAAATGATATCTATGTAAAATCCCAGTTGGTAATATGGGATTATACCTTATTTTCCATATGGGTGTAAACCTTTAATTATGAAGTCAAATATTGATAGATAGTTTATACTGATGCCTAAAGGGGATGGACTGCAGGCAGATTAGGGAAGGTCATCTGAAAAATACATTATTCAAGCTAGCTACTATTTCATAGATATGTAAATAGCACTTTTGTTTAATACCACTGAAATGCCAGCTGTATATTTTGAAAGACTGATGTATTTTAAATGTTTCTTTGGGAAAGAATGAGGTGTAAAATTAAATGACACATGGAAACCATGTTATTGTTTCTGATTCTGGCACTAACCAGTGTATTTTAATTGCCAATTTCTGTGATCCTAGAAATGTCATTCAGTCTTAGATGCATGATTTGCTTGAACTACACTGTAAGGCACCATTCTTGTTGTATGAACATCAATAATTTGCCTGTAATAGGCATGTAGTATTTCTTTTTTAAATGGTTGCTATTTAATCACCCCTCCCTCAATTTTATTTACGAGAGATGACAGAAGTAGTTTATCATCAGAAAATGGAATTGCATAACACAGTTAAGCAGAAAAATCAAGTGTGCATATTTAGTGGAAGAGTTATGCTGTATTTAACTGGCTTACTGCCAAGTTACTGTGTGTAGGATTGAACCCATGGCCTGTAATTCTAAACCAACTTGCTAGATGCTATGTGTTGCCTCCTGACTGCCCTATCAATTAATGATCTCCAAAAAGTCCTATCATTAGGAATGCTCTTCAGGTCTTGCAAACTAAAGTCTATGGCTTCTTTTACTGGGCAATATTCTGTTGATATAGATCCACAGGTGTACACCAGATTGGTGTGTCAGAAATATTTAATTTATTTTGACTCAAAACTTTCTGTCCCTTCATTTTGGCTTCTGAGGCTCCCTAGAGTTTCCTTTTGCCCTGGGGGAGCCTTGGGGAGCTTTGAAACTGGGGGAGGAACTTCTAACAGTCAAAAATCATCACTGGATTGGTAGTGGTGGTCCTGATCCCAGTGGCAACAATTGAGTAGTAATTTTTGTCTGTTAAAAGCTACACACACACAAACACATTCTCAATTTTCTTCTTCCATGTAGTCTGTTCTGTTAGGTTGCCCGAAGCATTTGCAAGAAACAAATTGTTGTTTTCCCAGAATTCTGATCACTCTTCTGCTTTGTTTCTAACACTTAGGCAAAATTCTCCAGTGATGCCTGCATCTGCTTTACTTCCTACTTTTGCATTTCCCTTGTCCAGGATCATCAGCACATCCTATTTTGAAGTGTGATTGATTTCTTTCTGTACATTTGCACAAAAACTTTCAATTTCCTTTTCAGCATCTTTGCATGGAGCATAAAATGCACCATTTTTTCTGGGTCCGTGTTCCCCAGAGTAAAACAATTTGTAATTGTTTGAGTGAAATGTCCTATTTCAGTCCACTTTTTTTTCAGCCCATGTTCATGTTTTTACAATTGCAAGCTTATTTTGATTCAAACTTCTACATTCCATGTTCTAATTATAAGTGCCGTGCAGCATCAGATTTTTCTGTTGCTTCTGTACGCATCAGCAATTAGAAGTCCTTTGAGCTTTAATCCACTTGGTTCTTAAGTAACAGCACTGCTCATATGTACTTTTGATTTTCCTTAAATTTTCCTGTACTTCCCTTTCCTTTTCCACCTTTCTCACAGAAATGAAACACAAGTTGGCTTTGGTAAAAACAATAGAAAATTTAAATTATGAGCAATAAAATTGAATTAAATACAACATCTTATTAGAATAGTTCATTAAAATAGTAATACTAGTTTGCCTTTAAAAAGAGCAAACTAGTACATGGCTAAAATATCATTTGAGGCTCTTAATCGCCAAAGCCCTGATAGAATAAAAAGGTCTTCAGCTGCTAATGGAAGAACAGCAGGCAGGGAAACAAACCTTGCCTCACGAGGCAAAATATTTCAAGACCTGGGAGTGGCCACAGAGAAGGCCCTATAGTTGGCAGTTCTCGATTGATTGCCTTCCAACGTAAGAGTCACATTTTCCCACCACTCTCTTGTCTCATTTTGGTTTGTCTCATCATTGGTTTTTGAAGATGCCATTCAGAAGTGGTTTACCTTTGACTTTTTCTGCTCTGTGCTAAGTAGAGTTAGCTTGAGTGTCACTTCCACTGATTATGAAAGTTCCTCTGCCAGTGTAGCATTCCACCCCTGTTGCAGCTTACTAGTTCTTCAAGAATTTTTATAGCTTCATCACTGTTGAAACGATCAGTTCTTTTCTGCAGATGAAACAATTCATTCCTGAAAATAATGCATGCATTTTAGTTTCATATCTCAGGTTTGGCCATTCCAGCATGGGTGAGCCTGCTAATAGTTCAGACTCATAACAGACTCAAGCCTTCTGACAGTGCTGCTCTCGCCTTGCCTCCATGTTCACCATGTTAAGGTGTGTATCCAAGAGGGAGTGCTAAAGAATTAGTCCCATTATATGCAGAGAGTCTAATGTCTGAGTAAACTTATGTAAACTCCAGCCTGGTGCAATCTGATGCATTCCTAACTGCAAATTGGTGCAGTGTTGCCCTGTGGGATTTATTTCCAAATAAATATGTATAGATAAATTTGTAAATCTGTTGTTTTAAATCCTGTGTTGAATTGTGGTTGAATTGCATAAGTGAAAACAGATATGTACTTGTGTCCTTGAGGCAAATCAGTAGAATGGTTTACGGTTGCTTCTGCTTTGACTGAATGGACATCCTGCTGTCTTAGCAGCTGGTTTTCACATCTGCTTCAGTTCTTTAGTGGGACTTTAATTAAGTGTAAAAATAATAATACAAAACCACGAAGTAAAGACTAATGACAAGCTACTTGGAGTATTCTAGGGCATGTATTAAAGCTTGGCTTCCCTCTACCAATATGCACACCCACAAAAAAGATTTTAAAAATGTAAATATATTACAAGCCAAATGACGAGAATTAAATACGACAAGTATCCCTGCTGTGTTTTACTTATATTGATCTCCCATACCATAGTTGTTTCTGTGAACTGACATATTAGTGGAAGATGATGGCAGTCTGATGAGTAAAAGAATGGAGAATTGTGCCATTAGCAGGTTAACAGCTTGATCTCCGTACCCTGTGGTTTCTAAGGGCCTTTGGTGCATGAAGTGTGACAGCTTGTGCAGCAATTTGCCAGAAAATGTTTTGTAATCACTGACATGGACAGCCGTCCAGAAACTGAAATCTGCACACTAAATGTATTAATATTCTTTTGAAATTCATGTTGCCTTAGCAAACAATACATTGGGATCACCAGATTTTTCCCACTTGAGGCCCCAGAGCCCATCTGCTAACTGTAACGATTTCCAGTAGATTGGCAGAGTAGGACAAATGAGTGATAATTGAGACATTAATCATCTTACATTTTTATTTTAGGCTACCTGGACTGAATAATGCTGTATTTTTAGCCAGTGTTGTATTCCCACACTTATATTAAATTGCCATATCTGAAGTCAGATCTCTCTCTCTCTCTCTCTCTCTCTCTCCCTCTCTCTGTGTACAACAATGACTTTCTGCATCCTACAATTTCAATGCTAAAGAATTAATGGACATAAATTTAGCATTTAGTCTACCTGGACACTCTATGAATGACCTGAAAGTCACTGGGTTTTTTGGGGGGGGGCTGGGGGGAATGCTACAAGATGAGACTTGAAATATTAACTGCTGAGATGAAGTATATAAGGATGCTGGAGACCCACTTAGAAGAACTGAATATCAATCAAGCATTCCTAAGCCATTACTAAGTGTTAAAACCTACACTGATTTCCATAGTTTAACACTCTGTCAACTATGCAGTTGTTACTTTATCACTGATATTATTTCACAGCCTGGAAGCCTATTCCATTACTAACAAACCATTGCGACTTTGTTCCTTATCTGTATCCCCACCTGGTCATGGGGCTATAGTCCTATAGTCTCAGTCTTATGTCTGAGGACATAAAAGGTTCTCAGATCCATGAAATGTCGCATTAAAACATAGCACTTAGTCTTTAAAGAGCCCCAACATTTTTGTCTCCTGTTTTGTTTTTGTTTTTTGCCTGACAGTACAAAAAATATGCTAAATATCTCAAATATATACTGTATCTGGGGTGCACAGCATTTTCCGTGGAAGGCTACATGTGGTGCTGGCTAGGGAGACAAGGGCTGCAGATATATACATCTTGGACACTTTCAAGCACAGAGAACATACAACTGCTTCTAGAGGTGGGTCTTAGAAGCAGGATCACCATGGTTAGAATGGGCTTTCACATCTGCCTCCAGTTTCTGCACCACTGGCACACTACTGGCAGAGAAGCAATGATCTTAGTAGTGGAAGAGAAGCCTTCAGGACTCCCACCTCGAGCAATAAAGACTAAGATTGCTTTTGCAGCATGCTGGAAAACTGAGTGGGGGCTGTGCACAGACTGCCTCTGGGCTTCTGACTGTGCCCCATCTGAATATGTTAATAAACATCTGATACATTTGTCAGAGATGGGTTTTTTTTTTCCATTTTATTTTTTGCTCAGTTCTTGATTATTCCAGTCTTAAAGTTCTTCTGGCCCATTTCCACAACAGTTTACAGATTTTTATAAAGAAGCCCACATAAAAATTTGTCCACATTTTTGTCAAAATTTCTCTTTGCATTTCAAATTTAGTTTGCAATTTTATGTCATATGTGCATTTTTCTCTACAGACCCCTAGCAGAATGCATTTTGTACCTTATATTTGTGAGTTTATGCATTTTTATGTACATTCCTGTTTGCTATGCATTGTTTGATTTTGGAACTGCCTCACAAAACCTGAAGGATGACTTGCATTCTCAGTTGGGTATTGATTCAAGAAGCTCTGATTAGATAGATGTGCATTAAAATACACACTCAACATATTTTTCTAATACTATAAATCTCTAAAATTAGTATGCTTAGACCAGACCTGGGCA
Organism: Pogona vitticeps; assembly: GCF_051106095.1. NCBI lineage: Eukaryota > Metazoa > Chordata > Lepidosauria > Squamata > Agamidae > Pogona > Pogona vitticeps. Next base: position 27,108,278 of record NC_135787.1, read on the forward strand.
AGGTGCGGCCTGCGGGCCACATATGGCCCGCGAGCTGCTCCTGTCTGGCCGGCCGGTCATCACTCCAGTCCTAAAAAAGTTTAGGGAGTTAGCTATGTCATCCTTGTAGTTTGTTCACCGCAGGGCCTCACCCAATGGGGGCCTATTACTACCCACCTAATGGGGGTCTATTTTAAAGTAAAGTTGGTTTGGCCCCGGACACATTTCAGATTTTTCATGTGATCCCCTATAGAAATTAATTGCCCACCCCGTCTTAGATCAAAATCTGAAGTTCATGGTAAAAAAAAGAGAGTGCTAGTGTGAGAAACTACATTGGGAGTTTAAAATCAGTGAATAAAAGAAAAGATCATGTGGAAAACATGCAAGTGTAATATATATGGTGTAAAGAGCAAAGTTGGTACAGTGAGCTCCCTAATATTATGACAGGAGGGCACCATAGCTTTCAGATATCTGTATTCTAACTAGGTCAGTATACTTGTTTTCCCAACACAATATTATGACAGATTTCATGTATGGCATCTGAGTACAGTATTCAGAAAGTGATGGATACATACATTCTCTCTCTGTGTACACACACACACACACACATGCTCATACACATACACACACATGCATGTGCATGCGCACGTGCACCCGTACACACATATCTATCTGTCTACATTAACTACGAAACCAGGTCATTACACTTGTTCCCTAATTGTGTTCTAATCTCTATATGTTCCATTCAGGAGCTTTTTTTTTTCTGCGAAAGAAGCAAGATCCTGTGATAATTAGTTAAATCAGATTTAACAATGCAGTCAGATAAACAGTTGTGGTAGCTGCTGCCATGGCAACACCATCATGCTCACCCTCTCCCTGTGCGTACGCTTCCTTTCCTCTCTCCTACCCTCCCCCTCTCTGCATACACACCCCTCCTCCTCCTCAGCAAGTGACACATTTGCTAATGGTCTGTATCTTTGAGAAGGTTTAATGGCAGCACTCGGTGCTTTGCAAACTATTCAAAATGATGAATGAGGAAGCAGCTCAGAAGAGTGATGGTGGAGAAAAATACAATGGAAGTAATCAGAAAAAGAAGAGACCCAAGAAGGTAATGTAAACAGACACAGCAAATGTATATACTGTACAGTATAGTGAGACCATAGGAGTGGTCTGGAGTCTTAAAAATAAAGATGTAGGAAAGCCCTTTAATTTTTTTTTCTACCATTGCATCTTTTGTTTGTTTTCGGCTGTGGAAAATGGAGGAAAATATTACCATATGTCCTTTTCTTAGTAGGTTTTGATATCTTGTAAGCATTAAAGAGGTTGTAGTGGTATCATTGGTGAGACAGTATAGTGTGTAGACAGAAGGTCAGTATCTGGTGTGTGCAGGTTGTAGTCGTAATTTGTTGTCAGTGCTGATAAACAGCTAATTATTTTTGGCCATCTTTTAATGCTACACAATAAAATGTTAAATTGAATGTACAGGGGCTGAGGGATTCTTAAATTACACATAGCTGCCTATTTCGTAAGATTGTTGTTGACATAGTATGCCTTGCCGGAATAGTTTCACTCTGTAGTATTCTTTCCTAAAAGACAAAATGATATGAATGTTAGAAGGGGAATGGTATAGGTCTCTAGCCATGGCACTGATTTTGCATCTTGCAGGTGTTTGAACTGGTTTATCTTTAGTCACCAGTTCAATCAAAGAAGTCAAACTATCATAAATATATGTTCTTTTCTTACATGCCTCCAGAAGCCATATGTTTGTGATACCACTATATGAACATGAACAAGAGTGAGGGCAGCCTAAAATACATGGCCACACCCAACTTTTGACTGGTCTTTCTACAGGGAAGGGATTCATTTCTTAAGGATTTACCAGGTTGCAATCCTATGCATATTTACTAAGAAATAAGCCATGCTATATCCAGTGGAACATATTCCCAGGGATATATGTGTATGATTATAGTATCCCAAAATTCATGTGTGTGTGTGTATGTGTGTGTGTGTGTGTGTCTTGAGCTATCTCCTCGTAATCAGTTGCTTTGAAATATGTTTCATATTAATTATTATGTTAACTGGCTCTTTGAAAAATATGGTGGGAAATATACAAGTACCAGCCCTTCCCAAACTGCACAGTGGCTTCAGCAGGAACATCCTCAGGATGCATGCTGCAATTCTTCCTATCATTTTTTGAAATACCTTAATACTGAAATAGCTCCATGAAATATCCATAGGAATACTCCAGTGAAGGAGAAACTATGCTTTGTAAGGGACTATGTAGCCCAAGGGGTGAAATGCAGCAGATGTTCAATGGTGCATCTTGCAGTCTGTTCTAAGCCTGTGTAGAAACCAGTATACAACACTATAAAACAGCTTTCTGAAAGAAGAATGTCTGAATATTTAGAAACTGTGTGCAGTGTTCTACACACAGATTAAAGAAAATGGAATTATCAAGGAACTTTGAAATGTAGCAAATCTTCCACTGATTGTGTATATTGTATTCTAGCTTTCTAAGCAGAAATAATTAAAACATTGTAAAAATTGATTTAATGCTATTTTAGAAAATTTAAAGAATCTTAATAAAGAATATTAATAAAGGGCATTTCAGTTTCCTATGTTCAAAAGATAGCTTTTGAGGTTCAAATAATGAGTAATGTTTGTTTTAGATTGGCTTTTAGAGCTAGATAGAAAGATTGCTTATCTTAAAATATCCCAAATTATATGTTCTCTCTCTCTCTCTCTCTCTCTCTCTCTCTCTCTCTCTCTCTCTATCTATCTATCTATCTATCTATCTATCTATCTATCTATCTATCTATCTATCTATATGCTGCTGATTGTTACAAAAAATCTTGTTATTTGTATACATTCAGGCTTCTGTTTCTTTTTTAGGTGAGATAGGAATAGTCAAGGCAATTGCTATTGAATGGATAATCTTTTTCCTTTCTGTTCCAACAATTTTAGACTTAGAACTGTGTTGTTGACTTGAAAACATCCATTCTTCAGTTCACACTCTGCATCCCTGAGTGCTAATACATTCCATTCTTTTGTCTTCAGAATGAATGTCCACAAGAGTAATTAAAGCTGTATCCACACAAAACCTTGAATTTTGATATCGGTCTTTTACAGTTATCAAAACATTGTCCCAGTGTTAATGTGCATGCACATACATATGCACATATACATATCTAACAGGAACCAGGAGGTGGGGCTGCTGTTAAGGTTGCACAGTGTTAGATGAGTTGAGTTTGCAAAGGCAGGAATAAAAGTGGTTGGCATTTTGTTCTGAAAATACGTACTCTCAGGTAATTGACAATGTCACTTGCTACATACAAGAGCTGTGCCTTAGTGCAAGTCTGGATACAGAGACCTCTGCTTTATCTCAGGAGCAGATGTTTCTTCTCTGGCTTTTCTGCAATAAGCAGATGACTCACAAGGATGTTGGGCTCCAACCCTGATGTTATAAGTAAGGCTCATGAATTTGGATGCCACCATGCTTGGTAATTCTGAACTTCTTGAATAGCCTGGGAATAAACTAGATGTGATACTTGATGTAGGTTTGTTACTGCAAATGGCAGATATACAGTATGACACATTTTCTTCTTCTAATAGTTAGGCAGACTAATCTGATTGGGGATGCCCTAATCCATCCCCTCACCAATACCCCAAACTGTTTGGGGTGTGGGGATGGCATTATGGGTAACATTCCGTAGTGTTAGGTGGGGTAGTAAATAAAGAGTGTTCCATTTGAGGTGACATTCCATCCCATTCATTACACATGGGCCTGTTTATGAAGGTATACTGCTCAATATGCTTATTAAAGCTACAGATGATTGCCCATCTGCAGTCAATGATAGGATTTATAGCCCTTTAAATTCTAAAGATAAAACTACATTAAACATTCTACACCCCCTTATAACATGTGCAATTCTCTTCCCCCCTCTGGAGGGTATGGCCATAGCATCACATATCACCAGCCCTGGTTAAGGGCATTTCTTTACCTAGGATAAATACATTCTTAATCATGAATGTCAGGTCATCTGTGTCCAGTCATAGCATGGAAGACAGGGTATGCGATCTTGTAGTTTGACCCTTATATCTTGAGGATTAGACTACCTGGTGCATTCCAGGTTATTTGGTCTACAGTGTACACAATTCCTGATCACCAGTTCTGTTAGCTGTGACCTGTGATAGTCTAAAACAGTGGTTCTTAACCTTTGTTACTCGGATGTTTTTGAACTGCAACTCCCAGAAACCCCAGCCAGCACAGTTGGTGGTGAAGGCTTCTGGGAGTTGCAGTCCAAAACTCCTGAGTAACCCAAGGTTAAGAACCAGTGGTCTAAAACATCTGAAGGGTACCCAGTTGCATATCTCTGTTCTAAATCATGGTTACGGGTTGCTTTTACAACATCTCATGGTCGGTTTAGGCCAGCTATTGGCTGTCAGTTAGAAAAAGAAAATTTACCAGGATCTTTAGAACACATTTGTGCTAAATATGATTGTCTTTTGAGATCTGCACTTAGATCTAAAGTTTGTACTGGTATGCAAAATAAACAGCAAGACCTTAAAATGTTACAGAGTGTTGTGGAACTCCTGTCAATTGCAAATGCGTACCCAAATCCTTAGCCGCTGACGAAAGTGAAATGATGAATACATTAGTGTCACAGAAAATAACTCTTCTTACTTTAGAAATGTTTGGAAATCATCTAGTCTGATTAAAGTATGGAAGAAAAATTCAATGTTGCAGACACTTCCTTTCTGATAGTATTTACAGCCAATAAATATATAGATGCATAATGAAAAAATGGAATGGGAGGAGAGGTTACCAGTTTCATTAGTTCTATTATAGTACTGCAATTTTCTAGACTAATTTGTGACTCTTCACTTAAAAAAAATCAAGTGGGTGCATTTTTGTTCCTGCTGTAGCATTTTGGCATGCTGTCTCAAAGTAGTAGTTCAGAGATTTGCCTGTGTGCTTAAACAATGCATGCTAAATTTCAAATTTTCACCTCTCATCTTTTGCACTCTTTGTTTTGGTTTCATTGTGCCCTACCCAGCTTGCATTACATATTCTCCCCCAACAGACACACACACACACACACACAAGCCAGACAGTAGCTATTAACACTGTGCCTCGCCTGACTAACTCCTTGGACCACATTCACGTAATCCGACAGCGCTGTCTCCAAGGGTCAGTTCAGTGTCTGTCTATGTCATCTCTCCCAGTCTCAATTCAGTGTAAGCTTTATAAGTGCGACAACTTCCTGCTGACTTTAGAAGCATGTCATATCCTCAAGAATAACAAAGGAAGGGGTATGTTGTAAGTCTAAATAAATTAATGTAATGTAGTGAAACAAAAGAAGTGGACTTGGTTTAGATCATGGCGTAACCGTGCAAACAGGAAAGAAAAAGAAAACAGTTTGGGGGATTGGTTTCTATTTGAAGTGTTAGTGCCTGAACATTTAAAGGATTCTCAGCAGAGTGACTATTGCCCTTCTTTCCATTCTTCCATACTGAAGTTTTCAACAGAGAATCTTCTGTTCCAGACATAGTATGGTACATAGCAAGGTGCATGGAGAAAATGAAGGCGATGGAGAGACAGGAAAGGAGAGAGAAGCAGACTACTGTATGTGACATCAGCTAATGGCCTCAAACAAAGGAGGGAAAGGAGTAAGCATGTAGGAAAGGAGATTATAGTGCTAACTAGAAAAAAAGTGGGCTGTACTTTGTAAGGGAAGGGACACAGGGCTGAGTATTTTCGTGGATCTCTACTACATACACTGGTCCCCAAGAAGTTGGAGATCTATTCTGCTTTTAAAAACATTATTTGCAAGGGTCCCAGGACAGAAATGTTTGCACTCTGTAGCCATTTGCTGATTTTGTTCAACCTCATAATGCACTGAACAGAAGGCTGGCGCCATCATATATCTGACCTGGTCTGATTTTGGGCTTACATTGTTCTTGGATAGGCGACCACCAGGAATTATCCCAGGTCTCTCAACAGGGCTAGGAAAGAATCCTGCACATAATTATAGAGAATTACTGTCAGTCAAGGTTCACAGTACTGGCCTAGTTGGACCAGTGGTCCATAGCACAGCTCCCTTGTGTAGCTGTTACATTTGTTTTTCTCCTGTTCAACAAGGGAACCTGAGTGGCTGCTATATTAATTATACACAATACTCTGATGCAGTGTGGGAAAGTGAAATAGTAATCATCCCGTACCAATTGGAGGCACACGTCAGCCACCTAAGCCCACCTAGAGGCTGGGACTCAGCAGTGAGAGGGCATTCATTCTGAGAAATAATTCATACTAGGAGCTAATCATCATCATGTGATGTCAAGTCAATTCAGACTCATGGCAACCCTTTTTCAGAGCTGCGCTGGTAGAAATTACTCAGAAGTGGTTTACCATTCCCTTCTTCTGGAGTCATCCTGGAACTGTGCAGCCTGATTAGAGTCCAGTCAGGTTGGCTGTACTTGTAGGAGGCACAGTGGGGAATCGAACTCCCAACCTCTGACTCTGTGTCCAGTACCCAAGTCACTGAGCTATCTATCCAGCTAACAAGCTAGGAGCTAGCTTTGTCCAAACATTTTTAGTATTCTGACAGTGGACTATTTTTGTGAACTAAATTTGGCCGTATGTTTTGTGCTTGCCTGTCAAAGAAGTTAACATACAATGTATGGTAGGTGGGAAAGGTTTCTTTTTTAAAATGTTAGATTCATACCTTTGAAGCAGCTATTGCTTCTTAAGTTTCTGGAAGCACATAATGTGTTCTCAGCGAGCCACTTGCAGATGTATGTTTCCGCGGTTGTCTTGCAATTGTAATAGCTGGTGCATATTACAATTAGTGAGGCATGCACCCATTCTAGTTGGTGGGGCAGAATGTGCAGCATAGATGGGCAGGACTATTGCTGACAAGCAGAGCTAGGTGTTAAAGTCGGTAGACCACCTACATGGAAGTAGGCAAGCATTCATTCTTATACACAGCAAGAGGGGGAACACATCATCTTCTGCCAAGAGGAAGGAGGCAGGCACAAGTGAGCTTGCTGGGGGTAAACTTGGTCTTGAGAGGAGGCAGATCCCCATTTGCCTTAATAGATCATCATCAGGTGCTATAGCCATGATTTCATACTTGTGGTGTGGTTCATATTGTACACTATCATGTGGATATAAGAAAGGCTATTGTATCTACAGTCTGTTTATCTGTGCATGTGAATCAGTGTGCAGAAAAAAGTAAATGTATTAAGTGAACCACAGTTGGCTCGTGTCACACACATACACCCCAGTATGATATGATAACTAAAAGAAAAAACAGTATATGAATGATACCTTTTGGGAGTGATTTTAGAACATGTATATATTTATAAACTCAAATATAATTTCATTGCCATGAAAGATTTTAATTCTTCCACCCACTTTCAATCTAAATTGCTTATGGCAAAGAAGATATAATTTTCTCCAACTGCTACAAATTATTTCAGCTGGATTCTGGGCTTTGGCCAGGGGGAAATGTTGCATTGATAAAGAAGGAGAATATTTGTTGAGATTATCAGCCTTGTATTCTGGAGGATAGCACAACCTCTTTATGAGTCCAGAGGTGGAAAACTGACTGCAGGTCCTTCAAAGTGACCCCTATGTTACTTACATGCTCTCCTGCTTAGAGAGACAGGATACACAATGTAATACCAAACATATTAGTCACATGACCAGATGTTTGTGTACTCCAAACTGTGCAGCACTGATTGAGAAATGAATTTCATAATTAAAGATTGTTATCTTGGAACCACATGGTCTTGTATATACGAATGAACTCATGGAAAACTAATATGATCCCAACTAACTAATATGATGGCTATCTCTAAAAATAATAATAATTAAAAAAAGGTTGGGGGAAATATCATTTTTGGTGATGATCCTCCTGACTAGGATTTTGATTATTTTTTTTTAACTCGGGAAAATACAACAATTAAGCAAGCAAGATTTTGGAGGATCAAAGGAAAATGTGATCAGAATAAGAGTGTGTCTGCATGAGTGAGCTGGATTGAGCTAAATAGGGTCAACAACTTTAAAAAAGTGATAGAGCATATTCACTGCCCTAATATACACCCCCCCCCACTTCTTTGGCCTCTCCACAGAGTCAAGGAAGTGATTTAATTTGCCAATATCATGGCTGTTTTTTTAAAGCCACTTCACAATATTGGGCAATTAGAAAAAGGCTCACTTTTAGTCCATTTCTAGTGATCACATGCATTGGAAATAAACCAAACCAGAGTGATCCTACTCCTAGAAGCCCCTAACAAGGGCCAAAAAGGTGCAGGTAGGAACAATCTGGGGATGATCTGAAGTTGGAAGGGGCCTATAAGGCCATTGAGGCCAATCCCCTGCTCAGTGCAGGAATACAAATCAAAAGATAATTGTGATATGGTTGTCTAAATTTCCCTTGAATGCCTCCAGTGTTGGAGCACTCACCACCTCTCAAGGTAATTGGTTCGAAGATAATGGACAACTATCTCTCTTTTCTGCTTTTCCGGAATGTTTCTGTACTAGCTACACTTTTATGGATTTCTTTCCAAAGGAAATCAGCCTACTTCTTTCTAGTCACACTAGAAGAAAAAAGTAAAACATTCTAATTCTGCCAGTGAATTTCATTTTGCTGGTATTATTTTAGATGCTCTCAGCTCCTGAGTATTAAATTTGTTAAAAATGATGGAGATATAAATTAAGAGTTCAGAACAGATTGAGGAATGCATGGAAAACTGTACAAAATAGGGACAGACGAGGCAGTCTGGAATCTCCAGAGTCAGAACAAAAGCTTTCCTTGCAGCCATCTTCCTTACCACCAACTCACCCCCACACCTTCTCCTTCCCTCCCACTCCCCCCTTCTTTTCCTGCTCATCATGGTGGTAGTAGTGCCATCACCACTACCTTCCTGTCTGCCTTCTATAGAAAGCAGCAACATCTGCATTGGGCAGTGCAATTCCTTCTTTTTCACCCTAGGTATTTTCTCAGAAAAAAATGCAGCTCTGAGGTCTGTACTGTCTGCCTTTCAAAACAAGACAAAAGCTCTGACAGGGTTCAGTTCCAGCTCTGTTACCTTTGCAAGAAAGTCTGCTTTGCCTCAGGAGGCTTATGAACAACATTTACATGTTCACTAGAATTGTATGTGGTTCTGCAAGTGCCCTGATGGTGACTATGTTCCTAAGATTTATGGTCTGAATTAGAATGTGCAGCTGGAAGTTTTTGTGGGAGCTAAAATGAAATGAAATGGAATGAAATAAATAGTAATATAACAACAGATATATTGGAAAAACAAACCTGTGTCGACTTCAGTGCATATACAATGTTTGTGATGCTTTTTGTGTAATGTGTTTTTAGTGTGAATGAGAGGCAGGCTTATTTATTTCATATAGCAACTAGCATTGTCATTAATAAAGACCCCTAAAATATGGTATGGATATCCGTAGCTAGTGTGGCAGCAGCTTTAAATTTAATTTACATCTGGCCTATATGCCTTTGTTGAAATGTTGCACTGATGAGGATGCATCGATATCTGATTTAGCATGAAGGGTAATATATGGAAAGCAAGACCAACATAATAGAATATTGAACTGCCAGTTGCAGAGGCATTGGCAACACCACAGTAGGGCTTGGAAGTACAATAATATTCAGTAGAAATAAAAAATGTACTGGGTAGTCAAGCTTTGCTTCCTGAGTAAAGAGGTAAGATGATACACTGCCACTACAGTTCCAGATACATAAGTTAGCCAGGCTATTAGCGAAGCCTTACTTCAAGACTGATGACAGTAAGCTTCATCTGAAAGCAGCTTATTAGGCATGTGTGGAGCAGGGCATGATATATGGTGTATACTGATGTGACCTTCGGCAGAGAGGAATGGACAATGAAAGTTTTGAAGAATCTGAGGAATTGACCCCTTACCTCTTTCATAAGACCCAGCCACCTCACTCTGTGTACTGGTCGGGTTGGCTATGCATCCTGAGATGTATTTGACTTATCTGCATTTATTTGGGCTCCTAAAATATTAAACTATGGTGCAGGATTGGATCATGTGCTGTGCGTCACCCATGAGGACTCGCATGCAACACCCCGCACACCAAATGCAATCCTCACACCTTCATTAAAAAAATTCCACAAAATTTAGTTAGCCTCAGAAAGTCTCCTTGTTCCCACCCATGATTACAGGGAACACATTTGCTGTGATTCAAGGGGTCCTCAGTATCTCTTGCTATGTGCTAGAAAATTGCACCAGTTTTATAGTGGCCTTGATAAGATTTTCAAGTTGTGATGTTACCAGTGCCACCTCCCAGTGAGTTTCCAAGGCTGGGCAGAGGGATTCCAACCCAGGTCTCCTGAACTAGTCTGTCACTATTAATTACACTACAGGTGCTCCCCCAGCATCCTTGACCCCCCCCAAAAGTTTCTATTTCTTTTAAAAAGAACTGTTTTTGCTACTAGATGGTGCAAGTGACCTTTTTTTCAGTTTTAGAAAAACCCTCTTTTTAAAGAAAAAAAAGGCAGGGTCATTGTCAGAATGAGTAATGCATTCCATGTTCCAGGAATATGTGTGTGTGCAGCCACTGGGTTTTTGGAGGTTGCCTACTCTTGCTCCTGTGGGTTCTGACTGGGTTGTGTGCTATCAGTGGTTTAGGTAACTGGTTGCAGAACCGGAGGTTAGGAATTTGATTCCTCACCGTGCCTCCTTGACGGGCTGGACTCAATGATATACTGTATAGGGTTCCTTCCAGTTCTGCAGTTCTAAGATGATTGTGATTACTTTATATTTTTATTATTTTATAAGATAGTCATTCACTGCAATGCAAATCTACATTGTCTTTTACAAGATTATATGTAATAATTTTAGGATATAAAAAAATTACACACAGGTTTGTGTATCTTTGGGTATATGTGCTGTACAATTGACTGGAGGAACTAATTCGTGCTATTCAAGTGTATCCTGAGGTATGTTAAAGTAGGTCATTGAAACCACTGAAGAAATTGTCCCCATTATGGCAGCAACCTATACACTATAATGTACTAAATCTTATGAAAGATCAGGAACAAAAGTATTGGACTGCTGACAACCATCTTCAATACAGTTATGATTCATGCTAATTATCTTTGAGCCATTGAAGAAAGATGTTTTATGAGCTGGCATTTCCATTGAGACTTAAACAGTTTACTCCAGTTGATGACATTGTGGTGTCTGCTGCCTCCCCAATGTGACTGAGAGTGCAAGCAAAGATAAGAAACACATTCTGTTCCTCCTCTAAATGTCACTGCTCACTGGAGATATAATGCTCCACTTAGAAAATACAGACCTTCTATTCAGCATCATGAATGCAAGAGCATCAGGATACTTTATGGGAAATGTAGCGTCCACTTTCTCAAGAAGGGTGGATGACACTTGGAACCGTTGTAGGAAATTTGAGGTCAGTGCAGGAATTGTGGAAAGGAGAGTTCATGCAGCAAAGGTCAACAGATAGTATTACTGTCAGTTTTACTGGCTCTATCCAGAGTTGGACAGGTTCCTTCCTTATAAAGAAAAAAATTACACAAATTGGATCATTCATTAGCCCCAATGGTCTGCAGGGACTGTTTCTTCTTGCCACCTCACTCTTCCAAGGCAGTGAAATGCTTTGGGCCATTACACATTTCACATCAAGCCTTTCCATAATGAGTCATGCTATGGATGGGAGGTATTTTCATAACTAGTAGTTCACAGGCAAGACAGTATACATTGGTCAAAGAGATGGAAGCAACAAATAGAACTAAATTCAAGTAAGTGATGTTTAGGAACTTGTTGAAAAACATGCAAAACCCTAAAAAGGCAGTGTATTCAACAATTTCTGAATATATTTTACATACCAGCAATATACATGTATTACTGCTCTAGATGTATCCAGGTTATTATTTGTATGAGCTTCATCTCATGATAATGGATTAAGATCTGGCTTCACTGAAGAAATATTTATTTCCCACTCAGTTTACGAACTTTCAGTACCCACGTCTTCTTGTTGGTGTAATTCATGGATTTGCCTAATGCAATTGTTGTGCAGAGCTCTTAACAAGTGGATATTTTTGAGTGTGCTCATGCATAGTGCCACTGTATGTTCAAGGTGACTTGACTGCACACAACAACAACTGCCTGCAAAAGGTACTTGGCTTGCATAGAGTCCATTTTTATTCCCTTGGACCTGACCATTTTTATGGTATCTGAGACCTAACCAAGATGCCGTCTGTATGGGGGAGAATGGCATTTCAGTGGAGAATTATAGCTCCTAGAGACTTCTGGAGACACATTTCTCAGTTTTTAGCTAAGTGTTCCTTCCTTCCTTCCTTCCTTCCTTCCTTCCTTCCTTCCTTCCTTCCTTCCTTCCTTCCTTCCTTCCTTCCTTCCTTCCTTCCTTCCTTCCTTCCTTCCTTCCTTCCTTCCTTCCTTCCTTCCTTCCTTCCTTCCGTTGGGGGAACTTTGTGACATATAGAAGCTCCTATGAACCACTCTTGGCCACAATTACTTATACTTGCTATGGAATTGTGGCCCCCCAGGTCCTGATCTTTGCTTAACCCTTCTGTGCAATGACTAAGAGTGACTGTTAACAAATGAACCGGTGGGCAGTAGCATATTGGGTGTGATTCTGAAATAGATAATCTACTACAGATTTTACCAACATCACAAACATATCCTGCTATTTACAGGCATAGGTACCCAATTTTTAAATGCAAGTGTTTTTTCAACTTCAAGAAGAGTTTTTGTTTTTGTCTTTCTAGTATTTCTTACAGGACCTAATAACTTTTAATACTTGTTAAATAATGGATCCTGTAAAATATTGGCTTGGATCTACAGTAAGAGGATTTGGGTTCAGTTTGTATATTGTTGTTTTCCTGCTTCTTTGCTTGCTTCTCTTGCACCTTTTGTGTACATTAAATGTACTCATGAGACCTTGAAAATCCTCTGGAACAGCACAATAGATGATACCCAGATAACTGCAAGTGGTTTTATCTAGAATTTGCAATTGTTAGCAAATGATGTTGCCATTTGTTCATAGAAGGCACTGCTTTGTATTTTAGCTATACAGTGTTTTTAAAACACTGATTATGTTGTAAATGGCAAGAAGGAAGGTGAATATTATTAGTTATTTTATAGATAATAAGCAAGTACCTTCATCCCATTCTTTCACAAACTGTTCTGATGAGGTACAGAATAACAGAGTAGTGGAGTTGGAAGGGGGGTACAAGGCCATCAAGTCCAACCCCCTGCTTAAATTGATGAAAATTACATCTCTTCCCCTCAGATCTGTAAAGAAGCAATTAAGAGTTACCTGCCTTATTTCAATGTTTCTCTGAAGAAATCCTGTGGCAAAATTAGGTACCAAAATGTTAAGGGCAGAATTATTGCATCTTGCACATGTTCTGAAGGTGAAGGCGGTGAATAATTTATGCCAGATACCATTAAGCCAAGTTCTTCTGGGAAGGCTTGATTCTTCTCATTGATTTCTTTAGGAGAATAGGTTACTTTGGTTTTTTCTGTTCTAATTGTTGTGTGAAGTATCATTGGTATTTCACTTTATGCGATATCCAAGTTCACCAAAGGTTTTGCTGATGATTGAAAAAGCTTCTTTTACAACCCCAAACAAAATATGCCGATATTTATTTGAATGGCTGCAGATAAGCAAATGACTGAGAAGTTTTAATTAGAACTAGCCTCCCCCAAAGTTAAAAATAGTATTTGTGACATGTCCTTCAGATAAAATTACAAAATGTCTCAAGATAAGTGTCCACTAAAGTCACTTAGACCAAAAAAAATCCCATATCAGAAATTATGCTGATTGATTATGCTATCAAATTAATCATGAATGTTATCTAAACATTTTTATGCTCATAGTAGACATAGTTTAACTCTTTAAAACAGCACAAATTTTGTATCACTCCTTGCAAGTCAGTGTGGTAATGAATGATACAGTGATCTGACATCTGAGTCCATTCACATTTTTGACAGAACCATAGATTTTGACTTGCGTTGGCGCAGTTTCTGGAACAATTTAAAAATCCCAGGTTATGAAGCCTTAAGAGCTCCTATCAGAAAGACACATGAAATATTATAATGGGTAAAATTGGGATCCAAATCACAATTTAAGGATTTTAAATCTTTATGTCTCAAAATCTCCATTAGAAGTTTTAAAACTCAGATTATTCTGAATATAGTGTGAAAATTTAGACCCAGTGAGCCTTGTGGTTCGGTGGTTAAACAGCCAAAACTCTGCTCAATCCCAGGTAGCTGGCTCAAGGTTCATTCAGCCTTCCATCCTTCTGAGATTGGTAAATTGAGTACTCCGCCTGCTAGGGGTGGGGTGGGGTGGCAATGCCTAACCTGCATAATTAAAATGTAAACTGCCCATAGAGTGCTTTAAGCGCTATGGTGCGGTATATAAGCAGCATGCTTTGCTTTTGCTTTTATGTTAAGTGCTTGAAGCTTTCAAAACAGGAGCATTTATTAAAACAAAACTCATTTGAAGGAGCGGAAATGAACTTTTCTAAGTGCAGAGCCACTGTTACGAGATCTACCAACATTTCCTCTCACTGGTGCTATTGTAAATGAACCCCATCTTTCATAAGTGCAATTATTTTTTTAAAAAAATTGGGTGCCATTTTTGATCCAGAAGTGAAAAATGATTTGGAGACATCATTATTTTTATCTGTCTGTAATAGAAGAGAAGAGGCCATAAAGTTACCTATTATTCCAGATGGATGAAAAATTTTCAAACAGACCTTGTCATTTCTTATGGGCAGAGTGATCAATAATATAACTTTAATGAAAATCAGAGCCAGGAGAGTACCAGTTGTAGGAAGCTTGAATTTATAATATCATCATCATCATCATCATCATCATCATCATCATCATCATCATCATCATCATCATCATCACAGAAATGTGGAGATGGAAGGGACCCTATGGATCATCAAGTCCCACCTTTGTCAGGGACATACAGTGGGAAATCAAACTCCCAACCTCTGGTTTTGCAGCCAGAATTTGGATGACACTTTCTTCCTATCTGCCAATGTGCTATGGCACATTTCCTTCAACATCCAGTTCCAGCTGTTTTCCCCAATATCTGCTGTGGAATGGAGAATGGGATCTTGACTGAAAGTTAGTTACAAAACATTCTACAGGTACAGATTTCCAAGAAGACAGTCATGTTAGCTTGCCACAAGGCAGTGGTCCCCAACCTTGGGCCTCCAGGTGTTCTTGGACTACAACTCCCAGAAGCCTTCACCATCACCTCTGCTTGCCAGGATTTCTGGGAATTGAAGTCCAAGAACATCTGGAGGCCCAAGGTTGGGGACCACTGCCACAAGGTACCACAAGATTATTGTTCGTTTTAAGAGCTGTTATCCATCAAACACTATGGAAATGCCAGTAAACATATTAGAACTTGCACAAGTGTTTGATTGAAATTTCTTATTGATAGAGAAAACCTCAGTAAGTGTCTGTGCAAACTTACAGGCAAAGAGTCCAAAGATACCTGACAAAAATAATAGGGAATATGTGTACTGAGTGAATTTTATTGATCTCACTAATTTATTTAGACTAATTTATTTAATTTATGAGAATATATAAAAAGTAAAGAAAACATCTATAACTCATGATGTATTTTGGCTTGTAGCGGTGATGGGAAAACACTGTCCCATCAAAAGGACTGATATGTGTATGAGTTAATAGTTAGAATGAATATGACTTTTGATTAAAATAAAGATTATTTTCCTTTAGCTGTTAATTAACATAAAAAGCTTATGATGTCTATGCTGCCTTTAGGTATTGCTGCAGCAAATGGTCTCTGTGCATATTTTGAATATGCACAATTATTCATGAATAATTGTAGCATGTACATTTTGCAATCTATTGCTATTTGACCCAATTACTTGTCTCTTTTGTCCCTTTTCCTCTATACCCATGTATGTATAAAGCTGTGTAAACTGAGGACAAGACTGTATGCATCTGACAAAGTGGATTTT
This sequence comes from Pogona vitticeps, assembly GCF_051106095.1. Taxonomy (NCBI): domain Eukaryota; kingdom Metazoa; phylum Chordata; class Lepidosauria; order Squamata; family Agamidae; genus Pogona; species Pogona vitticeps. The sequence goes on from NC_135787.1 coordinate 27,124,289, forward strand.
CATCCGTTAAAGCATATGCGATAATTTATTAGCCTTTGCAGTATTATAGGACTGTTGGCTTTTTGCTGCAACACAGGAACATGAATGTTCTTCTGTATGTTATGTATATGTGTTTTCCTCTGTTTTGTATTTCTTGACTCATTTTAAGCCTACTTTTTCAGTCTTCAGAGGGCAGGGGAGTACTGGACCATTTTCCATTGAAGTTTCCATTATGTGTGTGTGATCAACACAACTATCAATCATTCTTCTCTACTGCAAGTGTGACGCTTCCTGAGTGTGCACAGAACAGCAGGCGGTGGCAGTCTGGACTTTGACAGCCAGCCCTCTCAGGATTAATGAGCAGTGTCTCAGCCCAGCTGATGAAGGCATCCCTTTTACCCTTTGTTTCCTCTGTGTTCCCTCCCTCCCTGGGTTATGGCCTAGCATGCTGTGAAATTTTGCCAGCTATGTAGGTTGAATTATTCCCAAATAAGCCTGTGTTTGTGCTAAAATATTGAGGTGTGCCCACTCCCTTTTCCATAGACACTTCAACTATGTGATTACCTATTGTGTACACTATGAATAGAATGAAATTTTTGTTGTTCATTTTTGTATTCGTTTCACACTTTGTATCATGGAAAGAGAAAGTATTGCAATATGACATCAGCCATATAGGTTTTGTGATTCGTATCATTTACGCATCTGTTGTGCTTCTTGACAAGACTGCACTGGGGCTTTCATATGAATTAGGAATTAAATCATACTGCTGATTATACCAATAATGTTTGCATTCCTGTGATGCAGAACAGCACGAGTATTGTTACTACTCAGTGCCTTTCCTCTATAAATAAAGGACTGATGCAGAGAGCTTCTTAGCAGATATATAACCCAGTAACTACTCTGGCATTGGTGTTCAACTTCTCTTGCTGTTGGAATTGTTTCATCTCATTTGGCTGCAAAATACAGCGAAATGTTTCAAATAGCTTTTGAATTAGAGGCAAAACATTGATTGTTTGTACTAGCTGTGCCTTGTTCTATCCTGTTCTTAAAGGCATGGTGGGAAAGGTAGCATTGGAATGATTGATTTGAAGTCCTGTTCAAGATAAATGCATGCATAAGCATTTGAAGAGGTAGACCACAACTGGATTGGAGAGGGGCTCAGTATCTGATTCCGTACACCTGAGAAGCAAAAGGGACATTGTCTCTGTCATAGGGCTTGCAGCTGCTCCTACTTGCTGCCTTCTAGGAGTTGAGCAAGAAATGAGAGATGAGGAGGACCATATAGAGCCACAAAAGTCTTCCTGCTGAGTCCAAGTGGCGAAGCAAAAGAAAAAAGCAAAAAAAAGAGGTGTGCTGCTTATATACCACCCCATAGCACTCTCTGGGTAGTTTACAAGTTAATTATGCAGGCTACACATTGCCCCTCCCCTGAAAACTAGGTACTGGTTTTACCAACCTCAGAAGGATAGAAGGCTGAGTCAACCCTAAGCCGGCTACCTGGGACTGAATCCCGGGTTATGAGCACAGTTTTAGCTTCAGTTCAAACACTGCACCACAAGGCAAGCTTTTCTGAACTTGGTGACCACAAGAGTCCAAAGGCATGCCTGATTGGGAAGGGCTAATTCACAGCCTAAGAATATTCTGTTGCCAGAAGGATGAACATCCTTCTGAGAATTATGGCTATTTATGCTAAGAGAACATGGGAGGCCAGTTCTCAGAGGCTTTATGACCATTAGTCAGAAGTAATTGTTCTAGAAACTTACAATGAGATAAACATTATATTGCCATGACCACATTTGGCCTTCCACTGCTAAAATGGCCTTCCTAAACCATTAAACATAAATTTATATGTATGTTTATTGGTTTAGGAAGTCCATTTTGGAATAGTGCAGAAAGAAAGAACTCTGGTTGCAGAAGTCCCCTGGCTCCCACAAATGTGGGTACACTTGTAGCCATTACACTGGAGACTGTATGTTCTGAGAAAGCACAACATCTGCACTGACTTCTAAGAAAGAAGGAAGTAAAGGCTAGAGTAGCAATTTACATATCAACAGCTGGTTGCTTGCAAAGGCTAAGAATAAAGATTATGAGCCTATCTGATTTACTGTTTGGTGCCTCCCCACCCCCATGTCATGTTCCTTGTTACTTGATTTGGTGATTTTACTATTAAGAGTTCCAAACTCTAATTTTGACAGCTCACAATATGAGTATGTTTTGTGGGTCCTTCAGTATATATATATAACTGAATAAAATATTAGCATTGATTGCTGCAGGTAGATGGCTAATATTAAGCAGAAGACTCGCCACTGTATAGTGTTCACTCTGAGTTCTTTCAAATTGATGAGTGCTGTAAGTTGCATCCAACTCTTCAGTGCTAGACCTGGCAGATTCATTTATTCCATGCTTGCTTATGAATATCTGTGAAGGTTTGCACGGAACAGTGTACTGGGATTTGTTTCATTTTGTGCTCATTTATGTATTAATTCATTAGGGCATACACTGCCTGTGGTTTAGGACATCTTTACTTTCCATTCTTGTATCACAAGGGATTTGATCTTCAGGCTTCACAGAAATGTAGATATCTGATTGTTATTATTTACAAACTAGTTTAGGATGCAAAAAAAAAAAGGTTTTAAGATTAGCTGAGACAAAAAAAGAAAAAGAAAGAAACTCTAAAATTCATGTAAGTTTTTAGGTGTGGCTGGTGGTTACTGCCAGAGTGTTGCTAGACTCCTTGTTCCAAGGTTTCTGATATTTTGCACTACGGATGGCCAACACATGTCCATGGGTCACATACATCCACCTGTTTTCCCTGGTCCCATTGGCATGGCCATATTTGGCATTCCACTGCTAAAATCTGGGAGAGGCGCAGAGGTAGCAAAATCCCAGTAATTTGTCTATAAGACAAGGTACATGAGTTCTTAGTATGTTTGCAACTTCAATTATACCCCCAGAACCATCTCATAAGCACCATTAAGTATGAAAATAAGGTATTCACTGGCCATGTACCTTGCTATAAAGGGGAATTGCTGCCTTCTTTTTTCTACTGCTGCTGCATTGCCAAATTTTGATAATAGTCGTATCCAGGGTGTTTGATTCGCAGTGGATTCAGGGAATGCCAGTCAGGTTCTCACTTCGCTCAGACATTTTCTAGACTGTTTTATAAATACATACTAGTATCTAATAGATCTCTGTCATGTGGAATATTACAGAGTGGTTGGTGGACTGCCTTGTGGTCTTAGTAGAAGAGCCACAGGGAATACGGCATGTTTGAAGCCATGTCAGACTCAATACTGGTGAACTCGCAGGAAAGGTGAACCGCTGTAAATTTAAAAAAAAAAATTAATTAAGAGCTGGTGATTTTGAGTGGAGAAATAGTAGTATAGAGTGTGTTTAGCTCAAGCTACTTGATAGCTACTTTTCTCTTCACAATTATTTTAAATCATTATCACTGTGTGATATGCAGGTAATTCCTGCCTACGTACCTAGAGGAAGCAGTTCAGGGATGGTACAAAGCACGGTTATAATGCTGTCTTTTCACCCAAACTCTTTTATCCTCCTTTGTGCTTTCAACTGTAAAGACATTCCAACCCATTGGTTTTAATCTGAACTTTTAAAATTCAGTTACAGATCTCCAAAAAATTCATCCTTACACATACAACAACAACAACAGCAACAACAATAACAACACACATACATGCTCACTATCAAAAGACTGGAATAATTTCAGAGATTCAGATCTTACAGTGTACTTGACTTTTCAACACCAGTACCCCCCTTTTCTGTCTCAAATGTCTTAAAATGACTGGTAAACTATTAATAATGACATAAACAGTGCAAGTCATAATCAGTTATCATATTTAAACATAATTATAACTCAAATATTCAAGTTTATCATTAGTCTAATCAATTCTTTATACAGTTAATAACAAATGCATTAATAGTATTATAGGAGATTAAAATGTGTATTTTAACAGAAACAGTTCCCTGGGATATTATTGAGTGGAAACAGCAGGATCAAGGGGCCTTTATGATAGCCACCTTTGTCACTATGGATTTAGATCTAAAGGTGCTATGTCGACACCTAACACTTTCTTTGTGGTGTTTACCTAATATCATTTTTAAAAAACTCAGTAAACCATAGACCTGCATTTGAGCTATCTTGCCCTATTGATGCTCATCACTAAGTATCATTTAGTAAATGCTTTTGTTCTTGTTGCATTACATCTTTAATGTGCATCAAATCTCATAACTTTATATGATTCCTATTGACTCCTCTTTACAAGCCAGCCACTATTTATTCACGTGTCAGATTATGGATTAGATAGTGTATTTCCAGATATGGGCTGATTGAATAATAGAGTGGTAGTTAAATCAGTTAAATCAGAAGGTCAGTTTTTCAGTATTTTTTAAAATTAAAACATACATTTGGGTGGCGGGCTTCTTTATTTGGTAAAGCTTGTGAGAAATGAACAAAATTGTTTGGGTCTGAGGAAGTTAGTACTGGAGCGTGCTTCTGGCAGCAAATTTCTTGTTTACGGTATAATTCTTGCTGTCTTCCCAAATATTCAAGTCCTTGAGATGAACTTTCTTTTGGAACAAGAAAATGACTTAAAGATATTGTTCCACAAAAGCACATGTCTTTTAAAACTTTGATAAAAGAGTCAAACAAATGATGAATGATGTATTTTAGGTCACCCTGGAGGCAAAGCGAAGGTTCATTTAGCCTAGAGAGACATACAATTAATTTTTAATCGAAATAAATATTTAATATAGTCTGCTGCAACCATTTGTCTATAGCCCATCTTCCCTTCTTTGTATGCAGTTCAGAGCACAGAACATCTTACTAACAAAGAGTGTAGGCCAAGTCACCCATTTTCTATTTCTATGTTGTGTTTTAAAACTCTGATACCTTCCCCCCTCCCCAAAAAATAGGAAATGTTTGTGAGGGTCTAATTTCTCCCTCTATCTCCTATTTGGCTAATGATCAGCTGGTCTCTGGATACATTTAAATTAAACATTTGCAAAGATATATCTACAGCCTTGGCAATATCAGGGAAGGACACCAGAGGGGTTTTTTAAAAATCTCTTTTTTACAATGCCAGTCAAATTGTTTCAAAGGTAATGAGATTCAAGATGGATTGTGAAATAACGGTCATCAGCTGGAGTAATCTGATCTCAATTCAGATATGACAACAAACATTATAAGTTTCATTGTGGCTTGGCATAGTGTTTGAATTTAAAACCTTGGTCTTGCAGTCAGAGAGCAAATTAGAATGAGAAACAAGGTGAGAAATCATGGTGTAGGTTAACCATTCTTGGTGTGATATTATGGCTAATTATAATTTGGTGTAATGTTATGGCTGTTGGGCCATCTCTGGAAGACAGGCTTCTGCAGAACCAGGGGAAAATGCAAAGAACTCCGAATCCAAATAATAATTTATTCAAATATCCAGAAGGTTGGTGAAGAAGAAAAAGTGATGAATTTCTTTAAAATGCTGGAAAATGTATGTGTGAAATAGACTTTAAATGTTGGCCCTTCCCAGTTTCAGTATCTCCCCAATTGTCCCTCCTTATGCAACATTTTCCCTTTTTTATTTTTGTTCCTCCTTTTCAGGAGCTTCTAGGGAAGTGGCTATAAATAGCCATGAAAGCAGTGCTGCTCACTGCAGAATGTGGGGAAAGTTCACAATGGTCCCTGTCACTGCAACAATTTGGCTGAAGAGATGCAGTTATTTGGCTCCCTATGTTGTTAAGCTGGCCTGGTATGGAGGCGTTGGAAAACGATATATGACAGGTCATTCCATACTCTCATTTCTTCTGTTTACATATTTGAGACTGAATGGTTTGTGGTCTGAGTGGGGTGGGATGGAGCTTCACCCCAAAATGTTGAAGTACCCTTGCTAGTTGGGCCATAGTCTGCTCTTGCATATTTGGAATCCAGTCTTTTTAATAGTCTAATCAGTATAAAGTTCACTGCATCCATTTTGGAAACCAATTTGTTTCTTAAGTCAGGAACAGAACACGATTGACATTTGCCATAAGAACTTTTAGACCTTTGAAGTGGTTATGTGCATCACATAATATGCTGGTGCCCGTTCTTCATCCAGGAACATTCTCCTTAATTCAGCAATCAGACTCCTGTAGTCAGCCTTAACATGAAAAAGCAGCCTTCAGTTTAAAATGGTAATAATAATGTGTCATTTCAATTCTGACTTACGATGACCCTTTCCAGGGTTTTCCATATAACAGCGTACTCAGAAATGGTTTGCCATTCCCTTCTTCTTGGGGCACCCTGGGATTGTGCAGCTAGCCCCATGCCATACAGGCTGGCTCCACTTGTAGGAGGCACGGTGGGGAATTGAACCTCTAACCTTGCAGTCAGATTCCTAAAACACTGAGCTATCCAGCCAGCCTCCAATTTAAAATCCCTTTAAAAAATAAGAATGTTCTTTAATTTAACAACATATTCTGTAACAATTACTGTTCATCCCAGACTTTTGGTGTACCAGAGGGAAGGAGAGGACAGAAACTGATGTTTTTCACCAAATAAAATAATAGAAGTTACAAATCATGTGCATATATCATCAACTTCAGGATTATAATAAACATGTTTTTATGACACACTCTTTTATGTGTTCTGATATTAAAATGGGCTCATGTGCATAAGATCTACATTTCACATGAAATATTTTATCTTAATGTGAGAACATCCTCAGGTTGTACAAAAGGAGAGTGTCTTGTCATGGCAATGTTGTAGAAAATCGACAGAGGAAAAAAATTACCCATCAAGGGAGCCATTTAAGTTCCTACTTTATTTGGGTAGTTTTTTTTATTGAAGATGTGTGTGGTAAAACTCTTATAGTATAATTCTTTGAAAGTTTATTGAGAAGAAAGTTCCTTTGACTTTATTATTATTTATTCCCTATCAGATGTGTTTAGGATTTCAAAAGTCAGCTAAGGAGGAATTTATTCCAGAAGTTTACAAACTGGAAAATTTCCAGGCAAATGCATCTGACTAACAATTAATGGCAGCCTAGTAGAGACTCATTAGGCCTCTTATCTCGACCTGCAAAGTAAAGAATTTTTCTACCACTTTGTGTATCATAATACTTAGTGGTGGGTTCCATTGATTTGATGAGACACTAGCGGTTCCAGCCAAATTTATATCTACTCTTTAGTTTCCCCTTACCCGATTACTGCCCCAAACTATCTCTTGGGTTTCTGGTAGTTATGGCAACAGGAAGATGATGAAAGGTTCAGATTCCTAAAGCTGTGGAAAAGGAACCATAAGGAGCCAACAAGTAACTTCCTAAATTTACACTTAAATACTGTAGTAGAATTAAAATGGAACTGCCAATCACCTTTCTAAATGTAAGATAGAGAGCTAGTGCAATATTTTGTGAAAACTATATTTGCTAGTCCCTGAATGAAAACTTGTCTCAGTCATTAACTCACTGAGAGGGATTAAGGAGATAACTCCAAAACTATTGCCGCCGCCATACAGCCTGCAAGACTGGTATAATAACACTGGCCAACCTTACAACTGTTGTGAACTGCTTAAAATAACACCATGTGCACGCTATGCGCTATTACTAATTTTGTTCCTTTCAAAATGCTGTGATGATGTATTTTCATCACGTTGCACAGGGACAACCACTACCGTGTTTCTTTTACACAAACAGTATTTGTTTTGCTTTTGTAATGTATTTCAGTGTGGCAACACTGGAGAATTGCATGCTGATTTGAAGATCAAACACCCGGTTACTATGGAAACCATGACCTGCAGCAAGGATAATTAGTAGTATGAAGCAATAGTGAACACATTCATATCAGCAGGAATGACAAAGGAGTCCCAGATCCTAGCATAATCAATGATCTGAGGCAAACCCATCTGGTTAAGTCGATACAGATAGGTGATAGATGGATCCTTTGCTACCTGCCTTTTGTTGGTATATTTTTATGTTTGTGTGATCTAACACCTGTGACACTCTACTGGGCGCTCCCATGTGTCTCTAACTGGAAATCTTCTGTGTTCTGAAGCATAGTGCCTGGGTGAATTGACTCTGGGAATATAATCAGACAGCTTGGCTTTTTAATTCAAAGAAGATGAGGTTATGCAGAGAGCACATCACGGCCACTGAACACAGAGGTATTGTACCAAGAATGTCTCTTGGGAATACATACAGCAGAGTTTTGCACACGAGCTATCCAGAGAAGAATGTTGCCTTTAAGTCTCCACATCATTCCAAGTGAAGTGAAGTGAAGTAAAAATACATTCTGTTGGGGCAAGATAATACGTTGCTGCTGAGCAAGAGTCATTGGAATACTGCAGGACAGACCCAGAAGAGAACAACTGCACCCCACTAGTTGTCACTTTCATTCCACAACTGAGACCTCTGACACATTAAAAGTTGTTTCTGGCATCAAGGGAACTTTTACCTGTTCTTCTACCAAAGTTATCTATGCCATTTTTTTTTGCCAAAAATGCCACTCTGCAGTCTATAGAGGATAAATAGGACAATCTCTGTGCAAAAGAATTAATATTTGCCATGTAGTCCCACTCATATGTCTGAGGAAGTGATCTCATGCACGTTAAAATATAGCAGTTAGTTTTTAAGGTGCCACAATATTCTTGTCTTCTTTATTTATTTTTTTCTTTTGGTCTGAAATCCTTGGGAAATTTCTCCCCACCATCATATTAAGCAGTGGTGTCAGAAGGAGATGAAAATCAGAGCAATTGCATGTTTATTGCAATAAAAAATAAGTGCAGGTCTTTAAGGAAAAAGAAGTATAGAACTGCTTACTACAGGTTCTTCAGAATTCAGCTGTACTTTAAAAAGTGTTTGTTATAAATGACTAGGGATTCTTATAATGCTGTCTTCAGTATAGAGAATACAGACACATAAATGCTCTTTGGGCCTGTAATGTACCACTTTCTTGTTCTGCTCTTGGCTTTTAACATTTGTATAAAATGCATTTAAGAAGAAATGCAAACGGGCAAAAAACATTTGCTTCCTTGTTGTGGAAGTTTATTCCTCTGTCATGTTGAATGTACAAACAAATATTTCTGTCAGTCCTCACTTTCCTCTAGGAGATGTTACTGATAAAATTGTTGATATAATTTTTTTAAGAGTTACTGTTCAGAATGTATATACTTTGTGAATAACAAGTTTTCTATTAGTTCTTTTAGTACCTTTCAGATCTCTTTTGATCTGCATTCCCTGCTGAGATTTTACCTTTTAATGCTAACATGTTAACCTTCCTGCTGAAAATGTCTGTTTTGTAAGTTACCCTGCCTTGGAGGAGACAGACCTGTGGAGAAAGGCTTGTTCACTTATACCACATGCTTCCTAGGTATCTGCATTTGTTTACTGCTCTTCTTTTTCTTCTGTTGGCATAACAAGAGATAACAAAACAAGGAAGCAGCTAAGAGTAAGAGCACCAGCTTTTCTTGGAAAAGCTCTCAGGTACAACCTCTGGTGTCTGTGGAGATATAGGAGTGATATTCAGAAGTGTTGAACTGCAGCCCCCACCATATCACAACCACTGCCCCTGCTGGCAAAGGCTCTGAGAGTTGTAGTCCAACACATGTGTAGACCAGATGATGGAAGACTGGTGTAGGTATAACTCAGCCAGGTAGATCAAAGATCTGACAGTGCAGAGAATTGCTGTTGTCAAACTGTCTGTTTAAGCTCTGTGTTTTTCTTTTGCTGCAACTTGTTTGATAATGTCTGCTTGGTGACAGATTCTGAAGTAGGGGAGAGAGAGACAGAGAGGGAGAGTGGTTTGCTTTAATATTTAAAGACAGTGAGGCAGATCAACTAAATTCATTTTGTTTGTTCTGAGAAACATCAAACTCTGACCAGCTGTACATTCTAACCAGTGGAGTAGGATGTGTGCAAGTTTGTGTTTGTGTGGAACCTGTTCTGAAAAGCCCTGTTCAGTCATCAAGAAATTATTAATTACCATGTGGAGAGTGACAAGTCTGAAGAAGAAGGCCCCTGCTGTCAGAGCAGGCTCTTCACATGAGTCAGCACCCTGGAAAATGGGTGTCCTGATTCATATAGAGAGAGTCCCCGTGGATAGCACACTTGCTGCTGTCCAAGGACTGGAGATGATGAAACTGGGAACAGAGAAAGGAAGGGCCGGGATACTTCCCTCTACCCATAGTAATATGATTACCGTCTGAACAACTGAATAGGGCTGTAGGTGACACTTCCCTGGTAGAGTCAGAGTGGTGTGGGATCTGTGAACCAAGGAGGAGATATAAGTGTGAGTGTTAAAATTAGCAAGGTTTGTAAGGGAATTAGAATACGGCTGGCATGAATTTTCTGGGGTGAAGGTCAAGTCCTTGAAATGTCTGCAACGAGCTTATCCCAAATTCTTTTATAAAATCATCAAATTTTATAATAAAAACTCAAATTAGTAACATTATTTTCTGGAAACTATTATCCCTTAAATAAAGCAGTTAACAGTTCAGCTAATACTGTAACTTTATCAGCCAGCAGCAATATTCAGTAAAGACTTATTTCCCTTGTCTCAAAGTCCTCACAGGTTCCCAACAATGAAAGGGATTACATGGAAGCCATGGATGTCTCAGGACATAAAGGAAGAATGCTTGATTATTATTTTTTTAAAAAATGTTCTTGCTGATGACATCATCAGCCTTATGTAGTCTGACTTACATGAACATTGTATCAGCCAATAATAGAATGAAATAAATACTGTACAACATTCTTGTCCAACTTGATGCATTTCAAATGCTTTGAACTACAGTACGTTTAGCACCATTCACAAGTAGTCATGCTGGCTAGGGCTGGTAGGAGTTGTGGTGCTAAACATGGCATCAGTTTGGGAACACAAATGCACAGATTCACAACCAGACTTTTTTCCCGTTGCCAAACATGGAAAACCACTAAACTAAAAGGTTACATAAAATGGGTATTCAAAGACAGATAGGAGAAAAAAAAAACATTGTATATGACTTATATTTAGATTTTTCCCTGAGGAGATGGAGTCTGCTGATTTTAAGATACATTTCAGTTGTCAATAGTTCCTCTGAGAATAGAAATTGGCCAATTCAGAGTAAGCTTCAGAGACACAAGAGGTTTATAAGACAGACATGGACTTGATTCCTACATATTTGCCTAGAATGGTCATATCGACCAGATAGGCAGGATATAAATAAATAAATAAATAAATAAATAAATAAATAAATAAATAAATAAATAAATAAATAAATATTCTACCAAAAACAAGCACACATGCTGCAGTGATAACATTCTTGGTAGATTTACCTTGCTAACAATAGTTACGTGTTCAGTTTTCATTTACCTTAATGAAGGTGAAATGTTAATTTCAAGGCTATATTTAAGGATAATAAAAGGAGCAGTATCAAGATTTTGTGCCTGCAAAATTACAGCCTTCTCCATCAAGCACTTTCTGTCTAAGAAAAATATACAGCTACCCTTGGATCTACTACTACCATTGAAAGCTGGAGAGTTTCCCTCTGGGGGTAAGGATGGGCAATTGAAATGAGCTATTGCATTTAGAAACTCCTGATTTGAGAAAGAGGAGGCAAGTATTCATTTTAAACATATAGTACTCCCAGCAACAATGCTCTTGGAGCAGTTTACGAATATAAAAACAAAAATGATCAGTCCTTCTTTGTTAAGAGCAAGATTGCATTTCCCTCCTGCCCACAGACTTATTTTTGCACTCATTTATGGGAAAGAAGCCCTTAACCTTTCAGGACAAACCCATTTGAACAAAGTCACTGGAAAACTTTGTGTCTGTTTTCTCTTGAAACTCCAAATCTCTTTCTCACTTGACCATCTATACAGCTCTGTTTTTGTACCAGAATGCTTTAAAAAGTTAGGTGTGGTCAGAAATTTTCACTATGGGCTGAGTGACATCTAGTGGTCGTTGAAGAGAAGTGCACATACATATGGTTGCAAAAGCTGTGTAATCATAACATCATTATTATGTTCTTCCTTCTTACCAGTTCCATGCTTGATTGTAATAATATCAGAATGGCTAGGGTTTTTCCCTATTAGTGGGATCTCATATAATCAAGCTTAAATATAAGCATGTCTTAATTTACTGGTACAGCCGAATAGAGTAGTAATCCTGATTTCTCTACCAGACATCCGGCATTTCAGACAGTCCTCCCCTACCCAGAGCTAAATGTGAAAATGAAATATTGAACAAAAAGAGAGACTCCAACTGGCCGAGTGCAATTGTCAGACTGGACAGCAGTGACACTTTATTACAGTATGTTATTTAAGTAATAGTAAAGTGTCACTTTACATGGGGGAAAGAAAAGCAGAAACATAAAATGACACCTGGCTTCTGGCAGAATAGCTTGAAACTGAGATGGTAATTGTAAGCAGCAAGAAAAAAATTTGCCCTGACAAGGTGTCATGGATTTCCCCCCCCCATCCCGTTAGTATACACCAGGAATTTCTGCAATTGTGAAAACTGAAGAGGTGCGTTAAAACATTTAAATCTGCAATGGATCACTTCAACTCAGCTTTTCTGTTTATCTGCATGACAACTCTCATGCACGGGCAGCACAAATTTATGAGACTAATTGAAGCATGGCATAAATTTTCTCAGGTTTTTTTTTAAGTGCTGTACCTCTTTCTGAAAACCAACTGTGGGGTTTCTTTGTATGTACACGAGAAGTTCTTTGTCCCAATTACATTCTAAAAGATGCCCAACCTGTGTTAGGTAATAGGGGATGTGATTTAATATCAGATAGTAACAGTTCTTTTATCCCATCCTAGTTTCCATCTCTTTGTAGTGAATATGACCTCTAGTGGAAGCTTGGAAGAATAGCATTCATGGGAAGGGAAGATAAAGGAAAGGTTGTTGTGGCTTTTTATGGGGTATGTGTGGAAATAAATACTTGTTTGCACAGTTTAACACAGTTTAACATAGTGGTTCTTAACCTTTGTTACTTGGATGCTTTTGAACTGCAACTCCCAGAAACCCCAGTCAGGACAGCTGGTGGTGAAGGCTTCTGGGAGTTGCAGTCCAAAACTCCTGAGTAACCCAAAGTTAAGAACCAGTGGTTTAACAGACTGTAGGGTATATTTTAGCCTTTTGTTTCTGTCCATGGAGTTTTCTTGGCAAAGATACCGGAGTAGCTCACCAGTTTCTGCTTCAGGTGGATCGCGTTTAGTCAGAACTCTCCACTATAACTTGTCCATCTTGGGTGTCCCTGCACAGCATAGCCCATAGCTCCTCTGAATTACTCAAGGCCCTTTGCCACAACAAGGCAGCAATCCGTGAAGGAGAGGACAGTGGCAGTGGAAGACAAGAGGGACTGGCGTGCTCTGGTCCATGGAGTCATGAAGAGTCGGATACGACTTAATGACTATACAACCACAGGGTATATTTGGAAGCAGGGTGGATTTGATTCAAATCAAACTGATTTACATTTTGAGGAATTCAATAAAAATATTTAAATTAAAAAAAATCATTATTTTGACCCTTCAATCTGAGTTTAAAAAATTGCTGACCCTGTTTGCAAGTAGTGTACATTATTCATTTATGTAATTAATATAGCTACAGTCAAAGCTATGGGACAATAACGTTTCTATGCAAAGACGGGATAAGATCTACCATAGCAAAAACTAAATTCATAGTGGAAGACAGAATCATGAAACTGTAGGATTCATTTGAGAGTGTTGGATTGTTTATTTATTTCTTTATTTATTTTATTAGTCTTATGTATAAGCTGCCTTTCTCCTGATAAAATTGGACATTAAAGCAGTTGAAGTATCATAGCAACTAAAACACATTAAAGAATTAAAACATATAAGACTCAACTTTAAAAAAAAAGCATTCAGGGACTCCGTTATGACTGTTAAAAGCCTACATGAAAGGTGGGTCTTCAACTGTCGATGGAAGGATAAAAGGGAGGTCAGGAAGCATAGCTTCAAATCCCTGCTTGTCCATGGATAGGTAGGGATAGGTAGAAAAATGAGTCCTTAATATCTCAAACCCCTATGATGACTGCTGTAAGTCATGTGTCTTGATGGCACATGGTATAGCAAGAAGGGTTCAGTCAGAAAAAGAAAAATAATTACAGATTCTGAAACTTTTAGCAAAATCTTCCTCGTCTTTCAGGGGTTGGCGGAAAAATCTAATTTTAGAGTTTAAGAGACCCTTAGAAAGGAGAAAAACTTTAGTATGGTGCAATATTATCTTTAATATGGATGATATTTGTTAACTTCCTCTTCCTGCTTCTCCTTCTTTCACACCACTGCAGGAAATTATCCTCTCTATTCTTTAAACACCTTTACCTTTATGCCCTTGAATGAAGTGGGCCTGTGAATAGGCTGTTGTACAGTGTAGAGTTCTGTGGGTCTGATGCATTACTGCATCTACACCTGACAGTCTGTCACTCTATCTGTATGAATGCAGAGCTATTTTTCCAGGAAAAGCTCACTCTATCAGCATTCATGTAAATTTGCAGCAAAACAGATGTAACAAAATCCTACAGAGATTCCTTTCTGACCCATCTCGGGAAGTTGCTCTCTGTTTTGGCATACATCTTGTGTGTTGTGTGTACTATAAGGATGCTACTGGAAAAGTGTTTGTTGTAAAAAAAGTGATAGCTGAGCAGTCTCTAGCATGTACACACGTACGCATGCATGCACGCGCGCGCGCACACACACACACTTTCAGAATGTTTAGATTTTTTCACACTGTTTTGATGTGCAAACTTTCCACAACAGAAGAGCAGCTGTATGTGGGAAAGGTGCTTCGTCTGAAAAATGAGGAAAGGTGAAGTGCAAAATCTCTTCCTCTTTCATTATGTTCCACAAAGTTAGAACCAACTTAATAGTAACCCTAATAATGCTTTCATGGTAAGTGGGGTCTTTGAGGAGCCGTTTTCCGAGTTCCACCCCACCCCCCACCTCAGTTAGTTTCAAACCCAAATGTCCTCAGTCCTAGTCTCTCACTCTATCCACCACACCACACTGAGTATTCTTCCTCTTTTAGGAGCTGAATATTGATCAGAATTAGACCCATGGCTGCTAAACACAAACGACTGAAGGTCCCTCATGGAGCTTCTCTGTATTAGCTAATTTGGCCTTGAGTCTTCACACTATACAGTAGCTGGTCCTTCTGATGATCTCCAAGAAATAAACAACATCTGCAGGTTAGAACCTACTTAGTTGACCAGCCAGTCAAAGGCTCAAAGCCTGTCTTAATGTCTTTGGTAGGGAAAGAGCATCAAGTATAGAGTTAGCCTAGACTGTCTTGTCACAGAGTTCCATAATGGGAGAGCAGTAACTGAGAAGGGATGTTCTGGTAATACAGGATGGTCACTGTCAGTGAATTTGCAGAGCAAATGTTTGCTTCCAGCACAAACTGGGCTGGGCCTTTGAAATTTTTTTTTTTAATTTAAAATATTTCTATCGTGTCTTTCTTCCCAAAAGGACCCAAGGCAGCTATTTCTTTTAAAAATGTGAATACATCATGCCAAAATGGGCATTTCAAGTTTCCCTTTTTGTGGCATTTTTAAAGGCACTGTCCAAGGCCTGTGGTTTAAAAAACAACATCAATAAAACACCTCTCAGTTCTCTGGAAACTCCAGAAGTGAAAATTGGGATTATTTTCAACAATTGAAAAAAAAAAAAAATAAAAACTTTTTAAATGGGAGACTTGGGGGTACACTTGTAGATTGCAAGGATCCTTTAGTGGCTGAGGACTCTGGATGTTCTGGTCCAAAAAAAAGTTTTTTAAGGCTCTGATTTTAATTAAGCTCTTACTAAAGGCATTACTAGGATAATTGGGCTCCTGCCTCTACCTGTCTTTTTCTTGACCAGTTAAACTGTGATATTTCAAAATTTGCAGTGGCAGTCAAGAAGGAACACAGTGTGTGCTTGGCTAGAGTATAGTGGTGTTCCCAATTATTGCATGAGTGTCACATATAATATTCTCCTGAAAAGCCTCATTCTTTTTTGTAAATGATATTTGTGGTCTGTTTTCCAGCCCTCTGTACCAGAAAGTTTGCTTAGGACCATTTTCAGAACATGTGTCTTTCATTCTTTTTCTTCTTTATTTAACATTCTGATATGTCAAAATAGCACTAATCAGCATCAGAAGTCCCTTGCATGTCCCTGGAATCAGTTTTCTTCCACTCCCAGTAATCCTGCATGTTCATTAGCAACTATAGCTGAGTCTGCAGCATAAATTCAGCCACACATGGACTTGTCAAAACTTTATCAAATAAAACATGCAGAAAACAAAAGAAGGAGGGAGGGAACAAAGACAGTGATGTCTCAATAGGTTCCATAATCTCTCATAAATTTAAGTTAACTATCAAATACATACATACATACATACATACATACATACATACATACATACATACATACATACATACATACATACATACATACATACATACATACATACATACATACATAGTGCAATGCACTCTCTTGGCAGTGTACAACAAAACATACAAAATAAATAAATAAATACAAACAATATATAAATAGAAATTGAGAGACAAATCAATCTGTCAAAAAACAAACCACTACCTAGCTAATCTGTCCTTTAAATAAGACAATTGAACATTGTTTTGGATATCGCATGTACGATAAGTAATAAAATACCTCTTTATACATTTCTGTTTTTACTGCCTTCTTAAAGATTTGTGAGGGAAAGAGCCCTCTGGTGAACATCTGCTGGAAGTTTATTTCGTAGGTGTGAGGCCATGACTGAGAAAGTCCAGTTCTGAAATTGGTCATGATAAGGTATATTACATCAGAATTATTCACTGTATTGCAGAGTGAAAGGGAAACTGAAACAGAGGAGAGAGTCTAGTGAGTTTACAGGAGAGCTGAGGTTTGAAACTAGGATTCTCTGAGTTGTGGGTCAACCTCTTAGGTATCACATTGCACCAGCTCCTCATGAATGCCACAAGGGCACTCCGCTTCGTCTTCATCTGACCTCCTTGGTTGGCAACACGGCAGTAACAGGGCAGAGTACAAGTGCTGTGATATCATTTGCTCTGCCACACCCTTGTCACCCAGAACAATTATACCGAGAAGCTGTTCAGGGAGGCTTTCCACTGCAGTTCTTCGTGGCCTCTGTGAATCACAACCTGGGTGATCCGTGCCTGTATGGAGCCTCATCGGAAAGTTCTAGAGCTTCTGCAGTAGCAAAAACACATTAGAATAAGGACCCTCCCTGCTCATATAAGTACCTTGGCACCAAGGCTTCCCTTTCAGTTTATTTCAGCTGCTGCGTTGAGAGCCTAATAGTTCTGCTTCTGGGAGTACAAGAGAAAGAGAGTTTGGCTGTTGTGGGTTTTTCAGGCTCTTTGGTTGTGTTCTTCAGAACGTGGCCAAATTGCTGAAAAAACCCACAACAACCATCAGATCCCGGCTGTGAAAGCCTTCGAGAATACATTGAAAGAGAGTTTATTCTTGATTCCTTTCTGTTATCAATCTTTTTTCCTTTAAACGTTTAGATCAAATTCATTATCATCAGAGATTTTTTCTTTTTTATTTCACTTGGCCTCCAGCCGCAGCACCCCCCCATCATCACTTTTTCTCCTCTAATTATTTTTTCCTATTCATGGCCCCTTTTGGGCCCATTTAAACACTGCGTGGTCTGTGATAACGTGGGCCCAAGTGTCTTTTTTGCCTGGGAGAGGCACACCAGATGTCCTCCTGCCAGCATTGTAACAACTTCAAGCGCGGAGCCCTCTGTTCTTGCTTAGCCAGATTAAAACTCCATCTTTGGGAACAATCCCTTCAACCAACCAAAATGGCCCAACTTCCTTGTAAAGCTACCTCACAAACCAAAGCAATGGAGAAGGCTCTTTCTGAAGCCTCAAAACAACGTCCGTTGACCACACTATCCCACTCCGACGCTCTGTCCACTTCGTCTGAAACTTCAAAACCCCATAAATCGAAGCATTCAATACCAAAATCCTTGATATCAGAGCCCTCCACTAAATGTCAAATGTCCACCAAAGCCTCTTTGGTTCTGGAGCCTTCTCCGCCTAAAATACTTAAATAGCATAAATCTATAGCTGCAGTCATTTCTCAGCAACCTCAACAAACCACCAAATCAATCTCTATTGGTTTGCCTTCTGATGAGGACGGAATCCCCTCTCATCAGCCTTGTTCCTAATCACCAGAATGACATGACAGAGTTCATCAATTAACATCTTCTCCTCCCAGTCCTCAACATCCTGCTCTTTCGAGCAACCCTTCCGTAGTTGCTTCACTCAGACCCATGTTCAGCGCTCTCACTGGGTTGCCATTTGCCCTGATCAGTGCTCGACTGGACAAACTGCAACTGTCAATCAGGTAGTTGCTCTTTCCATCTTGGCTGTATCTTCTCATGGCACGCCTCGATCTCGACAGCCATTGGGGTTGAAACGGCCATATCACCGTGCCCCACATCAACTCTAACCTGCTCCCTACCTGGCACCTAAAAGATCCAGGACAGTCGAGCAATTTTCTTCTATTATTATTATTATTTATTGTATTTATACCCCGCCTATCTAGTCATTTCGACCACTCTAGGCGGCTTACAACATAACAAATTCAAGAAAAAATTATAACAATAAATGCATGCAAGGCTTTTATAACTCCAGCCTCCTGATATTTTCCCACTAGTCCAGACTAGGGAAATCATTCCCTTCGCTCAGCATCTCCAGCATCTATATACTCCACTGCTTTACCAGATCATCAACAACCTCCATATCAACATCACCAAGACATAGGCTCTGATATCAATGTTCCTCGATATCCATCCTTGTCCATGGAACTCGTTCTGTCCCTCTATCGACACATGATTTCCATCTCCTGATAGAACCAAGCCATCAAACTCGACATCACTGTGACCCCGAGTTTGACACCGATGTTCAACCATATCAAATGACGTCCATGGACACTTGGATGACATCTCTCGATATTGAAAATCCTCAACACCGACAAATGCCCATGGACATGACACCTCCATCGACATCGAGCCACAAATGTCAGTACTATGACACTCAACCTATCAACACCGAAGTCAATTGACAATCCGTCAACTCCTGATGCAATCTCGATTACTCCAGTCATGGATCTAGACCTCAGACGCTGTGAGTATTACTTATCTCACCAGAATCTGACCTTGTCAATGCCGACCCACCATCACTGGTGGAGGACTTCCAAACTTACGCCCAACTTGTGATCCATATGGCTAAGTCTCTCAATCTCCAAATCCACCATTTTTCGACAGAATTGGCTGATTATCTATACAACCCAATCTCTAAAGATACAACTACTCCAGTATACATCTTGATGCTTCCATCTCTACTCAGAACTGCTCAGCAATCCTGGACAAAACCAACCTCTTCCCATACCATGTCTAAACAAATCAATAACCTCTACAGAGTCCATGATCCTGGAGCTCTTATTTCTTCAAAAAAACAACCAGCTCTAAACTCTATTTTTGTTAAAGCCTCACAATCCAGATCTTGACATCAACAAACCTTCATACCACCAAATAAAGACAGTAGAAGGATTGATTCAAAGGGAAGATGGCTTTATTAATCAGCAGCGTTCACCATGCATGTCGCTAACTACCAGGGAGCCATGCGTGCATATTAACGTTTCCTTTGGGACAACATGTCAACCTTTGTCGAATCTTTACCAGAAGATAAAAAAGTACTCATCCAAACATTTCAACAAGAAGGCATTTCCGTTGCCAAACAACAGATGCTTTTTGCTAAGCACATGGTAGACACCACAGCAAGTCAAAGGCCACTTCAGTAGCCTTACGATGTTTCTCTTGGCTAAGAATAGCTGGCCTGGCTGAGGATGCCCGCGCACATATCAAAGATCTTTCATTTGATGGGGCAAGCCTCTTTAATGCTGAAGCTGATGATATTTTTGGAAAATATGCAAAAGAAAAGATCAGTAGCTAGACGTTGGGGAGTTTACCCATCTTACTCCCTAACTCTCCGGCAGCTGATTTCTTCAAGCATCCAACTTTGAAACGTTTTCTTAAGGGTCTGTCCCATACCTGCCTAATTACCTGCCAGCCTTCCCTGCAGTGGTCACTAACACTAGTACTGCAACAACTTACTAAAGCTCCTTTCAAACCTTTCGCTGCAACTGATTTATGGCTACTTACCTTTAAAGGAGTTTTACTTGTCGCCATCACCTCAGCTCAACAAGCTAGTGATTTAGCAGCCTTACATCACGACTATCCTTATTTACATTTTTTCCAGACAAAGTCAAACTGTCCATGGATATTTCTTTCCTCCCCAAAGTTGTATCTTAATTCCATTGCTCTCAGCCATTTATCCTTCCTTCCTTCTTCCCGTCACCATCCACAACTCAAGAAAGAATCTGCCGTACTTTAGGAGTTAGGCGAGCCCTTGCCTTTTACGTCCAACGCACCCAACCTTTCAGGCATTCACCTCGACTTTTCATAAGTCACCAACCACCTACTAAAGGTCGCCAGGTGATGTCTCAAACTATATCTAGATCGGTTGCTTCAACCATTCACCTTGCGTATCAGCTGGCATGCAAACCAGTCCCAAAGGTGATTCGCCCTCACTCCACCAGAGCAGTGGTGACCTTCATGGCATTCCTACATAGCGTACCTTTTCCAGATGTCTGTGCCTCTGCCACCTGGGCACAGCTGTCCACTTTCATCCAGCATTATAGACCTGATCTCTGGCAAAAGTCTATTGCAGCCTTTGGATGTGCTGTTCTAGCCTCTACCTTGGTGTGACACTCTGCCTCCGGGTAGGGCAGCTTGTTAGTCACCCAGGGTGTGATTCACAGAGGCCATGAAGAAGAACGATAGGTTACCCACCTATATTTGTAGTTCTTCAAGTGGACCTTTGTGATTCATACATCCCGCCCATCCTCCCCACTGTCACACCATTCTGCTTAATGTAGTGGCGGTTGACACAACTGAAAGAGGAGCCTTGGTGCCAAAGTACTTATACGAGGGGGGAGGGGCCTTATTCTAATGTGGTTTTGCTACCGCAGACCCTCTAGAACTTTCCGATGAGGCTCTGTGCAGGCACGGATCACCCAGGGTGTGAATCACAGAGATCCACTCGAGGAACTACAATTACAGGTGGATAACCTGTTGTTTCCACCCTGGCCTGACCCACAGATGAACTAGCTAAGCCACAGCAGGTATAAATGATAGACAGTCGCTTGGGAAGTGTTACCTTGGAAGTCCTTGGTCTTCACCCCTTTTATTGGTTTTGAGCGTCATGCTGCAACCTCAGTTCAGTCAGCTGGAACACAGTATGCCCTGCCAATGTTTACTCAAGCAAATGGAAATTAATGGTGTGCATTACTGATTCCACAATTACTGATTGCCCAGACTTTTTAGCTGGTAAAAGCATTGACCCGTGTCTTTTCTTTTCCTTCCAATAAGCAGTTGGAAAGTTTGCTTCCGTTTTAGAGACTCCAAATAATTGTTTATTTTATACTCTATTCTAAAGTGAAAATTTTATGACTTTAGGACTGAAGAACCTTGCGAAATGTTGAGCTGCATTTACACCCTGTTTTCAGTGGATGTTGCTATCTTTTAAAAGTTTTTTTCCTCTTGCTAGAACTAAGACTTGTCCATATGGTTTTTGTTCTGTGTATGTTTGTGTAGTACTCCATGATGTAGTCTTGTGTTTTGTAAATTTTGACCTAGCTGCAGTTGTAAAAACCTTCAGCTGTCAACTGCCCTGTCCCCTGATTTGATGTAAAATATGCAGATTGATTCCCCCCCCCCCCAATCTGTGTGTTTTATGGAGTGGCTCTGCAGAAAACTGGAAATTAAGTGAGAACGTCTTAAAACTGATTATGCCAATCCGTAATATTTTTTCGGTTTTCCATTTAACACATAAGAACATAAGAAGACCCATACTTGATCAAATCAACGAAAGATCCATCCATTCCAGCATTCTGTTCATACAAAAGGTACAGTTTGTCTATGGGAAGCCAGACATGAACACCTCAGCACCCTTCACTACCAGTCCCCAGCAAGTGAAATACAGAAACATATGGATTCATATTGATAGCATCCCAAAGTTAAGCCAAAGATGTTTTGAGTAGCAGCAGGGTCCTGCAGGAAGCCACCACCAAAACAAACAACATTCCATCATCATGAGTTGTTGTTCCTGGAATTCAGCACTGGTTGCTCCTAAACTGTTCTAGAGGCTAAGGTGGGCATGGTAGAGAGAGTTACGTTGCCTATTAATGTGTGGCCCCTCAGCATCTTCTATGCCGTTCCTCAGACCATGGGAGGCAGAATAAATACACTGGTTAAATTATCCTACTATAAATAGAGCAAAAACTATCAGTGGTGCACTCTTCCAAATTGCTTTGATAGATCAAGAGGAGACAGTTTAATCAGAACTGGGAATGCACATTGGTTGGTGTGCTGTGGAATTGATCATAAAAAGCCTTTTGACAAGAAGCAGCCAAGTTGTTTGCTGACTTCAAAATCATCTAGATGTAACTCTCTCATCTTACCTCTGCCAGCACCCTGAATTATATTAAATTTTGCTTATCTGGATATTATTTGTAATGAAACATTTCTGAAACTGTACAATGGGCAACATTTTGAGATTACTATTTGTTTTGTAATTGTCAGCAGTTCTGTTTCTAAATTTAAGATATTGATAGTGATTTGGAATTTAGCCCTTTTAAAATATATTGTTTTGGTCTGCAATTCTCAGATCTATTTTCAGGTGGTAGTGGTGCTGGGGAGTAATTTAAAAACAATTTAATTTTTGGACCTTCCCAGCACAGATTATGTGGTTGTGAGGTGGGTTGTTAATAAACACATAGTAGAAAGAAATGATTTGAGACTGCCATTTTCTTCTTAAAGTAAGAGAAATAAATAAGGATCTCTTCAGGACACTAGGAAATGTGGCTTCTGCTGAATACTTTCAAAATGGGATCAGAATCATCTGTGGCACAGAGAGTAAGTGATAATATAACATTGATTCCAGCCTGTTGTGGCATATGGCCAAATTGTCACTAGGTGTACCACCCGGAAATCACAGGGTGAGATGATCCACCTGACCATGAACTGCCTTTGTTTCCAGGGGATTTATGGAAGCAAAAATTGCCATCCCCATGGGTTCATGATTGTGGTAATTTTTGTTTTATAGCTCAAACATGATGTGATAATGAAGGACGTTTCTAAGGACAATTTCAACCCTGCTTTGAAATAATGTGTTCGGAGCTGTACTTTTTAGCTTCTCAGAGACAATGCCTTTAATGCTTTTTGTAAATAATAAAGAAGAAAACATTTTAAAAGCTCCTCACACCTTCCATGCAATAAAGTTTTAATTTTTTAGTACTGTATTCTGAAATCTGGATTTTTAACTTGATGCGTAAATTGTGACAGGGTGTATTATTCACTCATTTCCATTTTAATACTGGCTAGAACCAGCAGGGGGCTACCTATTACCATTCATTTTCATGGACTGACAACAAGATTGTCATTCTTCCTTCATATGAAGTTACTTTGCAGAGAGAGGTAGCTTTGAAAGACTCATTATTTCAATTCAGGAGCCAAAATTTAGAGGTAGTAGGGAGTCAGATGGATCTTTCAAATATATTTTCCCTTAATCAAACTTGCCAGAAAAATGTTCCCACTTCACAGAGTCTGTCTGGTATATTATGAGGCAGGACTATGGCACTGCTTTGATCTTTAACACATAGCAAGATGTTCCTTTCTATCGCCATTTCTGTGTCTTGTTACTGTCCTTCAATTATGCCGAAGGGCATAGATAATAGTACAGTTTCTACTCAGTGGAAGTCTGCCAGAGTGCCATGCTAGAGCTGTCCTTGGTGCTAGAGTTTTCAGTGCATATGGGAGGAAAGTGAAGCATTCTTCATTGAAATGCAAATTTTGTGGCACCTTGTCAATAAATTAATAAAATTAAAAATTAAAATAATGTTAAAATAATAATGAATCCTAAATAATAAAAAATGATAAATATTTAATAGCAAAGGATTTTGTGAAGCAGATCCCACTTTATCAGGAAGCATGGAATGCCATTTTGAGTTGGTGAACGCACACAGAAGAGGTGAAAAGGATAGGTGGCCTTTTGAGCTTGGGTTTTCTGAAATATCTGTTGAAGTAGCATTACATTCCACTTGTCTTTGGTTTTCTACAATTGAAACATCTCCCATAAATGGTCCTCTCTGGCCACATAGCTGTGCAATTTTCACTGCTATAGTCATGAACTCTACCATTGGTGATCAGGCTTCTGTGTATTTCAGGTTTGTAATACAAGAATATATAAAAATTTGGGAATGTGCTTTAAGGTTTCTATTTAAAGTAGGATAGATAATAGCAATTAGAAGACAATTTACCAGCCAATGGTTTTTTTTGGTTCCCTTTTTGGTCCCCTCAAACTTCTATGTAACCTTCTTTTACTTTTTCAAGAATGACTGGATGATTTGTCACTTAGTGTAGTAGTTCTCAACCATTGGTCCTCCAACTGTTTGTACAAACTGCCAGGAAGTCTCAGCCAGCATAGCCAGTGGACAGGGAGCTGAAGCCCAAAACCTTTGGAGAATCAGAAGCTGAAAACCACCAATCTATTATCTACAAGAGTGGTATAAAATAAAAGACTGAGTTATGTATGAATCAGAAACTCCCCAGTTCAGTCTTTTCTTTGTTGTGAATTCAACAGAAAGTCTTAGGCAAGAGACCATATTTCTCCAAGTCTGAGTTCATCCACCAGCGAAATAGGTGGTAATAACACTGACCTGTCTTATAAAGTTATCACATAAATTAGGAGATAGTATATTAAGATTTGAAAACACTAGTTACATGTTAAGTGTTGGGTGATGTTGTTACATGTGATCCTGACTTATACTGTAGTGCTATGTTATGTTGTTTGCTCATAACATAAGATCTAAATTGTTCACTCCTCACATATGGTATTTCTTTTTCCTGTTCTCTGTCTGGTTTTGGGTGTACAATATCACTTTGCTTCTCTAGCTTTAGGTACTTCCAAAGAGCTGTCTTGTTGAATTCTGGCCTTCAGAAGCCTCCTAAAGATAATAGTAAAGCAACACTGCAAAAATGTTTGGTTTATTGTTCTCTTGTACTTTTCTATTCTTTTCTTTACCAGGCAGCTTGGTCACAGTAGAAAAGAGGATGATGACACTATTATTGTTGTTTCTTCTGGCTCTAAAGGGAAGGCTACTGTGATGGAACTATCCAGCATGCCCTATACATAAAAGTGTCTTAAAGAAATAATAAACTACTGCTTGCTGGTATATGGAAACGCAGTTATTCATTGACTGCACTGCTTTTCATTTTAGAAATCCCATTGAAGTTACAGTAAAGAATAAAAAAGAAACAGTAATCCCAGTTGATAAAAATAATAAAAACCATAGAAAGACAGTGTGGCATAGTAGTTATGGTCTTGAAGTGGGACTGGGGAAGCTGTTTTTAGATTCCCATGTGACTGTGAACTGGACAACCCTGGGCCAGTATACAAACCTCAGTCTTGTTTATCTCACAGGATTATTGTGAAGATAATGTTGGGGGAAAGAATATATTCCCCTGGAGGAAAAGATGAGTTACAGTTATTGCTTTCCCCAATAAACAGTTATATTCAGAGACTACAGTCAAAGTTGGGTGCTAGTGACTGGCCTGTTTGTACCTTAGTTCTATTAGCCCAAGTGAACAGATCATAGATTTTTGATCCGAATTTATTGTTGGTTCTCCTCTTTAAAACTGGGCAAACATCAGATAATCACTCAGGCACCTAGTACATAACATAACGTAACATGGTGTGCTTTCCTAAAGGCAGCCATATGTGCAGAGGATGCCAACAGACACATGAACCCAGAGTCAGAGCATCTCAAGAGGAAATCCTGCTATACTTCACATTTTGCAGTCCATTGCAACAAACTTGTGTCAGAAGAGACATATTTTCCCCAGTGTTCTGTTCTTTTGAGCTCATTGCGCATCTGCTTTTTCTCCCACTCACCTCCTACATAACATTTGTAGCAATGCTTCAACTCTACAGTACACACACTCCAATGAAAAAATAGAAGAAATAAAAATCCACCCTTCCTCAAAAGGATCATCTCAATTTTTATTGAACAGAATGTTCAACATCCAGTCTTATTATTGATAGCTATGGAAAAATATTCTCTCTTTAGAAACAATAAAATTCTGCATTCCTTGATTAGTGATTGACCACTTCCATGCTATTGTTTACGAAGCTTTTATTTGCTGTGGGCCATTTTAAAATCAATATTGTGAAGGACTTGTCCTTTCTTGATGACTCTTTAATTCACACAGTTGAAGCCTGCTATTTAAGCACAGCTTATAAAAAGAAAAGGATTGCAGCTTTTACCATTAGGAGAGTGACATATATAGTATGCTTCCATAATTTATCTATGCCTGAGCGCAAAGGTATGTTGACACGGTACTCCAGTAATTTGGTTTAGTACTAAAAGAAGCATTGAAACGTCAAAGGAGCCCAGCCACCTGTGTGGACTGTGGCTCATCCTGACTCATGGAGAACTCTTACACATGTTTACTCAGATGTAAGCACATTCCACAGAACTTAATGCTGGGTAGGTAAATATGCTTGTTTCTTCAACAATCAGATATTGCTTTTTCCCTGCAAAGGAGTTGCTGAAAATAGCTAACAGTGTTTAAAAGCAAACACAAAAACTCAAACAGTAATCTCATCATCAAAACAATCCCATCATTAAAAGCAGCATTATGGGAATAAAGCCAGAAAGCAGAAATCTTCACTAGAGAAACTGGTGGGACACAATATGGATTATAGCACTATCCAAAAAAAATCTAGTGTACAAGCTCAGAATTTCTAGAGGCATCTGTGAGAGAGATAAGGTCACTGAAATGTGCTGCCCTTTCATTTTATATGTTCAGGGAAGTCTCACAGAAGGGGCCTCTCAATTTGTTATGCATATGCTGAAAATAATAGTCATAATGCATATCTGTCAAATCTAGTGAATGACAAACAACAGAGAAGGGGGCAATTAGTACTTTCAGTTTGTCCTTTGTTGTAATGCATTGTTATATGACAAAATTAATTCACCATGTCTGTTTAGATTTTATGTTTAAGGTACAAAGTATTATGACCTTAAATTAAAAAAAACTGTAAAAAAGGAGAGCAAGAGAGAAGATAGTCCAGTGAGCCAACAATAGATGAATGAAATAGCAACAGAATCTAAACCATATTTTTTAAAAGGTGAAGCTCTCAAATGTCTAAACCATAAAGAGGATCATGTTCTAGCTTCTAAGGCCTAGAAATAGGCCACAAATAGGCTGCTACAGAGAAGAACCTTTTGTATGTTGGCACTCATTTTTTCCAAAGGCAGCGACACGCTCAAGAATTCCTGATCAGTGGCTCTCGAAAGATAAGTAGGGAGGAATTCTTTGAAAGGCTTTATAGATGGTAACCAAAATCTTGAATGGTACTTGGAAACAAGTGCTACAATACCAACAAACAGTACAATAAAGGGCTCACATAATTCTAATATTTGGCCCTATTCAAGATTTGAACAGCAGCTTCCTATGCCACCTGAACATTCTGAATGATTTTGAAGGACAGTCCCATATAGATTATGTTACAGCACTCCAGTCAATATATAATTAATGCATATAACCAAAGCTATGGTTCTCTCAGTTTTGATAAGATTCCAACCTTTATTTCTAGGACCAAATTATGACTCAGCAAAGTTATGGACATAAAGATTGCTTTGCTATATCAAAATTGCATCCAGTACCACACTTTATCAGTGTGTCTTTCCAGATGTTGGACTGTAGCTCCAGTATTTCCTGACCATTGGCCACACTTTGCCCATACACGGTCAGAAGCTACACCAGCTTATCCCTTGGTTTCATTTTTGTCCCTGAATTGTACGTATGTCTCCAGCAACAACACGGCCAGATGCCCTGAGGAAGCATACAAGTGGGGCATGCCTGAAAAAAAAAAACCTTATCTAATGGAAGGTTGGTGCATCCCTTGCACCCTGAGGGCCAAGTGCAATCTACAAGAAGTTGAGATGAGTTAGTAGATATTGGCATTCTGGTTGTGAGCGAGGCCAAAGGCAAAGTGATGGGACCAAAAATATATTTAAAATTCTACAAAACAGTAACTGAAATTCAGGAGAGGTGTTTCAGCCTTTTAGAAAAGGGGCAGAGCCTATAGAAAAGCTGAAAGGCCCCTAATTATAGTTGTTTCATGAGGAAAAGAATCTTAGGAATCATCAAGGATTGGGTTGGGGCATCAGGAAAGCTACATTTAGCAATGTAGGGATTGAGGTTCCACACTTCTGTTTTAATGTTTACCCCAGATGTTTTGTAATAACGGATTTATTGCCTTTGGACACGAACATTCATAGCTCTTATTATCATTGCCATTTATAAACAAATATCCCAGAGCAGTAGTTTTACAAACGTAAGAGAACTGACAATAGCTATTTCTTTGAACTAAACAAAGCTAAACATGAAGATGCTGAATCAATATCTGAAGCCTTACAAAAAAAAAAAAACATGCCAGAACATGCCCCCAAATGCCTGTTTCAAAGGGGACAGATCAGAATTTATTTAGCAAAGAAATAGTATATGTAGACCAAATTCTTCCAAGTGTATATTTAATAGTCTTGTTGACTGGCTGAAGTTAATGTGGATTGTCATATGTTTTATCATTTGTCCTAGAAAGGTGAATCTAGTCAACTGAGGAAGAAATATTAGAACAGAGTATGTTTAAAATCTGTATTGAGGATATTATTAAATACCTTCCTTAATCTGATTAGGAAACAGCATGCAATAGATAACGTAGGTGATATATTGGAACTGAACATACTGTTCTGTTTAGCATGGAAACACAGTAATCCTTTGAAAAGAAAATGAGTGACAGTGAGGAAAGCAAGCATGAAGTAGGTTGCAGTGGGTTACAGTGGTTATGATGGTGTGAAGTTTTCAGCACTGGTTTCTTCACTGAGAATATGAAATCTCTAATAAATTATTACTCTTGCAGGACAAGTCATTGCATTTTCCTGTTTGGACAGTAAGTGCTAATAATGCTGTTGTCAGCTTGGAAGCTCATTGCCCAACATCAGTCTGCAACTATCATTGAGCTTTGTCACATACACACTTTCCAAACTTGGTCCAACTTTGTTCCTATCACCGTGCACACTGGCCATGTGATCCAGATACTGTGTTCCATGTATCAATTCGGTAACCTTTATTGGCATAGGAAACTTTAAAAAAAACTTATACTGGGAAATTAATAGCAAATAGAGATACACATAATGGTAGTTACATGTATCGGAATAAGTGAATTAAAGAATACAGAAGCTCACACTGAAATAAGTTTGTTAGTCTCCAAGGTGCTTTGATGCTGTTGTTTTCATTTTAATTTTCCTGTTGCTGAAAGAGACTTAACATGGCAGCCTCTGTAAAAAAGTTGTGAAAATCTGCCCTTTGGGTATAAATGGGAAGTTGTAAAATACCTTCTTTGCTTATGCTAAACAGAAACTCTCTTAGCTACCCCTTCCCAATACTGTTACCAAACTGTCAGAATGCAAGTCATTCGCTACCCATGCCAATACTAAAAAAAGCCATGATTCAAGCAACCTGAAAAATTTCTGGATTATTTTAAGGTTATATTTTTGCTTGACCTTAAGATCTTTTCCTGAGTCCCAATTAGATATATTTCAGTCATATTTTAGGCTCATGATAAAGGGTGGGAAATTTGTATTCTTCTAGATGTATTGAACTACAGCCCTTATACAACTGTTGGTCATGTTGGTTTGGGCAAATGGTAGGTAAAGCTATTTGCAGGTTTTCTAGCCCTGCTCTAAACTGTTACCCCTTTAATTTTTCTGAGAAATAACAGTTATTATCACTGCTGCAAAATGTGTATGATGTAGATGTAGTCACTTCTATAAAGGATCAGAGGATTTACAGAAGTGGGATTTTTATGGCAATGAAAGACAGTTAGAATAAGAGAGGTGACATTTTCTGAGGACGTGGATCACTGGTTTCTGTTAATTGATTTGTTGTTTAACAATGGACATCTGTATGTTCACAAATTTTATGTGCCACATAAATACCAACTCAGTTATTGTGGCAAACGTTTATATGGACCAAGATGCAGAAAAATAATAGTGGCTATGCAGTATGAAAAGTGCAGTCTGGTTATTCAGTTAATTAAAACTTAAATATATACAAAATAAGTTCAATGTGCATTCAAAATAACACTGAGATAAATTGAGAGAACAACTTCAAAACACAGTGACAGAAGCAGACATAAGGACTTCCAGCCATATGAAATGTTTAAAAATAGTCTTCTCATTTTTCCTACATAACATTGTCTCTGATAATGAAGGTACCAGAAGAGCCCCACCATCTTACCTGGCACAGAGAAAAGTTCATTTTCAAGGGGGATTCTATATTATCTATCCACCCCACCTACCTATCTGCCCTACTTTCATTTATCCATTCATATTATGGTGAAGTCTCCAGTTTGTCTCTAGTGGACCCTTATACTTGCTAAGTTCAGATCCACCCATTTACTCCCTTTTTAGGTGCAGTCGTGCCTTGAATTGCGAACTTAATTCATTCCGGGATGATGGTCATAACTCAAGTTGGTCATAACTCAAAGCATCATTTCCCATGGGAATACATTGTATCTCAAAGCATTAGTTCCCATAGGAATGGAAAATGCAAAAGCGGTTAATCTGACCATTAGGGTGAGATTTTTTTAACCTAAGATGACCTCTAAGGTTAAAAAAAGGGCAGGAAAGGAGAGAGGGAGGGAGCCTTTTTTCCAGTCGTATCTCAAAGCGCTGGCTGCAAGTCAAAGCAAAATTTTGTGATCAGAGCTGGTCATAACTCAAATTGGTCACAAGTCAAGATGTTCGTAAGTCGAGGCACCACTGTACAACTAAAGGAAAAGATCCTTTCCTGAGTCCAAGTTAGATTTAACTGAGTAGTTATAGGGACATAGATGATGTAGATGATGACATGTTCTTGATAGGCAGATTTGCTCCGAAATCATTCAAGGATTTAAAGGTCATCACCAGAACTTTGAATTGTAACTGAAAATAAATTAGACTCAGCGTGCCAATTCAAAAAATAGTGTATGCAGCTATGTAGGGGTACAGAATTCTGGAACAATTCTACTTTCCAAATACATGACAAAGGCAACTCTGTATAGAATAAATCTGGGTTATTGAAACGTGATGTATGTAAAGCTGAGTTTTAAATATGTACTCCATATTTTAATTTTGTGTCATGTATATCTTGTATTACTTTGAGGCTTTTAGAGCGAACCAGTTAATAAACATCCATTAAGAAAAATATTGGAATATTGAAATCTTGTTAGAAATTCTATAGAATTAAGTGGGCTTAATAGGGTGTATAGCAAGGTATTCCATTGTTTTGTAATGATCTTAGTACTCATAGGTTCTTTGAAACATCTAAGGATAACGCTTTCCAACAAAGAGTCATTTATTGTTCTTGCCAGTTGCATAGCTAGTCTGGCTGTTCTTAATTAGTTGGGTTTTGCAAAGGTTGGTTTCAGATAGCTTCACCTTTCCAAGAAACTTGTCAAATTCCTGTATAAATGGAAACAGGAGCCAGAAGTACAGCTACTGGTCCTGCTTTAATTGCAGTGGAGTATATAACATTATCTGTGAAATGCCTTGCACATTGCTCATGGTGGCCTATTAGATGGTCTTCCTCTACACCATTGGTCAGCTTCAATTTCAATTAGGTATATGTTCAATTAAAACTTATTAAAAACTGGATGGAGCACTGATACTAGCTGGGGAGACGTCTCGCTCTCCAAGTGTTATTGGATCATCAGGCCTAGCCAACATAGCCTATGGTAACATGGCCTAGCCAACATAGCCCACTTTCAGTCCTGCAAAATTTAGAGCAGGATGGATGAAGCAAAGCCCTTCAGATATTTTTGGAGTGGAACCAGTGTTCCTTCTAATATTCCACTAGCACTGGGTTCTGGCGGTAACTAGAAGGAAGTGAGCAGCAACACTGGCTGAGCTGCGTGGCACTAATGCCTCATGGCTGTGCAGCTTAGAAGGAATGTTGGGCAGAACTCACATCAGCTCTAATCAGAGGAGAAATGTTAGGAGTTCCAGCCCATAACATCTGGAGGGTTGTATTTTGTCCACTCCTGAGGATAACACATTCCCTTCATGCATCTGTTTAGGTTCATGTACTGTACGCAATCTATTTAGGTGGCACTTCTGCTTTGCTTCTGCAGTGTGAACAAATGCCTAACAGGCTAGATGTTTACATATATCTAGAAAAGGGTAAGACTGCTGCTTTCAGGAAGGCTTTGCAGTAAAAAAAAATTATGTCTGGAAAGAGGAAGCTGGTGTTTTGCAAAGAAAGGTCTTTGGTGTAGAATCTGCAGCTGGGCAGATGGTACAGGCTCACATCTGTCCCTGATTTAAAAGATTATCTGAAACATTTGGGGAAGGATAGCTGACATTTTTTAAAAAAATCAAAAATATCATCTCTCTGATTTCATCTTACTCCAATAATCATCCCTGTTGTTTTTTTTTTTAAATCTTTAATATAAGTGTGTCACAAATCATCAAGCCAAATGGCTGGCAACAGCCTTTCGTGATATATAATGCAGGCTAAAATACTCTGCATTTTGTTACCCTTCCCCCATAGAGTTCGATTGGCTAGGACAGGTTGAGCACAGATTATTCTGCATATTTCTTCCACTGAAGTCTCCCCATAAAGCAAGGCTGGGTTCACTGCTTAATGCAGTTCTCCTGATGCAGCCTCATGTGGACTTGAAAAATGACACAATGAGAATCTGAATGTTTCCACCCCCCTCATTCTCCACCCCCACTCTGTTTTCCTTACTAAGGAAATCACTACCTGCAGAGCGAACAAGATGCAGCTGGTCTGCTCTGAATATAGCAATATTTATTCTTGTTTGTATTTTAATTTCTTTGTCTTTGGGCAGAGAAGGGGGGGAACGAACTGTGCTGAAAACCAAGGGAAGAGCAGAACAGTGAAATATAAGGAGAATGTAGCATATCATGTGCTTTACAGCAGAGTCAGTTGCAGCAGCAAGTCATTAAGTCAGACTGCACCATTTTCTTCTCACCCTGTGAGGATGCTGGCAGCTGCAAAGAGCTGTCTACACCCACCGATGATCCGCTGACCCACCCACCCACCTACTTCCAGCAGCCGTGTAGAGGTGGCTCCATCCTGGCTCTTTCCCCTGAAGCCACAGCCCATCTGGAAGAAATCCCAACAGACCTTTCCAATTTGATGAAGCGGGTTTATAAGACGGATTTTCTTCAGCTGTCAGAGGGAAACTAAAGTGCTTCCTGCACGGCTTCTGTTCCATAGCTGTCTGTGTTGCTGTGTGTGTATGCTCCTCCTTACATGTGTGTGCCTGGGTGTGGAGAGCCAGCCATAGAGACTCTTAATTTGGGATATGCCAGTATTATGCTGAATTATGGATGCTGCAGACGCTGGATCAGAGCAGTGACCTATCGCAGAGTGTCTGGCGAGGAGGAGGAGGAGGAGGTGGAGAGGATTGCCCTGTGAATTTCTGGCTTTCAGCATCACTTCATCAGTGCCCTTCCGAGAAAAACAAAATCTCCTGGATATCTGTGTAGTAGGAATAGAGCTCTCTGAGGAGGTGCCCCCTTCTCCAAAATGGCTCACGCTGCTGCTTCTATTAAAAAAGTTCGGGAGGCTGAGCAAGATGAAAAGGAGAAGGAGAGAGAAAGGGAGAGAAAAAGGCAGAGGAGAATCTCTAGGGAAAATCGGAAACGCAAGGTATGATCAAATGCATCCCTCAACATCCCGGTCCACCCCCGTGAGACAGATACAGAAGTGCCAGGTTTGCAGAACTGCCCCCCCCTCTTTTCCCTTCAAAATGTCCATTTGCATTCCTGCTACATAAAAGGCATGCTTTGAACTAGGCTTGCTGCAGTGACAGCAAGGAAATATACTATTAGCCACCTGGGTGCAAGCAGGCAAAGAAGGCCAGTGATACTAATAGTGCCTTTCGTTTATCTTCAAAGCAATGAGGCTGTGTTTTGATCAACCAGGAGTCAGGTGTTTTCTGCTTCCAATTGCTCAGAAACTGTTTAGTGGTATGGAGTGTAGTGATTTTGTGCTGCGCTTAATCAAGATAGGTTTTGAGGTCTGAGTTTGAGGCACTGTTTCCCTTTCCTCCCATTTCTCTCATTTGTTGTCAAAATATTTACATCAGATATAAATGCTGTAAACAGGCCTTTCTTCTGTTGCTTACAGTGATGATACTGGGGTAGGCATTAGGATTACTTACTTAGGTTTACAATTATGTGGGTTTCGCTCTATTCCTCTGAACCTATTCTAGCATTCCTATACATTTCACCCTGTATGCTGCAAAATGACGTTTGGCTTTTAAAAAAAAATTCACCTGAGCTGGGGGGGGGGTTGAGAATCTGTTCTTTTCCCCACCTTCAGTAGTGAGTACCATTCTTCAGTCATTCTCAAAAGCATTTGTAATATTGTTTGCTGCTTCTGGCATGTGATTAAGACTGGGAAATTAGTGACCATTTTCTAGGCAACCTATAATTTCACCAGAGAGATGAGTGTCTGCATTATATAGGAGGAAAACACAATATCAGTGTTATTGAACATAGAATATTCTTAGCAACTCACAATCATTCATCTTTCTTAGAGCCTCATCACTGATGGCATTTAAGTATATTGGCAAGGAGGTTTTAGAAAATGTACATGGTCACAGGTACAGCTCATGCAAATGTGTGACTCACTTGTATGGACACAAGTTGGGAATCTAAGGCCGTTTTGAGTTCCCCCAACAGGCTCACATGAAATCTTCCTATATCATGGTGCGCATTTTTATTTAGTACCCCATAGAGAACAGCTCATAAGTGAATCAGTAATTGCTATATAGGACATTCTTGTTTATTTGCTAATTTGTAACTCTTCTATAAGTCCGTCAGATGTTCTAGTGCACAGATTGTCTATGCTTTCTGTGCCCCTCTCTTCCCTTTCTAGCACCCATTCCTTCCTACGCCCTGTGCCTCAGTGCAAATGCCAAATGGACACTGGTCCAGTCATGCAACATTTTAATTCGTAGGCATGGTTAAAAATCACCAGAATGAGTATTCAAGCTGTTTGCCCCACCTTGCTAGAAAAAGATATTTCTAGAATGTGATTGATTTCTATACCTTGTCATTATGAAATGAATTATTTAGGCTGAATTCATTATAACATTTCTTTTTCTTCGATTGCTTATTCATTAAGCTGCTGGGTACTGATGGGAGGCCAGATGTGATCTGTCTGACCTCCCTTTGCTTGTTGCATTCATTTGTCTGTTTATCAGAACACAAGTGCCATTTTTAATATAGGCAGTAGTAGGATGCGTAGCTGCTGCAGGCAGATTGTGATTACTCCCCTAATCCTCTAAATGGGAAGCTGCAGCATAAGCTGATCCTTTGATTATATGTTTGATTATTTATTTCTTATAAACTGTATAATATATTTTGCTCTGATATATAATGCATCCAATAGCACTCAAACCTACCTGTTCTTGCATCCAGCTATGAGAAGAGCAATTTGCCCTGATCTTATTTCTGAAGATCTCTCTTTTTTGTTTTGATAAATCTGTTTGGAACCATGATACTGGAGCTCTTTAATTAAAGTTGGATATAATTAAATCAGACCCTTCTGGCATCTTTTACACAAATTGCTGCATGGCCTTGATTGGAACCACGCAGACTTAGAAAATCCTGCATGTTAGTAATATGTTGGCCATAGATGATGGAAGAGATTGAGATGTTCTAGTATAGGAGGCAATGATACCTTAGTGCTCTGAAGATATAAGGGAATTGCTGTGCTCCTGTTAGCTTTGTGCCACTTAATATTCAGCCACCAAATTTACTTTGTTTGCCATTTACTGCAGCTGCACACTTGCTGTTACATAAATAGCTTACTTGGTTGTATAGCAAGCCTGCTTTTCGAGCAAGGTGGGTATTGTTGTTGTTTTCCTTGTTCAAGTATATAATGAAGAAACAATTTGACATGTCATTTGTTTTGTATGTCTTCTCGAAGGGTATCATGGTTTTCCCAAAGTATGAGGTCCAGTAGTCCCATGACTGAACGAGAGAAAGAAATGGGCTTGCAGTTTTCTGGCTATTGCAGGCCTAATGTTGAAGTGAGGAAAGAGGGATGTGTAGGAACCAGAGCAGAGCTTTGAATAGGCCACATAATCTCTGGAAGGAACATAGGGGATGTGTGTGGAAGAAGCCAAAAAGTGAAGGGCAAGTATTCAACATCTGAGTGCTGTGATAGTGAGGCTTCCAGGGAATGAATATAAATGGAAGATTTATGTTTAGGGTGTGGTACAGTTTGATAAAGTTTGAGAAGTACTGGCCACTCAGGCAGAGGCGAAGAACTTATGACTCTCAAGATGTTGTTAGGCTCCACTTCTCAGAGGGCTGCTCAATAGTCAGGGATTATGCGAATTGCAGTCTAAATACATCTGGAGAACAAGGTTTACACACCCTTGCACTTAAGGGATATTACACTGTTCTAATTACTTCTGTGGCAGTGTTTGGATCAATGACTTGCCTGGCTGAGTTATTTTATTTTTATGGTCTGAGCAGGCTTTATATCAAGAAACTCTGTCATTTACTGAGCTTTGCAGATCCTAGAGAAGGGCTGGACAGGCAACTAAAGAAATGTGCGAAACAAGAATAAATGAAGCTTTGGAAAGTAGCAGTGCAACGTGGAATAGTCCAAAATGGGTCAGGATTGGTTGTGTCTAAATACAAAATTTTTCCATGCAGAAAGCTAGATTTTAGGGGAAATTACTCAAACCCATTTTTTCCTGGATGTTTGCTTTCAATATGTGCATTGGACTGGATAAGTATTTAGCCCTGCGTGAGTACGCATCTGCAGCTAGAATAGATCTATACAACAGGTACTGCAGAGCAGAGAAAGGCTGCTT
The DNA here is from genome assembly GCF_051106095.1 of Pogona vitticeps. Taxonomy (NCBI): domain Eukaryota; kingdom Metazoa; phylum Chordata; class Lepidosauria; order Squamata; family Agamidae; genus Pogona; species Pogona vitticeps. The sequence continues at coordinate 27,161,307 of NC_135787.1, forward strand.
ACATATTAATTCAGCAGGCTTCTTGTACTATTTTTTTTCATGATAAAGTATACAAGGAGCCCATTTTCCAATCTCTTTCTTTATTATTTTAAAACAAGGATGAGCAGACTTCATGTTTGTGAGCCATAAATTTTTTACAGTAGAACCCTGAGCTTTGGGCAAAGAGTGTGCGTGACAGAATTGTTTTGAGTACCAGAAGCAAATGAACATCATTGTTCTGCCGTTCAAACCTATTTCACAAATCATTCCTACTTACTACAAGCTTTTTCTTTATTAGTAATAATTATTGGGTCGGAGACCGCAAATAAAGATTGATTGATTGATTGATTGATTGATTAGTAATAGAGTGTGGTCTTTTAGTTTCTGATGTTGCAAAATCATTGCAATTAGAAATCCTTGTTTGTCTGCAGATATCTTCCAGGAAATCTGGACCTCCTTCTTTCAAGACCTGCTTCAAAAGTATACTTTGTGCCGTTATTACTGCACAATTGCACTTGGACAACAGTTCCCCCCCCCAATAATTTGTCAGGACAATAAAGCATTTTACTTACCCAGTGATTCAACTTGGTATGGTTCCTCTCAGATAGTGGCATTTCTTTCTACACCATTGCACAATTTTATAGAGGATTTCTGCTAGTTATGAAAAACATAGTATCTTTGGGGAGCTTCAAGTGACATGTTTGGCAACAGCAGCAAATTCAGTCGGATGTCTGTGTTCCTTCAGGTTGGATCTCATTCCCTTTTTGTATATGTCTATTCTTTATTCCCATATCAGGGATCTTCTTCTCTGGGTGTTACTGAATTTATATTAGAAGCTGGGTAGGCTGGGTAAAATAATTGTCCTTCAGTTGTTCCTGGAGTCATAAAGGAGAGCAGGATTTCCGCAGCTATAGGATTCCTGATAGATGGCCATACAGTGTCTTGCTGAAACTCCTAGAAAAGGAGAGTCTAACATATTCTGAGGCAATCTCTTGAACAGCTCCTACTGTCGTGAAACACGTTCTAATATTTTGCCTAAATAGTTTTCCTTGCCATTTGGGGCCAGGTAATAGGTTGTTGTCTATCTTCCATACAGGTCTTGCTTTCTGAAGCAACACAAAATAAATCTGTTCCATCATCTGTGCAACAGTCTTTCAGATATTTCAAATGCTCTAAGTGACCTCTTAACTATCTCTTTTTCAGGACAAACATATTCATCTCCTTCAACATTTCCTCATATGATATGGTCATTATCTTACTTATTCTGCAGTATCTGGTATTGGACTTACTTGTTGGGACTCAGATTTCCATGTGAAGTCTGTGCAAAGCAAAATAAAGCAAAATCATTGCATCTCACTACCTGGACGTTCTTGCTGATGCAACCTAAATCTGCAATCTAAAACTGCAAGAGCCTTCTCAAAATATTGCTGACTCATATTTAGACTGTAAACACCCTGGATCGTTTACATATAACTCGTGCTGAAACTCTGGCTTCCATCGGCCATTGCCAGGTTGGCTGATGGTTAAAAATGGTGGGATTTCTTATCCAACAACACCCGGAGGGTGATGAGGTCCCTGCTAGGGATGGGACGTTCAGAATTTGAGGGCTCTCAGTCTCATAACTCAGCCAGAAACCCCCAGGCAGAATTATGGGAGTGGAAGCTCCTAAACCAGAAGGAGTTAAAGCAGTCGTCTCTACTCCCATGCTTATCTTGTGTTGTTGCTTCTCAAACAGTAAAAAAATGACTTCTACATTTATTTATTTATTTATTTATTTATTTATTTATTTATTTATTTATTTATTTATTTATTTATTTATTTGATTTATACCTCGCCCATCTGGCCTAAAAGATTCTTGGGTGCACCAAGAATCTCTGTGACTTGGGAAGGTCCATGGGGAGGGCAAGTTCCAATTCCCATTACACTGTATAGAGACAATCTCCAGTGGAGTTATGTCTTCCATAGACTGTTGCAAGCCACAGAGATCATTGGGACTTAACGACTAGTACAACATTTTTTTAAAAATCAGAGGTTTGTAAAAGTGGCAGTGCAACTTATATAGGATAATACACTTGATCTTAGCCAAAAGGATTTGGTTTGCATGGGGCATTTAATGAACCAGTTTGGTTAGGTTTTATTCTCTTTATGCCAATAAAGGTCTTGTCTTGTCTATATAGGATAATATGTTGCCATGAGCATCATACTATAATAAGAAATTTTATTTTACTGTATATAGATTTGTCCAGCCATGCCAAAACCTTTTCACATAATTCAGTCCTGCATGCTGGTTTTTAGCTTAGTAAGTTTGTTTTTAAAGTTTTAAAATTTTAAATGTTTTTAATTATTTAATATATTTTAATTATTTTTATGGTTTATAATTTCTTTTTAATGCATAACTTATTGGGTTTTTAATTGTACTTGTTTTAACATTGAGCTGTCATGAGTCCCCTCCAAGGGAGAAAGGTGGCCTGCAAATGAGACTAAATAAAATAAATAATAACATTATATTTCTTTTAAAAAAAAACAAATTAGTTGGAGGTAAACATCTAGTACTCTTTCTAGTCACAGTCCCATCTGACCCTTAGCAGATAAACCAATAATTCATGGGGTGGATACTTCATTTCTGGAGCAAAGAGATGGTCCAAACATTGTTCCCTTATATTGGAATATGCTGGACATTTTTACAGAATATATGCAAGATCTTCAGCTTCATGCAAAACACAGTAAGACCTCTCAGATAAAGGTCTTTTCTTAGACTTTCTTTCCAGGACCACCATTATCAACAAATAAAAATGAGCTTTTATAAATGCATCTTTCTTGTTAAGATTATGAATACCTTTAAAATAAGTAAATTATAAACAAAGCAAGATATAATTAGTGGATTGCCATACAATGTTCATCAGCCTTAGTTAGATTTTAGAGAACCTTAACTGAGCTATAAGCCAAGGAGCGTGAACAAGCCCTTTCCTTAAAGAGTTGCTCATTTTAGTATATAGTGAGACCCAGATTCATTAACTGGAACATTAACCAATAACTAAGAATAATTTTATATCAGACAAACTGAAGTGGTATCTTTCCCAGCTTTTTGCCCCCAACATACACTAGCAGGTGTTGAAGAGGCAAGTGTCAGTAATAATATTCATAATCTATTCTAGATTGATGCCTGCAGATCCGTTTCACTGATGGTCCAAAGCTTTGGCCTGTAAAAAAATAAAACATGACAGCACAGCAATCTTGTAAATCTCCAGCGGTAGAACAATGCATATGCCTTTCCATAAAAATACAACCAGGAGGAGAGATTCTAATAAACTTTTCTTTGACTATTGTAAGTAGTTGTGTCTAGCAGCCTGTATATATAGAAAATAATAACCATATACCCCAATACTTAATTCAAACATATAAAAGAAAAATAAAAAAAGGCTTGCTTAATCTCCCTACTGTCCATTTTTAACATATGTATAGGCGTTTTTTTTTTTTTTTTTTAAAAAGACCAGTTTTTGGTAGTTAGGTTAAGGAGCTTCTTTCAATATATAAAGCTTTTTCAACAATATATCCCAAACAACTCTGAAAGTCAGGATAAGCTGATCTGTATAAAAGATCTTTGTGTCATCTGCGTATAAGAGAGTTAAGATATGTTTATCCCAATTTTAGGTAGGAGGGCAGAGTATGGAGGATGAGACAAATATTCAGCCAAATAGCAGAATGCAGATTACAAAGGAATAGGATACAATATCCAAACCTTGTTCCACCCATCCTGTACACTTCACGGGATCTAAAAATATGTCACACTTTGTTTATACTTGTTTACCAAAATTTGCTACGGTTAAATGTTAAAATGAGTTCCTAAACCAAAACATTTCCATATTAAATAATTGTGTTTATGACCTTGGTATAAATTCTCCTTAAAACCTCTACTGTCTTACACTGTTAATGGGATTACTTTTGTTTGTTGACTTTCTTATGTGCTACTATAGTTCTTCGGGAAGGTGGTGTAGAATACTGAAAACAATGCTTAGAATGTCTATCATGAGACTAAGATTGGAAACAATCTTTAGAAAATCTATCATGAAACTTAAGAACTCAGCATTTTTATGATATATTTTATATATCTGTGTATTTGAGAAACCAGGAACCTCTACAAATCTGATGCCATTTTATTGAATTTGGACTTGTCTCTAATAAAAAAATTTAGTGATAGATTTGTCCTCTCTTTTTAGAGAAAGGGCAATCCCTAATATATTCAAAGTGAGCATAGAAATCTAAGTATCTTAATAGCATTCCTGCAGAGAGGTATTTAATACAGACATATCCATTTACTACTTATGTTCATTGTGAAGTTACTGTTGAAGTGCTTTATAGAGGGCCTTAAGCAAAACAGAAAGTTCCCTTTCTAGTAGGAATTAAATCTAAATGTTGATAGGTAGACAAAAAAAGGAAAAAGAAGGAATGGAGAGTTAACGTAATACAGTATGAAGGTTATTTGAGCAAGCACACAGTTGCTAAAGTTGTGAGTAGCACTGTTTATGTAGTCAAAATAGTGCCGTATACACATGGAAGTGTGGCATTAGCAAGCTTTTGATAACACAAGATTTGTAGGAATGCACAAATCAAAACTAAATATCTTTTTGGAGGAAGAAGTGGAATAGAGTGACTGGAATCTCAAATAGGCAGCATTCTGCACTGCAATCTTTTTTGGGGGGGCAGGTGCCACTTGTTTACACTAGTTTCAGCTTGATTTCCTTTGAGGGAGGGAGCCTTCTTTGAGGCTGTCTACCTATGTAATTCAATAATGTGACGAAGCAGTGATACGGAGATGAGAAATGAAAAGAGGCCACAGAAATTATTTTATTTTTATTATTATTTTTATTTATTCGATTTATATCCCGCCTATCTAGTCGGTTAAGACCACTCTAGAAAGAAATAAGAAATATGAAATGTAGCTTTCACTGAAGAAGTGCAAGAGTTCCATGAAAGAAACAGCTGAAGGCATGCTTATACTGTATTTGCTACTAGAGAGGGGGGTATTCATATTTATATACAAATATGAATATCCCCGCATAGGTGGAAATAATGACAGTCCATGGAGCTGGAGTGTCCACTTGATGATTTCACCGCTGACACAAGCTCGTCAATGGCTAATCCATTGCGGAAAATAGCATGAGAGGAAGCCTTCATGGAGTCAGTGGCAGCGGCGAAATTGTGAGTGGACAGTCCAGCCCCATTAGGCCAGACCCTCATTATTTCCCCCTGTGTGGGGATATTCGTATATGAATACCCCTATCTCTATTTGCTACCAAATATAAATGGTTAAAAATGCAACCAGACAGTTGACTTACACAGATTGCTGATGGATAGGCAAAGTGATTTTTCATTCCCTGCCTTAGGTAACAGTGCTCCAGAATAAAGGGGTGTAGGATACAAAATGTATATAACAACAACGACAACGACAACGACGACGACGACGACGACGACGACGACGACGATGACGACAACAACAACAACAACAACAACAACAACAACAACAACAACAACAACAACAACAACAACAACAACAATGTGTTTTTAAGTCTGTACTGACTTATGGTAACACTTTTCAGGTTTTTCAGGTAGAGAATACTCAGAAGCAGTTTATCATTTCCTTCTTCTAGGGGTGGCCTGAATTGTGCAGCTTGCTCAAAGCCACACAAGCTGGCTCTTCTAGGAGGTATAGTGGGGGAATTGAGCTCCCAACCTTTGACTCTGCAGGCAGTTACTGAAACCACTGAGCTATCCAACCAAAAAGTATATAGCAGTTGTATATTAGTGCACAATATAGTAGTATGTTGGTATGTAAAGGTATATCCTTGAACTGTGAACAGGTGGAAGAGAGAAGTAACTATAGATATGATCTCTCCCTTCCCTACCACCAAATATATTTGGATAACAATATGTTTGGGAATGTTTGGGCTCATTAAAACAGAATCAGGTGGTGATCTTATTGAGGTGATTGTGACAGGGATATAGGTCTATCAATTGCTGTTAGCTGTTGTAGCTAAGATCTTGTGCACTCAAGGCTTTTTAGCAAGGACTGGACAGTTATCTGTCCAGAATGGTCTACATCTTACTTTCTTGCTTTAAGTAATAGGATTAAATGATTCCTAGATCTCCCTTCTCATCTCTGGGTTGGATCTAGCCCTAGCCATACTTAGAGCAGACACACTGAAATCAGCAGGAATGCAGGCAGTCATAATGTAAGAACAACTGCTTTCAAGAGGTGTGTTGTTTTTTAGTCATTAAGTCGTGTCCGATTCTTCATGACCCCATGGACCAGAGCACGCCAGGCCCTCCTGTTTTCCACTGCCTCCCAGAATGCGGTCAAATTCATGTTGGTCGCTTCAATGACACTGTCCAACCATCTCGTCCTCTGGCATCCCCTTCTCCTCTTGCTTTCACACTTTCCCAACATCAGCGTCTTTTCCAGGGAGTTTTCCCTTCTCCTGAGATGGCCAAAGTATTGGAGCCTCAGCTTCAGGATCTGTCCTTCCAGTGAGCACTCAGGGTTGATTTCCTTCAGAATAGGTTTGTTCTCCTTGCAGTCCAGGGGACTCTCAGCAGCACAAGAGGTGTAGTATGAGCAAATCTGGAGCCAACAGAGGGGTTCTGGGAGGGGGGAAATAAACCTTTTTAAAATAAAAATCTCTGAACATCAGGAGCTTGGGAGAAATTGTAGGACATGACATGCAGTTACATCCTATACTTGGAAAGATCTCGGAGGCATTTGACTTTTGAGTAATAGAATGTTAGATGAGATGGCCCTTTGGTCTGATCAACAATGTGATTCTTATGTGTATGCACTTTACCTATCATTTTTAGAGTTGCAGTTTCCTCTGGATTATGTCTGGAGTGTGGAGTACATTATTTTTCCACTTTGTTTTTGCAGCTTGGAATTTTTTTGCATTTTATGCAATATCTACTGAAGAAATTATTTGTATATAATATAAATAAAACAAGGCATACCATTGATGCCCTCAAGTTTAAACTCTTACCTTTAACTTTTTCTGACATGCCTTATGCACATACATTCACCTTTACTGGATAGTTTACTAAATGCTGGGAGGGAAATCTTATCAGTATATAGTGCTGCTGAAACAAAATAGCGCTCCACACAAAAATGTTCTGTGCTACTTATGGCTCTACAGTATGGTTCCACCAATTTTGAAGCAGATGCATCTAGGACAGAAGTAATGCGAAACTGCCATAGCTGATTTGTGGGTGCACCAGCAGATGTCCCAGGGAATCACAAACACTTCTGCAGGACTGAGTATCGAAGGGATGTCAGATGAGGTGAGCTGGAATTGAGACTGCTCCTGAAAGCTGTTTCTACCCTTCTTTAGAAAGACAACATCCAGAAAGTAGCAGGAAAGTCTCTTTTATGGAAAGGCAGGGAAGCAGCCATTGAGGATGGTCTCACTCCTAGTGCTATACGGCTAGTGGCATTACAAGATGTGGCACTGTTTTGGATATGCTTCCCGGTAAGGGGTGGAGACCAGGCAAGACTCCTTTCCAACAGGCAGAGTTGTACAGATTTTTTATAAAAGCACTATAGGCCTTTAATGTTTTATGTTGTTCTTAGTTATGTTGCCACTGATGAACGTCTTATGATGTTCCAGGTTTAATAATGCAAGTGTTTCTTTAATTATTTACTGCACATGCCTTGTTCCATGCTAGGTTGTATAACAGTGTGCGGTTGCTTGACATTTCTGAAGCTGGCAGCACAGAAGCAGAGGACCATCATGCAATGATAAATGGCTGATTAGTTTTGCATCTTCCAGGAAGCTTCTTGTTAGGCCAAGTATTTAATCCTGATATGTTTATATTGTACTACAATGCTTTGGGTCAACCTTGTTGTTTTGGATGCGAAAGGGATGTAGAAGAGGAGAGCACTGCAAGAGTAAAACAAGTCACAAGGAATGTCTACAGTTTGTATTGCTGCTGCTAAGCCAACCATCCAACTGATCACCTGAAAATCAACAAGTACCAAAGCCTGTCCCTCAAATTGTTTAGTGCAAGCATTGTCTTTCTTTCAAAAATCTGGGAGCCCAACTGGAAATAGATTATTGAAACAGAAAGATAATTTTGCAATTATGTACTTGGTTGAAGAATAAAAGCTGAAGTCTATGGACCAATTATGAGTTCCTTTCTTTAAAACCTGGTCAAACTGGACTGATAAGAAACAGAACTCATTTTTGTGGAAAATGAAAATTAACCCAAACCTATTATCATTTTAGCTGTGTGTTTCTACTTATTTTCCCTTCTTTCTTTTTTTTAACAATGTACAATTATAGCCTTTTAACATTAATGTGATTGTAACAGTGAGATAAATAATTACTTACAGGATGTTGCCATTGCTTTTAAAATGGTCTACTTATGCCAGATAGAGCTTTATTTATTCAGGATATTTATATTGTACACAACATCACAAGATCTTAGAGCAGGGACTTGTTTATGATGTTATATGATAAGTATCTTGTTACACTGAATCTAAGGAAATGCTATACCAGTTTACTACACAAAAAGTCCATGCAAATCTCGATGCACTGCTGTTTATCGTTTAAAGCTTATTTGATCTCAGTGTGTTTGTTGCTGTCTAGCAAAATCTAGAATTTCCTTAGGCATACAGGTTTGGAATGAAACAACCCCAGGAACTCGAGTCAGGGACTTTCCCACTCCCATGATACAGTAGTCCATTATGGCCCCTGAAATCTTGTTTGTGAGGCTGATGGGCCCTCTCGAACAGAACATGACATTGGGAGGATTTTTGGTGGGGGCAGGCCTTGCCAGGCAAGGAAAGAGTATACAGTATTTGAATGCAAGGCACTATACATTATAATTTTAATAATAGTAATAATAATAATTGTTTGCTGTAAATTCAATTCTGTTTTATGCTGACCCCTTTCAGAGTTTTCTAGGTAGTGAGTATTCAGATGTGGTTTACTGTTCCCTTCTGGGGGGTACTATGGGACCCTGCAGTTTGCCCAAAGCTACACACAGGCTGGCTCTCCTTGCAGGAGGCATATTGGGTAATCGGACTTTGAATCTCTCTCTCTGCAGCCAGAAATGTAACTCAGTAGCCAGCTAAATTATAAACCCACATTTAATTACTGTATTTACTTACTTAATTTTATATGCTGCCTCCCCCTCATAGAGAGGTGACATGTACTGTAAATAAACTACATAAACTGCAATTGCATTCATTCTAAACTACATTCGAGATATGTGTCCATATTAGGCAGGTGTAAATGGATAATTGAACATTTTTAAAAGGAGACTTCTAGTTGGTAAAATGTGATTTTGTTGAGAAAGGACAAAAATAGAAAACAACTAGAAACATGTATTTGGAGGTAACACAATGCTATTCAGTGCTATGTCAATCAAAGTTTTTGGCTCAGAAAGTTCCCTTCATTTCCTGGTGTGTATGTATGTCAACATGAGTTTAGAATCAACCTCTGTTTACACTTCACTGCAGTTTATCAGTTCATGTAAACTGTGATTAGTTTAAACTATGGCATACCTCAATAGGCTAGATCAAACTATGGTTTCTGAGCCTATCTTTATTTGATTCAACACTAATTAAAGAATAAATCACAAGTTGTGGTTCTAAATGAAATAACTGGTAACTCAAAAATGGAAGGGGGTGCTTCCAATCTCCTCTCTTTCAACCAAGTCTTACTGTTCCAGAAATCCATTGATTCTATACTCTGGATTATACTGTAAAGTTAACAAATTCAGCGACATTTACTTTTTTTAAACAATGTATAGTACATAATAAGTTGGTTTTTCATATGTGAATCCCCTTTCTCCCCTCAATGTTTTTGTTGTTCTGTGTTTTGGTGATGTTCCTTTTCTGGCAGTATATATATATATATTTTAAAAAGCAGTATCCAGCATTAACATTCCATTAATGGAACATCAGCCTCTGGCACAACAGGAAGCAGTGGTCATCCCTTCCTACTACTGGGAATTTTTAGGAGCTAAATTTGAGGTGGTTTTAACAGCTCCAGCAGAGAATTCTGGTCCACTAGTTCAGTGCAACATTGGATTTAGGCCTATGTTGACGAAATAAAATCTCTTTATAGATGTCCCTTGGAAATACTATTTCTTTTTAGATGATCTTTGTATGTTTATATATGATTTTCTGATTGTGACAGAACATACTATATTGTCTTTTGACTGTGGTTCAAAATTCCTCTTCTACCTATAGTGTTAGATTAATATATGATGAATAACAGAATGTGGGTTGTTTTGTTTTGTTTTACATTAGTACTCTGAATCTATCAACATATGGTGTATCTGGGATTAAAAGCTGTCTCTGGTCCTAGCAAGAGAGGATTATTATGGTTAATGCACTGAACGATTCAACATATAGGAAGGGGCCCTTCTGGTGATGGTTTTTAAAAGAAGGCCAAGAATAAGCATTTGTAATTGACTGAATGTTTAATGGTTGAACTTTAATGGTTAAGGCTGGAAGCATTATGCTGTAGATTATGATTTCATCGTTCCATTATCTGCATTCCATTATCTGCATTTATTTACTTAAAATGGGTCAATGGTCAGAATGAGAAAGCAAACAAATAACATATGTCAAGTATATCAAGGTTGGTCATTTTTACCATATGCACTACCAGTCTCTCTGTCAGATTGGCTCAACAGCAGTTAGAGATGAAACTCCATAGCTTTTTGTAAACCTCAGACATCATCATTCTTGTATCTTCTTGCAAAAGGAACCAAGCAAAGAGAGCAAATTCTTTGGATCATTAAGTTAGGATATGACAGGGTGGAGACAAAGATTTAGAGTACAAGGCTAACTAGCCAGCTGAGCTAACACTAGGTTCAAACTGTGCTGGATCCAAATGCCTATCCTAAAACTGTTGGAAATAATGCAGGACTAACTACCGTCAACTTGACCTAATTTTGCAGTACTACTCGTATATTGGCTATGTCTGCGTTAGAAGAAGGTTTGGAGAATCTGATTCCTTTGTTGCTCCACTTCTTTTTCAGCACTTTTTGGTTCTGTTACTGGCAGAGCTTAGCTAGCAGAGTTCAGCTGGTAAATTCATCTGCCAGCAAATCTTTGAGATCAGCCGACTAAAGAAAGCTCTGCTGATGTTCCATGGTTAAGGGATTTCTGTGGCCCATCTCTGAGTAACGTTTGTGCTTTGTTGTTGTTGTTGTTTAGTCGTTTAGTCGTGTCCGACTCTTTGTGACCCCATGGACCAGAGCACGCCAGGCCCTCCTATCACATTTGTGCTAGACCTGTTTATATTAAAGAAAAGGGGTTTTGATAAAACTACTGTAGCAGAGTTTTTGAAGCACAGCAGGTACCCCTTGTGGCTGGTTACACTTGATATTATATGATTGGGGTCAAAAGGCAAAAAGGACCTTGCTCAGTCTTTGGTAAGATCAAAAAACAAAGTTTGGTTTCTTAGTATTCAAAACAGATTACAAACATTGAAAAACATGTAGCATTGTGCCCTTGTACCAAGGAATCTATGCAGAAGGAACAACTTTGAGGAACTCACATGTGAAGCTCCATACTGTATTCAGAACAGGTGACAGAAGGATAGATAGAGGAATTGAGAAGAACCTTTTGTGCCATAAAGTGCCTGAACTATGATAGATAGTCCCCATTAGCTTTATGGCTTAACCCTTCCACCCTTGGAACTATTGCATGCATGATTACAATATATGCACCCGTTCACTGGTTATCTAATCACATATTGCAGAGAAAAAATAAAGTGGACAAAGGCACATACATCAGCAGTGTGTGACAAGATGTGCTGTGAGAGCATCAGTTTTTCAAACCCCTTCAGTGAGCAATAAGCACCTTCAACCGTTAATTGACTGACTGAGGAGAGTGAACCACAGAACACGACACACCTCTTTGGATTCCTGGATGTAGCTTTGGAAAGGATGAGGAGAACTGCTGGATAGCTCAGTGGTTTAGACATCTGGCTGCAGAGCCAAAGTTTGGGAGTTCAATTTCCCTGTGTGCCTCCTTGAGAGGAGCTATGCTCGATGATCCATAGAGTCCCAGTTCTGCAGTTCTAAGAAGAAGAAGATTGTGAAAAGTAAACATAGAGATATGAAAAGGTTAGAGTGGTGAACCTATTATCTGGAAATTGAACGTTCTTACTTATTTTTTCAGTCTTCCAATATCTATTAAATATATGCTTCAAAAAGAGCTATACTTTTGCTAATATAAAGGGTACAATTTATGGAAATGGGCTGTAAAGTGGTATGCAAGTGAATCAGTGATACAGTACACACGAATGTTGAGGGACAAGCTGTTCCCACATTGTCCATTGACACTTTCAGTACGTGGCAGCAACTGTCTGAAGAGGAGGAGGCTTCTCTGTCTGGTTAAACTCCCCCTCTTAAGACTTTCCTAACTCGAAAGTGATGATGGAGGGAGTGGGGCTAGCATATTTGTCTCAATATGTGTGTGATCCACACACTGATAGTAAGTGAAAGAGCTATAGTTAAACATATTGTACACATTAAACTGTACAATGAGCAATCGAAAATATCACCTCATTGCCTTCTATTACTACATAAATAGATAACACTAGGAAGGGCAGCAATTTTAAGTACCTAATGTATTAACTAAACTGTAAAATTATTTTAAATAATTAGGCTAGAATTATTTAAATAAATCATCATACGATGATTTAAAAATTGCTACTGTTTTAATAAGCTGTATATCTTCATTGTAAAGCATATGGCTCAAAATAAGGAAACAACAGAAACATTTCAAGCTAAAGTTTGTGGATCTGAAATAATTTTGCCATAGCTTTCCTTTGTGTTTTAATATCAAGTATACCTAATTTGTGCCATTGCTGATAATGCAATCTATGGTTTAAAAGAATATGAATCATACCTCATATGCAAACTAACACAGTAATGAAACATTCTCTCAGCAAAAGGTTAATAACATTATCTTTCAAAGCTATAGTAAACAGTGGTCATGAATGCAATGCATTGTGGATACTTAGAATATACTACAGTGGACCCTTGACTTACAGACGGCTTGACTTACAGACTTTTTCAGTTACAGACTTCTCTGGCCGCAAAATTTAGGTTTGACTTGCAGACTGAGAATTGACTTACAGACCAGAAAAAAACCAAAATGGAACAAAAACAGCCTGTTACAGGATTAATCGGTTTTCAATGCACTGTAGGTCAATGGAGACTTGACTTACAGACTTTTTGACTTGAGAACCGCCTTCCAATACGGATTAAGTTCTCAAGTCAAGACCCCCACTGTACTTAAATGCAGTTTAAGATGATAATTGTTTCCCCAGTTATCAGCATCACTGCTGATCTGTGACTTCCTTTTGGCTGTATTTAGCAGTATGGATTATGTGTGAGCCTAAAGGTTAAGTGCAAAGCAAAATAAGGGGAAAGCAAAATGCTATTAAAACTGTTAACTAAGGAAGAGTGCTAAAGAAGCATCAGATAAAGTTGCAGAACTGACTAGACAGATAAAATGTTTTTTTTTCTTATTTTGCTTTGCACTTAACCTATAGGCTCACACATAATCCATACTTCTATGGATATATATATTATATACATATAAAATTTAGATTGTATTTTTTAAAAATAAAATATGATTCCCCCCCACCTTGCTACTTTATTTAGAACAGCTGGTGAAATACCATGACATGGGGAACAGGGAGAATCAGAGTTTTCTTCTTTTGAGAAGGACAAATCCTGTCAGGGTTTCTCTGAATTGGATGACTGCACAGGCCTGTAATCGATTTGATCTGCCAAATCCGGAGGGATGCTCTGTACCTCATTCAAGGAAATATGCCATTCTTAGCATTCTGAATGTTTCATATTGTCTTATATGGTACAAAAATCAATGTGAATGAAAATGGAACAGGCATAGAATGAACAGAAGTGAAATAAATTTCAGATTTCAAATGGGATAAATATAGTGTATGGTAAGTCACCTTAAGAACATTGCTGGAAAGCAAGTAGAACAGTTTCTCAAACAGTTGTGTGAAAAGTCTTTATATTCTAACCTTTTTTCATGCTTTGGACACATTCAGCGTATGGCACTCAATTCATTCCATTTTAAGGCAGTGCTTAGCTGATCCCAAATCCCTTTGTTGAATCGACAGTTCATGCACTGGATATTATTCTTGGTCTCTTCAGTATACAGTAGAGAGATGTGCTCACAAATGAGGATGCTTAGAGAGGTAGTGCCTTTTTAGGCAATTCTTCTTTGTAGAGTTTAACAGCAGGTAGAAAATATCAGTAATGCTTCTCTGAGGATTTGAAACAGCTTGAAATTGCTTTTGAGTTAAGAAAGGCCCCTATGAAGACAACCTGAGAACACTAAACACTCTTTATGAATTTTTAAAGTATTTTTAAAAGTCTTAAGATACTAATTTAAAAACTGGAATAAATGAGGCTGCCTTAAATCCCCAGTGGGAACAATGTTAGGACCGACTGAAATCAGGTTGCTCATGGCACAGTAAAACAATTAATCCCTAAATTGTTCAGAATGTTTCCATCAGTGATCTTTGAACTTCTTTGAATAACAATAGATTCAAAAAGTAAAAAACAAACAAACTTCAGACTCTCTCTCACACACCCATTATTTATGTTTTGATTGTGTAAAAAGATAAAGGTTCCCCTTGACAATTTATCCAGTCGTGTCCGACTCTAGGTGGCAGTGCTCATCTCAGTTTCCAACCCACAGAGCTAGCGTTTCTCCACGGACAATCCTCCGTGGTCACGTGGCCAGCGGGACTAGACACGGAACGCTGTTTACCTTCCCACCAAGGTGGTACCTATTTATCTACTCACATTTTTGCATTTTGCATGCTTTCGAACTGCTAGGTTGGCGGGAGCTGGGACAAGCAACGGGAGCTCAATCCGTTGTGTGGATTTGATCTTACGACTGCAGCACAGAGGCTTCAGCGGTTTAACCCGCAGCGCCACCACGTGTAGAGGCCACATTATTATAACACTTGGTCTCTGTTTCTGGCTTCTTAGTTGCTATCTGATTAGATAGAGCTGGAAAACAAATCCAAATAATAACAACATTAAAGCAAGAAGCTGAGAACTTTCAGCTGTTCTGTACGGACATGGAAAATCTCGTGCCTAAAAATGCATTTGTTTGCATGTTGTACACTGCCTAAAACTGGCAAAAGATGAGAATATTTGCTTTGCTTTCTCCTTTGTAACTTTGAAGTACTTTGACAAACAGAAACACTGCTAGAAGAGTATGATTGGGAGGTTTATTCTCTTCTTTGTATCGATCCAAATAATTTGCAGATAGTTTTGGAAGGAGTGTATGCTGATGATGAGTATTTTGCATCCTTCTGATTCCATGAGCTTTTGCTGCCTGGTTCATAGGTGTTTCCATCTGTGGATTCTTTCAAAATATTTTGTGGATTTTGCCCATGTTCAGGATTTTATAAAGGGCATTATTTGCTGGACAGAGTTTTCCTGTGTAAGGTGGTGGTGGTCTTTTATTATTATTATTAACAAAGTGCTGCTCTAAAAATAAGACATATGCACATATTTGAAAAATGTTTGTTTCTGTGAATTGCTACATGATGGTATTCCTTTCACTAAGAAGTACCTGAATGTATCCCACCCCCACAAGCTTTTAATGCTACTCTTTTATGTTACTAACCTGGTTCTTAACCTTTGTTACTCGGATGTTTTTGAACTGCAACTCCCAGAAACCCCAGTCAGCACAGTTGGTGGTGAAGGCTTCTGGGAGTTGCAGTCCAAAACTCCTGAGTAACCCAAGGTTAAGAACCAGTGCCATAGAGGACTGAAGGAAAAATTGGCAGAATGAAGTTGTCTGCACTATGTGCTGTGGTCCATGGACTTAGATTCTGTTCCACAAGAGTAAAAGAAGCTTTTCCCCACCTATGTATCAGTAAGTAGACACAGTTCAGATTTGCAGGATTCCATCTTCTTTTTTTACTAGAATCTTGAGATTCATCATGATTGACAAATCATGAATAACAAATCTATGATTTTTTCTTATGAATAGATTCATCAATTCACTCTTTTAAAACCCTATACAGTGGACCCTTGACTTACAGACGGTTTGACTTACAGACTTTTTGAGTTACAGACTTCTCTGGCCGCAAAATTTAGGTTTGACTTGCAGCCTGAGAATTGACTTACAGACCAGAAAAAAACCAAAATGGAACAAAAACGGCCTGTTACGGGATTAATCAGTTTTCAATGCACTGTAGGTCAATGGAGATTTGACCTACAGACTTTTTGACTTGAGAACCGCCTTCCAATACGGATTAAGTTCTCAAGTCAAGACCCCACTGTAAAATGCCTCCCCAAGCACCTAGAGAAACCAACATTACAGAGAAACTTGATTCTCCTCTCCAAGGTGTGCAAGTTTGGTAAAGTCTAGGTTTCAGATATCTGAGTTATACACTCACAAAGAGCATGCCCCAGGAAGGTTTTCCTGGGCATCTAGACGGACCAAATTTGCAGGGAAGCTTTCCCTTACTCTCCTTTACAAGCCCTACAAGTTTGGTGAAGTTTGGGTTTGGACATACAAGTTATTCACACACAAAATGGGCCCACCCCAGGAAAGTGACCTTTAGCACTTCGGAAAAACCCAATCTTCACCAAACTTGGAGAAATTGTAGAGAAGAGTGAGGGAAGCTTCTCTATAATTTTTGGTGTCTCTATGTTCGTTTTATAGCCCAACGAATCAAATATCACTAAAAATTCATTGTTTCATATTCATTACAGCCATCGATTTGGATGAACACATATTGACAAATTAGCATTTTTGACCAATTTTGCAATTCAGTTTTTAATTCATGCCCATCTCTAGTATTTATCAGTTACATATTTTTCCTGTATTTCTCCTGTGGAGCTGCAGGTGGTATACATATCTCTGTTACTCTCTCTTTATCCTTAGAACCCTCTGAGGTAGGTCAGACTGAAGGAGACAGTGATTGGTGCAATGTCTGGTACAAAATTTTCATTAGAACCTAGATCTTCCTAATCCCAATCAGTCTAGCACTCTAATCCAGGTGCGGGCAAAGTGTAACTCGTGGGCGCCATGAAGCCCCTTAGACCCCACAGGAAGTGCCCCCCCAGAAGAGTAAACTTCAGTGCCTTCCACTCTTGGATGAGAGAAGAGGCTGTACATACAATAAACTGCTAAATAATGTGCCAGAATTTGATCTCCACATTCCTAGAGGCTGCGAGTGGTGTTTTAAAGTAGACTTTTACAGGGACAGTGTTGGTGGAGGGCCATGGGTGGGGGCTCCAAGTTTCAGAGGGAACATGTGGGGCCTTGTACATTTAGAGGTTGTCCAGCTATATTTCATTTCTGGTTAAATATAGGGTAGTACATTCTTTATCAAGAGATAAAAGAGGGAGAACTTGCTTCTTTTCAGCTCTTGACCACCTTGAACCTGATAGGAACAGGCAAAAGCTTCAGATTAATGTACCTCACCTATAAAATTGTGACACCCATGGAGACCTCAGAGTACATAATCTGTTGAACTACCTTATCACAGAGAGTCCTATGTCACATGTGTTTAGCCAAATCAAAGCACTTAGCTGTACAGCTGACAGTAAGAATGGATCACCTCTTTTTTAAAAAAAGAAACATTGTAATATCAAATAGCTGAACATCTGGGGAACCACAGAGGCTTTTTAAATTAACTTGACATGATTAACATGTGGGCAGATTCCATATAGGTCAGTAATCCCAAAGGGTGAAAAAAAAACAGATATCTGATTATAAATCTTGGTGGATATGAAGGGGAACTGGGTACAAATCAATAGGACAGTAAAGATTTTGGACTGCTGACAGCTGGATCCTGAAAAATCATTGGCCTCTTTAAAAAGAGAATGAGAAATCCTTTTGTACAAAATCAGTACAGATCCGCCCACACACACAAAAAAAGGAAAATAACCAAATCCACAGATTAATCAACAAATATTTTTGTTATCCATGTATTATATTTCCATATATAACAGGGCTGCTGTCTTTGTTGTTTTTAATCTGTTTTTAACCTACCAGTTTTAATATTATAGTTATTTAATTCTTTTTTTTTTCAGTACTGTAATGATTTATCAATTTTTAAAGCTTTTAGTAGTGTTTGTTTTAATACTGTAAGACACTTTGGGTTTTCTAGAAAACAGAAGAATATGCACCATATTCTTTTTGTTGCACCATGTATTTAGCCCTGTATCTATTTCTATATAGTAAATATAATGTTGCAGTTATGTTATTTCAAGTCAGAATTGACTAATAGTGACCTTCATAGAGTTTTCAAGGTAAATGAGGTACTTATTGAGTGATGTTATCACTTCCATTCCCAGTGTACAGTATTTCCATGAAGGGAAATACACTGGGGATTAAAACCCAGGACTCCTGAATCCTAATCCATTATTGCATAGGTTCTTGACCTGTTCCACAGACCCCTGGGGGGGCATGATATCATCACAATGTGTCCACGAAGGCTTGAAGAAATGTTATGATATTTTGCAGTTAGAAAGAAAAAAATAAAGAAAACAAAAAATTAACTTCCCTTGCTTGTTTGTTTAAAAGTTGACTTTTCTAACCTAACACGTGCATTAAAAAACAAGCAAAAGTAAAAAAAAATCAGTTATGAAAATAACTGTTTGATAGCAAATAACCATTTGATATTTCTGCACACAGTGAGAATATGCTAGTGAATGACGATGAGTGGCTGATAGACTGCACGTTGCATTTCTTGCTACTGTGCAGAAAGAAACCACGGAAAGAGAGAGCTGGAGTCAGTCAGTGTTAGTGTTTGTGATCATGTTTATTCTTTGATTTCTGCTAAGAAAACCATTTGGCTTTGTTGGATAACATGACTTTTCAATATTATTGCAGTGAATTTTGTAACAATACATTTTGGCTAAGCCTCAGAATGGGTCAGTGACTGAATCTGAAATATAAAAGAAGTGATGCTGTTTATGAGGGTGCATCCTGTTCAAAGCAAAATTAACCTTCTTCCAATCATCTTAAAAAGTGATTCCGTTATAGCAAGGGATATCTGTTGATGAGACCCTTCATGAGAAACGCCCAGAGTGGTAGAATTTACTAGATGGGCGGGATATAAATCAAACAAACAAATAAACAAACAAACAAACAAACAAACAAACAAACAAACAAACATTTGATGCACTTTAGGGTTTTAAATCTTGAGTGAAATCTTTGTGGTCGTTGGCAACAAAAGGTATTCAGAGGGGGTCCATGGTAAAGAAACAGTTAAGAGCTGCTGCATTATTGTATCCACTGTATCACATTTGGTACCCCTAGTAAACATAATAGGGCTTCTATAATTGCAAGGTTCCATTTGCCTGTTGCTAACATTTGCAGCCAGACTGTAAATGGGCATAACTGTTGTTCTATCTGTTCTATTCACTTTAAAAGTGAATACAGAAATGGTGGAAGAACAGAACAGAAGCCACTCTTTAAGAGTCTTGAAAAAGATGCATAAATAATATAATTCTGTGAAAGCTATAGGAATAATTCAATGAGAGCATGTCTTAGCCCAGATGCAAATTTGGCACACACAAATGTCTCATTGTTGCATATTAAGAGCTATGTAAGGCTCTTTTTTCAAGTATCCCCAAACATTTTGGTGACATTTGTATGGTAAATACCAAATACTTGGCATGTTGAGCTAATTATTTTAGGTGAAAGCCTCCCACCCTCCGCCTTCTTTGGAAGCTACCATGGCATTACCAAGGATCATTAAGAATTGCAGTGCTTTGGTCATCTATCAGGGGGATAATGTGAGCAGTAGAGGAAGAAAAAAAATCAAAACATTCAAAGGCATGCATCTGGGTAATTCAATAACCCTTGTGTGTGGAGCTATTTTACACAGTAGGCCTTTAACTCTGTACTAGTCAGGCCGCTTGTATGTCGCTTCCCCCTCCCCATTCAATTTACATGCATAGCTGGCCTAGTAGGTGTAAAAATAGACAGGCAGTGCCTGAATTGGAAATGGTCACTGAATGCTGTCTACAGTTGCTGAGGTTTCCTTTCAACACCGGCCAGCCAGCAGAAAGAAAACTCTGGCAAGGGGAGCTCAGGGGAGCAACTACTAGGAGTTGTGAATATCCTTCTGGCTTCTCTAAAGTCATCTCCCCGTTTGGAGCATTCCGTACTGTGCAAAGTCAAGCCCCCTTGCAGGAGTTAACAGGAGGACTGGTATGGGCAATGCACCCGTTTGTCAGGCTTGCCACACAGACAAAGGGGTGCGAGTACAAGGGAATATACAAGATGTGGACAAAATTCCAGACTACTATGGATGCAACAACGGAGAGAACAAAGATCTTGAGGCACTGGTAAGACTGGAGAGAGTACAGCTGAGCAAACTAGAGCCTGATGTTTGTAAGCAGCAAGCCAAAAATGACCTCTTTGCAAAACAAATTTGAAGCTACTTGGTTGGCTTCTGCAGTGATGCCTGTGTCCTGAAGTGTCTATTGAGTTGACTGAGATGGTGATCTGATATTGAGGAAAGTAATTCCTAGAGTGTGTTTTTGCTCTCAAGAAAATAATTTAAACAGGAGAAAAAAAATGAAGAAATCATAATAGGTTGTAACTAAAGTAGCAGGATTTCTTCCAACAAGAAAAACTACACTGGTAGCTTTACTGGCCTTTGATGGGCTGCACTATTCCATGAGTATATTTGTCCCCAGTTTAGGAGATTTATAATAAAAATTACAAAGGAAAAAAAATCCTCGTGTCAATATGCTGTCTCACATTGTTAATGATTACTAGGGCCAAGAAACAAACTTACAGATCATCCAGGTATTATATTGTTAGTGGTTAAGAATATAAGTACAGTACTGTATATGCAATCCAGTTTTATGTCTGTTTGCTTGGAGGTAAGTCACACTGAGTTCAGTAGACTTTCTTTTTAAATGTCTTGCTAGGATTGCAGCTTTAGTGCCACGAGTATGGCAGGGAAAAATAATAATGAATCTCAAATAAAGTTTTGCATGCATAATCCCTAAACATTGTGCTTGTTTCATGCATTGATATCTAGTTTCAGCCTGATTGCTTTGGCCAGACTGCTCAGAGAACTTTAGTTTGAGTGGTGTAGATAACAAACAAATGAACACACTTATTTAACAAGAGTGGGCCGGTGGCCCAGATAGGCAGGATACAAATAAAATAAATAAATAAAATAAATAACACAGAAATAATAGGATTGCTGTACACTGAGAGGGACATTTTTGGAAACATAGAAAGATGAATAGGGTTCAGTGGTGGTATGAATGAATGTCTGTTGGTAGCAGTAAGAGGGCTGGTCTGATAGGATCTGATTAGAAATCATGTGGTAAAAGAATTACATATTGCATATTTCATCAAATTATGAAGTTCTTATAAGAAGAACCTCTGTGACACCACTAGAACTCCCTTGTAATATATAGCTGCAGTTTGGAAATCTGCTTTAATATCATTGCATATGAATGTCCATGTGGAATGATTATAACCACACCCACATATGTTTATTTAGTTTGTTTCTTCCACGTTCCTAGCAGTAAACCTTGGGGGAAATGACACATTCTTTTAATTGGTAATTTTTAGTCACTTGGACAAGTTAATCATTAGTATTTTATTATTATGACAATTGAAATGTACAAGGTGTCTTGAAACTATGTTAGCATCATTGTTTTCTATGAAACAGAGAAGCAAACGGAGTATTCTTTTCAGATGGAACTGTGCAATACTATCTCAGAAGCGTGCTTAGAAATGTGTGCTGGAGAATGTTCTTCTGCTGACATGTCTTCTGGCTAAAATGTGTCTGCTGGATGAAATCTCCTATCAGCAGAAGAGCACAAAAGGTGGCAGAGAAGGGGTTGAGTAAGGAGTGGAGTCACCAACTATATCTAAATCTCCCCCAGACTGGGCTACAACTCTGTTGAACCATGGCGAGCTGAGGGTAGGGAGAATGGACATTAGTCTTCAATCTTCCCTGGTCCTTCCTTTGATAGCCTCAAAGGAGGTTAACAGCCTCCTTTGAGCCTTCTGTTCATTGCTTTGTCATCACTCTCTCAGTTCTTGCTGCCAACCAAACTGGGGGTCCTGATCAGCTGCATGTATGAGGAGAAGCCTCAAAGGCAAAATTTCTGGAGAATGATTAAGTCTGCTTTTTTGCTGCTGCACAATTCCTTAGACTGTTTCTTCTGCATGTCATCATTGTGAATCAGAATGCAGATACAGTATTTCCGCACAGAAATCTGTTGTGTTATGTGGGAGATAGTGGTGGTGATCCACCTCTTTTCCTTGGGTGGATTTGTTGCTTATTGTGTCACAAACCTGCTGATACATTTGGGATTTAATCACGCAAATCTGAAACTGGTGAAATCTTGTAATTTAACATATATGGAAATGAGTTCCTTTAGTATCAGCTAGCAGGAAAGAGACCTTCAGCTGAAATCTCTAGGGAGAAATCCATGCATTGGGACAGGGTGTCCAAAAGTTGGTTCCAGGAGTACAGGATCTGAAGTGAAGACTTCTGCACTTAGAGGACTGGCCCACAGTTGTGCATCGTTAGCGTGAGCAAAATGGACTGGTCTATATTTCTGGGAGGTTGCTGGTGCTGGTGACTGCTTCAGTTGGATCTTTTTGACTCTTTGCAGAAGGAAAGAAGAATGAACATTATAAGTTGGCATGAAGAAAGGAGTCTTGCAACTATTTGTCTTTTAGTTGGCATTTGCGCTGGACCATTGCAAAAGGATTATATAGAGCTACTGGGAGAGCTTAGTTTTGCATACCCACACACAAGTACAAAGCTTTTTGGCATCCTCTCTGGCAATATACATTCCAATGCCAAAGAAAGATGACACCAAAGACTGTAATAATTGAAGAACCATCATGTTAATTTCCCCATGAAACCAAAGTGTTGTTTGAGTTTTTACAACAAAGACGTTTACCATATATGTAATGAGAAACACAAAGTATTCAAGATGAATTCTTTCTTGGCTAGTACCAAGGAATTTCAGAATAAATTATTTTGTAGTTAATAGATTATAGTGGCTCCTTTATATGGATCATGAAAAGCCACAAGTGAGCTCCTGGATTCCCAAACCCAATTTGCCTAGTTCATTGAAGTATATTCTGTCTCTGCTCCTATTCCTGCACCTTTAACTTTCTCTGCAAGATCTCCTCAGTTTTGGCCCCACTTATAGTGCAATGAATGGCATTTCTCTCAATTTTCCTAATCCCAAAGGAACAGATAGCATACCAAGCATATGAGAACACAGGAGTTAAGCCTCTTGGCTGCTTTGGTTGCTCATGAGCCTTTTTCTACTCTCCCTAATGCAGATGTTCAGGTTGTTTGCAGATGTGCAGCACTCTCATGGGTTTCTAGAACTTTAATATTGACAGTAAAGTGAAGCTGTTCAACATTTTCAGTATCTTGGTTCAGTCATCAAACAAAGGATCTTTTTCTAGATCATTAACTCATAGGTTAGCATGAGTTTGGAAGTACCTTGACGGCACATAACAGCAGAAACAGCAGTACTGAAGTTTTCCCTAATGTTTATTTTTATGTATTTGTTTGTTTGAACTTGTATCCCCACACATTTAGCGGACAAGCCACTACTGTACTCTTTTGTTTAGTCAAAATTAACTTCGCTGTAATTTTCACCCTCTGGTTCTAACCCTGTTCTCTGCAGCAGCAGAGAGCCAGTCTTCCCGATCATGTACTGTAGACCAAAGGTGCATATAGAGCATATGACTACAAGTGGGGCTGAATGCTTAAAAAGCTTTAAGATACATCCTGAATTTTCAGTGAGAAGCAATTTACAGATGATTTAAAATTTCAAAAATTATGTCAGAGAAAAGGGAAATCAAGGAATTAAAGAGAAAGTAAATTGCAAGATTGTATCTAAATACAGAGTAAATAAAAATCAAACTGAACCATATCATCAGCAGGTTCAGGATTTGATTTGTGCTTCTTTAGAAAAAAAAGGCAACCTGGAGAAGTATTTACAGCTCAATTTGTTTTATAAAATACTTTGCTCATCTAGAGTTTTGATCCTCATAAAATCTGGTATTTATCTGGATGATATAAAATGTTGTTGTTGTGTTCTGTCGAGTTGGAACAGACTTATAAGTGACCCTAACAGAGTGTTCAAGTTAAGTGAGATATTTAAGGAGTCGTTTTACCAGCTCCAGTTCCACTCCCCCCAGTTAGCTTCCATGACTGAGTGGGTATATGAATCCTGTTTTCCTGTCACTCTTTCCCACTACACCAGATTGGGAAGCAGAAAAATGTCAATTGCATTTTAATGCCCGATTTTGAGGTTCAGTGGTGATAGGAAAGTGAACATTTGAAGTGCTGATTATATTAACATCCTGCAAATCTTGACAATGACGTGAGTTTTCTGGAGTTCAGCTTCCAATATGTAGTAGTTTGTGCTGTGGTCAAAGTTTTGCCAAGAATTAACTGTTTGATTAGGCAGGGCTGAGTTATACAGAAGACTGCAGTCCTGGGCCTACATCTTATGTACTTTTCCCCCACATGGTAGCAGAGTTGCGGAAATCAAATTGCTGCTTGTGTGCCTGGCATCCACCCAGCCTCAATTGACTTCTGCAACTATGTTACCATATGCATGGTGAAAATATTGCATTTGGACCAATGTGTTAATATGCAGTTATGTTTTCTATTTCCCATCCTATTTGGTTCCAGTCCTGTCCCCACACTTTGTGCCCAGATATTGTAATCCCTGTGTCTGGGGAGATGGCTTGTAACTCTCACAAAGCCATAGTGCAATAAATTTGTTAGTCTTAGGGTGCCCCAATACTTTTTGTTTTCTTTTTCTGATTTTGTTTAAACTCCGAGCTGTAGTGATTGCCTCAAGTAATTTGATATTCAACTTACCATATAGGAAGGCATAATAAAATGCTTGTTTTATGCTTCTAATGTGGTCATGTATTAACAAGGAAGAAATAGTCCCAATTAAATACCATATATCCTAAAGTCTACAGTACATTTCTACTCTTTTCTCCAGATTCCTTCCCAGTTACACTCCTATACATATTTGTTGCATTTTCTGAAGCCACACAACTGACAGCTGAAGATTCCTGGCAGTGCAGCTAATTTTGTCCAACAACTGATCTCTTTACTTTTGATTATCTTCCAGACTTGGTCTAATACAAAAACACAGACTCCTAAGTAGTGCTACTGTAGGCCCTTCCTGGATTGTGCTTTTCTTGCCTTATCTTCTAGCTGATACGTCAAAAGTCACTGGGTTCTAGACAGCCAAATGCCTCTGAAGGAAAGCTTTCCACTGTATGATGTCAAAGGCTATGCCTGATTGTTTTTATTAATACTCAAAATGTGGGCTGGGCAACAGACAATGAGGTATACATTTATTTAAATATACTGTACTCTGCTGAAGTTTGTTAATGGCTAAGCTAATTGGTTTACTTGGAAAAGATATATATCAGTTACTGAGAATTCTTCTAGTGCTAGCAACATGTTACTTTTAAAAATCAAGTCTACCACTGAACTTTTCCCAATCAAGTTCAGATGATAGTGTTTATGAGTAGAACAAGCAGGGAGGGGTGTTACATACATGCTAAAGTTAATCCTGTTTGTAAACCAAAAACGCTTAAGAAAACTGTACATTTAAAAGAAAGGTAACATATGAATTGTTGATAGTGCCTCACATTGTTTTTGGTCACTTCAATTAACAGCTTCACTATTCTGAGCAATATGTTTTCGAGTGAATGTTTTTGATGCCCATGCAATATATTTTCTTCTGGCTGCATCAGAACAGATGACTTGGTAATATAATCTGAGTTCTCAACATGCAAGCTGAATATTAACGTTGAGTTAGAAATAAGGCTGAGTTCCATTGCCTAATCCAGAGGGTGTATTACGACATTCTAGGGATCCTTAAGTATTGGCTGACCATACACACAGTGACAGATAAACACATAAAGGTGGATTAAGGACAGTTTTTCTTTTTAAGTTTGGCCATCATCATGTATATTACTTGCATGAGAAGAAATATAGGACAGTGGGGACTTGAATAAAGCAAAAATACTTTACAAAATCAAGGGTCAACATTGAAAATGAAGTTGGAAATATAAATAAATAGAAAATTTTAGTATATAGAACACAGAAATCTAGAAGTCTAGATATCTTTCTTTGATGGCAAGAACAACAATTAAGAAAACATAGAACCTGCCTGGTATAATTTCTTCTTCTTCTTCTTCTTCTTCTTCTTCTTCTTCTTCTTCTTCTTCTTCGTCTTCTTCGTCTTCTTCGTCTTCTTCGTCTTCGTCTTCTAACCTAGAGTAAGTTGGCAATCTTTTTTTGAAGCCATGAATATTAAACTTCTCACATACTTAAAAGTTGAGAGACATTACTCATTTTAAGTGAATTATCTAAACAGACAGAAATAAAACTGATTAATATCGGTTCCTGGGGCGATGCATTGCAGAGGGATAGCAACATTGATCTGCAGTGTAAATAATATTAAGGCTGTTAAGAATAAAGGGGCCTTTCCACATGACTGGGGCTCCCCCCAAAAAATGAACATGCAAGTCAATACTTCTTCACTGCAAGAAGTCTAGATATCTTTCTTCAATGTAATGTTGCAGTTGTGCAGCTGGCACAGTTTCCTATAGAACGCAAAGCTAGCTGTGTATGGGAAGAGAAGAAATCAAAATGTAGTTTAGGATAATACTATTACTAGGCCATCCTAAAGAACAGAGATTATCTGACAGTACTTGTGTGACTTGCGTCGGCTTAAGTACAGGTTGTACATTAGTATATAAGTGTCTGAACAGCAATATTTTTTCTTTTCTGGTACAACTTACATATGATTCATTACAATACAGTGTGGAATGAGTTTGTACAATTTTTAGAAACCTGTTGGACAATGCCCAGTGCCTTCACAAATTGTGTTTATAGGATAATCCACAATCTTACCCACAGTGGAATTCACCTCCCTCACATTTTTCTTTTGAACATGCTGATTGTGGGTATAGCTATCTTTTTTGAGCAAGGCATCTCCCTTCATTTTGTGTGGATACAGATAACTGCAACAGTATTCATGAACTGGCTTTCATAGCCAGAAAAGGGCACCAGAAATGAATGAGATTATAATTATAAAAGAAAGTTGTGAAATCATCACCACCACCTTAGAATTGCAGGGCTGGAAGGGGCCCAATGAATCATTGAGTTGAGCCCTGTCAAGGAGACTCAGTGGGGAATTGAACTCCCAACCTCTGGCTCCACAGCCAGATGTCTAAGCCACTGAGCTATCGAGCAGTCACAGGTTTTTTCCTCAATACATGGTGTATATACGTTTATGAAATTTGCAGGCCTTCCTCAGATTTACAATTAAAATGCCCAGGCTTTTTTAGCTGGCACACTAAGCACCTGTCCATTTGTTAAATATCATTTTGTATGACTTGTTTTAACATCCCCAGCAGTTGTATGGGACTGATGATATATCTGGAGAGAAACCACATAATGGCTGTAATCCAGTAGTAAGTCACAACTAGAGTAGGCCCATTAGATCCGGGGGATTTGGTAATTGAACTTCTTAAGTTCCATTGATTCAATGGGCCTGTTCTACTTGTGACTTACTGCTGGACTTCAGCCAATATATATAGTACATTCAGAAGTTGCTTTCCTTCTCAAAACTGAAGACCCTGGTCAAATAAACATTTAAAAATGTTATTGCCTGAAGTATCTGGGCAGATGGTACCCAAAAGGGAATCCTTGAAGTGCAGAAATGGCCCAAGTGCAAGAGACAGCCCAGGGTAAAGTATTTTCCTGGCCTGAGGGTACAGTAATCAAAACAGAGAGGAAAGTTTTAGCTTGGAGAGCAGTCCATTATCCTGTCTTTGTCAAAGAGTGGTGCTTCAAAAGGATTAATTCTCATTAAGGCTTTTAGCTGCAAACCTCATTCATTTCCAACATGAGTAAAGCAAACTGGTGGGAGCTGGAATGAGCTGAGATGGAGGCACTTCGCTCCCCTCTGCTAGGGTGTGGCCATGATATAATTTATGCTGGTTAGGGAGCTGGAGTTTCTCTTTTCCTTCAAGTGTTAACTTTTCTTGCAATCATCCTATGCCTATATTTTGTATAACCTCTTTGGATTCATTTGTCTTTTTTTCTTATTCTCTCCTTCTCTCTTTTTAAA
This sequence comes from Pogona vitticeps, assembly GCF_051106095.1. Taxonomy (NCBI): domain Eukaryota; kingdom Metazoa; phylum Chordata; class Lepidosauria; order Squamata; family Agamidae; genus Pogona; species Pogona vitticeps. The sequence continues at coordinate 27,189,495 of NC_135787.1, forward strand.
ATAAAATATATTAAAAAATTCCATGTCGTGAAATGATTTTGGGCTCAGAGGAAACCTCCGGTTCTAACTCTAGTCCCTTGCTTCTTGGGCTAAGCTACTGAGAGTACTGTAAGCAGATTTTAACTTGATAAAGATTCTTCAGGATAGGGGTGGCACCTGTAATGAATCTTCCTAGATGGCACAAGCATAGTCACTGATGTGCTAAACACAGTCATCCCAACCTTGGGTCCCCAGATGTTCTTGGACAGCAACTCCCAGAAACCCTGCTCAGTACATTTTAGTGATGAAGGCTTTTGGGAGTTTTAGTCCAAGAACATCTGGGGACACAAGATGGTGAATGACTGTACTAGGGGCTGGAAGGCTAGGGGGAATCTCTCCTCTGGCAACTCAAGGGAACAAAGTGCAGAGGACAAAGAGGTCCCTGGGGAGGGGCTCCAAAGGAGGAGATTGTGACAATCTTGTAACTAGATTTCCCAAGATACTGCAGTGACTATTTTTAAGTAGATGTTGCCTAATATTAGGGACGTGGTGGCGCTGCGGGCTAAACCGCAGAAGCCTGTGCTGCAGGGTCAGAAGACCAAGCAGTCGTAAGATCAAATCCACGCGACGGAGTGAGCGCCCGTCGCTTGTCCCAGCTCCCGCCAACCTAGCGGTTCGAAAGCATGCAAATGCAAGTAGATAAATAGGGACCACCTCGGTGGGAAGGTAACAGCGTTCCGTGTCTAAGTCGCACTGGCCATGTGACCACGGAAGATTGTCTTCGGACAAAACGCTGGCTCTATGGCTTGGAAACGGGGATGAGCACCGCCTCCTAGAGTCGAACACGACTGGACAAAAATTGTCAAGGGGAACCTTTACCTTTACCTGCCTAATATTATTTTTGTGAGATATATTCAACTTCTTAAATCTTGTTTCTTTTCTATAAGGAAGACATTCAAATGCCTTTTGCAAGGTATATGGTGTAATGGTTAGGGTATTGGACCAAGACTGTGGAAATACAAGTTCAAATTCCCATTCAACAGTGAAGTTCACTGGGTAAGCTTCCACCAGTCACCAGCATTTGACTAATCTACCTTGCAGGGTGGCTATGATGATGAAATGGCTGGGGGAAAGGGAGAAATACAAATATTCAGCTCTTTGGAGAAAATATAGGATAGTGTGGGGAGGGAACAGAATTACATTAGGATTTTACTCATATTACGTAAGTCACAGTGAAATTGCATAAGTCACATTGGCAGATTGCAGCTAATTAAAAAGATGCCAGCTGTGTGCCTAATCATGTGCCTGGTAACTAGCACCTTGTTATTTAGCTACAATTTGTCACTACAGCCTACACAATTTCACTTACTGCAGACTAAACTCCCAACAGGATTTTGAAGCTATAATATAGCTTTTAAGATGGTAGGATGTTTTAACTTAAACCTTTTACATATGTTTGATAGAGAGGAAATGTGTATGTGAGGAAAGTGACATCATATCCCCAGTATCCACTTCTATGTAGGAAGGTGCATCTCTGCTATCTCTGCTTGATAAGACATCCTGTTTTTGCAGGACACACAGTTATGCAGACCCATTGTGTAGCCAACAGTCAGCTCGTGCATAGGGGCTCTGATTAACATATTATGGGGAGATTGTCCTCTTAGTCAATAAAGCTAAAATCCTGGTAACCAAAAAAGAAAGAAAGAAAAAAGAAAAGCATATAAGCATTATCCTGTATCCATTTCATCATTGACATGCAGTGAAGCAGCAGTTTTTCCCCTTGGAGGGATGTCCTTCAATTGATTGGTTATGTGCACAGCTCTAGAACCATTGCATGACTGAGTCTTTCAACGCAGAGTATGGTGAGAGAACATGCTTGTACAGTTGCCCTTCTGTGATCATGTAATGTGATTCTGGCCAGGAATGTTGTAATACCTTAAAGAAAAACACAGTTTATTTGATGCAGGTTTTCATGGTTTGCAGTTTGCTTCATTTCATACCAGTGATAAAAAAAAGATAACAGCATCTGTTGAAGTGGTTTGCAGTCCACAGAAGCTTCTGCCAAATAGGACTTAATAGTCTTTAAGACACAGTAGGACTTGTTCTATTTTAACCTATGTACCTTAGAGCCTCTTCATGGATTGCTGCCTTGTCGTGGAGAAGGGGCTTGAGTAACTCAGAGCATCTATGGGCTATGCCGTGCAGGGACACCCAAGACAGACAGGTCATAGTGGAGAGCTCCAACTAAACACAATCCACCTGGAGTAGGAACTGGCAATGCCACTCCAGTATCTTTGCCAAGAATACCCCATGAACAGAAAGAGAAGAAAGGAGGGCCTGGCGTGCTCTGGTCCATGGGGTCACGAAGAGCCAGACATGACTAAACGACTAAACAACAACAACAACAACAACAACAACAATGTTAGAGCAGAATCTGCCATAAAAGTCTGCCCTAAGGAATGCTTCATTTCTCCCCTACTGAACATATTTAAGCGGCTTGAGATAGCTGCTATTAACCAATAAATAACTATGAAAGAGTATAACAGAATTAATTGGAATACAGTATTTGCATGCCTATACCATGAAATTGATGTGCTCTGTAGTGTAGGCTGAAGGCTGAGCAGATTGGTTCGCATTGTAGATTTGTGCTTTAGTATCTGCACTTGTAATAGCAATTCTGCTGCAATGCACAAAGTCTGCCTTTGCTGGGGAACATACTGTATCTCTTTCAAGTGTATGACAGACGCTGTTCCTGCTGCGTCATGATTACAGTGCTTTGCTGGCTGGAAAGAGAAGAGTAGAAAAAGACCCTGACAAAACATATATCTCTGTTGCCTTCCCCTTCCCTCTCTGCAGTATACTGAGATTAGTGGCCTGCTTGCTTAACAGTAAAGAGTACAGGATGTCTGTCACTTGTTCTGAGGTAAAACACTGCTATACAAGAGTATTTTCTTCATCTTGTTAGAAGTAATTTTCATGTACTTTCTGTTATTTTTGCAATAAATTCAAAAAATTATTGCAACCTTACTGCAACTGTCTTTCAGCATTGATAGTGTTGTGCTGTTCCACATTTCAGCACACAAGCTTATATGTATTGTATGTGGTATGAAGACAGCAGTGCATTGCAATTGTAAACACACTTCCCAAGTGCTGTAGCTCTATTCAGTTTACTGGGATTTGCTTCAGAATTAACAGTGCTTAACATTTTGCTGCTTGAGGCTGTATACTTATGGATAAGATTTAGTGACGTTTCTCTGTACTGCATTACTCAGATCTTGCAAGTGACTAGTTACTTTTTGGGGAACAAAAAATCCAATTATCAGTTGCAAAGTTATCTTTTAGGGAGAGCTACTAATAACTAAGGGATGTGGTGGTGCTGTGGGTTAAACTGCAGAAGCCTCTGTGCTGCAAGGTCAGAAGACCAGCAATCGTAAGATTGAATCCAGGCGACGGAGTGAGCTCCTGTCGCTTGTCCCAGCTCCTGCCAACCTAGCAGTTCAAAAGCATGTAAATGCAAGTAGATGAATAGGTACCACCACAGTGGGAAGGTAACAGTGTTCTGTGTCTAGTTGCACTGGCCTAGTGACCACGGAAACTGGCTTCGGACAACTGGCTTCGGACAAATGCTGGCTCTACGGTTTGGAGATGGGGATGAGCACCGCTCCCTAGAGTCAAACATGGCCGGACTAAATGTCAAGGGGAACCATTACCTTACTAATACCTAAGTTATTTTAAAAAATTATGCTTGAAAGGAATTTCAGGGCATTTTAGAGGAGTTTTGACAGAAAATGTTAAGGTTTCTTGCCCTGCTGCAATGCACAAATGCTGGCTCTACGGTTTGGAGATGGGGATGAGCACCGCTCCCTAGAGTCAAACATGGCAGGACTAAATGTCAAGGGGAACCTTTACCTTACTAATACCTAAGTTATTTTAAAAAATTATGCTTGAAAGGAATTTCAGGGCATTTTAGAGGAGTTTTGACAGAAAATGTTAAGGTTTCTTGCCCTTCTCTTAAAAGTCCTACTTGGCAAGTTTTTTAAAAACAGATTTTTAGTATCAGAAATAGCCACTAATAATATTAGATATAGCCATTAGATGGAACCAGATATATTTCCCAGTTATTTTCTGTTCCCCCAGTTAACATAAAATAGTTATTAAAAGAGAACACAAAAAAACTTGGACTGGTGATAAGAGCAATCTGGCTGATGAGAAGTAATAAGTAACACAGAGGAAAAAGAGTTCCTTTTAGAATGTAACATTCAACACTCGGACATTATTTTTTTCCTGATACTCTTTCTTCAGCACGATGTGCATGGTTCAAAGCACAAACACACCAGCACCATCATTACTATTCTGTCAACACTGCAGTCAGTTCAGGTGTGTTAAGGTGGCAGGTGATAACTGGTTCAAGGTGACCTAATAAGTTTCATGGCCAGGTGCAGTTTTTAAAACCAGTCCTAGTCTATCACTTTAGCCATAGTGAATTTATAAAACTTTATTACATGTGTTGAATAACCATCTTGAGCCACTGTGAGTGTTCCTCTAAGATTTTGGTTGAGCAGCTCTCAACAGTTCTATCTGTTGTGAGGTGGAATCCACCCTAAATGTCGGACAAACAACGCAGCTGTGTTAAGGAAGTAAAATATCCACCTTCATATAGAGTGTGTTTTCTGATAGGAAAGAGCAAAGTAAGGCTTAGGAACATAGCACAAATAAGTCAAGGAGATGACATAAAGCACAGGAGGCAAAATGGCTACATGAGAAAACAAGGCAAACTGTAGAGCTGAGGAAGTGAACAGTGGAGAAAATAGAAGGTTAAACCAAGACAGGGAGTTGAGAGCAAAAAGAATCAATGAAAAGGGATGGTTTTTTGTTGCAAGAAGAAACTATGCAGGAGGCAAGCCAAAGACATAGCCTCAAACTCAGTGGAGGAAAGGTGAAAAATAAGTGTAGCTACTGTGATACATAAACAGAGCAGTGTGCTTTGCTTCTGCAGACAGAAACGAAAGATCATAGAGTTGTCTGAAGGCTGACAACCAGGAGAACATAGCTAAAGACGCAAGTCCTATACAGGCATTCACCAGCTTCCATATAGCAATTTGACCAAATTACAGAGCCCGCTTTAGATTTTTGTTCTTAACACAAGAAGAGTCTAAGGTGTTGCTGAGATGTGGCAAAAATTCCAGCAGTTTTTGAGTATGTGCACACTCACATCCTTGTTCCAGTTTAGAACTGCATGTGAGCATGTAAATGGAAGAAGCAAAGATGGCAGAATTTGTTTTTAAGTTAAGCATACTGATTTTCTCATACATGTCATGAAATGCTCATGCCAGGTAAAGCATTTTAATCTTAAAGGTGCCATAGTACCCCTTGTTGCTTTCCTCTGTATATCAAGAGTATGCAAGTTAATATGTCAAATGGTACTTGTTAGTGTCTAGAGTGTCATGAGTTTATTCTTTTTGCAGCATCAGACTAATGTGGCTGGAAATATATTAGGAGACATGCATAAGAAAATATTTTACTGTATTTTTCCGTGTATAAAAACAAGACTTTTTTACTTATATAATTAGACCAAAAATTGAGGGTCATTTTATACACTGCAGGCAGCTGCTTTCCCCGCTTTTTGCAAAGCCACAGAGTAAAGCAGCCGTGAAAGGGCCTAAGAATCAAAGGGGTACTGCATTACCCATTTCCTAAGCTCCGCAGGGCTTAGCAAGTGGGAAACGCATCTGGGAAAGGGTGGGAGGATCAAAAGGACCCGAGTGTGCAAATTTTCTAATTTGGGGGTTAGAAAAGGGGTGTTGTCTTATACTTTGGGTCATCTTGTAAGAAAAATATGGTATTTTCATGGGGAGTTTCAAAGAATGATTTGCAGACTGATGAGGAAATGGAATGAAATGAATTTAAGAGAGGAAAATTGAGAAACTAAAGATCCTGCTAATTAATCTATCCATATTCTCATTTGTAAGAAGTTGTGGCAAAATACCTTCCTTTGAATCTCGATGTTAGCTGAATATAGAAAATGTTGACCAGGTAGTAAGTTAATAAGTTGTATATATAACCATTTGTTCATCTGGCTTTATATGGCATCCTGCCCAAGGATAAGCTGGTAGTTATCATCTGTTTGTGTCCTGAATACTGGGTATGTGAAGATATCTGTGGAGAATTCCTAATTCCATTAAATGTTTCATCGTTGGCTTCCCATACTGTTTTATGCACAAGATGAAATGCGGTCAACAATTCTCTACATTCATGTATTATCTTAAGATAAGAAATGCCAGAATCAACAGGGAATTGGTTGGATCTTCAGTAAAATAAATTATACAGGCATTTATTCATGTTTGTACTGCCTACTTTTAAAATAGAAATTCATTATTAATTTATTTATTTGGTTTCTTCTTTTTGCAGTCTGACAGCAATGCAAGCTTTCTCCGAGCTGCCAGGGCTGGCAATCTGGACAAAGTGGTGGAATTTCTAAAGGGAGGAATAGATATCAATACATGCAATCAGGTAAGTGGCTACATACAGACTCTTTAAAAAAAAATCAAAATGCTGTAGAAGAACAAATGTGAAAAAGGAAGAAAAGGGCTTTTTTTTTTTTACTATTTCACACTCTTTGTTCTCCTACTAATTAAAGGAAGAGGTATGGGGTGGAAACTATCTCCTTCTGTAGATTACTTCCACAGAGATAAAGAGAATGATCTGGTGAATTAATCTATCCATCCATCCATCCATCCACCTCACCTTCCTTCCCTTGCAGGAAGACTGTTCACTATACAAAGAGCTGGAAACTTATTTGTGCTCTTTTTATTTTCAAACCATCAGATTTTTAAGGAACCTAGAAAATGCCTGTTCTTCTTGCTGATGTGCCAAATGTCTCCCAGAGAGAGATATTGTTCCTAGAGACTTTAAAGGAGCCAGTGTCGTGGCTGCTTCTGAAGAAACCTGTCTTGGACTCTGAAGATTTTTGTAATGATTGCACAGTTGCTAATATCTCATTTGTGAGCAAAGTGCTTCAGCATGGCTATGCAATTCCAAGCACTCTTGAATGAGATAGGTCATTCTGGGTTCATTTCAATCAAGCTCAGTTTTTGTAGAGAACCTGCCTTAGTCACTCATTCAGATGATCTGTGACACCTAGGTGACAAATGGAGTGTAATCCGTCTTGATTTTCTTGGATCTCTTGCCATTTCAGCGCAAGTATCTATGATGTTTCTCTGGATAGACTGCTTGAATTGGCAGCATCTTAGAGTGGTTTAATCCCATTTAATGCTAAGTTTCAGCAGATGGTTGTGGGGACAGCTCTCCTTTTTAACCTCTACACAGCACATTCCAATTACCTTCCACTGCTCTGTTGGAGAAACTTTAAGCCTCACTTTACCCTGATGAACTTAAATTTCCAATGAGAGTATGCATCTGTGTGTTCATTTGTATGTGCAGTCCTTGGTCTCCCAGCTGACACAAAAAAAGTTTGTATACCCCTGATGGAAATGGTTAGTTTTTGATTAGTTAAGTGGACATTATATCTCAGAGAAAGGATATTTAGAAGATAAACAGAAGAAGCTACATTACAGTGGTGCCTCGCTTAACGATGTTAATTGGTTCCAAAAAACATCGCTATGGGAAAACATCGCTAAGCGAAACACCATTTCCCATAGGAATGCATTGAAAACCAGTTAATCCGTTCCAATGGGAACGGATTGCAGTCCTTAAGCGAAAATCCCCATAGGAAACATCGCTAAGCAATACAATGTTTCCCCCATTGGAATGCATTGAAATCTTTTCAATGGTTTTGCAATGTCCGTTTTTGCAATTTTAAGTGTGTCTTAAAAAGTTCAAAAATGGTTCTAAAACATGTGCAAACTTAATTTGGCTTTGATCGGACTCTTTGTTAATTTTTGGTGAATTTTTTTCTCCCCCCATTGGAAAGCATTGAATTGCAGGTTTGACAGCTGTCAAACTTTGGTTCAATGCATTTCAATGGGGGGGGGGAAATTCACCAAAAATTAACGAAGAGTCAGATCAAAGCCAAATTAAGTTTGCACATGTTTTAGAAGGTGCACTAACGATTCCAAGCATTTAAACTGTTTTTGAACCTTTTAAGGCACTTTAAAAATAGTGAAAACGGACCTGTCAAAAGCTATTTTTAAAGTGTCTTAAAATGTTTGAAACCTGTTTTAAATGCTTGGATTCGTTAGATCACCTTCTAAAACGTGTGCAGACTTAATTTGGCTTGAATCTGTAGCCACCCAGCCTAATATTCTCCCACCTGAGCGAAATTGCCAATGTAGGGACGGGGACATGTGGTCCTCTAGAAATGCTTGGATTGCAGTTTAGTTGTCGGATACAATCTGGAGAGACAGATGCTCAAATTTAGGCACCACAGTTATTATAGAGTGTGACTATTACTTTGCTATGTGAATCACTGTTAACGAAACTTTAGAATTTCGCTGCAGATTTGGGGCAATATAGAATAAAAGAACTGCTAGAGAGATCAAAGGTACTGTGAGGGAAGGATTAATAAAAACTTATGTTAAGGAATAATTTTTTCATTCTTTACTTTTTGTGTTCTCTCGATTCATTTGAAGATCTGGCATTCTTCGTTTGGAAAAAGTTTTGCTGTGAAATCAAAATCATATATAATTTTGTTTATAAAATTATATGGGAATTGATGGTTGCATTTTAAATGCCTAAAGAAAAAGATTGAATAATGGAAACAATTGAGTATTGTTTTTTACTGCTGTTGATTCAGCAAGCAATCTAACTCCAGCCACTTCTAATCTCTTCAAGAATCTTTTTAATTTTATTATGACTTGAAATTGTCTCACTGAAGAGATTGAATTGAATTTACTTCAGTTGAATTTCTTCTGAAGGCCGGATCATCTGTTGTGGGTAAATAACGTGATACAGATATTGTAAGTACAAACCTTGTTGGCCAAAAGAAAGACAAAATATCCTTTGCATCAGCCTTTCCCCATTGGTGTCATCCATGCCGGCTGGTAATGATAGAAGTGGAAGTCTTAACATACCAGGAAGGGAGCTGTCTGGAAGAAGCTGATCTGTTTGAAGGAAAACTAGTTCAGGCCATTTTCTTGATTCTTAGATATATTTTTCTGAATAGCCATGCATGAGGAATTGTCTCCCAGTTTCCCATCTATAGCTGGAGCCAGTCAGGAACTATCTTGGTGCCAGTGTAGACATGCCTCACAAAAAACATTGATCCTTATAAGCATTTTGTATCTGTCCCATTTCATTGAAACAGACTTATCTCATGTTCCTGGTCAGATAGTCCATTGACTAAGTGAGGTGCCCCTGGCATTGTGTTGCTGTGCATGTGACACTTAATTTAAGCAGCAAGAACAATTTAAAAAGATGTGAATATTTGCACAATATTTATTTATTTATTTATTTATTTATTTATTTTATTTATATGCCGCCCACTCTACCCAGAGGTCTCTGGGCGGCTTACAATAATTAAAATTCAATACAATAAGATGATTAAAATACAATTATAATACAATTAAAATACAATTAAAATTGCCATCATCAGGACCCACAGTTGTTATTTCAATTAAAAGCCTTCTGGAACAGGAAGGTTTTGACCTGGCGCCGAAATGTCATCAACGTCGGCGCCAGACGGATTTCAGTTGGGAGGGCGTTCCATAGTCTGGGGGCAGCTGCCGAAAAGGCCCTTTGTCTACAAGCCATCCCTCTTACCTCTTTGAGGGATGGCTCTTTCAAAAGGGCCCCCTGGCTAGATCTTAACTGCCGGGTAGGCTCATATGGAAGGAGGCGGTCCTTCAAGTATCCAGGGCCCAAGCCGTTTAGGGCTTTATATGTCAAAACAAGCACTTTGAATTGGGCTCGGGCAGCAACTGGTAACCAATGTAAATTGAACAGAATTGGCTTGATGTGATCTCTAGCGGCTCCACCACTCACCAGCCGCGCAGCTCGATTCTGGACCAGTTGCAGTCGCCGGACCGTCTTCAAAGGCAGCCCCACATAGAGCGCATTGCAATAATCTATACGAGATGTTACCAGTGCGTGTATAACTGTCATGAGACTCCGCTCGTCCAGGTAGGGCCGCAGCTGGTATAATTTCCGCAGCTGAAGGAAGGCGCCTCTGGCCACCGAGTCCACCTGGGCTTCCAAAGTTAGACTGGGGTCCAGGAGCACCCCCAGGCTGCGGACCCTGTCCCTTAGGGGGAGTGTAACCCCATTCAGGGCAGGGAAATGGCCCTCCAACCTGTCCGGCGAAGCACCCACTAACAGCACTTCCGTCTTGTCTGGATTGAGTTTCAATTTATTAACCCTCATCCAGTCCATTATCAGGTCCAGACACGAGTTCAGCACAGAAACCGCCTCACCTGGATTGGTGGAAAACGAGAGGTAGAGCTGAGTGTCGTCAGCATATTGCTGACTCCTCAGCCCAAACCTCCTGATGACCTCTCCCAGCGGTTTCATGTAGATGTTAAACAGCATGGGGGACAGTATCGAGCCCTGAGGAACCCCATGACATAAATGCCATGGGGCAGAGCAACTGTCCCCCAGCACCACCTTCTGGACACGGTCAGCTAGGAAGGAGCGGAACCACCGTAAAACAGTGCCCCCAACTCCTAACCCAGCCAGCCTATCCAGAAGGACACCATGGTCGATGGTGTCGAAAGCTGCTGAGAGGTCCAGGAGTATCAACAGGGTCACACTCCCCTGTCTCTCTCCCGGCAAAGGTCATCATACAGGGCGACCAAGGCTGTCTCTGTACCAAAACCCGGCCTGAAACCCGATTGAAATGGATCCAGAAAATCCGTTTCATCCAGCAGCGCCTGGAGTTGCCCGGCCACAACCCGCTCCAACACCTTGCCCAAATAAGGGAGGTTCGCCACTGGTCGGTAGTTGACCACCAGCCTTGGGTCCAGGTTAGGCTTTACCTTAGATTTTATGAGGTTTACATGATAACATCTGCATAAAATCAATGTTATGATTGTATAATTCATGAAAACGTGATAGATACCAGCAGAAGACAGTGACTCCACCTACAAGGCAATTGTGTGACACTTAATAGAACATTCCTCATTCTTACTGCTTACAGTTACAATTCAAATTAACTAATGGGCAGTTCTTATAAAGAAATCATTTCCTGCCTCCAACCACATTCTACTGTGTTAATGTGGAATTGTTTAACTTGCAGTATTTCTGTAAAAAGATTTTTAGCAGCTTCGCCTCTGTAAACTTCCTGCCCCTTTAGAAGGAGTAACCTCTGCTGCAAAGAAAAGGGAAAATTCAGTGTCCCAAGAATATTATCATACCTTTTCTAGGATAACCTTAAAAGATAATAACCTTACAGCATGGTACTTTAACACCTATTACTCCTAAATCTTAAATGTCAAGGGCAACAACAGGGCCTTATTTTAGGGATTTAGTCTTCAGCATGGTTTGAGGCAGTCTTACCAAAAACATTTTGCTTTCTACAAATCAAGTGTATCTTCCCACAAAGTGCACCTGGTGCTCAGTGATCCTAAGTGCGGAAGTCTGAGGTTTCCTTTGCTATTTCAGTATAACATCAGGCAGTAAGTAAACACTTGGGGGGATATTTTTAGAAGAAAGCTTAAATGAATGTTAGAGCAGATATAATCAAGTAGCTGTTGGTGCTCTGCAGTAATGAGAATTAGCCAAATGGTGGCTAGTTCGTTTTATATTGTTGATGACATTAGTGCATATTTTATGTATCTTTTTACATATAGTGAAATTGGATTTTTTTAAAAATATAAAATCCATGTTCCATAAGGACAGTAAAAGATTTTTGTTTTGTTCATCTTGGAAGGACTGGGTTTTTATTAATATTTTTTTAAAAATATATTTTACATTTCTGTCAATACACAGATTTTAAAGTTATAATAACTGCTGCCTTTTTGCATGGGCCCTTAAAAGGGGGAAGCACTGCATGGATTGTTTGCAACTTTCTTAACATTCAGTCTGCCCTGAGCTTATTGTGTACATGTTTTATTATTCACAAAAGGGAAAAAGCAATTAGAGACATTTGATATTTTGTGCAAATTATGATGGGGGGAAAAAGTAGTGGTTACCATATCATGCTGAAGGAAAGATCTCTTATTAGTCTTGGAGGTTGTCTCTCATCTCAAAAAACTTGTCTTGACTATAAATGAGAAGTGGATGATATTTTTTCATATTTCAGCTGAGTATGTGAAGAGTTAACAGAGGAATTCCCCTCCCTGTGCTTGTATTTATTTTATCAGTTACACAACTTTATGCTTCCTTATGCATATCTGTGATGTTTACCACGTGGCCCCTGCTTGTTTCACCAAACAAAGAGCTCACACTATGTCGTCCCACCAGCTGACACCAATTGTGACATTCCTTTGATGCACCTAGGTGTTGTGTCTTCACAAAGGGGTCAGTCTTCTCTTTCCTTCACTGCCACCAGTGGATTTCCTTTATCCATAATATAAAAAGACTTTTGTCAAACACTTGTCTGGTAACTGCCAACAGAACTTATTTATTGAAGTGTATCAAATTTAATAATAATCACAGATGTTCTTCAGATACTCATTGTACACAATCAAATCATTAAAATACCATATATCTTGCCACATAACCAATCACCCCCTGCTCTATCTATTTATCTTGACCAGCTTATTTCTATTAGTATCTGTTTCTTCTTTCTCTTCTCTCACTATCTCTCTGACTATCTGACTATCTCTCTGCAAATTCTATCTCTCTTATCTTTCTCTTATCCTATTGCTTATATATCTGCTGACTCCACCCCTTCAATCCTATCATAGGCTCATGCAAATGAGATCCTGACTATGAGTGACCGGAGTGACGTGGGGCAATCATCACAATATCTTTCTCCACACATTTCTAGCCATGAAATTTATTTATTTATTTATTTATTTATTTATTTATTTATTTATTTATTTATTTATTTATTTATTTATTTATTTATTTCCCGCCCATCTAGTATATTGTACCGCTCTGGGTGACATTTATGTCTTTGAATATATTTCTAAAAAGGGAAAACAGTGGGAATGTCTTTGACATCCTTGTAGCCTAATAATCTTCTGTACCCTTCAAAGCAAGTAGAAACTTTAATCGTTGGCATGAAGAAATAAGAAACAATTCTTATTTTGTCAGTTTAATTCTTCCCTGTGTGATCCGTTCCAGAGCTTTCTTATTTCATTATCTTTTGACAAAGGCTGTCTAATAAAACAGCACTGCATGTTTGCAGAATCTGTGATAGTAACCGTTATAAACCTTGATTTACAGCTGTTATCTGGAGCAACAACTTTGTTTTGGGTTCTCTGTTTTCTTCTAATATGAGGAAGGGAATCCCACCTTTTTTCAGTAACATACCTATATCTTCTCTCTTAGATCACTCAGAGTGCAGTATGTCCTCTTATATGAATTGCAAAACACCTTTCCAAATCTTGTTACCCAAAGAACTGTCAGTGCTATTGTTGACACATAATTACTCTATGGAAAGAACATCACTTGGTCATGTTGCTACATCCTCTTTTTGATTTTCCTTCATCCATGGTCTGAGTTTTTGGCAGCATAAACAGATAGAAGGCTGAAGTTATTTTATAGAGTGTTATCGTAAAATTAAGTAATCATACAAAGAAGCCTATAATTATCTCAGCTTTGGTCTTTTATTTTTCCCTTATCGTTTTCTCCTGTCCCTTCTGCAGGTTCATAGCACTATTCTCCGGAATCCAGAGTGGGCTTTTCACTGAAAAGCTCACAAAACATTGAACCTTGTGTTCAGTTGCTGAAAAGAGTTTTTATTATTGTACCCAGACCTCCAGAATAGGCCCATGCATAATGGAGAAATCAACATGAGTCTTTCCCTCAGTGGTTTTCAGCTGCCTTGATCCATTTAATCAGATAAAACAGCATTTGGTTTCCAGCCAGCCTCTTTTCTAAATAGGTTGGACTGTGCCCAGCTGACCTTTTGCTGTTTCCACTGATCATTAAAACTGAATAGATCTTTTAATGTCATCTGTACAGTATTGTGTCGATTCATTTAATATTGAATTCTATATTTTATAGATATAAGTCTCCCTGATTTTTTTGTTATATCAAGGTGAGTTAGAAAGGTTGCTGCTATGATCCTAGTACAATTACTAGATTTTGTTTAATTTATTTATTAGAAGTATTTTATAATTTCTATTAAAATAAAGTGCTGTTTGAAAGGAAATATTAGGGAAATTAATTGTGAATTGCTTCAAAATGGATGCATGCTTGTCTGTTTTGCATTCAGGCCATTTCACATCAGCAGGATTCAGGTTTCTTATATCTGATTCATAGGCATCATCCTTGTCCCGATTTATAGCCTAGTTATGTCATCTTTCTTACCAGTAAAATGACATTCATGTTGCATTGCTTATCCTGACTTTGAGGATTCATGCTTGTAAAGGAGCTTTATGATCTGATTCTGTAATCTATCTAACGCGGCTCACGCTTTGTTCTCATTTGCACAAAGACGCTTTCCTTTTTGACAACCTGTCCGTCAGTCTGCATGTTTCATTCTTGTTAGTTTGTACTAATGACGTAAGAGATTCAGCAGGAAGAAAAGGCAGATAAAAATAAGAACAAGAAGAACATGTGATAGGATGTATTCCCCACAACTTTATTGCTCACAGTTTAGGTGGACATTGGCACAGCTTAGAGCATGGAATCACTCTTCAGTTAACTTGGTTGCCATCCAATGCCCAGTGTAGCCCACTTACTGGGAAAACCAACTGGGGTGTTGGAGCTGGGATCCCATGGTTGAGTGAACAGCAACTGTGTGTAGTTTCCTCCCCAGCATGTCAGCCAGTTAGTTGAACTATTCCAGAGGACCATTGTCTGTAGCTTTCCATATGATAAGCCCTTTTGAAGACCACATGAGCTTACCTGTTCCCCTAGAAGTGGGTCTGACCCAAGTCACACCTTAGAGTTGTGACAAGAGTACTGTCTACATGATACACAAGGCAAGGCCCAAACTAATTGTTTGTTTGTTTGTGTTTGTTTCATTTATACCCCGCCCATCTGGTCTTGCGACCACTCTAGGCGGCTTCCAGATACTTAAATAAAAACAACAAATATACACAAAAATCCACTAGTAAATTAATAGATTATACAAGATGGCAAAGGTAGAGAAGAAAAAGGTAATCAAGGGTTGACTGGAGGGAAGGCCTGTACAAACATCCATGTTTTCAGTTGGTTTTTGAATATACCCAGTGAAGGGGCCGCACGAATCACCAGAGGGAGGTTGTTCCAGAGGCGAGGAGCCACCGCTGAGAAGGCCTGGTTTCTAGTTCTTTCCTTCCGGGCCTCTCTCAGCGTCAGGCTCCTCAGCCTCACTTTCTGACTCGCGTGGGCGATACGGGTAGACCTTGCCATCTGAAAATTCCATGAGCATGAACTCAATGAGCAAAGGCCACTTGTGCTCTGAGGTAAATTTTCTCCCCAGACCCATCAGCTGCTGGCTAACATATGCTAAGGGCAATGTTACAAAATAGCACTTGAAGGAGGATAAGAAGAAATCCAAAGATTCAAGCTTCTTTATCTTCTTTAGCCTTAATTTAAAAAGAAAAAAGTTGCCCCTATACTTTCTGGTTATTGGAGTTTTTTGGGGGGTCGTCTTTTTTAGATAGGCAGTTTGACTGCAAGTCTCAGTTCCCTCTGTGCCCAGGAGGGCCTGGTTCCAGCTTGTTGATCAGTCACCCACACTGTCTAATGATGCTGTCCTGGGCATGGAGGACGCTGGGATTTGTAGTCTCACCACCTATTAAGCTATATACAGGATGCTTCCCAAAGAACTATGACATCCAGGAAGCACTGCAGCAGCTTTCTTTCCTAAAATATTGGATAAAGCAGCCAATTTGGTGAGAGCGTAGCAGCTTTGGCAGTAAATAACCCAATAGCCTTTCATTTTAGAAAGCAAAATTGATATGTCTGCAGATTTGTGTTTGTGGGCTGCAACTTTCAGAATTCTGCCTAGAGAATTTTGGAAGAGTTATGTGGGTTGCAGTCCAAAAATATGAAAGAGCATATCCCTACTGGTTGTTTGAGGGCAGCACTTCCCATTGCTGTGAGCAGCAATTTGACCCCCAAAAATAAGTCCATGGTACCATGGAGAAGATCCATATTCCTTTGCTTTTCAGCTCACACCCTGCAAGGTACAAACTGTAATCCCAGGCAAGTGGGAGGGGTAGGATTTAAGTTGGTTCTGCAATCCCCTCTGTTCATGTGGTTACTATTCAATCATTTATTTCATTTCTGTTCCATCTTTGACTTATCTGACTTTCCTGTAGAACTCGGTTAGAACTCTGCCAATTGTTAAGAATGCTCTGGCTTGCACAGGCTTTGTCCCTGGATCCAGCTTGTCTAAGGGCAGCACAGTTCTATCCCAGGCATGCCCTTTGAGGTATATACATTCAAGCCCAGGTCAGGACATCTAGTGAGAATGATGGAATCCCAGGTCTCTTCTGTTGCTGCACATTGTGGGCAAAGTTAAGACATGATTCCGCCTCCTGCCATGCATTCAGTCAAGCAACTTTATCCAGCCAGCTCTCTGCAGTGCAAAACAGCTTGATGCAGTCATTCAGGATCATGTTAGGTTGCTGTTTTGATCTTGATATACAGTTTTGGCATAGAGAAGACTTACAGTGTTTTTCTTCATGTTTTGTATTGAGATTCAGGTTTCTTAGATCTGTATGAATAAAAAGTGGCCTCCTCTACCTGGCCCAAACTAAGGTGAACCCTTTTGTCCATTGCAGGGGTAGGGGAACCTGGATTACATATGTTTTAACCTATAGCAGCATAGCCAAAGGCAAAGTTATGTAGGAGTTGTAATCCCAAAAATTAAGAGAGCCAAAGTTTTCCTACCCATGAGATATAGTATGAGATAATGGAAAGATGAAGTATCTAATTCCCACATGTGTTATTGATTTTTTTTCTGATCAAGTGTACTATTAATTTTTAGTACTATTTACTAGTTTAAGTGTACTGTCTCCTTTAAAAAAATCAGGAGCGGCTTAATGAGAAGTAGATTGCTGACAAATAAATATGTATACTTCAATTCCCTTTGAACGTTTCCTATCTAATGAAATTCATTGACTATTACAATGATACTTAATTAAAGTGTCATCCCAAGTGTGTTGTTCATATTTAATTTACTTGAAAGAGATTTCAAACTGTGCATGACTTTTTCCCCCCTTCACAGCTAAATTAAGAAATCTTATACCAGGCTAATGTAAACAACATGTTTAGTAATTTAGGTTCAGGAGACTGTTATATAGGATCAGACTATGAAACAGCATGTTAGCAAATCCTGAGGTGATCCAGTGAATGTTTTAATATTATTAATAAAGAGGCTTATAGGTAGACAGTGTGGGTTTAGGAGCCAGTGATCTCCAGGGCTTGGCAATTACTAGTTAGAAATAGTGAGAATTAATTCCTTTTTTCAATAACTAAGAAATATCTGTAGTAGATAATACTAATCCCTTTGTTTTGTATTTTCAACTTTAAAGGTTAGTTTGTACTTACTGCAACTTAGCCTCACTAAATTTTGAAGTAGAGTGGTTCATACTGCTGTCTTGTGTCTAGTTGGATACTGAAGTAATAAAGAGATGGGATAAGAGTGTGCTTTGTATCTTATGCCAGCATTCAGATGATTATAATAATAAAAATAAAGCTTTTACTAGATTTGGAAAAAAATGAGTAGTAGAGAGTTACTTTTGAGAAAGACCGAGAATACCAACTAACTATTTTTGGGACTGGGATGAATTACTTTTTGAAACAGTAATGAATTACTTTTAAAAATAACTTTTTGAGGTTTGAAGCTAACTATAATACAGCTTTGTATAGTTTCACTCTCATATGGATGCATCGTAAAATTTGCACTATATGAGTTTTGGATTCTGGGATTTCCAAGGCTTTGAAAGTTAACAGTAGGGTGAGAATTACAGTTAAATTGGTCTATTTTCTACTTCCCAAGCCCACTGAGAATTCCATTCCACCCACAGGGCTAACCTGTGAATAACCCAAGTATATCACTTCTCGCTAGCATACTTTAGTGAAAACTGTTCACTTTTTTTGTCCCAAAATTACATTAGCTAGGACAAAAGAGTATCTCAAAGGGCAAAATGTAGTAGGTTTATTGAGAGATTTTGTTTTGATCCCAGCCATTGTTTTATCTGTAAAAACAAAACATGACAAGTACCTGAAATCTTGTAACAATGGATATAATAATTCAAATGAAAGTGTGGTCTCGTAGGTATAATTCTGTATGAATTCTGCATTGGAATGTGAGCCCGGAGAACTGAAATATCTTGTATAATGATATATATGGTTAAAAGACCCAGGAATTGTATCAATAATTATATCAATTTTCTACAGTCACAGTGTAATTTTTTCTTTCAGGAAGAAAGAGAGAAAGAGCTATACTAGTCACAGAATTATTGCAGCAAGACTTTGATTTTAGCCAAAAGTGTAAAATGTAGGACATTTCAAACATAATCAAATATCACTGGCTTGGAATCTGTTTATAGCAGCAAGAATAAATCTGGGCTGCTAAGTATTTTTCAGGTTAATTAGAGTGGTTTACTAAGGTGTGGAATATCATACAAAGAGATGGGGGGGGGGAATTTAACCTAGTAATTAGATAGGAAAAGTTTGCTTTTTGAACTGTCTGGAATATTTTAGGATGAGATACAGTAGCATGCACTGCCTTTCAGAAAGAAAATCAAGTGCAATAATGTATTCTTGATTTAAAATAAAATAAAAAGTAGTAATAGGATAGCCCCTATTCCTAGCTTTGGAGTCTTAGCTGTTGGTAGTTCTTTTTGAATTAATTCCACAGTACCTAAATGTTGAGAACTCACAGTACTTTGTTGGAAAGAATGCAGTTGGGCTTAATGTGTGAAGGCTGGGTCTACAGGGGAGCATTCATAACTCAGCCATTTGGACCTAATGCTGAAGAGTAAGAAACCTTCATTTCTGTTTTTACCTGACCACAATTTATTATTATTCAGAGAAGGTATGGAGGTTCAGGCTAATATATATAATATAATGCATAATTTAGTGTTACATCTATACCATGTCTTCATCATTTCTCTCCACTGTAGCCTTAACCCAGTTTTCTGAGGATTCACCCTACTGTGGGGAAGACTACACTGAGGGACCCCTTCCCATGGTTCTAAACTTTTTATGTTGCCCAAGTAGCTCCTATGCTACTGAAGTAATTGTGACTGCAGCACAGCATCTAGTTGGCATAGTAGCTAACAGCAGCAAATTGTCTGATTTCATATTACTCAATATAGTCTCCTCTTCCTGCCTCAAACTTCATCAGCTATCTATCTGCACTCTGTCTTTTGCATCTTCAAATTGTTATTCGTCTCTCAGATTTAGTGGCATTATAATGGCATGTCATTGCTTCATATAATATGAACTGGAATGCCAGATGAAATTGTGAAAATCATAAATCACTGATATTTTTAGATTAGTGAGCAATATTTTTTAAATGTCAATGCACAAGGTTCTGCCTCCCCACTTAACTGTGCACACAACCTGCGTCATGAAACAGGCTGTGCCTTTGAGCTGTACTTGCTGGATTGCTTCCATTGCTGCCCATAACATCTTGCAGATAAAAGATTCAACTTCTCCTTGATCACAGTTGTAATACTATGCAAATTTAGTCAGGAGTAAGCTGCATAGTACGGTTTACTGCTAACCCCACCCCCCATAATATAGAATCTCTGGCTGCAGTTGAGAAAAAGTTACAGTAAATCTAGAACAAACAAGGACTACTGTATAGCAATCTGCAGTGGATCTCTGTCCTTGGAACAGGACCCTATATTCCCTTACACTAATAAAAAAAGATTGATACACGTAACACAAATATGCAGTGGAGAGACTGCTGAAGAAGTGTAATGTGTTGCTTTCCACGCATTCATTTGAGTCACAGAGAGGTATCTACTCACCTTACTTATTCTTCTGAAGTCAGCAGACTTAAGAAGAATAGGTGCAAAGTGCAACTGTAGCCCCACTTTCTTTACTCTGGGAAATAACTTTCAGATATGAAATAGTGATGGGTAAAAGCTTCTTGGTTCTGTTCAAAAATTGGCTGTATTAATATAAACTCTTTTGCAGCAGCAAAAAGTAAGTTATCTTGAGAGTATACAGCAAGGATCTATCCTTTATACACCCTTCTGTAAATTCCCTCAAACTTAAGAGGCAAATATATGCAGTAAAAGTTTAATTAACTTATTGGGCCACAGATAAACTTCTTAGGGAACTGATGTTTCATTCATAGTGGTGCCACTGAAATGAAGATATTTTCCAAAGGATTTTGAAATCTGACATGAGTTTGCTAAATAGAGGTTGATGGTAATTTCTTACAGATTTCCTCCATGGGCAGAAGGTTCAATGAGATGCCCTTTAAGGTTCCATGGGGACCTGTTCCTCAGAGTTGAACAGTACTACCTCTTGGCACTAACAGCTTTTGACCCTGCCAAAATTAGGTCCTTAGATCCTCTCCAATTTTCACAAGCTGTGTTTTGGGAATGATTTTTTCCCCCTCCATGTGAACGTCGAGCAAAAATATACAAAAGGAAATAAACAACAATGGGAGGGACTGACAAGAATTTAAGTTACAGTACAGTGTCATGCCATCAACATGTAAATATTGCTGTTTTTAAGAGTTAGCCAGAAATAATATGTTGGGAAAACATATTGATCCTGAAAAACTAAATTAGAGAGAACAGCTGTCAGTTTAGGGTAGTATCAGTTGGTAATCAGTCTTCCCAAAGCCAATGGGCTGGTTCAGTGGGTTGGAATATGGAGTCAGGTTGGGAGTTTGATTCCCCACTGTGCCTCCAGGAAGAAGAGACAGCCTGTGTATTCGTAGGAAAGTTACACAGCCCCAGAATGCCCCAGAAGAATGGAATGGCAAACCATTTCTGAGTACTTTACACTCAGGAGACCCTGGTAAGGGTTGCTATAAATTGGAATCAACTTGATGGCATAATATTATTATGATCAATGTTCCCAAACATATAGTATGTCTCTAGATGTTTCATCCTGCAACTCCCATCAGTCTCAGCCAGTGTGTCCAGTTGGAAATTATAAGCTAGTACATCTGTAAACAACTAGACTGAAGAATGCTGGCTAAAAATAAGCATTGTACCAGCTGTTACAACTTTAAAGTATTCATTAATACAGTCGTGTGAAAAAGAAAGTACACCCTCTTTGAATTCTGTGGTTTCACATATCAGACATAATAAAAATTATCTGGTCCTTAGCAGGTCTAAAAATTAGGTAAAAACAATCTCAGATGAATAACAACACATGACATATTATCAACACAAGTCATGATTTATTTTTTACAAAAATAAAGCCAAATTGAAGAAGCGGTGAATAAAAAATAAAGTACATTTTATGATTCTATAGTTTGTAGAACCATCTGTAGCTGCAATAATTTGAAGTAGTAAGTTTCTGTATGACTTTATTAGTCTCTCATATTGTTGTGGTGGAATTCTGGCCAACTCCTCTTTACAATGTTGCTTCAATTCATTGAGGTTTGCAGATATTTGTTTATGCACAGCTCTAATAAGGTCCCACCACGTATTTCAATTGAGTTTATGTCTGAACTTTGACTGGGCCATTGCAACACCTTGATTGTTTTTCAGTCATTCTATTGCAGATTTGCTGGCGTGTTTGGGATTATTGTCCTGTTGCATGACCTAATTTCAGCCAAGCTTTAGCTGCCGGACAGATGGTCTCATATTTGACTCTAGAATACTTTGGTATACAGAGTTCATGGTCGATTCAGTGACTTGCAAGGTCATTCATACATGGCTGCTTAATTTTGGCTTAATTTTTTGTAAAATAAATGAATGAGTGCTAATTAATAATCAATGTAATTTCCTTGCTTTCAGAATGGACTTAATGCTCTCCATTTGGCTGCCAAAGAAGGCCATGTGGGACTTGTTCAAGAATTGCTGGAAAGAGGATCTGCAGTGGATTCTGCTACCAAGGTACTGTATTCAAATACACACACACACACACACACACACACAGAGAGAGAGAGAGAAAAAATGTGATAGATCTAGATAAGTCATCTATATCTCATCTGTGCATAAAAATACAAATGACAATGTTTCTGAAATGGTTTCATCCAATTGTCACATCACAATACACTTGCATTCCTTCTTACTCATCCTCATGAATCCTATATCTGTGTTTTGTAAGAATGCAGATGCACAGCTTTTGTGGAGCTGTGTGAGCATGACTCAACTTGCACATAAAGACCACATTTGCATGTTACATTAAGCTAGGATTTTGTGTGGTGATGATGAACTTCTGTTGGTCTACAATTCAGTTTGAACATTTGATAGCTTCTCGCTGCATAGAAACCAGTAACATTTCTGAGCTCTGGAAAGGAATGGGAGATACAGGAGACATTTGTTTCGCTTGAGTTTGTCCCTGTATACCTGACTCCTGATTTATCATTAGGGTGATCATGATTACTTTGTACATCCATTTGATTGAATATAGGTGCTGTAGTAGATTCAGAGCTATCTTGTAAAGGAAGGGGAAGCTGTTGCACCTTTATATGATGCACTTATATTTATGTTTTAAACAAAGTTGTTTATTAGTTTGAATCCTTTTTCACAGTTGTGAATGAAATACATGCATACATGTTTTTCTGTTTTACAAACAGAAAGGGAATACTGCATTACACATTGCATCCCTGGCTGGACAAGCTGAAGTTGTCAAAGTTCTAGTTAAAGAAGGAGCCAATATTAATGCACAATCTCAGGTAAGGGGGCATTTTCTCTTTAACCAGATTATGTTGTATAGCGTTTCAAATGCAATTTGAAAATGTACAGTAGGTCTATGCTTAATGCAGATGGCCAACTACCTGAATTTAGCCCTACTAAATGGGTACATTGAGGGGGACAGGCCAGGGGAGTATACACACCAATGGTGGCCTCAACCATTGATTACATTATGGTCTCCAAGGATCTGGCAAGCTTAATATGCAACTTCAGGGTGGAATGCCGCCCTGAGAATGATCACTTCCCTTTGTCTGTATCAATCAATGCTACAGTGTTTGCAGATAGCAAATTGGCCTTCCTGTGGACAGCTGAAATAAGAGCTGCCTGACTGAAGTGGTCCACAGAAATGGCCACTCTTACAAGACAGTTACTGTTAACTGGGCACACAACATTTGATCGTGTATCTTTACAAATTAGCATACTGAACAGTTGATTCTAGTACAGACCTGGGCCGGTCGTCGCTCCAGTCTGGTGTTCAAGCACTTGTTCAAGCCCAAGACAGACTGGATTTCTCTCACTAAACAAGCTGAACATCAAAACCATTTAGAGCTTTTTGTCTAAAGTTGATCAGTTGCATATCTTTAACATACAGCAAAAAAAACCTCTTTAGTGTTTGTGAAGACTACCGAATTTAAAATAAAACAATCATAACATCACTGTTTCATTTTATTTTTTAAGTAATGTTGGTTTGGCTCCCGAACACAGTTCAGATTTTTCATGTGGGCCCCTATAGAAATTAATTGTCCACCCCTGTTCTAGTAGGTAAGAAGAAACTGATTCTTCTGGCCAGTGATTTTTAAATATGCTGCTACGAAAGCACATTTGGCATTTTCTTGCAGAATTGAAAGCTGATTTTGAAATCCAAGAACAACTCAGTGTATACTGAGGAATGTATACAGTAGATCCACCAAGATGGCTGTCTGTATAAATCCTGTTAAAATGGAATAGATTGGTGCAAGAACATCAGTCAGATCAATACAGCTCGCTCAGGAGAATTCCCATCTTTCAGTCTTTTTGCTTAAAGTCCTGCCAATGTTTACAACATGGATTTTCACCACATGAAAACACAGCCATTGTGCAAGCAGTGATTTCTGTGTGTGTGTGTGTGGGCGGGGAATCTATCCTCTGTTTGCCAGTGGCAATGCCTTCATAAATGGCATGATTCTATCCTACCTTCCTGACCAGAATTCCCCATCAGTAGAACCTCAGAAGGAGGTTGGCATTGGTCTTTTGTTTAGCAAAAGTTAAATGTAGTTTTCAATAATGTAAAGTCTTGTGGTTGTTGTGGGTTTTTCGGGCTCTCTGGCTGTGTTCCGAAGGTTGTTCTTCCTAATGTTTCGCCAGTCTCTGTGGCCGGCATCTTCAGAGGACAGCACTGTAAAGTCTCAGTCAAGGTCAGAGTGTAATACAGTATTAATGAACAATAGTTATTCATAAGCTCTTAAAGCAGTATTCTTTCTTTTCTTTTTTCCCCCCTTTCTTTCTTCTTTCTTTAAAACAAAAAATGTGGATGCAAATGCTGCAGTATCTCTGCCAGGAGTCTTTGATCTATTTTAGTAGCTGCTGACTCACACCAGCAAACAGAAGATGCTTTAGAAAGGGAAAGTGCACAAGTGAATTTCCAAATGACAAAATAAAAGGGCATCTGTACTCAGATAGAAATTTTTGATCTGTGTGTTGTAAATCTGGAGTTCATGACACTAAAGGCCCTCAAGCTGTATGTAGATAACGTTATTTGGACTGTATCTGTGTATGAAATTCCTCCAACCACGAACATCTATAGAATGTACAAACATTTTACCCCCAGATTGAAAGCATACCCCCAGATTCAAAAGAATTCAGATTGTTGCTTCACTGTTGATGATGTTGTACTTAGTCAGTTGGCTATAAGATATGTATACCAGAGCTTGTAAAAGTTATCACAAGCATTATGGACATTTTTAAAAGTTCCAATGGATTTCTATTTAATTTTACTATTATTTGTAGATGGATCTGCAGTACTGTGTTTTTTCTTATTTCACCCTCCCACATGAGCCATACCTCCTCACATTATCCACAACCCTAAAGTACTCTTAGGTACATACTGTTCATATGTACTACTCTCATGCTTATACAAGTTGACCTTTGATATTAATATTATCAAAGTTTATATTTGATATTTGTTGACTTTTGAAACTTGAATACTTCCCAGCCCAAACTTTTTCTTTTTCTCTCTCTCCTTTTCTCTCCATCTACCTTTTTAAAATGTGTAAGCTGTTTTAAAGTATTTGACTAGTTGGAATATTCATAAGCATTCCTGGGCACTTCATCACTAGCTTCACTAATGGTCAGGAGGGGTTCATTTCAGTCAACTGTAGCCTTAGTACTTATATCAAAAAAATGATAGGGATTCAAATGCAGCCCATGTCAATGTTATCTCTCCTTCTTTTATGGAGTTTATCTTCTTTGAGGGGTTCATTGATATCAGTACTATGTTTCTGCAAATGTATGTGTCCTCTGGTTCATGATACTTCATTAATATCTGTGTAATCTCAGCAAATGCATTAAAAGATTGTCTAAAGTTTACATAAATTTTACATAGAGTTGCTTTAAATTAAGTGCGAAGTAAATGTAAGTGGCTTCTATCCAGCTCCTCCACTGAAAAATAGGAATATGTGGCTTATTACAAATAGGCTTATCCATCATACTATACACATATGGTATAAATAACATAGACAGTTTTTAAAAAAAAGTTAGCTGGGCACAAGGCAAATGTGTTAAGACTTTGTGAATTTCAACAGACCTCAATTAGCCTGAGGTCACAGTAGTTACTCCTTAGCAGCTTTGGAAGTTGTCCTGTCAGGCACAATGTAGGCTAGACAAAACAAGCTATCCCATTACTACATTTTATTATACAAACACCAGAGGGTATTGCTTATTTATTCAGATTTATTGCCGCACTATTGGTTCACAGCAGGTAACAGTAGAATATAATAGGAAGAGCTCTTTGTAAACTGAAGATTCATGATGCCTATTATAAAGGAGATTTGTGAGACAAAGCAAGGAAGAGTAAAAGAGCAGAATAGATCAAAAGGAGCCAAAGACACCCCTTCGACTTGCCCCTGCTGTTTTCTCTTTCAACAGTTCTTGACTCACCATTACCAATAATCCAGCAGTAATAGATGAGAAAAGGAAAATATCTTTGAGAGGGAAAAGCAAAGAGAAATAGGAAGATATGAATTTGTGAATGTAATGGTGGAGGTAGGTGCCTCCACTGAATCTAACCTCTGCTCTAGAGCTCCATTTAACAATTGGGAAAAAAACTTAACCCATTCCCTTGGGTCTGCTCATATCAGTATCCTATAGAATAGATCAAACCTGTGCAAAACATAAATTAATACAGAGAGGATCTGAGGATCAAAGCAGACAGTCCTTGAAAGAAATGCAGTAGAATCTTGTCAAAGATCAGCAACTGTACTGTATTTGGAATGGACAGAGGCATGTGGTGCCGGAACAAGCAACCTTGTGGTGACTGATTTCAGAGATTTGCCAACAGAAAGACTTGCCAGCAGAACTGTTATACTGGCTAGGATCAGCAAGCAGAAGATCCCCCCCCCCCAAAAAAAAAAGAAAGAAAGGGGAGGGGGAAGGGACAAAGAAGAGGCAAGGTAAGGGAGGAGCTGACATATAAATCTCCTCTAACACTGGATCTGACAATTATGTTAGCGTAAAAATTAGGCCAAAGTGAGGGTAGTCCTAAATAATTTCCTAGTCCGGAAAGGTTTGGGATCCAGCACAGCTTTAGCTGGATTAGATTTGACCGAACTGGCCTTCAGCTATGTTATGCTATGTTGGCTCTTTAGGGTTATGCTCACAGACAGCAGTCTTTAAAGTTCCACTTAGAATTAATTGAGGGAGAATAATCCAGATCAAGACTCTAATATGTGGTCCGGAGAGGAGGATTTAAATTGTCTCACTATGATCCAAGTAGATATTGAACTCATTAAGTCTCCAATTTGTATTGCAAAATAGTGATCCAAAGTAAGGGACTATCGCAAACTTTTGCAACAAAAATGACATGTTCAGTTTAGACCAGGACCCTAGCAAGGAAGTAGGGTGAAATAATTTCTACTCCCATGCTAGAATCTTAATCTGGATTGGATGCCTGATGTTACTCTAGAGTAAAATATAAATGGATAAGGCTGCGTTTGTCTCTTTAAAATAATGCCCATTTTGGTCTCTTGAATGACATGAAAACTTTTTCTTCTGTGCAGTTCAGGACACTTTCCACTTCTCCCTAATTAATACTTACTACAGATTTCTATGGCCTACTTTTTTTTGTTTAGTTTGACCTTACCTAACCAGATGCCCTCCAGATGTTTTGGATATTGACACCCGAGGTGTAAACCAGCCTGCCTGTTCAGTGGCCAGGGAGATGGAAGTTGGAGAAATAAAACAGGCACCAGGCTGAGGGAACCTGGTTTTGTTTATGCCAAAAGATGTAATACTGCATTGCCAGTGTGAAAGCATCGTCATTGGACTTTGTCATGCATTTAAATTTTTAGTGGGGGAAATGCCAAAAATAAATATTTCCAAAGAGATTTATTCCAGTTTTCCAGCATGTGTTTGGTTTGAACTAAATGTTCCAGGCAGTGCCTACAATCAGTATAACAGATGTTTGGTCTTTCAATTCTGATCAAATGGAATTGACTCAGAGAAGAGAGACAACTAGGCTGAGACATTCAGGTACATTATTATACCTTTCCCATTGAACTCTTAGACAAAGGAATATAAGGGGTATGGATCGAAGATTTGAAGATAGATGTAGGCTGTATTTGGAACTTATCTTTTGCTGAATCAATGGTAAATAATACATTCTCACATTGTTGCATGATCAGACTAGACTCCTGAAGCTGCTAACTGTGAATAACAATTTTTAATTGCTTTCCCCAATGACAAAGGTATAAATATGTTAGGTAAAGGTAAAGGTTCCCCTTGACAAATTGTCCAGTCATGTCTGACTCTAGGGGGTGGTGCTCATCCCCATTTCCAAGCTGTAGAGCCAACGTCTGTCCCGAAGACAGTTTCCGTGGTCATGTGGCCACTGCGCCTAGACATGGAACGCTGTTACGTTCCCACCATGGTGGTACCTATTTATCTACTCACATTTTTACATGTTTTTGAACTGCCAGGTTGGCAGGACCTGGGACAAGCAACGGGAGCTCACTCCATTGCGTGGATTCAATCTTATGACTGTTGGTCTTCTGACCTTGCAGCACAGAGGCTTCTGCGGTTTAACCTGCAGCGCCACCATGTCCCTAAATGAGTTACTTTATTATTATAACTAATGAGGCACAATATTTCTTTTCTGGTCTAACTGAAACTCCTAAAAGTTATGCAAAGAGTTATAATTGCATAGTTATAGTTTTCTGGCCACACTACATGGCAAAGGAAGACTATCAGATGGCTTCTGCTCTGCCTTGTGCTGCTACTTCATTTTTACTGTTGGTGCTAATGATGAGGTACATGGAAGAAGATTGTAGGCCAGTGGGTTGTGGCATCTGATTTTTTTGAAGTAGCCAAATAAATAATAATTTTAGAAGAAAATGAGCAAGTTACTTTTAAAAGTAATTACTGCAGGGGACCTGGGAGCTATAACTGCAACTAATTGATTTTCAAAAGCAATATTACATGCTTGGGATTCAAGCTACATTAACTGTTCCCCCCACTAGTTGGAAGATAAATTTAGAAGGATGCAAAAACTGAATGTTGGTCTAGCTTTTATCTCCATTTAATTACAGGTCCATGAAGCAAGAAATAAAATTCTAACATATTAGTAGAAACTGAAATATAAGCACAAATGTGGCTGTTTTCATGACAAAATTAGTACAGATATATACTTAGGTATATATACTTAGGTGGCAATGATTGATGTATCAATGAGTTTTGAAGATACTGGCATTTTTGACAATATGTTCTTTTTCTAGGACAACAACTGTACAAAGTAATGTTATTGTTTATAATGAATTGTATTCTTATTATGCCTCTGAGCAGAACAGCCATGAGTTATTACTATTGAGAAAATTCATGACTGGAAAAGTAATTTCTCTTTCAGTATGTCTTTTCCCACCTTGCATCCCCTCCTTCTCTCTCTCCCTTGGGATCTTCAGGACTACCTTTGCTTCCCAGCGTCAGGTGCTGTCACATAACTGAGTTTCTAGATAGCATTTCACTTTGTACAGAGCAATTTTCCTTCTTCCTTAGGGAGTGAACATGTTCAAAACAAGGGTTTTCCCAAATGTAAGCACCTTTCTGTGGCTAAAAAAAAGGAAAGGAAAGAAGAAGCATGATGGATTGTCCACCACTGCATGCAAGCTTCCATAACTCTAGGAATTCACACCCTCCATTTTATCATTTTCCTGTCCCTAAGGGACTATATATCCTAGCAGTTGGTAGAAGAGTATCTGAATACAGTGGTGCCTCACTAGACAATGATAATCCGTTCCACTGAAATCGCTCTTTAGCGAAATCATTGTCTAGCGAAAAGCATTTCCCTATTGGAATGCATTGAAACCTGTTTAATGCGTTCCAGTGGGGAAGAATGGTCATTGTCTAGCAAAGATCGGCCATAGGAAAGCCACTTTGTGAACAGCTGTTTAAATAGCTGCCTTGCGAAGCTTAGGTCCCGAAAACAGCCGTTTTGAGAGTGCGGAGGGAGCTGTCAAAATCGCTGTCTAGCGAAAATTGGTTTGCCAAGCAGGGACCAAACATTGTCCAGCGAAATTCCCCCATAGGAATCACTGTTTTGCAAATCGCTATAGCGATTGCAAAAAGTCAATGTCTAGCGAAAAAACTGTCATGCGAGGTAACTGTCTAGCGAGGCACCACTGTATGTTTGAAGTAGTCTTACAGGAGAGGTCCAGCAGGAGAAGCTGCTGCTGCCTATTCTGGCCAATGCAGTGAGGTCCCCTTTCTGTTGACAATATTAAACTATGTATCAGACCTTTTTGATAATTATTTCCAACACTCAACCCCTACTTGAGGAATACTGGGATGTTTGCATAGTAGTTGAGCTTGATTCATTTCTGTAGTGAACAGCCACTTGTTTTCCATGCTTATTGATAGCACTGTGTCAAAAAAAAAACCTACAGCATTCTCAATCAATTTGATACAAAACAAATTCCCTTTCAAAATGATTTCAAAGGAGGAGAGGTTTTGGAGAAATCCTCATGTATGCGATTCAGGATTTTTGTGCTCATCTTCCTTAAGATATAATTGAGGAGGAGTGAGCTTGCATTACCTTGTTCGTCATCTCTGTGCCATTCAGCAGTCCCCCTCTCCAAGCTTCCTAGGCTTCACTTAAAAGTCCAGGAGAAGATGTGAAATGGCAAATTCTTCCAGAGGGCTTTTCTTAAAAGGGAAAAGTGTGGGATGCTAAGAAATCTGCAGAAGGATGACTAGATACTCAGCTGAAAGAACAAACAAATGCTGCATAACACCCTGCAATGTTATGAAAATCTTGAAACATAACCAAAAGAAGCTCTAAAAGTCCTTGAAAAGGATGATGAAAAATGAAAGGCTTTTAATGGGAAAAATGAATTGGAGGATAAATTATGTAGAACACTCGGCTTCAACCTTTTTCCCCAAGGTCCCTACAATTTTGCCCTTCCTCATGCTGATCACAGGGTTTATAGGAAAGGAGCTCCATTTGCATAGGTTAAGTGTTTGCATTTAGAGTGAGAATGTCACCTACAAGAGTCCCTTCAATGTGTAGCATGTGGAAGGCCTGGAGAAAGTTTGGAGTCATGAATGAGAACATGTGCTAACATATTGTCATTCAAAACCACGAAGACATTTTTTTTCTGAGAAAAATTCATAAGATTTTATTTTTGATTACACCGCTAATACCTTCATTAAGCAAAGGGAAAGAGTACCATCACTTGTATTGTTCCCAGGAGAAAGAAGCATTTTCCTGAGAGGTAAAATATTGCCATGCTCAATTTATTTCCCTTTAACTTTCACGCAATATCTTTTCTGTCTGCATTAGCAAATTGGCTGAGAGGGACTAAGTCATTGAGAAAGACAAAGATGCAGCACAGTATAAAATCTGAACATAATAATAATTGTGTGCTGTCAAGTCAATTCTGACTCATGGTGACCCTTTCTAGGATTTTCTAGCTAAAGAGTAGTCAAAAGTGATTTGCCATTCCCTTCTTCTCTGGACATCCTGGGACTGTGCAGCTTGCCCAAGGTCACGCAGGGTGACTTTTCTCCCAGGAGGCACACTAGGGAATTGAACTCCCAACTTCTGGTTCCACAGCCAGATACCTAAACCACTGAAGTATTGGCTCCATCATATTATGTTATGGTTGCCTAATAATGGACAAACAGGTTGCCTGTTAATGCAATTGTTCAAGTGGACTACCTTGTGGCTGCCTGCTAATTTCAGTCGCGCAATGATGTAGCAATTAATCTTTCAATTTCAGTTTTTTAATTAGATTGATCATTTCTAATTTATCTGGTCTATCTCTGGACTAGATCATATGGAAAGCTCTTTAATCTCCCTTTAATTGAGAGCGAAGACCAAAGTCCAGCTGAAATACATGCTTGAGTTCCTCTTCACTGATGATGAAGCTGTTGTTGCCCATTCTGCTGAAGAGCTCCAACAACTTATGAATCATTTTAGTAAGGCCTGCCAAGATTTTGGACTAACAATCAGCCTGAAGAAAACAGAAGTCATGGGCCAGGGCATGGACTCACCTTCCTTTCTACACAAGATTTTGAGGTTGTTCATGACTTTGTGTACCTTGGCTCAACGATCTCTAGATGTCGAGTTAGATAAATGCATTGGCAAAGCAGCTACCATGTTCTCTAGACTCACAAAGAGATATAAATAAGAAGCTGACGGCATATACCAAGATCCAGGTCTATAGAGCCTGTGTCCTGAGTACAATCCTGTACTGCAGTGAGTCCTGGACCCTTTGTGCACAGCAGGAGAGGAAGCTGAACACGTTCCATATACATTGCCTCTGACACATTTTTGGTATCACCTGGCAGGACAAAGTTCCAAATAGTATAGTCCCAGAACAAGGTGGAATTTTTATCATGTATCCATTACTGAAACAGTGACGTCTACATTGGCTCAGGCATGTCGTGAGAATGGCTGAAAGTTGGATTCCAAAAGATTTCATGTATGGAAAATTAGTGCAGGGAAATTGCCCTAGAGGGAGACCACAGCTGCAATACAAGGATATCTGCAAGTGTGATCTGAAGGCCTTAGGAATGGACCTCAACAGATGGGAAACCTTGCCATCTGAGCGTTCAGCCTGGAGGCTTATGGTGCAGCATGGCCTCTCCCAATTTGAAGAGGCACTTGTTCAGCAGGCCGAGGCAAAGAGGCAGTCCTGAAACCAGCAAAATCAGGGAGCTGGACAGGGGACAGATTGGATTTGTCTTCAGTGTGGATGGGATTGTCACTCTCAGCCACACTAGATGCTGTTCCAAGTCCTCTATTCAGAGAACGTTACCATAGTCTCTCGAGACTGAAGGATGCCTACAGTAATGATGTAGCAATTAATCTTTCAATTTCAGTCTTTTAATTAGATTGATCATTTCTAAATTATCTGTCTAAAATATGATTTAATCCAATAACTAATGTTACAACCAAGGACTGATATTCTTTGCTTGCTCCACCCCATACTTTCTTCCCCAGTCTGCAGAGTGGTTATTAAGATATTTCTGTTTACTCTGTGTAGCCAAGTAGCTGCCTACTTTTGGGTAACCACCTAAATGCTGGGATAGAGAGAACATAAATCCTTCATAGCAGCCATTTGATGGGACTTGAGGCCGATTCACAGCTACCTTGCTCCACTACTGAAATCAAAGATTCATTTTAAAATTAAGTTAAAAATGTTTTTTAACTCATGTTTCCTCCTGCATCTCCAGTTTCATTTGGGCTTTGTCTATTTCAATAATGGTGTCCTACTTGCAGTTGTTAGCCCCAACTAAAATAGACCTATTGAATAAATTGCTGAATCTATTCAATAGTTATGTTAAAAAATTCAACAGTTATGTAAAACCCATTCATTCCGTGGGTCTTCTCTAGTTGGGATGAATAGTTGGATTCGGGATCACACCATTAAACTATATTTCCAGAAAATCTAAAACCAAGACAAATAGATAGACGTCAGTGAATAAAAAAATAAAATGTCAATTATTGTGTACATTATGGTGTTCACTATGCACAGTGGATTGATTTGGAACACTACAACAGTGTTTGCCATTTGTTTTATATTAGCTTGACTTCTGAAATGGAATTTTTCATACAAATGTATTGACCCACAAGATCTAATCTATGTTTCAGTTTTTAATTTTTGCTGTTCTTTTCCTTAATTATGAAACTTGGATTAGAAACTAGTAAATAAAGACCAGAGGGGAACCCTCCCACCCAAATCTAATAGATATTCACAATCTCATAATAAGGCATGTCAGTTGCTTTTGTAAAGTGGGCATTACGTCCTTAAGTTACCCTTGCAGAGAGAAAGAGAAAGAGGGAGCATCTCCTGTTGAGATAAAATCCTCTTATGAGAAATTTATTTTTAGCATAGCTAAGAATAATGGCCCGAGGCATAATGCAAAATAAAAGTTTATAGATTCATGATCCTGTTTGTCTTTTCATTGTGTCTTTGTACTCTAAGAGCAGAAGACTCAAGATAAATATTTGAGTTCCAGTTACACCATAGCCTACTCTAAGTAGTGTTATTGGTTTTGATCAACCCTATCAGAACTATTAAAATTCCTTAAATACACATACTTTAACAAATGAAGACAAGAATTTAATTTATGCAGAATTTGCATTTGAGATCCACCTCTGCTCCTTCTGTTTGCTTTCATATAAATCCCTTATTTTTACATCCATTCTCTCTTGGTGCTACTTGTACATAGGTGCCATCCCAGAATAACTACTGTACAGTGGTGCCTCGCATAATGATGTTAATTGGTTCCAGAAAAAAAACGTTATGTGAAAACATCGTTATGTGAAGCACCATTTCCCATAGGAATGCATTGAAAACCGGTTAATCTGTTCCAACTGGAACGGATTATCCGGTTTTTTCCCTTCCCCCCGCGGCTTGGATCTGACCCATGGCGGCTACCTCAGCCATGGCTGGACTCCCTAGAGTCCGGCCATGGCTGGGGTAGCCGCTGCGGTTACCCTTTAAGCGGCGGAGACAGGCTGGGGGGTGGATCGGGGAGCTTGAAGCCTCTCTGTGCCGCCTACCCCGGCCGTTCCCGGACTTCTGGAAGTCCGGGAACGACCTGGGTAAGCAGCGCGGGGAGGCTTCAAGCTTCCCGATCCACCCCCCAGCCTGTCCCCGCCGCTTAAAGCCTCCTTGCGCCGCCTACCCAGCCCGTTCTCGGACACCTAGGGCTGGGTAGGCGGCGGGGGAGGCTACCGGCATCGGAGAACAGGCTGGGGGGTGGACCGGGGAGCTTGAAGCCTCTCTGCGCCTCCTACCCCGGCCGTTCCCGGACTTCTGGAAGTCCGGGAACGGCCTGGGTAAGCAGCGCTGGGAGGCTTCAAGCTTCCCGATTCACCCCCCAGCCTGTCCCCGCCGCTTAAAGCCTCCTTGCGATGCCTACCCAGCCCGTTCTCGGACACCTAGGTGTCCGAGAACGGGCTGGGTAGGCGGCGGGGGAGGCTACCGGCATCGGAGAACAGGCTGGGGGGTGGACCGGGGAGCTTGAAGCCTCTCCGCGCCGCCTACCCCGGCCGTTCCCGGACTTCTGGAAGTCCGGGAACGGCCTGGGTAAGCAGCGCTGGGAGGCTTCAAGCTTCCCGATCCACCCCCCAGCCTGTCCCCGCCGCTTAAAGCCTCCTTGCGCCACCTACCCAGCCCGTTCTCGGACACCTAGGTGTCCGAGAACAGGCTGGGTAGGCGGCGGGGGAGGCTACCGGCATCGGAGAACAGGCTGGGGGGTGAATCGGGAAGCTTGAAGCCTCTCCGCGCTGCTTACCCAGGCCGTTCCCGGACTTCCAGAAGTCCGAGAACGGCCGGGGTAGGCGGCGTGGAGAGGCTTCAAGCTCCCCGGTCCACCCCCCAGCCTGTCCCTGATGCTTGAAGCCTCCCCACGCCACTCTCCCCAGCCGTTCTCGGACTTCCAGGCGTCTGAGAACGGCCGGGGTAGGCAGCGTGGGGAGGCTGCCGGCGGCGTGGACAGGGTGGGGGGGTGTCCGCAAGGCTTCCAGGCAAAGGCCTGGAAGCCTTCGACACCCCGGTACCCTTCCCCCGCCGCCGCTGAGAGCCTTCCGAGCTCTCAAAGGGCTTTCTCCAATATCGGAGGGGGCCCTTTGAGAGCTCGGAAGGGAATTGTCAGCAGGGGACGGTGGCTTCGGGGTCCTTCCGAGGCCGCAGCCCACTGCCGACATTTTCCCCCAGCTGAGCAGCGGGGCTTCAAAGCTCCCGCCACTCAGCTGGGGGAAAATGGTGCCTATGGGGAAAAATTGCAAAACGATTTTTCCCCATAGGCAAGATCGTTGTGCGATCGCAAAAGCGATGGCAACAAAGCCATCGCTATGCGATTTTTTCGTTAAATGGGGCACTCGTTAAGCGAGGCACCACTGTATATTGTTATCTATCTCTCTTTCATATTTCAGTTCAAAAATCAGGCTTACTTTGAATCATTTGATTCATAGTTTTCATCTTCAACGCTTAATACTCACTTTATTTTCCTTCCTTCCTCTTGTTTTTAGTATCTTAAAACACTCTATACAAATTTAACTTGTAAGAATATTGGGGAGATAACGACCTATCTATGTCATGCCAGTCATCACTGTGCTTTGTGCAATGACAACACTCTGTTGTGCTTGTTCTTGTTGCTGCTGCTGCTGCTCTTGTTCTTGCTACTACTACTGTCACTGGCAACAAAAAGACAAGAGGGCAGAATCTTACCACTTTCAAGTCTAGGTATTTCAGAAGATATACTATTGGCCAATAGTCCTACATAACCTTAAGCAGCAACCTCTGATGCTACAGAGAACGCTGCATTTCCAACTTATGGGAGCTTCAGAACTGATTTGCAATGTGGTGTAATGGCTAGTATTTATAATAAGGAATATGAAAAAAATCACTGGACATACAGCAAGCCACAAATAGTGATTTAGACTTCAAAACTGCATGTCTAGTATCGTGGCATTTAAAGTATGTTAAAAATTCAACAGTTTTTTTTGGGGGGGGCAGATGTCTTCTTTTATGGTTGTTGTAGGTTTTTCGGGCTGTTTGACCGTGTTCTTAAGGTTTTTCTTCCTAACGTTTCACCAGTCTCTGTCACCGACGAAACATTAGGAAGACAAACAATAAGAACACGGCCAAACAGCCTGGAAAACCTACAACAACCATCAGATCCTGGCCGTGAAAGCCTTCGAGAATAAATATCTTCTTTTATATTTGATTACAGTGGTGCCTCGCTAGACAGTTACCCCGCATTACAGTTTTTTCACTAGACATTGACTTTTTGCGATCGTATAACGATTCGCAAAACAGTGATTCCTATGGGGGAATTTCACTGGACAATGTTTGGTCCCTGCTTCACAAACAGATTTTCGTTAGACAATGATTTTGACAGCTCCCTCCGCACTCTCAAAACGGCTGTTTTCGGGACCTAAGCTTCGCAAGGCAGCTATTTAAACAGCTGTTCACAAAGTGGCTTTCCTATGGCCGATCTTTGCTAGACAATGACCATTCTTCCCCATTGGAACGCATTAAACAGGTTTCAATGCATTCCAATGGGGAAATGCTTTTCGCTAGACAATGATTTTGCTAAAGAGCGATTGCAGTGGAACAGATTATCATTGTCTAGCGAGGCACACTGAATGCTGTTTTTTAAATAGCAGAGGCAACTGACAGTTGTGCTGAGATAGCTGAATGGATAGCAACAGATAAACATTGTTAGTGCTTTGTTAGGTTTACAATAAGCAGAAAAAAGATGAATTAAATCAGTACATCTGAAGCTCGTGTAAGAGCAAGATTCCTATGTATTAGCAAAAACAAAAAACAAAAACAAAAAGCAAAAAACATGTGCTTGGTCACACCAGCCTTCAATCTATAATTATTTTTCGAAACAGTTAAACTGAGATCGTTTTTTTCACTGTCAGGTAATTCAGTTACACAATTGCCTCCTTTGTCCTTTGTTGCAACTAATTGTTGTGTCATATGTTTGTAGAAATACATTGGCTAGTATCCTGTTGCAGAAATGATGTCCCACCTCTCCCCTCAGCCTACTGCTCACCTGTGATGCCTTGTATTCAAATCCTGCAAGATACAAATACAAAGCTCCCATGTCTAGTTGACATCAGTCACACAACCGAGATCGTTGTGCAATGGGCAGTTTGACAGCACATAATTGCCCTACCACTTCACATTTCTACAAAAGTCTTTGAAGCCCAGGGACACTAAGCATTTTGTTAACCAATTCATTATTAGCTAAGGTTTTCCCTTCCCCTTGGAAAAACACACACACACATATTTTAATGTTTGATATAGAGATACTCTTTGAATAAACACATGAATGACTTGAACAAAATTGGGAGTTTAGTTAAATCCAGCAAAATAAAAAGTGAAGTTTCTATTACTTCTTTTTGGTCATAACATTTTAAACTTCTTCCTGTAAGCTGACATTTCTAGCAAGGTATTTAAATAAATAGTAGATATTTTGATAAATAAATTCCACTGCTATTTCTGCTCTGGTTTCTTTTCAGAAACCAAGAAAAGAAACATATTTGGGATGCAACTCACATAACCCTTTTCCTCTTGGCTTTGCTGGCTAGCTTGATGGGAGTTGCAATCCAACAACAATATTGAGCCAACCATGGTTCTATTCTGGCTAACAATGAAGCCTCATCTATAGTAAAATACGATAGTGATAGAAATGTTGCCACCTGATGCTGATGGCCAAGTTATTGGTGTTGTATACAGTATACACAGTCCTTTTAACCCCTAGTATATTTTCTTTGCCTGTGTACATTAAATCAATGAAAGTCCTATTGGCAGACTCTTCTGTTTTCTTGTCTTTTTTTCAAATTGTATATAGTGCTGATTAAATAAAATCCTGCAGCAATTGCAAGGTATTTCTAATGAGGTGTTAAAAAAACCTGATTGAAACCTGTAAGAAGAGTATAACTGTCAAGTCCATCACTGATTATATATCATGTTGAAATTAGTTGTTCACATATATTTTCAGGAGTGCACAGAGAGTAACTGAAGATGAATAAAAAAGCAAAAAGAGAGAATGTTGTACTTGGACTCTCAGTTCAGTTCTCATGTCATGGAAAAGAAGCTTCTACAAGAGAAGAGTAGGGCAATATCAGCATCACGTTTTTAGCATCGTCAGTTTTCCTGTTTCACTGGATAGTGAAGATTTCATTTTTGCTACTGTTATTCTGAATAAAGTGCTGACCTATCACAGTAGAAGAAGAAAGTGCACTTGAGACACAACTCAGGCCTATAAGTAGATCAGGGTGAGTAGATCTATCCAGAAACAAAAGGCAGATTGTAACAAGATACAGCTGCAAGCCTGTTAACATCTAAAGAAATTGATTATCACAGCATCTCATGCCAGGATAACACTAGTTTAAGACTAATAACAATGAGCTTGAACCAAATAATTTTCACTATTCAGTATATTTCGTATAATCACAGTGCATATAGTACTACAAGGAACAACGACAAGTATGTAATGTCCTTAGAAATCAGATCAGAGGGCCACCTTGCCATTTCTTTAGGGTACAATCACTTAATCCCTTAAAATCATTTATTTCCCTTTCCTTTACTGTCTGCCAGTAGAAACTGGAATATCTACTTCTGCTTACTAGGCTTAATTCTCTCTTTAATTCTATCTGACTTTGTCCTAAGAAAGTATTATGGGAGGAATTGGGGGTGGGTGGAAAGAGAGAAAGAAGTAATCTGTCACTAGCAAAACCATCAAAACTATTTGCAGGCTTGTCTCCTAAGAACATCTGTGATTAGTATTATATTGCAGGAATCGAAATATTTTTAAAAACCCTTAAATTTAAAGAAGTTTCAAGCAGATCAATACTCATGCCTTTTGAATGTGAAACATTTGGCATAAAAATATAGTGCTGTGTACAAGAAGGGCTGCTGAAAGAGAAATTGAGTGATACAATTAGCACCTGACTTTATTAGCATCTGCCATCATAGGTGGTTGTCTCCTCAATGGAAACTGATTAGCATATCAGAATCCTATCAGATCTGTATTTTCTCTCTCTCTGCAGGCTTGGTGGTTTTATTAGTATGTTCTGCCCCCAGAGAAAGATGGGGGCTCTGAGGAACTTCCTACTTATAATGGCTAGTGACACCATTGAAGTCTTGGTCATCTACCGGGATACAGAGAGGATCATGGGAGTGGCATTATTGAACTGTTGTGGTGACAAGGGAAATGATTTGTTTTTTGTTACTACATCCTCATAAGACTGCTGTGTGAGGCTCTGTTGAGGAATTTGTGACCTTGTACAGGCCAGTCAAAAGAAGGAACTCTCAATTGCTGGTTGTGGTTGGTTTGCAATGCATTTGGAAGTCTGGCACGACCTGGATCCTGTACATTATGCCAAACATGTGGTGGTGTTGGTGTTCACCAGCCTGCCCTGTTTTTGTTGCATATGTTTCAGGTGTTGAGACCTGAGAATGTGGGCGACGTGTTTTATTCTATCTGGCCAACAACATGTGCTCTCAGTCCTTACTTTGGTTGATTACAGGGTGCTTCCCTGGGGGGATGACCAACTGCTAGTGTCTTCAAAAGAGTTAGTATTTTGGCTGCCTCTGCAGAAGCAGAAGGTGGATCTCTCATTATCTGAGAGACTGACTCCACAAGCTGCTTTCTTTCTTGTTTGGAGTGCTGCAGGAATGGACTGGTGTGCTGTTAAAGATGGTGATCAGATGATGTCTTTCCTAGAGCGCACCAATCCGCCCTCCATGCGTTCCTATTTTCACCATTCTGGTCCCACTCAAGGGGCTTCTACTGGTGTGAGTAGGATCTCTCTGGTTTGGATGAGTTCTAAAGCAGGCCTTCATCTTTCAATTTGCCAATATTGTGAAGGTGCTTAATAAGCAAGCCATTTAAGGATTTTGGCCAATTAATCACTTACCTGCTCAGCAGAGGACAGGGGAAGTACAAAAAAAAATTGGACGGTATGTAGACTATTGCTGGTGCACTACTATTGCTCGTGCACTACATGAATTATTAACTTTTTTAAAAAAATCTTCTTTGCCTTGCCTTAAAGTACCAGTCAAGAAACCACTTGCAGTTAAATCCATGGAGTCATGGTGTTTTCTGTGCTACCATTTGCAATTGTAAACACCAAAAAAATTAGCAGCCCTTTATATGGAAGTTTGCTTTTATGTAAACATATGCCAGTTTAAATTTCTATTCCTATTGCACATTTAGTGGCTGATAGCTGACTTATTGTTACGGCCCATTAGGTAGCTAAAGAGAGAGTAGAAAGGCAAAATGACTTTTATGATGCATTTGTGATTACCATCATGCTATTCATTCCCATGTAATAGTCTGATCTTAACGCCTAAGTGTTAAATGTGAGTAAACATCCTGAAACAAAAATAAAGAATCATAAATGACCAGACAAATTGCTTTCTGTTGAAAGTGTACATCGACAAAGACTATTAGACTGCTATGTCTTCGTATGTTATTCACTTACTATACAGTGAAGTATTTAAAAGAATATAGCACACAGTTCTCTGTTTATACAGTGCAGTGAACATTACAATAAGCCAATGAGATGTAACATAATCTTCCCCAGACTGTTGCTATTTATTTCTTGATTGTTCATAGTGGTTGGACGAAACAAAAGGGATGAATGTGTGTTTTTTTGTTCTTACTAAATTGTATGCTTCTGTGCCATTTGCAAAGATTAGTGTTTGATGATCATGTAAGCAGTTATCCTGAAAGATCTGAATCCAAAGTATTTGTTCTGGTGGCTGTATTATGCTGTTTAGTTCACCAGAATGTCCAGCAGTGTGAGATGATTAGCTGCCCTTCATGATCAGCAAGATCACAGGTTCTTCTTTACTGAATACTCATATATATGTTACAGTTTGTATAACCAGCTCAATGTCCCGTACTGTCACAGCTGGAATAGGCCTACTTAATCAGTGTGAGTCAACTCCTCTGTAAGTTCCATTGATTCAATGGGCATACTCTAGTAGTGGAGTATGGATTTCAACCACACAGTTAGCTTCCATACATTATTTCAGGATTCTGTCATATATGCAGTTTCTCTTGAGCCTATGGTTTTATGGTGCCCAATGGGGCACTTTTACTTAAATAAAAGCAATAAATAAATAGATTTCTTCCTTTCCTCATCAGTCCTAATAAAAACTTTATTGCCAGTTTTAAATTCCCACTTACCTCTGAAGGACGTGTTGGAATAATATGTGTATGCCAACCTGAAATGCAATGAAAAAGAGTATCTAGGGGGTACTAACCTATAAAACACAACATGAAATTTCGAAATCATTGCCAAACAGCCACAGCTTTCATATATGCCTTATTTTACATAACTCCCAAGTTGTTTTGTACTGTAAATGATTAAGGGGTTAAAAATATGATCTTTCTTCTGAAGCAAGATCCCTATCAATGTCTGGTACTGATGCAGGATTATAGAGTATATTGGTTCATGAACGGCAAAAATCTGTTTATATTTTTTAATTTATTCAGTGTGAGAATTGTTTTCTTTTGGGTTGCCCTCGATTTTGTTCAGTAAATGGTGCTTATTTTTTTTCTTTGGAGCTCTGGTTTTTGTTTTAATATTATGTCCCAGTATATTACTTTCTTACTCTCTCTCTCTCTCATACCGCAATACTTTCTGCTGTGTTTTCCCTTAGAATGGCTTCACTCCTTTATACATGGCAGCCCAAGAGAACCACATTGAAGTAGTGAAATACCTTCTGGAAAATGGAGCAAACCAGAGCACCGCTAC
Source organism: Pogona vitticeps (assembly GCF_051106095.1). Taxonomy (NCBI): domain Eukaryota; kingdom Metazoa; phylum Chordata; class Lepidosauria; order Squamata; family Agamidae; genus Pogona; species Pogona vitticeps. The sequence goes on from NC_135787.1 coordinate 27,231,303, forward strand.
TGAGGTACAAGTACTATTGGATGTTTTCTTTACACGTGATCCCTTCATCTCCTTTGTGTTAAAAATCATGAAGGCCAATATTACATAATCTGTTTTTAAAGTTTACCTTTAGACTTTTATTTTAAAACTCTGTCTTCTGGAGTTGAAGAGCAATAGAGGATGGGATGTGCTTAATCTCCCCACTGCACCTTGCCACACTTCCTCAGGATCACTCTAATCTCTATCCCCTGAGTTGCTTTCTTGCCTAAAAGGAAGAGAGAAGTACATTTCACCCACCAACTGAGAAAGCTTTTAATGCTGAGGAGGGAGAAGATAAAGGGGATATGTTTCAAGAAGGGGAAGGCTTGAACAAATGTAGATTGGTGTAAATAAATAGTGAATTTAAGTGAGAGAAAAAAGACATATACACTTTGGGGATCTGAATTAGTAGTAACTCACCAAAAAGGAGAACTTGGGGTTGTGAATTCGTAGGTTTTTACCAGATTAAACCATTGAGCTAGCTAAGAGCTCTGAGGTTTCATGAAACATAATAATGTCAAATATATTGTTTTCTGGCTTCAACCTCAGTCAGTTCTTTAATCTTTATTCTCTATTATTTTTTAAATCTCTACTATTGCATTTTTTTTAAAAAAGCTCTCCTTTTCCTTCACTCATTTTTGTGTCTCCCATTTAATCTCTGCCACTAATACTGCCCTTACAACTGTAATTCCATTGTGGAAACTCTATTTCCCCTGGGAGACACTGGATGTGTGGAGCACATATCATGGTTGTTGTTGTTGTTTTTAAATACCTGTCCAAGAAGGATGGGAATTGTCACAAAGTTGTGCCTCCTGTCCTGTTCCAGCCAGGTATTTTGGAAGGATACCATTTTTGATTATACAGAGTACCCAAGAGGTTAGCAAAGTGTCATTAATGCTTGTAACATTGGCCTGTTTAACTGTGCTGTTTGTGTGTCAGATTCAGAGTGCAACTACACTGTAGGGAAAATACTCTTTGGTCTGCTGTGTTCTTCAATATTTCAAATCAGCTCCCTGCTGATGTGTGGTGTATGAAGATGGTTTGGTATTCTATTTGTGGCTCTGGTGACATCAATGGAACTGGGAATCTTTAAGGGAAATCCAACCTTCTCTTTTGTTTCTAACATTTATTTTTCATGCTTCATATAAGAAGATCTTATGATATATATTCCTAAGTCTGTATATTGGTTGGTCTAAATTACTCCTTTAGATCTCTTCAGAATTTCTAGAGGGCTACTCAGATATCACTTACCATTTTTTTTCAAGAGACAAGGAAGTAAATGCCTAGCTCCTTCCTTCATCGCAGTATCCGCGAGTGGAAGCAATCAATCTGAAGAAGAGAGGTTTCTGTTCTCCATGTAATCAAGAACTCCCAAAATTCAGGGAGGCACCCCAGACACCCCTCTGCTTGCACGTGTCAAGAGCCTAAAAGTAGAATTAAAGTTTAATTAAGAAGGCAGAAAGTGTTGATCCATGGACAAATCTGTATATTCCCAAATGCTCTTCCACTTTTAGGAGTTGTGCAATGTGAACTGGTCCCTTATCAACTCCTGCATTTGTCACCCTCCTTGGTATGAGGTAAACTCACCACGGGGCATTTAAAATGGTATGGCATTTATTAGAGTTGCACTTACACCAAGCTCGCCTTTGTTAACAGCTGTTTTGCCATCCTTTCATTCAGTGGATACTGTTGCATTTGATGAAGGCTCCTAAAATAATCTTTTCTGTTGCTGGGGTAGGCTGAGATCATGTTACCATTTCAGCTTTACAGGGGTATGAACTCCTGTGAGGTTGCTAAGCAACTCGGCAGAAACAGTGCTTGCAAATGAATCACTGGATGCTCTTGCAATACATAATTCTGTGCATGTCTTGTTTTATGTTCCGTGTATTAATGAGAAATGTATGGTTCATCTTCCTGGTCCCACTCTAGACTTATCAGTTGGATTCACCTCAGAGTAATATGAATTTGAAAATGTGGCCATGTTATCATAAGAAAGAAATAATAAGCAGCTGTATAGCTATTTTTAAATACAAGGCCAAGGTACTGCATGAAATAGGATGAGATGCCATTCCACTTTCTCAGGTGGATCTAAAATCCTCCCACTTAAAAAAAAAATCAGACATAATTTAACCTGATTTAAATGGGAACAAAAATCTACTTCGCTTCCATTGTCTTGTACTTTGATTATTGGTCCAAGCAAAGCTTGAGGTTTCTTTTGATTTTGTATCAAGCAGGTGACTTGGAGGGCAAGATCATGTTGGCTTAAAAGAATGCCCTTCTGCTGTAGCTCCTTGTAATCAGGCAGAGGAGGAAGGATGATCTGTTTTTCCAGTGTGGCAAGCAGCTTTGCCATTCACAATCAGGCACTAGCTGGCTCCCTAATTAGCATATTGGTTGGTTTGCTTATGGTGCCCAGCTATTTTGTGTCCTTTGGGAGCCACTTGCACAAACAGGTATTGGATGCCTCTTTGTGCAAATGAATAGAATGTAGACTTGTTAGTACAATCAGATGTTGTGCAGGTTGTATGTCCCACTGGGGTCTTGGCCCAAACATATGGTGGTTAATTAAAATTAATACAAACAGCAGTCCATCATTAGCTCTGTGTGTACAGCACCCTTCCCCTACCATTAACAACTGCTATCAAAATTTGGCATACCCAAACTAAACAATATTAGATCCCATAACACTGCTAGAAAAATTCAGTTTTTTTCACACTTCAGCAAGAAGAACTTAACAAGTTCACATTATGTATGAATGTACAGTTAACCCCAAGTAGTCACACTTCTTAGAATTTTGTGGTACATTTTTCTGTAGAAAATGTTGCATAGCATTATGGTAGGTGCTGGTAAGTACTAGGACCTGGGGCCATAGCCGGTTGCATTAGCCCCCAAAATACTCACCTCCAGAAAAGAAAAGTAGTGGCTAGAAATTCACTCCCTGTTTTGATGTGTGTGTGTGGGGGTGTAAAACAAAAAGCAAGGTGCTCCTTTCCTTGTTTGTTTGTTTGTTTACAGGAATAGAGCTCAGAAACTGCAAGAATTGCTTTGGAGCCATTGCCCTCCTCTGTCTTAGGGAAAGTATCCATAAAAATTCTTGCAAGCAATAGTATACCAAAGAAAATCATTGAAATATGTGTATACTAGGCTAGCTTGTGTACAAAAAACAGCATATTCAGAAAGATGATACAACAAATGCTTGCATGTATTCATGCACATTTTCACTGAAAAGTAAGTAAGTGGGCAGAGGAGATGAAATAAACTTCAAATGGGGAAAAAATCAGAGAGAAATCTGTTAAAATTTCCTTCTGAGTTTAATATCTGGAGATATAAAATCTAGTACTAAATTTTTTTGGAAACTTTTCTCAGTGTAGTGCAACAGGGTTTTTGGATGTGAGTTTTAATTCCCCCACCCCCACCCCCCAAAAAATTCAAGCCTAATATTTCCAAATGTTATTATAAAACAATTCTGCATTGGAACGCCTGCTACTGCAAAGGCCCGTATAGGTTTTCACTTTCAAGGAAGGTGTTAAATTACTTAAGACTCTTAGTGTGGCCTAAACCCAACTTGTTGATAGTGTGTAGAAACACTGTTCTTGTCAAATTCTGTTGGCTTTTCCCATGTGCAAACACTTGCGGTCTGTAGGCATGCAGCTGCTGGACTAGGTTGTGCAACAAGTTTTAAATATAGTTACACAACTATTTGCATAATTGAAGACTGTGTGGCATTTCCTTTTTACACATGGCCTAAAAACAAGTGATCTATGAGTGTAGTGATTTATTTTATTGGAATAGCAATGTTGGCTATGAGTGAGTTTGCATGTGTGTGTGTTGAGGGAGAATTCATGATTTCTGTTGCTCTGTTTTCTTTAAAATGTGAAAACCCTGCTCTGACTTGTTTAGGGGCCAACTGCTAATTTTAGTGATTGGGGCTATGGATTCCAACCCCCCCAATCCTGTCTGATTATTCCAACTGGTGACTTTCTGAAGTACTTTTTTCTTTCCACTACAACAGGATGGCTTCACTCCATTAGCTGTTGCATTGCAGCAAGGACATAATCAGGCAGTGGCTATCCTTCTGGAGAATGACACTAAGGGGAAAGTGCGGTTGCCAGCATTGCATATTGCTGCCAGGAAAGATGACACCAAATCAGCCGCACTTCTGCTCCAGAATGATCACAATGCTGATGTTCAGTCTAAGGTAAAAATAGTCCGTGACTTTTACACAGTAAAAGTGGGATGGCACAAAAAATGATTGCTTCCAAGGGCTCTTTCTTGCATTATGTGGGGCCAGATGATCTTTTCATCTGAGGAAGGAGCTGCAGCCATTTGTAGCTGCTTGTAGGATTCCTTCAAAACAGCCACATTCTTGTCTCATACTTTTACACGAACATATTTAAGTGTACATATAAAATATCTTGCACATGTACTTTAAAAACATATTGTATTAGGCAGCCCCTAAGACAGTAGTATCCAATGCATGGAAAAGTTACTTTGGGAAACTACAGCTTCCAGAATCCCCTGGTTAGCATAATCAATGGCCATGCTAGCTAGAGGATTCTGGAAACTGCCATCCAAAGTAACTTTTCAAGCTGAGCTCATATTCATTCAATTGCTTTAAAAATATCAGTGCAAATAATATTGCTCCTTTTGTTATGGTGGGTGCTAAAACCAGCATCTGCAATAAAGTTCTTCTCCATACTATGGAGTTTCAAGAGGAATGAATTTGCTTTGCAAAGGCACCAATCAGGCTTCACTTTATAGTCTCTTTTTAACCGTTGAAGGATATTTGGCTTTTTGTGCATTTGAAGATGTAGTCTTATTAGCACAAGTGACTTTCTCTGTCTCTGAAATATCAAATTCAGTAAATTTCTTAAATCTCCCAAGGCAAAACAATTGTTGAAGCAGTCTAGTTATTGAGTAGGATATTGGTCTCTGTGACCCATATGAGTTTAGGTTGCCTACACTTAAGTCTAAAACTAACTTGTTTGTCAGCTTTTTCCCCATAACAACAAAATAATTCATTTCAGTGAACAACTTGGTTCTCTGTTTTCTGCAAATCTGTAATATTTTTCCTTTTCTCCCCAAAACATGCTGCAACAGATGATGGTGAATAGGACAACTGAGGTACCAAAAATAATGGTCTTGTTAATTTTTTCCCTTTTATCTCTATGGATAACCCCTGCATATTTTTCCTATGCTGTACAGTTCACTTCAAACAGTGTCCTATGTAATATCTAAATATGTACAAATGGTAGCCATTTTTTTTCTATTTTCTCTTGCACTTTTATTCTTTTTTCCATGGATTTATGTTTTGGAATTGAGGATGATAGTGATGATGATTTTAAACAGTTGGAACCTCATCCAAATGGGTTTCTTGAAACCTCATCCAGATGGATTGCTCAAACTTCCATTGAGTTAGTTCTGGGGTATTTTCTAACTCCATGAACATTATAGTGTAGTGTTTACAATGAAGGTTAGCAGAAGGTTTAGACATCCAAGACTTGCATTTCTTGGTGTCACTGATAGTTCATTACTCTCCTGTCTGTCCTTCCCTTTGCTCAAAGGAGAGTAACCTACAACCAACATGCTTCTTGCTATCGTGGTCTGCAATAAATATATAATTGGTAATGTCCCATCCAAATGGATGAGGGTTAAATAAAGTAAAATTGTGTCTAATGTAAAACTGTCCAAAGTTTGGAAAAATTACTTTTTAGCATGACAATTCAAAGAAATGAGGGTGGTCAGCTGGCTGAGTTGTTAACAGGGGTTAAAGTCCAAACAACATTCTGGATGCCAATCCATTACTTTCTTTGAGCTGATTCCTGGCATATTGGCAACTCTCAAATGGAGCCCCACTAACCTGATGATTTTGACAACTGCAAGAACAATTGCACTGCTCTGCTGCTTTGAGGTGTTTTCCTATGGGCCTTTTACATTTTTTATGGATCTCCAACTTCTGCAATAATTCAAAAATCCTGAAATCATTGGGATGCAGTTCCAAATTAAACACTGCCTGAGTCAACCAGCTTTTTCTCCTTTAAATTATGTAATGGTTTCCCACATGGCTATTATGTGGATTACACACAGTGGTGCAATCATCACCTCTGCTACACCTTTACCCTACCCAGGCATTTTTAAAAAGTTTATTTGAAAGGTTGAGGAGAGAGAGAGAGAGAGAATTTTCTAAAAGAGCTTTTTTCTGTATAGTGTATAGAGCTGGGATACAATTTCATGTTGAAGTCATTTAATGCTATCATTTATTTCAATGTTTTAGTGACACAATAAAAATAAGCACTGCCTTTCTTGCTAAAGCAATACTTATGTTGGGCTAACAATCTATTGGCCTCAAAAATAATTTGGTATTTAAGAAAAATATTGGTCAGGATTCATAAGGAGTGATCGCAAAGCCCAAATGGAATAGGCTTCTTTGCAAGCAAAAGCATCCATGTTTTCAAAACTTGGAAGTTACATTTTTGGACTACAACACTCCAGTTTCCAAGCATGGCCAATAGCTTTTCACTGCATTTTATCATTGTGAGATGAGGCATCTCGATGTGCAACTAATTAACCTACGTGATCCTGATGTTTCCATAAAGTTAAATGCTTAGAAGCCTCATTTCCTGCTAGAATCAAGGATTTGTCCTTTCCTTTCCTTAGAAGTTGAGGAGAAAATAGGCTTCTTTGTACATTTCTAATTTTAAAAAACCCTGAATATTAAATAACTAAACTGATAAATCATGCTTTTGGTTATCTGTTGCAGGAAAGAGTAGAAATAATTCTGGTTGACTCAGGCAGTGTTTTTGCTTTGAGTTAACATGCTTTCAGTTTTCACAAGAAAAATCCTTATGCAAAAAATGGTTGTTCTCTGATTTTGAACTGTTTCCTTTTCCTTTTCAGAGTGGCTTCACACCTTTGCACATAGCAGCACACTATGGGAATGTTAATGTCGCAACACTTCTGCTCAACCGTGGAGCTGTAGTGGATTTCACAGCCAGGGTATGGATTGGCTACTTGGGTTACTTTTTCAAACATAAATGATCAGAGAAAGGGCAGGTCAACATTAGTTAAATGTCCAAATATTCTTAGCAGAAGTGCTAAGGTTTTTCTATTCACAGATCTGATTTAGTGTTGATTTAAAATGAATGATCCTTACATTTATTCTGCAGAAACCAAGCAACAAATAAGATGTTTTTTCGAGGCAGCAAAGTGTGATAGATAGAGTGTTGACTAATACACGTGAGACCTAGATTCAAATCCCAGTTTGGTTATGGAAACTCATGGGGGGGGTGTGCAGTGGTAAAAATAATCTTTAAATATCCCATGTACCTCAGAAGCTCTATTAGGGTAAACATAAATTGATAATGACTTGGTGGTCCATAACACAAGACATCTTTCACAGTTAGAAAGCAACAGACTGTAATTGGTTTGTTTTATCAGTGGACAGAACATTTTTGGCTAGAATAGTGTACATTTCATATGTATCCCAATAGCCCACACACAAATTAGTGGAATAATTAACATTATTAATGGCAATCTGATGAATCTCCACTGAAGGAGATACCACACAGTCATTACTTTGTAGACACCTAGTTTACACATATGCATAGGTCTTGTCTCCTTAATTTTTTCCCTGCTAATGAAGTATCTTTGTTACACTATTCAGTAAAAACAAAAGCTCATTGCAGTTCAACTACTGCAAGGATGTACATGTTTCTACACATGTTTTTATGATTTATTACTTTCTCATATAAACCTGCTTAGGTGCCACTGTAAATTTAAGATTTTTCTCCATGTATAGTAGGTAGGTACCACTACACTTCTTTACTGTGGTGCTGAGTTGATGGAATGTGCTACCTCAGGGGAATATCATGCAGATTTGACATGCCCTGCCGTATCTTTCCTGCCATTCATCAGTAGATATATCACTGTGTGCGGTTTGCATCTTTTCTTTCAAAATGAGCCGCCCGCTATCATTGTACTTCAAAAATGAAAAAGGGTTGATTAGATATATTTACCAATAAAAACCTGCAATTTCCCTGCTCAGCCAGGAAAGTGCACTGTGGGGGATGCATAGGGTGGCCATCTGCATGCCACCAAAACGAAGGATTAGCCCTTTTAAAGGAGGACACACGGCCACCTCAGCAGACAGTGAAATGTATTTATTATAGCTAGTTCGAAAAAATCCATTTAATAAAATATAAATGGCAATGTATTGGTGTAGATTTTGTTTCTTTTGTATTTTCCAAATTATTAGCCATTTGAGCATTTTTCCCCAGTTAGAAAATAAAGTGGGATGAGGTGGGGTGGGATGCAAGGGATAAGTTAATAATATCCATCTTACCTACACAAATGAGTGCATCTATTGTTAGATGCACAGAGAGAATAGGAAGATTGATTTAAAACGGGTCGTAAACATGCCGCCTGGGGGCCTTTTGCGGCCCGCCGGATGATAGTTTGTGGCCCCCGCCTTGCCTGCCCCCCCGAAGCGCCCACACCTCCTCTGCTGTCAAGAGTCCAAAAAATCCTTGCCTAGTTCGCTGGCTCTCTCCCAAGACAGCGCCTCTTGCACCCTCCATCTGGAACTGCAGCATGCCAGCCAGCCCGCCTGTCTGAAGGGTGCAAGAGGCACTGTCTTAGGGGAGAGCCAGCAAGCGAGGCTTGCTGCCAGCCCTTTTCCCCAAATGCCCGAGCCACTGCCAAGGCCACTAACCCTCCAACCCACCAACAGCAGCTGCCGCCGCCACCTTTTCCAGGGAAGTGGCTCTCTGGCTCTCTTTCTCTCTTGGCACTCCCAGCACCAGCCCGGCCAGCTGCCGCCTCAGCTCCCAGTGGTGCTTCCTCCTCCTCCTCTTCATCTTGCTTCAGCCGCCTCAGCTCTGGAGGCTGCATGGGCTCGCCTCACAAAGTTTGCTCCTCTGTCGTGGTGGGGATAGCTGCTGCTGCTGAGTGTGCCTTTATTTGGGGGGGGGGCTCAGAGGAAGGTTGCCGGACCTCTGTGTGTGTGTGTGTGTGTGTTTTTGTGTGCGTGTGCACACGAGCGCACCTGTGGGTGCCACCCTGTTCTGTTTAATTTTGCAGGTACCAGTGGGGGCTTTTCTCCTTTGGCAAGGCGAATTCTGTGAGGGCTTTTTAAAAATATTTTATGCCCTGCCCTCCCCCCCCCCAGCTAGGTGGTCGCTGGCGCTCCCTCCCTTCTCTGCTTCTTCGTCCTGCTGCTGGTGGTGGTGGTGGTAGTGAAGAAGGAGCTGGAGGGGGTTGTGGCCAGCGACAAGGGCTCGCACGCCCCCCCTTCCCTGTAGCCCCAGATGGGCTAAGTAAACTCCTGGGTGGCTTCCTCGGGCTCTTGCTCCGCTTGGTGGAAAATCTGATGCGACTCAGCCTCACCCAGACTCCTGCTTCCAGCGGCCCCCATGTAAATTGAGTTTGAGACCCCTGATTTAAACGGCATCTTGTCTACCAGGACTGAGAAACTTGTGGTTCTTCAAAGATGGTTGTTTCCCCTATTGAACATAAACCCTAGTCAACTTGATGGGACTAGCAATTCATCATCAACTTATGAAGGGGAGAGCCTTTATCCTAAACAGTTACAATTGAACTCAATATATCTTACTTTTAGAAAAGCATGCGTACAATTGAACAAGTATTTTTTTCCTATTGTTACATAGCACAAAGCCTGAAAGCTTGGCTCACCACTTCTTGGAGATGGTCAGCCTTGCATGCACTGCATACACATGAAATGGTGCATCAGTTTTATTTTTTTTTTAATACCTGCCTCTGAACTAGGTGAAGAATGTTTTTCAGAGTTCCTCTCATTTTTTATGACAATTAAAATTTCAGCTATTTTGTATTTTGTTCTGGTTTCCCAATGAGAGCACTAATTCCCATCAAAAATATATGTAAGGACAACTGTCACAAATAAAAGATGAGACAAAAATCTTCTAATCTTTATTAAGAACATCTATGCAGTTAATGTATGTGATGGTAATAGGCTTCATTGTGTGTTGACTAATGTTGACTATGTGTTGCTTATGTATTTAAGTACATATGTTATGAATATTGATTAGTGTGGACACTTTATCTGTCTTGCATATTGTGTGAATGTGACATTTGATGTTGTGGCAGTTGTTTTTGTTGTTGCTGCTTTAAGAATCAGCAAAAGAATCCCCCCAACCCCTAAAATGTTAGCATATTTTAAAATATGTATGTATATGCTTTCATTAGATTTACATGATTTGGATTGACAGTACTGCATTCAAACTAAGTTTTCAATATTAGAAGTTGCAGTTTCTTCAGATATTTAATGAACACATTAAAAGCTTAAATATAAAATTACTATCAATATCTAGTTGTCATTAATTACAGCTACAGCATTAAATGTCTCTTTATTCAAACAAAATGTTAAGCATAATGTAGATCAGATTTTCTCCCAGCAGATATAATACATATCTATAATATGTAACTATAATTAAGTTAAAAATATATAAGTATAATTATAATACACTTTGCACTGTTAACACTCCATAGCAGTAAAACTGCTTTAAGACAGGATGTTTCCTGTTTCTTGTATGCTGTGATGCCTCATTTCTTATCTTCTTGACTGCATCTTGTCAAAACGCAAAGCCATTCCCATTGAACCTCTTCAAGCCCATCATGCTTTTTGTTTGTTCTTTTCATGGTGTAGAATGGAATCACCCCACTGCATGTGGCTTCCAAAAGGGGAAACACTAATATGGTGAAGCTCTTGTTGGATCGTGGAGGGCAGATCGATGCCAAAACCAGGGTGAGTGTTTCTTTTCCCTGAATGTACGTCATCATGCATTTCCCCCCTCTTTTCCTTCTTTTTGTTTAGATGTGGGCCTGAATAAAAAACAATAAGGTGCATTCCTTTAGGTACTCCCCTTCTTAAACTCATGAATTTACATAGAGGTTTTAATTCCAAGTCTATCTCGTATGAATGAAAGTACAGTTTCATTCATCCAAGATGTTATTCAGTGCTCCTTCCTTTGGTGAAAACTTATTGCATGAAGGGAAATTTATTCAAAATATGATTTTGTAAAGATCCAAGCCACATAGACAGCATTATTGCTTGTTTAACTTAGTGAAATTTTAGGCATTTAGACAGGCCAGCAATCCAAATTCTGGGTGGTGCTCTGGAAAAGGGTTGCATCTGTTGGTGGTTTTGTGCTAGCAGCAAGTGCTTTCTCAAGAACAAGGCAGGGGACTCAGTTTTCACTGATACTCATTACCTACTTGGTAATGTTAAACTTGGTATATGTTAAACTATACACATCCATCAAGAGCAGCTTTTGGGAATGGTCAACTGAATTCAGTAAGCAGCATTAGTGAAAATCAGATGCAACACCCCCTGGAAGCTGATGTGCTTTCCACTTGGGCAAGGGGAGTAGAAACTGTTTGACCTTTAGGGTGACACTTCAAGCTGTGTCTGGGGTCAGGAACTTCATGTGTCATGAAGCACACACAGAGAGAAAGAGATACAGACACAAAGACGATGGTGATCATGTAACCAGTCATGACTGGAGCCAGACTTCATGGAGGTCATTGTACCAAATACAACTGAAATAAGAGCCTACAGAAGAGAGAAAGAGAAGTTGAGCAGAGGAAGAAGAATCAGATCCTTGACAACTACTGTGAATGCTGTAACTCACAAATGGTTTCTTTCTGAGCTCATTATGAGCTTGAACCTTTCTGCCTTTACAGTGGGGTCTCGACTTACGAACTTAATCCGTATTGGAAGGCAGTTCTCAGGTCGAAAAGTTCTTAAGTCGAATCTGCATTTCCCATAGGAATGCATTGAAAACCATTTAATCCGTATCTGCTCTTTTCGTCCATAGAAACTAATGGGAAGCTGCTATTCCGCCTTCTGCCACTAGAGGGGGATATTTTTTCTTTTTTTCTTTTAACCTAAGATGACTTAGCTTTAAAAAAGGGGGGGGAAAAGGAGTTCGTAACTCGAATCTAAGTTCGTAAGTCGAGTCCGTATATTCCTATGAGAGCGGTTCGTAAGTCGAAACGTTCGTATGTCGAGCCGTTCGTAAGTCGAGACCCCACTGTACCTTTGACTGCTGTGCAGGTGTCTGAAATCCATTTTTCCCATGTTATTTTCAAAGCAGGAAGAACAGGGCTTTAACAACCATAGCAGAAGCATCACCCCCCCCCCTCTTTATCCCCAAAATTGTTCCCAGGCTCTACAGAGTATCACCCTCCTTTTCTTTGCTCTCCCTCTCTATCAGTGGCAGAGCCTGAGGGTGAAACACGGTGTGCCTTTTCAGCTTCCAAGGTGGCACCCTGAAAGAGGGAAAGAGGAGGGTCACAAAAACTGTAGTGCTAGTAAGAATATGTATTCAAGCTCCATGGAAAGATTTGAGGGAAAGGAATTTGGTGGGAGGCTTGCTGTTGGATCAAAGTATACTAGGCTAGATGAATTGATAGCTTTACTCTGTGAAAGGCAGTTTCCTGTGTTCCATATGAAGCTTATTTGTAGAATTAGATGCTGTGTTGCAAAAGAAAGCTTTGCAATACTAATGCAGAAAAACAAGGAGTATTTCTGTACTTGGAAAAAAGAGACAAGGGAGAGTCTTACTTATGCATAGAAAATGGGTGGAAACAAGCAAGTGCCTTTTTTATTCATGGAGTTTTAGTTCTGGGATATAGTTGTAGACATAAGCATTTTAAAAGCTTAGTTCAGGCATCTGTTCCATCCAGCCATGAAAGCCCACTGAGATTCTACAAGTTACATCTTACTTCCTTTATACATTATTTCATACCTTCTGAACCTGGAACTTTATTAAGCCAGCTGGATCAAAGTGCAGCCTTGGATCACATGACCTATGTAAAACCACCTCCAGTTCCTCACAAAGAATCTAATTTTAAAAGGCATTCATTGTTTGGCTTATCACCCCTGTCAGCTGGTCGTGTCACTCAAAGCTGCCAGCATGGGGACACTGAAACAGAACCCAGAGAGCATCACAAAGCACTGGCGTCCTGATTTGCACAGGATTGAGCATCCTTTTCTGTTTGCGTTCTGCAGGACACTCAGGTGACAGCTTTACACACTTTCCAGTGGGGGAGATTCCAGAGCTTTAGTTTTGTTTGTCACTGTCACACCTCTCTCAGAAGGCTTTGTGTCAAGCTCCCCCCCCTCCCCTTTTATGTATTTTCTTTCATCGTTATTTTGTCTGTTTTGCTGTGGCCACAAATAAATAGGATAATAAAAAGCCAAAATTTTGAAAGATGGGGCATTTCCCAGTTTTCGAGGAGAAATCGGTTACTCCTCTCTCTTTCACATTAGGATCCAATTACCAATCTTTCTAGCTTCAGCATTCGTCACTTGGAGGGCCAGGCTAACGTGCAAGCCTTTCCCCCAATGGTTTGAGAATCCACAATCCAATCTTGGCAAAATGGCCTCGTTTTCCTTTCCTCTAACTCACCACATCCTATGTGGGATGTCAAATTGTACAATACACACAAATATCTGCAACAATAATCAAATGACTTTATGAGAAAGGACAAATCTTTCTAGGGAGGCCACTCGCCTCCCTAGTTTCTACATACCAAATCACACGTATTCCAGCAGTTTTCACTTGTTCAGAGATTTAAAAAAACGGAGTGAGTGAATTTTCATATAGCAGCCTATCTACGGCCTCTGAGGAAACTGCTCTTTTGTTTTTGTTTGGGTTTTGTTTGGGGGTTCTTTTGGCCAGGAAAGGTCATTATGTCCAAGGGCCCTCTGCGGAGTCTTTTTTCTTGGAATTTCCTCCTCATGTCAATGGGGAACTAGCAATTGGCATCATTAGGGCACTAGGTTTAATCAGCTATTGCTCTTATTAAAGCACTTGATAAAACATACAGTTCTCGATCATTATTATTATTAGTTTTATTTATATGCCGTATTTCTCCCAACAAGGGACCCAAAGCAGCTGAATCCCACAGTGCAGGACACATAATAATGGACTCAAGCTACAAGGAGCCATATTTAGGCTGAATATCAGGGAAAATATCTGAGCTGTTAGAGCAGTATAACAGTGGAGATGGTGGGCACCCCAGTGCTGAAGGCATTCAAAAGAAAATTGGAGAACCATCTGTCAGATCTGCTTTGATTTGGATTTCTGTACTGAGCAGGGAGTTGGACTTGATGGCCTTTATAGGTCCTTTCCATCTCAATTAGTCTATGATCCTACTCAAGTGTCTAGGCTCCTTAAGGTATTCTTCTGTTTTTATACTTTGGATATGTTTTATTGTGATGTTGTCCTATAGTTTCATTACGCATCACTCCTATGTATGTTGTATATCTTAGGACAGAATACTTTGGGGACTGGCAGGTATATTTGGAATTTTGATTCATAGTTTTCATATGCATGCTGATAGCATTGCTGTGACTATTTGCTCATTCACAGAACACTGGTTTCCCAAAAAGCAATTTGATGAAGTTAAATGAAAAGTAGATCAAAGTGTTAGCCACAGAGTGTTTTTTCAAAAATACCTTTTTATGCACCAACATTTTTTCACAAAAGCAAGCTAATGATGCTTAGAGAAACATATTCCAATAAGACACCCAGCTATTACACACAACCACACACAAATAAAATTCTATCGAAATACACAGACAGACAAAATATACAAACTATATGCACAAATGAAACTCAGGCAAAACATGCTAGACACAGGCAGCGAGGGGCACACACACCAAACCATGCAAAATGTATGCTGCTCAAAAATATTGCAAAGAAAAGGAATGAAGTTGTTTTATTGATTTTACTTCTTGGAAATAGAGATGGTGCTAAATGATAGATTTGCCTGTTTGCTGATAGTAATTATGAAACGTGACCTACAGCTGAAAGTCTTCACTGTCACTTTCTTGCATGTGAGATAGGGACACCACAAAAAAAGTTCTCCATGTCTGTGAAATACTGATACATTTTCTGAAGACTTTCTTGTGCAAATTCTGAAATGAAGCATTTGCTCAAAATTGGATAGCTGCTGGTTTGTTGCATGCACTTAAAAATGACAATATTAAATGGCTTTTTGTGTATTTACGGCAGTCATCCAGTAATGCTGGAGATTAGAACTCTGGCTGGAACCAGTGATTCCTTGACAGGCTGTATTGATTGAGTTACCTCTATTTTGGTCCTTCCACTTTCACAGGTGCATTTGGTGGGGACATGGGAGAGGGTCTTCCCTCTTGTTGCTCTCAGGATTTAGAACTCCCTCCCAGTGAGGCTCCGATCCTTGCTATCCTTCTGCAAGCAAGCAAAGATTTTATCTTCTTACAGGGTTTCCATCAGTGACTGGCTGCTTGAGTGGGGTGTTTAAATAATAGTAAGGACTATTGTGCCTTACTATTTTGAGTGTGTCTTTGGTGTTGCTTTTGTTTAGCATTTTTAGCGTGGTATTTGTTTGATCTTTGTTACTATTTGTATACTTATTATTTCTAGGTTTATGTATTGCCTTTTAATGATGTAAGCCACCTATGTATACATTGCATGTTGTTGTTTAGTCGTTAAGTTGTGTCTGACTCTTTGTGACCCCATGGACCAGAGCACACCAGGTCCTCCTGTCTTCCACTGCCTTCCGGAGTTTGGTCAAATTCATGTTGGTAGCTTCAATGACACTGTCCAACCATCTCGTCCTCTGTCATCCCCTTCTCCTCTTGCCTTTACACTTTCCCATCATCAGGGTCTTTTCCAGGGGGTCTTCTCTTCTCATGAGATGGCCAAAGTATTGGAGCCTCAGCTTCAGGATCTGTATTTCCAGTCAGCACTCGGGGCTGATTTCCTTCAGAATGGATAGATTTGTTCTCTTTGCAGTCCAGGGGGCTCAAAGAGTCTCCAGCACCACAATTCAAAAGCATCAGTTATTCAGCAGTCAGCCTTCTTTATGGTCCAGCACTCACTTCCATACATTGCTACTGGAAAAACCATAGCTTTGACTATGTGGACCTTTGTGGGCAAGGTGATGTCTCTGCTTTTTAAGATGCTATCTAGGTTTGTCATCACTTTCCTCCCAAGAAGCAGGCGTCTTTTAATTTTGTGGCTGCTGTCACCATCTGCAGTGATCATGGAGGCCAAGAAGGTAAAATCTGTCACTGCCTCCATATTTTCCCTTTCTATTTGGCAGGAGATGATGGGACCTGTGGCCATGATCTTAGTTTTTTTTAATGTTGAGCTTCAGACCATTTTTTGCACTCTCCTCTTTCACACTCATTAAGAGGTTCTTTAATTCCTTCTAACTTTCTGTCATCAGAGTGGTATCATCTGCATATCTAAGGTTGTTGATATTTCTTCTGGCAATCTTAATTCTGGTGTGGGATTCATCCAGTCCAACCTTTCGCATGGTGTATTCTGCATATAAATTAAATAAGCAGGGAGACAATATACAGTCTTGTCGTACTCCTTTCCCAATTTTGAACCAATCAGTTGTTCCATATCCTGTTCTAACTTTTGCTTCATGTCCCACATATAGATTTCTCAGGAGATAGATAAGGTGGTCAGGCACTCCCGTTTCTTTAAGAACTTGCCATAGTCAGGCACTCCCATTTCTTTAAGAACTTGCCAAGTCAAAGGCTTTTGCATACTCAATGAAGCAGAAGTAGATTTTTTTTGGAACTCTTCAGCTTTCTCCATAATCCAGCACATGTTAGCAATTTGGTCTCTAGTTCCTCTGCCCCTTCGAAATCCAGCTTGTACTTCTGGGAGTTCTTGGTCCACATACTGCTGAAGCCTACCTTGCAGGATTTTGAGCATAACCTTGCTAGTATGTGAAATGAGTTGTATGGTAGTTGGTGCATTCTTTGGCACTGCCCTTCTTTGGGACTGGGATGTAGACTGATCTTTTCCAATCCTCTGGCCACTGCTCAGTTTTCCAAACTTGCTGGCATATTGAATGTAGCACCTTAACAACATCATCTTTTAAGATTTTCAATAGTTCAACTGGAATGCTATCACCTCCACTGGCCTTGTTGTTAGCCATGCTTCTAAGGCCCACCTGACTTCACTCTCCAGGATGTCTGGCTCAGGGTCAGCATCCACACAGCATCTGGGTTGTCCGGGACATCCAAATCTTTCTGGTATAATCCCTCTGTGTATTCTTGCCACCTCTTCTTGATGTCTTCTGCTTCTGTTAGGTCCCTCCCATTTTTGTCCTTTATCATGTCCATCTTTGCACAAAATGTTCCTTTAATAACTCCAATTTTCTTGAACAGATCTCTGGTTTTTCCCTTTCTATTCTTTTCCTCTATTTCTTTGCACTGTTCATTTAAGAAGGCCTTCTTGTGTCTCCTTGCTATTCTTTGGAAGTCAGCTTTCAATTTTCTGTAACGTTTCCTATCTCCCTTGCATTTTGTTTCCCTTTTCTTCTCTGCTATTTATAAGGAATCGTTGGACAGCCACTTTGCTTTCTTGCATTTCCTTTTCTTTGGGATGGTTTTTGTTGCTGCCTCCTGTGCAATGTTACCATCCTCCATCCATAGTTCTTTAGGCACTCTGTCCACCAAACCTAGTTCCTTAAATCTGTTTTTCACTTCCACTGTATATTCATAATGGATTTGGTTTAGATTATACCTGATTAGCCCAGTGGTTTTTCCTACTTTCTTCAGTTTAAGCTTGTTAAAACAAAAGTCTGCCTTGGATTCGTATTGAAATCATTCTATCATTTTTGAGATTGTATTCCAGTACAGCTTTTCCCACTCTGTTATTGACTATGTGGGCTACTCAATTTCTTCTTCGGGATTCTTGCCCATAATAGTAGATATGGTAATCATCTGAATTGAATTCGCCCATTACCATCCAGTTTAGTTCACTGACACCCAGGATGTCAATGTTTATTCTTGCCATCTCCTTTTTGACCACATCCAGCTTCCCAAGGTTCATAGATCTTACCTTCCAGGTTCCTATGCAGTATTTTTCTTTGCAGCATCAGACTTTCCATTCACTTTCAGGCACATCTGCAGCTGAGTGTCCTTTCAGCTTTGGTCCAACCACTTCATTAGCTCTGGAGCTACTTGTACTTGTCCTCCGCTCTTCCTCAGTAGCATGTTGGATGCCTTCCGACCTGAGGGGCTCATCTTCCAGCATCATATCTTTTAGCCTTTTGTTTCTGTCCATGGAGTTTTCTTGGCAGGGATACTGGAGTGGTTTAACAGTTCCTGATCCAGGTGGATTGCGTTTAGTCAAAACTTTCCACTATGACCTGTCTGTCTTGGGTGACCCTGCACGACATGGCCCATAGCTTCTCTGAATTACTCAAGCCCCTTCGCCATCACAAGGCAGCAATCCGTGAAGGGGTACTTTCTTTACTTATACTTATTTGCAGTTTAAATGTAATTTAAAATTATAATTTAATTGCAATTTACAGTTTGTCAAAATAATCAATTTTTTTGCTGAAGCAGAAAGTGTTAACTGTCTTTTAATGATGTAAGCTGCCTTGAGTCGTTTTTCAGGAGAAATGTTTTAAGTAAATAAATAAATGTGTCAACCTAGCCTGCCTCACAAAGAATGAAAAGTCTTGCAAGATTATTAACAGTCCTATCTGGACCTCCCAGCTGTACAACTAACTACCAGTATCACCAACACTAAATGGTAGCTGGCTGAATGGGTATTTTATATCTGTGTCTTGTGAAGATATTGTTAATGCTACTCAAGTATCACACACATATATTCTGTTGAGGGGTGGGCATGATAGCCCTGCAGCAAGAAACTGTAGTAGAGAATGCTTTGAAAGCCTAAAGATTAATCTGTAAGATACTGCATGATACTTGCATAGATTGACAGAGTTTCTCAGTGACATTATTTCCATTATGAGTAAAATTTCTGGAAGAATTGGTCAAAAATGGGAAAAAAAACTAACTTTATAATTATATAGCTATATTCTTCTGTTTTCACTACTCTAAGGCGTGAATTAGGTAACAGCTCATTAGAGGCTATATGAGGGTGTGTTTTCATGTAATTCTATATCTTTTGTTCCAGCATGTTTTCTTATGTGGTTGATCATTGGAAGGTAAACACAGTGTTCATTTGCCAGTCTGACTGCCTGAGTATTTATCTCTATAGGAATCCTGTTGTTTGAATAAGAACATGACAATTTCAGGGAATTTATATTTCTGTTCCTGCATAGTTTGAATCTGAATGTATTCTTGAGATCCAGATGATGGAACACAGATGACGGACAAAATTAAGGGTTTCCCTTTATGCTGGGAAGGGAGATTGTTGAAATTGTATGTGACATGTAAGGGCACCATGAGAGATGTTAAAGAACAAACATTTTCTCTTTTAAAATATAGCAATCTCAAATGTCTTGGCCACAGTCCAAGTTAGATGCAGTAAAAGTTTGTTGAAATCAATGATCCTAAGTTAATTGTGATTATGTACTGGTTTCTTGCTTTAAGATTTTAATAGAAAATAAACTGTATGTTGCAAAGCACAACACACTGAAATTGCTGCATTTTGCCCTTTAATGTTGAGTGAACTTGAGGTCTAGAAAGATTACTTGAGCAAATGTATTTCTCTTTGTACACTTTCCTACTTTCGTAATGCTGATTTTAAAGTTCAGTGGCAATTTTGTTCTCAAGTTTTCTCCATTTCTTGGTCTCTAAGGTCTAGAATGCACTCTTTTCACTAAATCTTCCATTGACTTGTCTTCTGCTAACTTACACTGCACAGAAGTCTTCCAAGCTTTTTGGAACAGGATGTTCTTCTGCAGCAAAGCTAATGTTGCAAAGAGACAATGCTGTCATAGCAAGTTTTTCAAACAGTTGTTAGAGCTGTTCAGCCATAGTAAATCAAAGCTACTGCTTCTGTTGATTTTGTGTTGCCCATTTCAATTCCCTATCCCATTTCTAATGTTCCTCCCAAAATAACATGTCATTAAGTTGATCACTGTTAGTATTCTGTCAAAAGCAATTAGAAATATAGCAATGTTTTGCTGTACATTATTTTATCATAAGAGCAGTGGCAGATCAAACAGTCCCAAATCTTATGGAGATTGAGATATGGACCGATGATGCAAATAGTAGTAAGGTTGCAGTTGTTGAATTCTGACTTGTTAAGCCATCCTTGCATACAAATTGTTAGAAAGCTGAATGCACCATTAAGGAGCTATGTTTCATTATTAGTTTATAGACTCTAATATCTTTAAACTATTATCTGAATCCAAGACAGTGGCTTCCCCCTAGTTTGTTCTCACAGCTGCCTGGCGTTGAGAGGCTAAAGTGCTGAGGAATGGAGAGGACAGCCATTACATCCCTCAAGCTGATTGAAAGAAAGATGGGTTATAACTATTTTTTTAAAAAGAATAGAAAGGATCGGACGAAAGGAGTGGGACTTCTCCAAAAATGGGAAGAACAAACTGTGGTTAGTTTGCTTGTCTGCAAAACAAATACATGACTAAGGCAGCAAATCACAGTTAACGTAAATGGGTTGATGTGATGCGTTAACGTGTTATGAAAGCACTCTTTCTTATATTGATTGTTTATGAAGGCGAGTATACCCATTGCTGTAGGCATGCTGTTGTTGATTCTTTCTGTGACCTGCTAGTTCTCAATTGAAGATATTCCATATGATTTAAGAGTGATAATATGGGAAATAATTCTCCAGCACAGCCAAACTTGCAAAAACTGAATTTGCTGTATGCCTCAAGGTGCAGTATAATATGTACATGAGAGCACATACTTAACATATGCCTACTTTTCTTTTAAGGATGGATTGACTCCACTCCACTGTGCTGCACGAAGTGGACATGATCAAGTCGTAGAGCTTCTCCTGGAACGAGGTGCCCCATTACTTGCCAGGACCAAGGTGTGTAATTCACAGTCAAAGGGATCATTAATTTTAGGGATGTGCTTCAATTCAGCTGAAGTTTGAGCACAAGGTGACTTCTTTGGACTAGATGCTTGTCCAGGAAATGGAAACTTCTCTTTAAAGTGAACAGACAGAGCATCTAGCTTGAAAAAAGCAAAGCCAAAACCATTCAACCTCCCTCCTCCCAAAAAACTACAAACAAACCACATTTTCTGTTGCAAACTTAAGTCATTTTGTAATCTGAACTAGCATAAACCCATTAAATCTGTGAGATATATGTATTGTTGACTTAGCATTCAGCTGTTTGTTTCAATAGATCTAACATCATCATCATCATCATCATCATCATCATTAATATTAATATTAATATTAATAGTATTATTATTAGTAGTAGTAGTATTAGTAGTAGTACTACTATTACTACTACTACTACTATTACTATTGTTGTTGTTGATGATGTTGTTGTTTTATTTATATTCTGCATCTCTCCCAACAAGGGACCCACAGCGGCTCACAACATTAAAATTCACACAATTGAAAACACAAGAAGTTAAATATTAAAAGACAAATTAAACAATATATGATTTAAAATTAAATTAAAATATTAAAACATTAAAACATGGAAAATATTAAAACTATCTTTTAAAATGGGCTTCAGGGATTCAGTTGTAATTGTTAAAAGCCTACCTGAAGAGATGGGTCTTTAGCTTTTTTCAGAAGGATAAAAGGGAAGGGGCCCTTCTGATCTCCGGAGGAAGAGTGTTCCATAGCTGGAACAGGGAGCTGCTGCAGAGAAGGCCCTCTCCTATGTCCCCATCAGCTGTGTTTGTGCTGGCAATGTGACCGAGAGGAGGGCCTCCTCTGCTGATCTTAATAGCTGAGAAGGCACATATAGGAAGATATGTATTGGGTCCTTCAGGTACCTTGGACCCAAGCTGTATAGGGCTTTATAGATAATGACCAGCACTTTGAATTGGGCCTAGGAACAGGCTGGTAGCCCATGCAGTTCTTGTAACAGATGTGTTGTATGCTCCCTGTAGCTGACCCTGTCAGTAGTCTGGCTGCAAAGTTTTGTACCAGCTGAAATTTCTGAATCGTCTTCAAAGGCAGCCCTACATAGAGCATATTGCTGTTGTTGTTGTTTAGTCGTGTCCAACTCTTCGTGACCCCATGGACCAGAGCACACCAGGCCCTCCTGTCTTCTAGAGTATATTACAGTAATCCAAATGGGATGTAACTAAGCCATGTGTCACTGTAGCCAGATCCAATATCTCAAGGAACTGGCGCAGCTGGCACACCAGCTTTAGCTGTGCAAATGCACTCCTGGCCACCGTCGAAACCTGGGCATCCAAGCTTAGGGATGGATCCAGGAGTACACCCAAGCTGTGGACCTGAGTTTTCAAGGGGACAGTTACCCCATCCAGCACAGGTAGTATCCCTGTTCCCTCATCTGCTGGGTCTAGCAATTGGGTTTATGTCAAGGAGTCAAGTGGCGAGAATGATTAAAGTTAATTCCTGGTTTTCAATATATTCGCGAAGGCTTTCACGGCTGGGATCTAATGGTTGTTCAGGGTTTTTCGGGCTCTTTGGCTGTGTTCTGAAGGTTGTTCTTCCTGACGTTTCGCCAGTCTCTGTGGCCGGCATCTTCAGAGGACAGCAACCTGTCCAGAGGTTGCTGTCCTCTGAAGATGCCGGCCACAGAGACTGGCGAAACATTAGGAAGAACAACCTTCAGAACACGGCCAAAGAGCTCGAAAAACCCAGAGCAACCATTAATTCCTGGTGTCTAACACTCAAGAATGATTTAAGATGTGCTATTGAACTAGTTTCCTTTGGGAGAGGGATTGTGAATTTGGTAGTTGCTTTTTTCCTGCTCAGTGCTGCCATTCACTATTAAAAAGACTTAAACTTGCCTTCAGGCATTGTAATTCTCCTGTCCCTGTAGGGATCCTTCTGAATCTTTGCAGTTTTCTGGTTGCAGACACCTTTTCAGTGCATGGCATTTTCATGCAGACGGCTTCCTTGCAAAACCATAGATGGAAGGAAGATAAAGTAGTTATTGTCCACCTCCTAAAACAAGTTTATAACTCTTCTTCTGTGTGTACTTGTTCTTCAGAAGATGTACAGATTTGTTGTTTATGGCCACCTGTATGCTGTGTGTCATTTTTGTAGCAATGGTTTATAGAGATTAAGTGTATCCTTTTGGAACATGCTTCAAATGAAAAGACTACTGCTACAGAAAAAAACACTGCACCCATTTTAAAATTGGCAGCTTTGGTGCCCTCAGAAGAAGCAACTGTGCCTGTGTATTTCTTCCATCTCTTCCATAAAAAAGGAGTGTTGTTGCAGGTTTTACATTTAAACCCCTCTCCAGAACCAAATATTAAAGAGACATAAGATTGAAAAATGTACACCTATTTATCTTTGCCTCCTTAAGAACACAATTGTGATGTTTTAACTGATAGGATTTGTTTTTTATTTTATTACTGTTATTACTTGATTTACTGTTATCTCTGATTTTATCTGCCTTGTGAACCACCCAGAATAATGTCTCACACTAATGGGGCAATAATAATAATAAAGAAAAGAAAAGAAAACAAATAATAAATAAATAAAATAAATAAAAATGCAACTTCTCCATTCTGAAAAAAAAGTGAAAATGTTAAAGTCAGGTTTTTGCCACCTCCCCCCCCCCCAATGATAGCGAATAAGAGGCACAAACTTTCAGGTTATGATTTCTTCACCTTAAGGTTTGAGTTGAAATGACCTGGTTTCAAATTGGCCTGAAATGAAGAGGTCCATTTTCTGAAGTGCTGAAATGGTTCTAAATTGCATTTGGGGATCTGTGCACTTCTCCAATTAACTTCAGGCTAGCATTTTGCTGAATTTTGGCTGGATTTTTAAACTCAAACTAGATTACATTGCATATGTACTAAGCAGCTGATTAAAAATATGTGAATAAGTCTTAGAGGTGTCTTCCATTAAACATACTCACTGATACAACTTGATACCATTATGATCTTTTGCTGTTCTATAGAATGGACTTTCTCCCCTTCATATGGCTGCCCAAGGTGATCACGTGGAATGTGTCAAACACCTGCTGCAGCACAAAGCTCCTGTGGATGATGTCACACTGGATTATTTGACTGCCCTGCATGTGGCAGCACATTGTGGCCACTATCGTGTCACCAAACTTCTGCTGGACAAGAGAGCAAATCCAAATGCGCGTGCTTTGGTAATTTTTTTCGTATATCTGTAAAGGGTCTTTAGACATTTCTCATTCAAAACAAATTTGGAATGCATGGAAAAGAGACAGTGTTTGTTGACCCTCAGTTTTGCACACATGTGCAGTAGCCCTGCCCAGATTTCCATTCAGTGGGGTAAACATATGGAGGGCTGAGCAGACTCAATCCATGTGTTACATGTACAGTAAACCTACTGTAAGTAAGCAGGGGTGAGGTCATGCTCCTTTCTCCATGCATTCAGTGCTCACTTGAAGAAGAGATAACTGCAGATTGCTACAATAAAATTTCTCCGGATACCCCTTGTGGCTGTGGAAACTCTTGACACACATATGGAGTTTCTTTCCAGTTTTTCATTCTCTGTGAGAAAGATTGAGTGCTGCCTCGGAAGCAGTGTGTGGAAATGAGCAACGCAAAGTAAATCTAATGCAGCTTTCTTCAACTTGGACTATAACTCGCAGCATTGTTCATCATTGGCTATGCTGGCTGAGACCAATAGGAGTTCAAGTCCGAAACAACTGCAGGGTGAATGCTGATTTAATGTATCTCTGTCCTTTGTCTTTCATGGCACCGTCTGTAACAGTAATTCAGTAGGCATAATCACACAATCTAAGCTTTTTCTCCATGTGCACATTTGTATTAATAATGGCAGGAAAACTAGTTCTCTGAGCAAAATATCTTCTACCATGTTTCTTCACCCAGCCTAATAAAACCAACCTTCCCTCATGCTGCTTGACAGAGTGGTATTTAAAACATAATCACATTTTTTTTAAAAAAAAATACTGTCTATTGTGGCATAAAGAGTTGTCAGTGGTTAAAAATAAATTGTGCTGAGCTGGTGCAAATATCTTGTGAAAGTCAGCTCTTTCGATCCAGGCTGAAATCCTATACAGTTCATTAAACAAACTCACAATTGCCAAATCAGTGTCATAGGTATGAAATTTTAAACCCCATGCACACTTAAATGACTTTTAAAATTCCTTGCACTACAGGATCAAGTTTCCATGCCATTGGTGTGGCAACAGCTGGTTTATGTTTTAGACAGTGTGTTTAATATAGCCTTCTAGGGAATGAATGAAGTTTTTAAACCTGTTGTGATAGGAAATTGTGTCTGTCATTGAGTGTTGTCACACAATTATTTTTATGATTTATTTTTGTCAATTTAGTAATATTTTAAAAGCAGAAGTAAAAAATTCTGGAGGGATGTCATTCAAGAATATCTAGGGACCAGCACTTGATAACTATTAAACAGCAGTTGGTAACATCATATCTCATCATTTATCACATGTTCAAAAAAATCCTGTGGCTTTCGCCTATAGTTCAGGACCACAGGGTTTTTTTTCCTAATAGTCAAGTTGCTTCATAAAAATTCATTTTTAAAACAAGCTTTTTTAAAAAAGTAATTCTTAACAGCTTAATTCTGCAGAGCTCAATATTACTGACACATCCTGTGCTGTACATAGACTTCCTAGCTGTAGTAAGTAATGCATTCAACAGCCAAGTTCAATGAAAACTTTGTCTTGCATTGCTGCTATATAGAAATGATGCCTATCTGTAATACCACTTGAGGTGAAATGCCTGCTTATATTGGCTTCCAGCCAAGTCAGATCATGTTGGCCATGTACACGGAGTGCTGTGTGCAATGTTGACCTTTTGGCATCCTATTTCATATAGTGCTTTTGGCACGTAAAGTGGTGAGTCTTGCATGGGCAAGAAAAGCTTTGACTAACTCACTACAAGGGAAAACTTCTGCATGTCATTATTGGAAGACTTTCCCTACGACTTTGACCCCAGATGTTTCTATGAGAAGGCTGCATTCTTTTAGGTCTCTTAATACCCACATCATCTGATATCAGAAAAGAATAGAGCTAATGGTCCTATTTTCCATTTCTCCATGATAACTATGATTTCACTTTTTTGTTGTTTGACACTTTTATTTTATTTAACATACACACAAAGTCAGAGTTTAACCTTAGTCACTTTTTTGTGGATAAACAAATTATCAAGTAATGTTTTTAGCAGTTTTACAGACTTTGAGGATATAGAAATTAGTGTTTAGAGAACAATGCCATACTCAAGAAGGTTGTCAAACATGAGTGGTTTTCTTTCCTTTAGCCACTGTGAAGGAACCTAACAACAAGAAGACAAGGCTTGAAATACTGTTGTGCAGCTCTGTGTGTGTGTGACAGGAATAATGTCAGCAGCAGCACCAAGTTGCAGCTGATTAAAGGCTTCCTGTAGTGGTTTTGCTGCTCATGTGACTTTGTTGCATTGTGTACAAGTTGCATGAACCATGGAATTACCAAAGAAGCCTTTAAACAGCAGCAAGAGACACGATAACTTATGGAAGTTAATTAAAGGAGAGATTCCTTTTTCCTCCTTATGCCTGCAGTTGTCTGTGTTCTCAGAAGAGCTTCTCTGGTTGCTGACCAGACTCTGCTAAACAATTTGGAATTCAGCACAGAGAAGACTCATGATTTTGGTTTTGGTTGATTCCTACAGTGCATCTGACACCAAATACTTCAGGACATTGTCCCTAGGGAGGCTTTTCAGGGAGGACATAGATAAAGAAGGAATGGGAAGTTCATCTTTCTTAAATTCATGTACCTTGGATTCCAAGCGAACACTTCCCATTTAAAAAAATTTCTCTGTATTTTACAATTGGTCTTCTTGTGGTTCTGTCCTTCAGCAAACTGTGACTAAAATTCTTTCTATATATGTATTAATAAATCAGGTAAGGTGTCTTAATAATTAACCAAGCAATGGTCTCTTCATGTAAATGCCATGAATAATATCCATCATTTAAAATTTAAGCACTCTAGTATTTCTTTTCCATGTTGTATGTAGACTCATCCGCTGACTTTAAAACAAAGAAATCTTTTATCATGAAATATTAGTAGTGCCATTTATCTGGGCTTTCTATTATGCCATTTTTGTTTTTTCAACAATTCAGTTAAAAGTTTGTATTAGTTGGAATGGGGGTATTCGTATACGAGTACAAATTGCCCCGCACAGGTGGACATAACAAGGGGCCGGCCCTCTGAGGCTGGACCATCCACTCACCTGCCCACTGCTGCCGCCAGCTCCATACCCCCTTCCAGTCACTCCTGAGCTCACAGTTGACTAGCCACTCCTGACAGAAGGAGGGAAGATGAGTCTCTCTGCCAGGCTGACGAGTGGCTAGACAACTGCGAGTTCCGGAATGATTGGAAGGGAATGCAGAGCAGGCTGCAGCAGTGGACAGGTGAGTGGACAGTCTGGCCCCAGGGGGCCAGACCTTCATTATGTCCACCTGTGCAGGGATATTTGTATATGAATATGAATACCCCCATCTCTAGTTGGAAGTATACATTGAAGGCATAGCATATCAAGACACAATCTGGAAATGATTTCTTTAGGACACCCTTTTGTCTGTGGCACAGTTCCATGCTACTGTGTGATAATTTTGAAAGGAAAACCATGCATTTTGGCCCTGCCTGTTCAGTTGTGTTGTTTATGTAGCTGGAGATTGCACTACATTGTTTCCTTACTTCCGTTACATTGGATAGTGCAAATGCAAAGGAGAAAATGTGAAGCGTGCCATGAAAGTTAAATGGCTTGTGGAGCATATTTTCAATGTCCTTAGCTTCATACATTCTGTTTTGGGCTGGTGTCCATTAGAGAGAAAATGCTTCTAGTTTACTTGCTTTTTCAATACTTCCAAGCCGGATGTTATCTGAAAAATAAAAATCTGATAATCTAACGCTGTGGGAAAACTGAGGGTGCATGCTTGAACTAACATGATTGTTTTTTGCACAGAATGGTTTTACTCCACTGCACATTGCTTGCAAGAAAAATCGCATTAAAGTCATGGAACTGCTGGTGAAATACGGGGCCTCTATCCAAGCTATAACAGAGGTAGACAACATTCTTAAAGAAACACATGTCTGCACTATTGTTAACTTCTTTTAATACTACATTCTCCTTTTAAAATATCTGCACCTGTAATTGTACCTATACCTACACTATATCTGTATCTTTACCTACATCTGTGTTGAGAAGGTTGTACAGCACTCTGCAGAGGAGTAAATTTCGTGTTGCTTTACTTTTCAGTCTGGCCTCACACCAATACATGTTGCTGCATTTATGGGCCATTTGAACATAGTTCTCCTGCTGCTGCAGAATGGAGCCTCTCCAGATGTTACTAACATTGTGAGTATAGTTTCGATTTCAGTCATTGTAGCCTTGCCATGTGTCTTAAGCAAAGATCATATCTGGTATTATGACCTCATGACTCTCTCTAGATATCATTCTTCAGTGAATATATGAAATTCTAAAAAAGGGGGTTTTAATGCTTTTCTATCCGTCTTTAGTTCAACAAAATATATTTAACTTTAATACAGCAAAATAATGTTTTAAATAAAGTTTTTTAATATATTTTTTAATTTAACAAGGGGTGACAAAAAGGGAAAGGGGAATTGAGGTTATATGGGAAGAGGAGAAACAATAACATACTAACGTCCATTCTATACATATTGCCATATCAAAATTCCAAATTACTCTTTTTACTATTTTGTGCCTTCCAGATTTAAGTTCTCATTTCAATATATGCTCTTCATACGCTGCCTGTTGACTCAGTCCATTTGTAGAATAAGTCCCATCTCTCTGTTGCCTTTTGTAAAGGACAGTCCTTCATCACTTCTGATAAAATGTCCATTTCCACTGTTTCCTGTATCTTCTCTATAAGATCTTCTTGTTTCGGTACCATCGGACTTTTCCAATTTTTGACATAGAGAATTATGGCTGCAGTAACTATGTATATAATTAAATAAAGTTTTTAAAGTACAATCAAATTCAGGTACTTTGAATTTTAAAAATAGGATGTTCATGTAGAATATTCTATCTACATAAAAAGATACTTGTGTGCTTGAGCAAATAGTTGTATTATTCTAACTACTACAAGAATAAATTTTGATGAAATAATCAAGAGCCATTTGGAAAAATAAGCAAATGTTATAACTTGAGCCCAAGCATGTTTACTTGAAGGAAAGATGCTTTGATTTTATCAGAGCTTGGGGAGTTCCCCTTTTTGAGGGGCAAGACATTCCCAAATCCCCTAGTCAGCATGGCAAGAGGAAGTGTTCCCCTTACTTTCCATTTAGTTCAAGGAGTTAAATCTGTTATTGGCATCTGCTCTGGTAAGTGGCTAAATATGCCATTGTGACTGCAGTAGGAAGGAAAATTATGAGGGATTCATGGTAACCTTCCCTCATCTCAGTTTCCCTACATCTCCACTCTCTTTTGCTTTCTGTGATGTCAATAGTTGTACTAACAATATACACATGCTGATGTAGATATAGAATTGTGTAGCATATCGGCTTCCTGTCTGTTTTCTCTTCAGAAGATTACATCCGGAATATAACACTGTAGTTTCACAAGTTCTATTTTTTTTCATTAAACCAGCAAAAATGCTTCTCTTCCTGACCAGCATACTTAGCGGGGTAATGGTCATTTCCACTTCTGGAAGCATCCAAATGCAGGAGTTTTGCATTAAAATAAAATGCTTGGTTTCCCCCCCACCCCACTGTGGGAAACTCCTGCCTAAAGGTTGTAGCTGCGGTTCTGTTTCAGTGAAATGCATACACTCCTGGCAGGATGCAGCAGCGGCCAGGAAGCGGGGTAGCCCCTTCTTCTGCCTTTCTGCTTAGAGGTAGAGCATAAGATCAAAGAATTATTTTGGCCAATCTTAGTTAATGATTAGGTAACCACTATTCTATTTCTCTCATAGCATACTATGTAATCATGCTAAGTCAATAACCCCCCCCCTCGGGT
Source organism: Pogona vitticeps (assembly GCF_051106095.1). Taxonomy (NCBI): domain Eukaryota; kingdom Metazoa; phylum Chordata; class Lepidosauria; order Squamata; family Agamidae; genus Pogona; species Pogona vitticeps. The sequence continues at coordinate 27,261,184 of NC_135787.1, forward strand.
GTTGCCCAGAGGCTCCCCTGGTTCCCATGACTGTTGTTGACTCCTTTGTTCTCTCTCTCTCTCCAAGGCAATTAGCTTTTCCTTTGTTTCAGTGATCACCACCCCCACCCCCTAGGGCTTTGAGAAATCAGAAATGAGCTTCCAGCTGCTTCTGGGTTCTCTCTCTTTCTCTCTCTCTCTTTGAACATGGTAGTTTTTAGGATCTAAAAGTTGGCTCCTGCACCTCCAGAGCATACCCTACCCATAGACCTTTAAAATGCATGTATCTCACTTGAGGAAGAATGGCCCAACAGTGATGAATGAAATGCTGTGTTGGCTGTTATTGAATATTAAGAGCAGAAGCTTTAATTTCACTGTTTTAGATTGTGACTGTGCAGACCCCATGGATAAAGCCAGGAAATTGCCTTACTTCCCACACCCATTCCAGTCAGAAGCCATTTCTATCTGATATAATGTTGATAAAACCAGTATTTATTTTATTTATTTATTTATTTATTTATTTGATTTGATTTGATTTATATCCCACCCATCTGGTCTGGTCGACCACTCTGGGCGGCTTCCAATAAGGTGTATTGTCCAGTAAAATTGTCCACCTCCCAGAGAGCGAACACATTTAAAATGTATACTGGATTTTTCTTCAGCGTGGTGAGACTGCACTACACATGGCAGCTCGAGCAGGACAGGTGGAAGTGGTGCGTTGCCTCCTGAGAAACGGTGCCCTGGTCGATGCCCGAGCAAGGGTAGGTCTTTTCCTTGGTCATCTTTTGCACTCTTTCTTGAAAGCTGCATAGTTTTTTTCTATGCTGAGAACATGTTTTCCCCTTCATTTAGGATCTGTTTGTAGGTGTTTTTGTAGTCCATGGGGGCACGTATGTTGTTCATTTATGTTTTGTTTGAAGTTCAATTATTTGAGAGTGGGAGGAGATGGGGCTTTAATCCTTACAGAACCATCACATCCTCACCTTTCCCCTGCTTGAAATGTAGGAGGAACAGACTCCATTGCATATTGCTTCTCGCCTGGGTAAAACTGAAATTGTCCAGCTGCTGTTGCAACACATGGCACACCCGGATGCCGCAACCACCAATGGATATACACCACTGCACATCTCTGCCCGGGAAGGTCAAGTTGATGTAGCATCAGTGCTTCTGGAGGCGGGTGCAGCTCACTCTTTGGCTACCAAGGTAGAATCTGTTATTTTGTTGCCATCATTGCAGTGGTCGGGGCAAGCTAGGTCCAGTCACGTCTATTAAATGGGCATGTGGCAAGGAACCAGAAGGCAACCTTTTAGTTTGCTTTGTTAGTTTTCTGTCTGTTAAATGAGAACAATGGGGCTTTATTGATTCCCTGATTTCTGATGTAAATTTACCTCTTTTGCACATCCTAGAGAGTAATAAACAAGGCAAGAACTTAATTATCCAGAGTTTGTGTGTGTCTCTGTGTGTGTGTGTGTGTGTGTGTGTGTGTGTGTGTGTGTGTGTGTGTGTGTGTATGTGTTTGTAGACCTAAGTCTACCACCCAAGTCCTCAGCGCGAAGAAGTATTAAAAAAATTGTTCTGAACAAAAATATAGAGAGAGGGGTTCAGAAAGAGAGAATATTTGGAGAGAAAATGTATTTTAGAACTACATTTAAATGTGAATTTTTATATGGGTTAGCATATTTTAAAAATACAGCATTGTAAACATAGTACAAAAATGTAATCTGGAAGTGCTACAAATATTACCGTTATTGTTAACATTAGCTTATCACCTTCTAAGTGTGGTTTTCCTGAAGCTAACACAAGTGATTCAGAAAAAATATCTGACCACAGAGAAGTGATTATGAACACCACAAAAATCCCTGAGGGTTTGTGGCTATTATATCTGCAGTCTCCTACTGATTTGTATTTAGATGGTTAACTGCTAGGCAAAATTATTTACAGTTGCTTGATTTAGACTTGATTATTTATTTAAATTACTGTATTAATTAATTCTTAATTACAAAAAAATTATTGTTGTGAAAGAGGGCTCCCAGTATAGCAAAGTAAATTGGCATGGACTGCCATTTGTAATGCATTTGTTTCTCCCCAGCATGAAAAGCAGTTTAAAATTTGGATATGAGTTATTTCAGTGGATCTTGCTGCTGAGCCTTGCTGCTGAGCCATACATAGCAAAGAGCTCTTTTAAAAAATGGAATTTAGAAAGCTATTTGGAGGCTCTGTGAAGGCAGTTACAGAGAAGACATCTCTTACAAAGGGTAACTGCCTGGAGAGATATTGTATATGAATACCTTTGGCTCATGGCCTTGTACTGAATTCCGTGTTGTGAATATACGTTATTTTTTAAATAAATGCTTGACAAGTTGAAAAATATATGCTACTAATGCTATTTTTATTGGTAGAATAGATTTTTAATTTGATGGCTAAATAATTTCTGTGTTAAGAATCATGGATATATTTATTTAAAAACAGTGATGGGGTATCATTTATCCTCCAGATAGATTAGATTAGGCATCCTTCAGTCTCAAGAGACTATGGTAATATGCTCTGTATGGAGGACTTGGAACAGCATCTAGTGTGGCTGAGAAGGACAATTTGAGAGTGACAATCCCTTCCACACTGAAAGACAAATATAATCTGTCTCCTGTCCAGCTCTTTGTTTTTGCTGCTTTCGTGACTGTCTCTTTGCCTCAGCCTGCTGGACAAGGGTCTCTTCAAAATGGGAGAGGCCATGATGCACTGCCTGCCTCCAGGCTATATGTTCAGATGTCAAAGTTTCCCATCTGTTGAGGTCCATTCCTAAGGCCTTCAGATCCCACTTGCAGATATCCTTGTATCACAGCTGTGGTCTCCCTCTGGGGCGATTTCCCTGCACTGATTCTCCATACAGGAGATCTTTTAGAATCCAACCATTAGCCATTCTCATGACATAGCTTTCAGATATGTTTTAACTAAAGATGTCACCATTAGCTATGCTGGGTGAAGTTGATGGAAGTTGTACACCAAAATGTCTGGGATGATCTAAGATTTTTCACCCCTTTTAAAAATCAATCAATCAATCAATCAGTCAGTCAGTCAGTCAGTCAGTCTGTCTGTCTGTCTGTCTGTCTGTCTGTCTGTCTGTCTGTCTGTCTATCTATCTATCTATCTATCTATCTATCTATCTATCTATCTGTCTGTCTGTCTGTCTGTCTGTCTGTCTGTCTGTCTGTCTATCTGTCTATCTTATTTATAAGCCACCTTTCTCCCAATGAGGGGACTCAAGGCTGCTGACAGTATTTAAAATAATACAATTAAAATACATTAAATTATACATTAAAACAATTAATACTGTTTTATTAATACCTACAATACTGATTAAAATACATTGAATGATCTTTGAAACTCTAAGAACAAACTTAACTTTAAAAAAGGCATTCATGGACTCAGTTAAGAATCTTAAAAGCCAGTTTGAAGAAGTGGGTTTTCAGCTATCGGCGGAAGGATAAAAGGGAAGCGGGCATCCTAACCTCCCGAGAGAGTGCATTCCATAACCTAGGAACAGCCACATAGAAGGCCATCTCGCATGCCTCATCAAATGTGCCTGCACTGGCAATGGGACTGAGAGGAGGGCTTCCTCTTATGTTCTTAAGACAAGGCTCCTGTAGGGGGACAGAGTCTTTCAGGCTTATGGTCCTTTAAAACAATGGAACACAAAAATTAAGACTGTATTAATGCTATCATTTCATATTTCTGTGTTTTACAGAAGGGATTCACACCACTGCATGTGGCAGCTAAGTATGGAAGCCTAGATGTGGCAAAACTCCTGTTGCAGCGTCGTGCATCTCCTGATTCAGCTGGAAAGGTATGCATTAAGTGTTGCAACCCAACCAAAAATTACTGGTAACCAAGACATTTGTGTTTCTTGCTAAAGACTGTTGTATTCGAGTTATGTTCAAGAGTCCATCATTCATAAGTGCCTATTAAAATATATGAATAATTTATACAAGATAATAGTTTTCTGTATAAATGCAGGCAAACAATTTGTTTATTCTTACTCAGCACTCTCTGCACTTGCCATGGACAGTGGTTTATTGCAGCTAGTAAGGGCAGTAATTTTCCATAGCAATCATGATACGAAATGCTGATACAATTCATCCTCTTATGAAAAACAAAATGAAAGATGAGTTAGACTACTAATTCATTGTAGTGATGGGATTATGACATGAAAGCTTTCCTTATCACTGATACCTACCCAGAGAAATTTCACATATTAATGGAAAGAAACATTACGTATAGTGACTCCAGTGTTGGGTTTTCCAGCACTGTCATACTGTCATCCCAGTCATACTGTCATGCTGTTTCATTCACTATCCCCCAGCCTTGTTCTCGGCAAATATTTTGGACAGTTAGTCCCAGAATTTCTGAGCATTGATTTTGTTGCCTGGAACTAAGGAGAAGTAGAAAACAAAGCATTCGGTAGCTGCCCCTAGATTATGGAATGCCCTCCCGACTGAGATTCGTCTGTCGCCAACGCTGATGATATTTCGGCGCCAGGTCAAAACCTTCCTGTTCCAAATGGCTTTTAACTGAAATAACATCAAATGTGGGTCTGATGGCAACTTTTAGAATATATATTTTAATTGCATTTTAATTATTTTGCCCTTTTATTTTGCCTTTTTATTGTATTTTAAATGCTGTAAGCCGCCCAGAGACCTTCGGGTAGTGTGGGCGGCATATAAGTTAAATAAATAAATAAATAATATAATAAATAAATTCTTATCTGTGCCATGTTTCTTAGCCAGCTATAGTGATTATTCTGTTTTTAACACTCCTTTTTAAGATGACATTTCTGACCTAGAGCAGCCCAGGGAATAATATCTAAGTGACACATTGTGGCCCCTGAAGCCTCTGGGGCATAATTTGCCTCTTTCAAAATAAATATTAGCGTAGCCCTCAATCATGGGAGGCAAACACATTGCCTGCAAGTTGAACTCCTGTGGTGCTTCATCATACTGAACTCTCACTATCCTGGAAATTGTTATATATATGATATGTGTATTTTGGCAATTTGATTATTTCTTAACATGTGCCTTCTTTTGAATCAAAATAGCCTCTTAGCTAATGGCTGCTCTAAGTTTCTTTCTTTTTTCCTTAGTAACACCTCTAATTTGAAAATAATTCACTTTGAGTTAGATGTTACATTGTGTTTTTATTGGTTAGGCGCTTCTTAATAGATGTTATTTTGTAATGTAATGATGGCTTAAAACAGAGCTAACCATCACTTAATGCATTAACATAAACCCGCCCCTTCCAGAATGGCCTCACCCCTCTCCATGTTGCTGCTCATTATGACAACCAGAAGGTGGCCCTACTCTTACTGGAGAAAGGTTCTTCTCCCCATGCTACTGCCAAGGTGAGAATTTTCATTCTGTTCCAGAGAGCATCCTTGGAATTCCAAAAGTATTGATTATTATTGGAAGCATATTTTTAAGTTTCTGTGAGGCCCCATTGTTACAGGCCTTAATGTGGGCCATATTCCATGTTTTTATTGGCTTCTAACTATGTTGGCTTTTGCCAGGATCATTATGCGTGTGATACTGTCTGATGTTAACTGTTAATTACAATGACCACTTGAATATTGTTATTGTGTTTTGTTGTTCTGCACACACCCCTAGCAAGGCTTACCCTAAAATGCACTTTACACATCATTTATGCTTCAGTCCTATAACATTGGGTAAAGGAGAAAATATTCTGATCATGGAAGCTAAGACATAACAGAACCCTTGCCACATATTTGCAGACGTGGTCTGGCGGGGTCCGTTTTAAGCACCTCCATGAAGCTTTAGTCCAATTTCACAAAAATGTCCCAGTGAAGGTGTCTGCATTTCTGTTTGTGGTCAGGGACTGTGATGGAATTAGATCCAGAGAATTCAAGTCCTCTCATTCCCTGTCTATTGTTATAAACCTGATATATCCAGTTGTGGGTATATCAGTGATATGCCCACTGATATATCCATTTCCACCCCTCCCACTTAGGGTGGAGTTCTAACCAGGCAGGAAGGAAACTCTTGGGTGATTGAGATGGGGTAGGAAAGGTAATTTAATGCTTGATCCTCCCTTTCATTGTCAGAGGTTTGTCAGTGGCCTCATAGAGGTCCCATTCCTTCCTATGGTTTTGGGGTGTGTTTGTGACAACATAAAATTGCAGTCTGAAATAAACATATAAATATTTATATTAAATCTCCTTCAAACAGCAAAAGATCTTATAGCAGAAACTCTCTGGCTATGTGTTGGTAATGTCACTGCATACGTGAATTGCTGTTGTTGTCTGCTCTTATCTGATCTGTTGTTACCTTATCTCGTTGATTTCTTGCTTGATGGTTAAAATCCTGTTGTGTGGCTACATGGGTGTAACTTGACATGATGCCCATCCATAGGTATAATACCACCAAAGTCAAAGTACCATCCACAAAACACTTATACTGCACCATTGCACAATCAGTCACAATGGGAATTTTGCAACCAATTGTGTAATTGAACTGAGCAATATGTATTCCCTGTGCATAATGCAGAGCAAACATATGCCTGCGTAACTTCATTATGTGGCAGCGAATGGGATTCTGAACACTGAATGATATTTCCTATTGCAGTCAACAGAGAAAAGAAAATAATTGTCATTGTCTGGAGAAAGAATTTATTGGAGGAAAAGAGATGTTACAAATAAATATTAATACACAGCAATTCATTTTTAGAATGGATATACTCCTCTTCATATAGCTGCTAAGAAGAATCAGATGCAAATCGCCACAACCCTGCTGAACTATGGAGCAGAGACCAATATTTTGACCAAACAAGGAGTGACTCCTCTTCATCTGGCCTCTCAAGAAGGTCATGCTGATATGGTCAACTTGCTTTTGGAGAAAGGTGCCAACATTCATGTGGCCACAAAGGTAATGACCTCTTTTGACTAAGAATATGTTCTTCCAATACCATTTTGAGAAAGAAAGAAAGAATATAGAACAGTTAACCTCAAATATTTATATTGCTGTTGAATGAAGAGATTAAAAAAACAATTAGATATCTATGCAGATATCACCAGCTTTTAAAGACCTTCTAGTCTGAGGTTAGGCCTATTTTTGTTGCTTGTCTCTACCTGAACATTAATGAGAATTAACATTGTAGTAAATCTGCCATGAAATATTAGTGAAGTAACTTATTGGATTGCAAAAAAGCTGGGGCATTCTGGGGGCTGCAGCACACACACCCACCAAAATATATTAGCTCTCATTGTTCAATAATTTTTCAGAAGATTTCAACTACTAACCAGTCAAACTTGGTTAGTACCACTTCAATGGAGACCGTGAGAGTGCTATTCTGGCCATAAAATTAAAAAAAAAATCAAAAACACCCCCCAGCAAACCCACACGTAAAGATGGGGACATTCTGTCCCTTGTCATGCTTCTGCATATGCAGGACAATGAGTCGGAAAAAGCATAATGTCTCCTATCTGTTCGAGGGGGGGGGATCTCTCCATGTGAACTGGACCTTGGAAAATCAGTACAAGGTTACGTGGAGAATGCCACAAATATCACTGATTTCCACTCTTCAGATTTCTCTTTCTTTCTATCTGTAGGCAAGTCAATCAGTCAGTCAGTCAGTCTCATGGGGAAAAAAATATTTCCCTGCCTTGATCCCTTTCTGGAGAATTCTGCATGAAACCCTTCAGAGCTACTGGCAGTCCCTGTTGACAATACTGGGCTAGATGAACCTTTGGTCTAATTCAATGTAAGATTGTTTCTTACATTCCTAAGATTGTGACTTTGACCAGCAGTGCTTCGTACCAGCATTATTTAGTGCGAAGGCTTTTTGTCTTAGAGATAGACTTAGCAAGCACTGTTTATATATTTGTAGATCTAAGGCTGGACATGTTGGGTAATCCTTGATAATGTTTCAGAAGATTCAGGAGGATAAATACTGTAACCTGTCTTCATCTGTAATAACAAAGGATTCGTTTTATTTAATTCACAGAGTGGACTGACATCTTTACATCTAGCAGCTCAAGAAGATAAAGTAAATGTAGCAGACATGTTGATAAAGCATGGGGCAAACAGAGATGCTCAGACTAAGGTACAGCAACTTCAATGATGATATTAAACATTTTCAGGGTAGCATTGAATTCACTGCTTACAATCCTTTTTCCATCTCTTTCTTTGCAGCTTGGTTACACTCCATTAATTGTGGCTTGTCACTATGGGAACATCAAGATGGTTAACTTTCTTCTAAAGCAAGGGGCTAATGTCAATGCTAAGACAAAGGTAGATGTTTCTTCCCCTTCGTTTTTGCTGTTTTGTAAACATAAAAAGTCAATATGTACTTTATATTCAACAATTTTACAAGGAGGAATGCTCAAAGTACAATATGGTTGTGATTAACTACAGTGGTACCTCAACTTACGAACGTCTCCACTTACGAACATTTCGAGTTACGAATGGCTCCGTTCGCAAAATGTTGCTTCGACTTGGGAACGGAACGAAAAAAACTTTCCTGTCCTTTTTTGGCCTAAGTTCATCTTGGGTCAAAAGAAGAAGAAAAAAATTCTTCCCCTAGTGGTAGAGTATGGATTAACCGGCTTTGCGAACAGCGTCTCGACATAAGAACGAAAAACAGCTGGTACAGATTGAATGGTTTTCAATGCATTCCTATGGGAAACTGCCTTGACTTAACGAACTTTTCAATGTACGAATGCTGTTCCAATACAGATTAAATTTGTAAGTCGAGGTACCACTGTAATTAAGTATAGTCAGTTTGTTGAGCCTTACAATGCAGTTCCTGGTAAATCATGCTCAAGACCATTAATAATGGCTTTGGGAAGGCACATGTATACATGTGAGAAGTGTACACTGATAATAATTCATGTCGATGTGAAGAGATACAGCATGTGAATTTCAATTATCATATGAAACTGAAAGCAAAATAAGACCTGTATTGTGGAGTGATATGTCTGAAATGGTGCACAAAGTTAGATTAGTGATCAACTTGCTAAATTAAACATGACTTTAAGAATATCTAAAGCAGTGCTTCCTAACGATGTTCTTGAGCTACAACTCCCAGAAATGCTGGCCACACAGCTAGTGGGGAAGGTTTCTGGAAGTTTTAGTCCAAGAACATCTGGGAACTCAAGATTTGGAACCATTGATATAAAGCAAATATTGGAAGCCGTCGGCTCACCAAGTGCTTCGTTGTGATAATTAATACTGTGGATATAATCAAATATGTTTTAGCTAATATATTCTTATTTAGACATAGGTATATTGTAAAGTTCTGTGTTATTTGGTTGCAAGCTGATTGTAATGTTACATAGAGTTTAGAAGTCGTATATTACTGGTAATGACATTATTGCAGCCAAAACTGCTTACAACTTGAGTTCAATCCCAGGTAGCTGGCTTGAGGTTCACTTAGCCTTCCATCCTTCTGAGGTCAATAAATTGAGTAGCTAACTCATGGGGGGGGATGAGTAGTCTGCATAATTAAATTGCAGATTGTAAACCACCCAGGGAGTGCTCTAAGCAGCACACTTCACTTTGTTTTTGCTAAGTCACAATCTATAGTAGAAATAAGCTATGAAAGTCTTATCTATAGAGAAAAATTGGGCCAAAGAAAACCATTCTTTTAATTGAGTGAATCTATGTATCAGACTGCCAATTAATTTGGAAGATATTTTTCCCCAGTGTTTTCTGCAATGTGGAAACTTAAAAGAGAAAATGGAATCATTCCTACCTCATATTCCTTTACAATAAATTGAAGACCTTCTAGTTACTTTTGGCAAATGGTTTATTATTAGCAAAGTGGTCCCTATAATTTCCCATATCTGTGAGTTACTAGGTCCATTGACTTTCATATACCATCCATTCCTCTGAAAAATCAAATTTACAGTTTAGTCCTAAAATACTCATAGTTGGACTAGAAATGTGGCTTGTCTCTAAATTCTCTACTGCACTTTTTGTTATGTATAACTGCAATTGCTTTTAGAAGAAAGTCTTGCTTTATGTAATATGCATTTCAAAAGGAAGGGCAAATGAAAGTGCTATATGCTTGTTATCTTTGGACTAGAAATTTTTGAAACTCTTTATGTTCCATTACTAAGTGCCTTTACTGTGCTGTGAATAGCTGTCTCCAAGACAACTTTGTGCTAATTCTGAAACCCTTTCCAACTTATGCTGGGGAGAAAAATCTGTCAGTCCAAGGTTAATTTGAACTGAAACCTACATATTTTGTGCACGTCTATAATGGCTCTGTTATGTTATAACCTGCTTACCAAACCCTGTTGGCGTGAATGGCTTCTGTAAAATGTGCCAGTAATTAGCTGTGTCAGCACCTTGTACTTTTACTTAATGTGTATCCACTGTCATGGGGACTGATGCAAGAGCAGGAGATTAGCAAACTGTGCATGTAATTAAATCCTGCACTACTTTTCTATTCAATTGTGTATAAACGTGATTGAACCTTAAACAATGTATTGCACATGGTTGCTCAAAAGTATAATCTTTCCCACAAAGCTATGGTCAGTTATATATCTATCTGATCATCTACTTGTGTATCGTCATCTGGCCTTGTCATCTTCACAGAAATGTCCCTATAATAAATTCAGGGGCATCCATTAAATATGGTTGGAGGATTAAGCCTAAAATATCTTGAAAAGCTACCATTCTGATAGCCAAAAAATGATATGGAAAGATAGATTTATATTCTTACTATTCTTCCACAGCCACAAGAAAAATAAAGCCAGTGTAGATAATCAACAACTGGGAGTGATAATTGCTCCATCCCACTTGTAGAACAGAATGAAGCAACAGTCCACAGAAGACAACAAAAGAAAAGTTGTGTACAGCATTACAGCATACATCAGACTTTAATGGCCTTCATAGTCTTCAGCTGATACTTTCCTTATCCTGTTCATTTTGGCCTGTGTATTACTATCTCTTCACCTCCCTTTTTCCATACCTTGCTATGTGTCTGATGAATTTTACCTGCCTCCTGCTTTTAATATTAAATGAAGTATTTGCTATAGGATAAATTATTCACAGTGAAAATGATTATTTGCAGATCAGTATCTTTGAAAGCCTGGTATAATCATGGTACAAGTCTTGGAATATATAGAAAACCTTGGAATATATAAAATGCAAATGTATATTGTCATGTGGGATTTTTTCCTTTCTTTCTTAAATTTGATAATCACTATTAATTACAGAATGGTTACACTCCTCTTCATCAAGCTGCTCAACAAGGTCACACTCACATTATCAACGTTCTTCTCCAACATGGGGCCAAACCAAATGCAATCACTGCGGTAAGTCTAGAAAGTACTAATGTTGCTGTCATAGTCATTCTTTTTTATTCCAGTATTTCTTAGAAATAATTTTTACTAGGTTGGTTGTGTCATATACAGATGCATGGATACATCAGGTATGTCAGCTTAACTGCTGAGAACATCAGTATTAAGATGCTGCTCATTAATTGCTAAGACTTACATAGTTTTCTTATATGGAAGCATAAATCAGCAATATGATTCTAACCAGTTTATCCAGTGAAGGAACGAGAAGACAGATGAGTGAAGTTGCTCATTTTAAGAGCGGAAGTTACTAGCCATTACTTGTGATTTGTTGACAATGAGGACAAAATGGTGGTATATTTGAAAAGTAGTGCAATGGGTGGAGTATTACTTCTGTGATGAATGATGTTCTCATGCTTTGCTCTTTGCTTTACTTTGTTAGACATTTTCTGGCATGTTAAGTTGGTATTTTTGAAGTTTATATCATTGTTTCTTTTTTTTTTCCAGAAAAAGAGTAATAATAAATGCAGCACACAATCTGAAAAATACAAAGTTAGGCCTTTAGGCAGGAAAAAAACCACATGTACAAATATAAGATGGGTGGCAGCTGGCATGGTGGTGGTATATGTGAAAAGGATCTGGAGATCTTAGCATACAACAAACCTAACAAGAGTTGCAGCAGAAAAAGCCGATGCTGTATTTAGTTCCAGCAACAGAAGTATAATGTCCAGTTTGTGGAAACTAATAATGCCACTCTGTTTTGCTTAGTCCGTTCTTACCTGGAATATTGTGCTCGGTTCTGTGTACCACAGTTTAAGAAAAATATTGACCTGTCCAGAGCACGGTGACCAGGATGTGAAAGTTCTGGGAATCAAGTCCTCTGAGGAAGAGCTAAGGAACTGCACTGTAGAAGGGAAGGCTGGTAGTAATATGATAGCCATTTAAAATATTTGAAGGGCAGTCATGTGGAAGATGGAGCGAGGTTGTTTTCTGTAATTCCAGAGGTTCAGACCCAAAGTAATTGATTCAAATCAAAAAGATAAGATTTTAACCAAACGTTAGGAAGAACGTATTGAGAATGTGAGGTGCTTGATAGGGGAATGGACTGCCTTGGAGACTGGCGGAATCTTCCTCATTGGAGATTTTAAAATAGAGGCTAGGAGGCCACTTGTCAGAGATGGATTACGTGTGCATTTCCCACTGTGGCAGCTACTGTGTCTCAATGATTCTTTGTAGTCCTTCCAGATCTACTGTTCTATGATGCAACAAATAACTAATTTTTAAAACTATTTTTTCTAAGTAAGAATTGCCTTTTGGGGCTTTGTAACTGGTTAGAGCACTGGTTCTTAACCTTGGGTTACTCGGGAGTTTTGGACTGCAACTCCCAGAAGCCTTCACCACCAGCTGTCCTGACTGGGGTTTCTGGGAGTTGCAGTTCAAAAGCATCCAAGTAACAAAGGTTAAGAACCACTGGGTTAGAGTATCTGGAATGTGATCAAAATATAATTTCTCTCAGAAAGCTCAAAAGAGGCACTTAATTTCCAAATAGTTTTCATGCTTTAAATAGACAGTGAAAGCTATGTATGTAAGGAGACTTTAACTACTAATTTTGGGTTTTTTCCCCTTCATTTCCCCCTGGGTTTATGAACTGTTGTACCATATGCATAAATGATTTGATCATTCTTTATTACTTCACTGGTAACTCGCTGGCTTAATTGGAAGTTATTAAACAGATAATTTTTGTAGATACTTTTAGTTAAATGCTTATTTGCCAAATTAAACAGAAAAGCCAAATTTTATATACTGTCATATGAAGTTTGAGGGTTGGACTATTAAAAGCAGGGGATTTGTTATTAAGTGTAAGAGGCAGATGTTCTGAGTGTTTTGTTACTATGGTAACTGGGGCTACAATATGAGCAAAGTTGCAAAAAAGAAATTCAGATTTAGCAGTGAAACAGAGATTTTTCCTAAACTTATGCCTTGTTTTGGATGGAAATGCTGGCTCATTTGGTGGTGCAGAGTGTGAGCTCATTGGTTCATATCACAATCCTCCTTGCTCTCTCTTGTTCTTTCTTATTCTTCGTCTCTCTTTTTGTGTCTCTACTACTTTCAGAATGGCAACACCGCCTTAGCAATTGCTAAGCGTCTAGGATACATCTCAGTGGTTGATACATTAAAGGTTGTAACTGAAGAAGTAATTACCACGACAACTGTAAGTATAGCAGCTTTATTGCCCCTTCTTTTTATTCTGCTTCATTTTCTTTCTTTCTCTGAGATCATTTCCATTGGATTATTTAATCAGAAAGTAGGATTTAGTTTTTAGAGACATATCTGCCTATTGGGGAAAAGAATCTTCATACATACTATACAAGTTATGATACCTTGTGTAATGTTTATGCCTTCGCTGTACCTCCTAAGATTTAAAAATAGATTTCAAATCAATTCATTATTTTATCTTCCGTGTTCATAACCATCTGTTATTTTCTGTCCTCTCTGATGCTGTAGTATTTTATTGTAAACCATGGGTGGAAAACCTGTAATCTATCAGTCCCAACCAGCCTGGCCAGTAGTGGGGGATCGTGCGAGTAGTAATTCATTGACAACATGGCTTTCTATTGTAAACAAATACAGCTATGCAAGTAATGCCTCTGCCTATCATTAAGTTAGTATTATTTCTCAGTTTGCTTCACACCTCAACTCCTATTCAATTATTTAGAAGAGGGTAGAATACTCAGTCACAGAGTATTTCATCCCTGATTTTGTCACCTTTCTATATGTGTGGTTGATATGATGTGATGTGGAGACGTTTCTCTTAAAGAATCTGTGATGAGACACATTGAGATTTTAGGAAATCATGTTTATACTAGTTAGCAGAGACTATCAATACGCATGCACACAAAAGCAACATATGTAAGGAAAGTCCAAAGGTATATAAATAGCTATATAGGAAACATACAAAGAACCATAAAATGAGTAATTTAAATTGATATTTCTTTCAAGTCTCTTGCCCAGAATATAACCAACATTTCTTTGGTATTTGCTTGTCTTCCTAACAGAATATATTATTTCCTTTTGGAAATAATAAGAACATAAGGAAATATCAGCTATCTTTAATACATTTGCTAATTCTAACATATGTAGTTATGTTTCAGAGTTGCAATGTCAAAGGATCTCCTTAGTGAGTCTGATGATGGAGAGTTCCACTATCTGTGGGAACTCTACATATGAGTCAGCACCTTGAGTTTTCATAATCTGGATTCCCATGAAGAATGAAGGCTTTCTCTCTTCATACTGATTACCACCCCCATGGGTGGAAAGCTAAGAAGTGTTGGGATGGAGCCAGAGCATTGCTTTCTATGAGAATCATAAAATAGAATCATAAAATAATTAAGTTAGATGGTCCATAGGCCATCGCATCTAATCCCTTTCTCAATGCAGGAATCCAAGTCAAAGCAGATCTGACACTTTAAAATGACTAATATTACTTCAATTATATCAGAATCCTTGTACTGTATATAAATTATTTTACTTTCAATAGAGTTCTTAGGACTACAATATTGGGGGTTTTCTTGCTTAACCAGCTTATGTATTGGAATGAGGCGTCCCTGATGTATCATAATGTAAAAATGTGAAAAATATTTCTCCATTAATTCCACAATCACTCACAATAGGTTTATGACTGTTATTTAAACCAGACAAAGCTGAATTGAAGACCAAAATGAAAATATGTTATTATTTCATATTTAAATTTCGTCTACAAGGGACTTTCCCTTCTTGCCTACCTATAAGTGCTATGCCTGGAAATTCTTACCTATAAAATTATAATTTGCATTATAAGTGCATTGTGTGTATATAAAAATCAAATATGGGAAGTACTTGGCTCTCCAATTGTTCAACTTTCATCAGCATCCTCAGCAAGCGAAGTTAGTGGTTAGAGATGATAGCAGTTATAGAGTTTAGCATCAATATAGAGTGTCATAGGTTGCTCACCTGTAAACCGTTTGAATTCACTCTACTACCACTAGAGGCTGTTCCACAAGGAACATAGGCACCTTGCCATGCTTCCTAACACAGTTCTCCTATCTTCTTGTTCTTCTTCACAGTATGCATAGAAATGATAGAAATTCACTCCTTTTTGGTTATCCATCTGCCTGCCTGTCTGTCTGTCTATCTATTGAACTGTTTTAAGGGCGGTTCGAAAGCATGCAAATGCGAGTAGATAAATAGGTACCATCTCGGTGGGAAGGTAAACAGCGTTCCGTGTCTAAATCACACTGGCCATGTGACCACGGAAAGATTGTCTTCGGACAAACGCTGGCTCTATGGCTTGAAGAGCGGGATGAGCGCCGCCCCCTAGGGTCGGACACGACTGGACAAAAATTGTCAAGGGCAACCTTTACCTTTACCTTTTATGCTATAGCATTTTAATGTATAAATTCCAACTTTAAAGCTTGCTTTATTATTGTGCATGGATGCACTTGGCTTTTAATGAGAAATCAGAGAACTTGCAATTGGAGAGCAGTACACAGATTCTATCAGTTGTTGCAGACTGAAAGTCGGCACTGACACTGGAAAAATGTTCGCAGAAACAAATAAAAGTATTTGCATTTATATTCCAGAATGAAAGTAACCTTTAGATGATGATGATGTGTGTGTGGGAGATGGAACCCAAATGTCTTGTTGTAAAGTTATAAATAGAGTGAGCTGTGGTTTATTAATGAGCTACAGGCAGTGATATTATCTGAATTGGACAATAGGGGAAACTACTCAAAAGAAGCTGGAAAGTACAGTATGTGTATCTTATGATAAAAAATACTTTGCTAATTGATTCATACTCAAAAGTATTATTTAGGAATGTGAACATCAATCATTGGTGCTGCTGTTCCACAAGCAGTAGTACCATTGTTGACGACCATATCAGTTATTGAAGTAGTGGCAATGAAACAGCCATCAGCCCAAATTAGCTCTGGAATGAGAAAAGTGACCCAGTGAATCAGAATTGTGCCCACTGTCTTTCTGGTTAAACTGAGTTTAAGACAAATGACATTGAAGCAGCAGAATTTGAAGAGAGACGGAAAATGACAGAGACCCATCAGGGGTTCAACTAGAGCAATCCACACCACTTCTGGCAAACTTTTGCAATCAAGTCAGTGCCAGATTCAGTTCTTGTATAGTGAGCCAATGGCATTGACAAAATGGAAGACCCAGTAACAAGTGGAAGACCATTATTGTTTGTTGTCAGATGTTCTTTAACTCATTTCTGAAAAGAAAGGGGGTAGAAACACATGTCCCTCAGTGTGCATTCAATCTGTCTCTGCAGGCTTTGTGTCCCTGCTGTTGTCTGACCTTTTTAATGACAAAAACTTTCTGTGGTTTAAAAAAAAAAGGAAAGCCATGTGAGTTTTAAGCACATGTAAAGCAGATGACTCAAAGCAGAGAAACAGCTGGTTTTCTCGAGCAGTTAATATTTTAAGATGGTGTTTTTCACCTCCAAGCTCCCTGCTTGAGATGTAAGAGTGCTTCCAAACTGAGGACTTCTAGCACCACAATAAATACATTTATTCTGTCTTTTTCTCCTTAACGGATACGGTATGGTCAAAGATAGAAGGAGTATCTGCAGAACATGTCAAGAAGATAATGTCTGGATGCCATGCAAGCCTCCATGTCTGAGGCAGGACAACTGCAGGTTTAAATCTTCCACAGGAAGTCCCCTAATGGACCATCTTCTGGAAGCACCTAAGTCTATTATCCACAGACAAATAATTTTTTCAGTTTTAAATTAGTCTTGTTTATGTTTCGTGCCAGCACCAGCATGAGTCACTCATCTGGCAGTGCTGAAAATGTTGGTATGTATAGAAAGAAGAAAACTATAAATGAGAGAAGGTTCTATTTTGTATCTATGGCTTTGTCAAGCTTCATGGCCATATGCCAAAGGCCTCACCATATGCTTAATATCAGAGAGAGAGGAACAAGAAGGGTACATGTGGACAAGTCCTTTTATCTTGCGTGTATTCAGATACCATTTTAAAAACTTTTATTTGAGGAAAAGTGGATTCCTCTGCAAGTTGCTTTTTTAAAAAATCAAGGCTGTTTGAACCTCAGCTCAAGAAGCACTATGATAACGCTGTTATTCAGGGCATGTTTTCATAAGGATTGATGCATATTTTCATCTGATATGATAGTGTGCACAGAGGAACTGGCTGTGAAAGAAGCCTCCTTAGAAAGGAGACATCATCCTGATCAGCTGTTTCATGGAAAGTGGAAGGCAGGCAGTGAATATTGTCCCTGTTCCCTTCCTTGACAAGAGTTGTATGCTCAAGTAGCTCTGAATGTGGTGTTAGGCTGGAAATTGTGCACAGCTACTCAAACAAACAAGAAGCTACCTCAAATTGAGTCAAATTATTGGTTATTTAGGTTAGTATTTTTTTTTATTCTGCCTCTCAAAGGCTATTTCGGGAGCTGCAGTCTTTGCAGAGATACTTGGAGTTGAACCAGGGACTCTTATATGTGTGCATGTGCTCTCTACAGCAGTGGCACCTCTGCATATAGTGGATTCAACTCATAGAAGCCTCAGTCAGCATTGCCAATGGTGAGAGATATTTTGGAAGCCCAAAATATCTGGTGAACCAGTGGGTGAGAATTACTGCCTTAAAGCTACAGATCCCCTGTTAGATGGGAACAGAGACACAACAAGAAGCCTGTCTTTTTGCTTTGTTATTTCTCAAATGTGGAGTACATTGGAGGTAAAAGTGGTATAAGATGTTGATTTGGTTAGATTCATATGTAACTGTGATGTGAAAAAGGCCTACAACTAAAAATGGGGGTATTTATATTTGTATACAAATATGAATATCCCCCCACAGGTGGAGATAAGTGTCCACTCATGATTCCACCGCTGATGTGAGCTCAACGGAGCCTTCCTATCTCTCCATTGTCCGCAGTGGAGTAGCCAGTCCTGGCAGAAAGCAGGAAGATGAGCCTCTATGTCAGGTCACAGAGCGGCTAATCCATTACGGACAACAGATCGATAGGAAGGCTCTGTTGTGCTTGTGTCAACGGCGGAATTGTGAGTGGACCCATGTTATCTCCTCCTGTGGGGGGATGTTCGTATACGAATACCCCATCTCTGCCTACAATACGTAGTTCAGTTCCATGAGGACTGGAAACCTTACATCTGTATTCAATAATTAATAGTGACATTGGTAAATAACATTGCGAGGAGTCAAACTGCATATCATGGCAGTGGGTTAGAGTATGATCCAAATGTCAGATTTTTGCAGGAGCAATAATGGCATGTTTCACCGTCTCTCTCTTGTTTTCTCTCAACTCCTGGGAAAAAATGTTTGAGCCAACTTTCAAATAAGCTTGTTAGTATTTCAGGAGCATTTTAATTTAAGTGGACAATTCAGTTAATATGTGTAGGGATCAAAAACAGGGAGTCATTAGCTTGCCTTACGGTATCTTGATGTCCTCTTTCAATTACTATCAGCTATGATACTTTTCTTCTAATATGGAGTGGACAAACTAGATTTACTGAACATATCTATATTTTCTCAAGAACTCTGAAACTCTCCAAAGAGGAGAAAGTGTTTCATACAGGTGAACAATTGTGGATAAGGAAGGTGCACATAAAATTACTGAATAAGGGGCCTTAGTCTAATTTCATGCCCAGCTGAAGAATTGTGTTTTAGTACAAGAAGTGGTGTTTGCACACAAATGGTCTCTCACAGAAATATACTTCTGCCCATTTCTATGATTTGAAAACCCTTACTAATATATTGCAGATTATTTGGAGATTAAAGAGTACATTCCTTGAGCAACCTAATTTCTGACAGAAAATAAATGTCTTCTTTAGTTAAACTTGTTTTGCATTGCTCAACTGTCGGGAGTTGGAAACCTTTGCTAATTTACTCCAGACTATCTTGACATCACTGTACATTCCAAACTATCTTCTGCATATAGACCATAATGGGAAGCTTACTTGATCACAGATATCTTATTAGTTCTTCATCTTCTGTAAGTGCTGGTTTCAATTTTGAATTAAAGCCCTGTGGTGTGAGAATTCCTTCATATGTGCTTTTAAATCTCTTTTGATAATGTCCATAAACTCTACATCATTTTGCGTTTCTTATCTTATTTTACACTCATAATATACAATTATTCCTAGTTATGTACAAATTTTAATGATTTTAACATGCAATATTTAAAAAAAGTAAATAAAATATTAACAAAACGAACTAAAGTCTGAGAAAGTAATTCAGTTTATATTTTCAATGCAGATTTATCAGATGTGGTGCTCAGTCAACATCTTTTTTCAGTTTAAATATTTTGCATTGTAAGAAGCTTCAATTTCAAAGTATTTTACAGCAGTAATAAGTTCCATATGCTGCCTACAAGTTCTTAAAGCTACTCTGTAGACATTACCTAATTTATTGTAGAGCCCAGTCTTCCACAACAGGTTGAAGATGTAATGGATGTACCATTAATTAGGAAATAGACTGTAGGCATCTTAAAATTAGTTCCTAAACAATTTATTGTTTATCACAGCATGCATCATTTTTACAGAATCATCAGCAACAATGCCATATGTGGGGAAAATATCTTTGAACTATAGAGCAGAATTACATTGTCAGAGTAGAGTGAGGTGCATTGGAAATCCACCAAATCCCTACTAATTCGTTGTGACTTACTACTATATTTCAGCCACTGACTGACAAATATACTAAGTGTATATTGGCTTAGGTGATTACCCATCCCAATTAACCTGTTGATTTTTTTTCTTTCTTCCTTTGCAGACGGTAACCGAAAAACACAAGCTCAATGTTCCTGAAACTATGACTGAAGTGTTAGATGTTTCTGATGAAGAAGGTGAGCCCTCCAGTGATTATATGACTTCCTGTGTCAAATTGGTTTCTTAAGTACTTGAGGTGTTAACTTTCTTCATCTTCTTATGCTATTGGAGTTATTGTAATGAATCATTTCAACTTATGATGACCTTTCCAGGATTTCCTTCACATAGAGTACTCAGAAGTGGTTTACCATTCTGTACTTTTTATGGGTGCTGATGGACTGAATAGCTTGCCCAAGGCAGCACAGTCTTGCTCTGCTTCTACAAGGCACAGTGAGCAATCAAACTGTGGACTACAGGTGCTCCAAATCACTGAGCTTTCCAGCCAACTAGAAGTTTTGACAGGGCATACTTATAATAGGAACCAAATTAAAGTTCTGAATTCAAACTATATTATTAAAAATTGCTGATGGTTTTCATTAGTGTAGTGTAGAAATTTAAAACCACTAACCAAAAAGCAACATCTGTGACTCCCATTAGCATCAGTGGGAGAAATCAGAGACATGTGACTGAATGTAGGTGTGCTGTAGTTCGGCAGCAAATAGTTCATGTAGACATGAAACCCTAGCATGTCTGAAACCGTGGGAAGTTGCAGCCAACCAGGTTAGTCATTGCTGAGCTGCATCGATCAATTTTCAGATAACTTCCTATGATTTATTATGCATAAAATCAACTCTAGCTAGTGTTAACCCTTTTCAATTAGGCCATTTTCCTAAGAAAACATTTCTCTTTCTCTTCCTCTTCCTCATGAGTGTGGATGCAGTGTGTGCATGCACACACAGAGAGCTCTTTATCCTGTTAGGAAAAAAACATACAAACCTGTTTGCTTTTTCCCCAGTGGTCAAATAGCTCATAGAAGTTGTGACCTTTCTGTAATAACAAACAAACAAACAAGCAAATAAACAAAAACCAACTGGTATTAATAACAATCAGTTACTTTTTCTGACTTTGTAATGAGTTATATAACAAATTACATTCTGGAAGTAATTTTCCATGCCTGTATTTTAAAAGAAACTGAACAGGATGGAGACCATAGATCTTCCATGGCCTCATAGGGTTTGGCCCATTGATTAATCTGTTGTTAAATTAATCTGTGAATGTTTATGAACTTTGCATTATTCTCTGAAAATAACTTCAACTGTCTTTATTTCTTACTGGTTTTTTTTTTAAAAAACTATATTCTACCAACCCTTATATGTTGCTGTTGGTCATTTCTTGATTGCACAATAATGACATGATCTCCCCTACCATCTTATGAGTTGGCAGTTTTCTTTTAGCCCTTTTCTGAAATTAACTTATATATCATGCAGCTGTTAAACACTCTGAATATGACCATTTCACTGATGAGGAAGCCTTTAGTGACACAGGTACTGCAGAAAGCAGTCTCTAAATGAGACACAAAACTGTATTGCTTTTGATGAATTTCCCTCATTTTCTGATCCAGCCTATACACGTTAATGGAATGCCTAACAAGGATCTATGCTGCTGAATTTGAATGTGGGCCTGTGCATGTTTTCAGTTCCTCCCACTGGCCAGAAATGGTGTAACCAAATGCCAGATGTGGGGTAGTGCCTGAGAACATGTTTAATTTCCAAACTTTAGTTGAACATAATACTTTTCTCTCAGTTGGGGGATATTGTTCCTATGTTTATCCCTCTTTAGAGTTGCTAGGATACAGTTTTTGTGTGCTGCTGCCCTCAGCAATTTCGCACCATGAATAGATTTTAGTTTTTCTGTTTTAACTGTTCAGTCTCCTAATGTTGCCTTCTTGTGTCTCAGAGGTGTATGTGGCTGACATGATATGATATTCATCTGTAAACACTTAACTACCGGTTCTTTGGCCTTTAAATAGATAACATGGGTAGTGAAAGAAGCAATGTAATACACTTTAAAATGCTGAAATTGTTGATAGCCATAGGTACATGGGTTCTCTAGGCCAGTGGTTCTTAACGTGGGCGATAATGCCCCCCAGGGGGCGATTTCATTTTTCAGGGGGGCGGTAGAACAAAAAGGGGCGGTGTGGGGGCGCTGGAGCAGAAGGGGGCGGTAGGGGGGCACTGGAGCAAGCCACACCTGTGAAGATGGCTGCAGCCTTTTTACAGTGTGCATGAATATATATTTTCCTCCAATCTTAATTTAGTTTCAGAGTTTTCATCTTGAAATTTTTAGTTCCTGCATTGTGGTTTGTTTTTATGGCCTTTTTATATTTCTTTTTGCATCTTAAAATTCCCTTGTAACTAAATCATTAAATGTTACTTTTGGGGGGCATTTCATTTTCTTGCAATTGAATTTTGTTTTCAGGGGTCATTGGATTTAAGTGTCTTAAATAAATAAATAAATAAATAAATAAATAAATAAATAAATAAATAAATAAATAAATAAATAAATAAATAAGATATCATCACCGCAGGGAGGGGGGCGATGATAACTTCCTCACTGGCTCAAGGGGGCGTTTCTTTCAAAAAGGTTAAGAACCACTGCTCTAGGCTATATTTGCATGAAGAATGACTGTAAAAATCTCTGAATTTTTTAACATCGTTTTTTAATGAGCAGGTGGTTGGGAGACAGGTCCACGGGTAGAGAGAGCAGATTGCATCAAGCAGCAGATTTTCAATATCGTGAAGAGGCAGTACAGTGTCAGCTGTTCATTTTTTTTTTACTGCTGAACTGTTATGAGTGATGGACTTTTCTGTCTCATACACTAAAATAACTTAACTAGATCTAGCTTTAAGTGTCATGCACTGATTGTAGGTGGTGCTATTTTTCTGCCCTGCCTCAGGTAACAATATCCTGGGTTAGCCATTTCAAGTCATACTAAAGAGAACACTTCCCCAACTCCTGAACTGTTTTACCTTGTGGAGGTTTTGAGGCATACCCAACATTACATGAACAGATGTTTGTGGGCAAAATGGAATCTACTCTTAGCTTTCCTTTCCACAACCACCCACAAGCAACTCTGGGTCAAGATTCAACAGAAGGGACGGGAATCTTTCTGTGAGTGGCTGAAAGGGAGCATTTAGATAACATTCTCAGAACACTGAACTTTTCAATGTGTGCCACCCCCGCCCTCCATGTTACGGCTAGAATATTTAACATGACCCTGTTTTTCCCTGAAGCCAACACAAAGAACTTTTAAATTTCATATTATATTTTAAATTAATAATACTGCCTTGGTATCTTGACATTTTTACCAAATGCCAAAATTTGTCTGAGTTCAGGTGCTTTCTCTTCACAGAAGGGATGCCTCCAACTTAGTGTAAGAGCACATACACTTTCTTCCATTGTCACAAACTGTTCCTTACGTTCTTTTTTCTGTTCCACAAGTTATTAAAAGTTGGATCCATACATAGTCATACTCAGAATAAACCCACTGAAGTCAATGGACTTTTAAAAATTATAATTTATGATTAGAAGAGGATATGAGTAGCCTTTTATCCTAACATATTTCTGTAGTGTACATAGAAATAAAAGCAAAAGTGTGCTGCTTGTATAAGCATGCTGCTTAATGTACTCTCTGGGAGTTTTACAAGTTAATTATGTAGGCTACACATGCCCCACCCCCCAGTATTTATTTCACCAACTTCAGAAGGATGGAAGACTGAGTGAACCTTGAGCTGGCTACCTGAGATTGAACCACAGGTTACAAGCATACTTTTGGCTGCAGTACAGCAGTTTAACCAGTGTGCCAAGTTTCCAAACATAATTTGACCTGATATCAGGCAGTGTCATGTGATGTTCTCTTATGATGGCTTAATGAGCTTCTCCTAAAGCTGGTCTCTAATGCCAATGCAACGTATACATTGTCTATAACATGCATTTCTCTCCTTCTTTCTGCCACAGTAATAGCATTCACATATTGTACAGATAGCATCACAAACATTCAGACACCCTTTTTAATACGTCATATGGAAGCAACCTTAAAGTTCCTTTTGGAAGCTACCTGTGTCTAACAAACCTAAGCAGAAAAAGAAACAGAAATTAAATTAATCCAGCCAGCTGTATGGACAATGGTTAAAGAAAAAGGAATTGTTTGATATGTTTTAAAAATTAACATGCACTGATTTCATCCTTTTTAATCTACCAAACTTTTAAAAAAATGTATATTAACAGCTTGTGCTTGCGCTGCTTCAGGAATGTCCACAGTTTTGTTTTGTTTGTGTTCGTGGGTTGATATCTTGCCACACTATTCAGGTATTAAGTTTCTGAGTTAACTGACTTTATGAACATGTGTGCCTTTGCTCAAGGTGATGACACTATGACAGGAGATGGGGGAGAATACCTTCGACCTGAAGACCTGAAAGAATTAGGTGATGATTCCTTACCCAGCAGCCAGTTCTTAGATGGAATGAACTACTTGAGGTACAGCCTGGAAGGAGGTCGATCTGACAGGTACTACTTCATGGGTGAAGCACTCTAATCTGCATCCTTCCAAAGAGTCATCTAATGCAGGAATAAATGTAAAGGTTCTTCCTAGCCCACAAAAGCTAGGAATTCACATTTACTATATTTTTCGTATCATAAGACGTACTTTTCCCCCACAAAACGGGGTGGTGGTGGAAAGTCTGTGCGTCTTATGGAGCGAAGAAAACAGATTATATTTTCCTGTTTTGTTCTCCTAAAAAATTGGTGCGTCTTATGGAAAGGTGCGTCTTATGGAGCGAAAAATATGGGTAATTGATATAATTCATTCTGTTAATATGAGTTTACCCATAATTAACTGAGGCTGCAATGCTACATCCATGAACTCAATGGAAGTTAATTCTAAGTAGACATTTATAACTAATCACCTGTGACTGTGTTGTAAATGACTTTAAACCCAACTTTCTCCATTAGAATATGATTTTAAAGTCAGGGAACAACCACTTCTATATAGTCACCCAGAATAGCACAAAAGTTACTGAGGAGGTATCTGTACATGTCTTATTCTCAAAAAGGAGGAAGACAACATTTTTAGAGAAAAGGGATCAAAATTCCTTCAGTCCCTCCCACCCTCCTAAATTGTGGGATCAAGTCAGCAAGATCAGGAGGCTAGATCATAGAAAGAGCTTTCCTGCATGAAGAAATAGCAGAGCCCATTGCATGATAAGGAATAACTGTTGCCTCCATGAGTTCAAAGGAAGAATCCACAAGCACCTCTTGGAGATATCATTTCCTCAATGTGGGCTGTACCAATGGACAGTGCCTTCGACTCTCACAGTCTTCATTCAGTGGTGAATTCGAATCATTTGTCTCATACAACAACGTCCCATGTGTACCAAAGCTAGGCCTAGGACTGGAGGATGTGTGAATTAATTCTTTAAAAAGAAAAGTTTGGAGGATTCATATTGTGGGAATGGATGTGGCCCTCCAAGGTCCAGGGATGGGCTGTGCAGTTGGACCTCAGAGGATCATCTGTCTCTGTTTTATAGAAGACACTTTTCTATTCATGTGGATTAGATCATTAAGCAAAGCAAAATAACATTCATTTAAAAAGTTCTGATCAAAAAATAATATATAAATGCAAACAAAGGCAAATATTAACATACTTCATGTAACAGATATTACCAATATAAAACTTTTTTGAAAGGGACTATTGTCATTTCTTATTAGTTAATTTTTCTCATTGTCAATATTCAGTATTTCTCCACTGCTCATTGCTCTTTCATTGCTTTTCCTTTCCTTTTAAAAGCCATCATATTAATAGATGAACATATTTTATGGGGGGAGGGAAATGGCCAAAATCACTGTCTATCTCCCCCCCCCTCTGTCTCTCTGTCTCTCTGTCTCTCTCTCTCTCTCTCACACACACACACACACACAGAGAGAGAGAGAGAGAGAGAGAGAGAGAGAGAGCATAACCCATGCATACTGAAACAAGAAGGGGAAAATATTACAAAGTTTGGAATAGATGCTCAAAGTTCAGTAAATCTGTGTGGATTACTTCTATTTGGGGAAGTCATGTATGTATGGCTTCCATATAGAGAGAGGATGCTTTTGTGACGGTATGCTGTACAGTCAGTCTATCCATGCAAAAAGACACCTGGGTGTTTTTCATGTGAAAATGATATAGGCAATGTTCTACCATTTGATTATTGGTCACACCAATTGTCATGCCTCAATGGTCACTCCCTCTGATCATTTATACACAGTAAGGAGAGGAGATAAAATATAAAACTTGTTATATCCTGTAAAGCTTCTAAGCACTGGGGTATAACCTTCCACTATCACTACTTCCAGATAAGTACAAGTAAAAACGATCAGGAATAGTTTTGAGGAGGAAAGATTTGTTTATGACTTCTCAGGTTTCTACTTTAAAATAATAAAGCTCTATAAATAGGAACTGACAATGCTTGTAAGAAATGGATCATAACTGCAGCAAAATGTGTGTGCTGCTTTGTGCTGTGGGACACGTTATTTCTTCAGTTCTTTGATCAGGCCATATTCATAGAACTGGTTTATTTTAATAATTCAGCTTCTAGCTTTCTGAGATTTTTTCCCCCTTTCATAATGGTATTCCATGTCTGTTATTATTTTTTCTCTCTGTATGCTTCCATTAGCACTATGCCCAGGTAGGTATCCTGCTGCATGACACCAAAGCTCTAGTTCTTTTCAGTGGTCCCTTATAGCATCTATCATTGTATATCAAATTCCATGTTGTAGTCTTCCTAAAGAATCTAAAAGGTTTTTATTAGAATTACAGTACAGTAGTTGGTTTTTTAGGAAATCTAAAATATTGTGGTTGTAACTAAAGATGGGCATAAATCACCGGCAGTTCATGCTGGTTCATTTATCAGCCCAACAGGTGTTCAGAGCTTCCTTGCCCCACATTGTTTGGGTGCAGCCTTTGAGTGGGCACCTGCCAGAGAAGGCAGGGCTTTGAAGCTCTAAACACTTTTTTTTTTTTTTTGGCCAATACTGGAAATGAACCAGCACAAACTACCGAATCAGATGTTTTTGGCCATCTCTGGTTATACTTAGTTATGAGTTCATTAAAAACCTTATTGCACTCTGTTATGGCATACCCAAAGATGCCAACTAAAAATAGTGACACAAACACCTTATATCTGAATAGCATTCTGTTCTTGAAGGAACAACGGGTACACTGCTATCTCAAGGTGCTCCTTTTCCATAATAATAGCATTGTTGTAACAGAAAGAAAAAATGAAGAATTACTGCTGGCTCACCTTTTTATCCCTAACTCTATAAAGATTTCTTCAATGTTTATATAGCCATTAAAATTTCATACCTATATTTTGCAATGAAAGGATATGGCCACATGTTCCAAGTATATAAAAGGTACTTAAATAATTATTGGTGGAATTTGGTTTTGTAACCACTAGAGAAAGAGCCAAGAGCTGTCTTTAACGTCATGAAGCAATTCTAGATTTCTATATGTTTGATTTCTTAATTGTGTGTTTCCTATCTACGTATGTCTTCAAATCTTTTGCTAGCCTTGCATGACACTGCTGCAGATGCTTCAAGAATCTATTTACAATGGTGTTTGCATACAACAAAGTTTCAAAGGCACAGATTCACAGTAGATGTGTTGTTATTCACCCCTTTAGCCCTTGTATGGATGTCCAATTTTTAAATATAACATGAGGAGCTTTTTGAACTGGGTCAGGCCATGATATAAGAGAGAGGAAATTCCATACTTTCCTCTCATGTTCTTATTCACAGTGGGTCAGCACCTGGTATTTGTTTTATTTAAAAATAAAAACATCAGTGAAAGTAGCCAGATATCTAAGCCACTGAGCGATCTAGTTCTTAAATTAAGAGTCGGTTACTATAGTGTAGTAACAATGGTACTATAGTAAGCGCCAGAAGGTATTCAAATTAATTTAACACTAGCATTTTACATTGACTTGCAGTAACTGCAACCTCTGACACTTTATCCACCAATTTCCCCTTAGGATCCCATAAGTGTCAGGAGTAGTTTTTTAGGAGAACATACAGGATATCTCATGGAAGAATCTGGTGGTAAATTCCTGTTCTGTGAATTCTTTTCCATTCATGGAAGCAAACTTAGGATCCAATTCATTGACTAAAGTCAATTTACTGAAGTCAAGAATATTTGTTTTAGTCCCATTAAAATTAACAGAACTTTGATATGTGTCACAGAGCTCAGAATTATAGTCACAAGTCACCAAAAATGTTAAAGTTAAGAAGAATACTTCCATCATATGTGTATGTTGGTAAATAAATAATGGCTAAAATCCTGTGTATTGGGCTTTGTGCTCCGGCAACCAACATTAAATAAGTGTATTGCAATTGATAGCCCAGCTCTCATTGCACCCATTGTACAGCATGCATGCAGAAGTGTTTCATCAACAGCACTTCTGCTTTGTTGTTCTTTTCACTAACTTTGCAGTGCTGTGCACGTGGAGCTGCACAGCTGGATTTCAGGCATTGTTTATTCTCCACTGGAGATGGGCATTTCATGTATGAATCATGGCACCAAGGCGCTGCAGGGGCCCAGGTCCCTGCCCCAGAACCGTCCGGCCCATTCATCAGGCTCCATGCAGTACTGTGGTCTTCCTTTGGAGGTGATACACCAATCCCAGCAGCAGCTCGATTGGCCCTTCCCTGTCCCCCACGCAGCCAATCACTTTAGTGTGACGGCAGGATGGGGAGTTTCTACACTCAGCCAATGAGTGTTTGGCTGCACGGTGGGGTGAGGAAGGGCAGATGGGGCTCCTGCCAGGATTGATGCACCTCCACTGGAGAAGGACTGCAGTGCCTCCCAGAGCCCAGTGAGTGTACTAGCCAGTTCTGGAGCAGGGAATTCGGCCCCTGCGGCATCTGTGGTGCTACTGTTTGCATTTGTATCCCAAGTGCCCATCTCTATGATCCACAATTTAAAATGCAATTTTTTACATTCTATATAGATCTGTGAGGTGTCTGTTGATGATGCAATGATAGATTGCACTTTTTAGCTCAATTTTGCTCCTCAGTTTCATCCAAAACCTAACATTATTATGTTTCTAGGCAATTAGAAACATATGAAGTTCTTATAAATCTACACCTCATATGTGAACTGTAGTCTGGTAGCAGGTTCAGAAAGCTTCAGAATCTGTATTTGATGTAGTACCTGAAGCAGAACCCCTGTGTTGCTTAATGTATTTAGATTTTGATTTTTGAGATGGCAGCAGATAATTTAATTAGACTCTGCTTCTGTGTGGAAGTACTTTTTTTTTTTTTTTGCTTTGCAACAGTGCTACAGCAAATGTTTTTCTGTTTGTGTCTATGGAAATAACAGTGTCTTTACTGCTTATTTGTAAATATTGTGCTGTGTAAAAGGAGATTTCTTTATTACAAAGAAAGCATATGGCTGGCCACCTTTTGTGTACCTTCCAGGGGAGTAAAAGTAATTCACCATTGACTACCAGCAGAACGTAGTTTTAGCTTTGTTTTCTTGAAAAATTCCTTTTAATTGTAAGTTGCAAATAATGTTTTTTTAAATAGGGTAAGGAAATAATTCCATCATTGTTATTACTTTTAAATGTAAGGGGTGGGGCCTTCTTAGCGACACAGTATCACTAGTTTAATGTATTTCTAGACAGAAGATCAAACAGATCGCAGTTCTGTTTGGTTCCATTGGAGACAAGAAACAGAAAGAGAGGTAGAGCTGAGCTCTCATTTAAGCAGATTGGAGAAAAAGTAGAAGGTTTCACTGTAGGGTTGAAATCATCCCCCTGGAAGTTACACCATATTTGCTAATAGCATGCTTTTTTCAATCCCTTGCTGCGCTCTGCCCTGCTCTGTCCACAATCTTATCTTCACAACATCATCTGCACTGCTGATAATGTTACCAACCTACCAGCCTGCGATCTTTCAGTTCAGACAAATCCCATACGCTGAGCCACGTCTCCTACATGAGGGACAGCACCATGATTGATGACGCAGTTGTGATCCCCAGCCACCAGGTGAGACTTCTATGGTTAATTTGCAGTTCTGTCAAACTGATATCTTTATGCTGCCATCTTAATTTACTGCCGCCGCCACACACACACACACACACACACACACACACACACACACACACACACACACACACACACACACACACACACACACACACACACACACACATTGTCACTATAATAATGTTAATCTTGTTTGGGACTGTCTGATTATATGGTTTTATTTGATTAAACAATACACCTATATTGTTACAACATTATTGCATATTACTCTGACCACGCCAAGTCTCTTCTGATTTTGGAAGCTAAACAGGATCAAGACTGGTTAGCAATTTGTTAGTAAAATGACAAGGAAACACCAGGTAGCGCTAGAAAAGAATCCTGCTTGTAACTCCGATCAGTGATCTGATTAGAATAAGGCATCTGGTTATGTTACTATGCAATGCTATTGAAAGTGTTAGCAGATGGTGAAATAAGTCTAGCTAATACTTACTTTGCTAGAAATTAATTAGTGGCCATCATCTGAAACTTGTGTCCTTTTTGTCCTTCAATTACCCACCTCTACTTCAGCATTTAAAAAATGTTTTACATAGCCCTCTTTCAGTAGTGGAAACTAAAGTGCTAGATTCTTTTGAAAGCAATTAAAATTTTGTTATTCTATAGTGTTTCCAGTGCAAAAGTTGTTACTTGTATTTTCTGGTGGTATCTGAATGACCCAACAGCAGTAAATCTTCAGCTTCTGGTCATTTGCTTAATTTTCTTATATCAGGATTTTGTTTTGTTATTTTATATTTTATTTTTTGTTCTGTATATATACAGTATAGACACACACTGGTTAGAGGCTCTATATTTTAAAAAGAGAGGGAAAGGAAAGAGAGAAAAATATTTCTTTGCATTACCAGGTATCCACATTGGCCAAAGAAGGAGAGAGAAATTCATATCGATTAAGCTGGAGTCCTGACAACCTGGACAATGTCACTCTTTCTGCTAGTCCTATACATTCCGGGTAGGTAATCCATGGCAGAAGATATAGAAAGTATTTGAAATCTTGACAGTTTGACCTAATGTTTAGTTTGAATGTTCACTTTATCGTATTAGGAAATCCTTTCAAATGTTGTAACCTGAAAGCAGGTAGGGCTATAATGGGGATTAGGGCAAGTTGTGCTCACATTTCATACCCCCAGTGTCCTTCCCCCACATCACAGATGGATGTCAAACAGACTTTTGTTCAGTTGACAAGGTGCCTGCAAGAGCATTGGCCTGAACACACTTAGGCACTTCCACAATTGGGAGCCCTTCTTCAGATGTTTATGGTGACTGAGAGAAAGCCTATTTGGTATCAGACTAGTGGAATCTTGAAGGACTTGCGTGAGTTCTCATGTTCCCATCACAGTTACAGGCCTGCCTGGTTTCATATGTAATGCCTGAATGAGGTTACTGGCATAACACAAAATCTGTAACCATCCAAAATAAAACACTAAATCAGTACATCAAACACACTAATTTCAGGTAGGCTTAATCTTGATGAGCCCTTGCAGCAAGAATCCTGAAAAATCTTTGTTGGAAAACTTTCCTGTTTTCATAGTTGTTGGGAGTCATGACCAACAGATTAAAATTGGTACTATAAACAAACCTTAAGATGGGCCTAAAATTCCTAAATACATTCACAAACAGGGAATCAAAGGAAGTATCCTGATCTCAGCAGATCAGGGCTCATACTTCTTATGTGTCTTGGCTGAATTTTCCACTAAAGAAAATATCAATAGCTTTGAAAATATGAAGAATTGTGTTGTTTAAGTACTAGCATACTCCGGAATATTTAATAGCCGCAGCATTTATTATTATTATTATCAGCTCCAAGATGACCATCATAATTTTTGAAGTATAGGCTTCAACAGGAAAATAAACTATAAGAAGCCATATTCAGTCTTTCCCCATACAGACAAACTATATATGAACAGCAAGTGAAATGGGACCTACCTCCAGCATCCTACATGACACTTGTTATATTCCTAGACAGCTGCATCGGAAAGTTCTATTTGTGAGATCCTATCCACATGTAGGCTTCCATAAGATCACAAAATATATGAGTCTGCTCACACGGAAAACCCTATATGGGCATTTAGAAAGTATGTGTTGGGTAGCAGATCTAGCCCTGTCCCCTGCCTGTCACCTGGACAGCAGGAAGAGGAGAGTGAGGCTAGAACTATCACTCTGCATTCACTTTCAAATTAGTCTCTCTTTTTTCCAAATGTTTGAATAGAGCTGAAGCCTGCACATCACCTTCTGCTTTCATGGAGGTTCTCCTTATGCAGACACCCATGTCAGTGAAAAGGCCAGTGTCATGCAGAAAGCTGTGGTAGGTCCAGCCACTGCTCCTGTTATCTACATGCACCTATTTGCCTAAGTGAGCTTTAAAGGTTTTTCAGGATTTCCTCAAGGTGTCTTGGCTTGAACTCACATGCTGATAACAGGATTTCTGAGACATGCTAGTATAGATAGTATTGTTGTTTACATGGTTTGGGAATATCCTAAAACACATCATTGCCGTACCTTCTATGTGGAGAAAATAGCTGAGCAAATGGGGAAAAAATGCAAAACAGCCTGGAGTTTCCTCTCCCAAATCTGTAGTTTTCCCCCTCCACCACTGGGACTCGTATTTATATAAAAAAAACAGATCTATTTGTATCATTTCAGACATGTGATGGATTGTGCCAATGCAGAAAAGCCACTACATTAGCACAGAGAATAGTGAGCAAAGCCTGTCAGCAAGTTTCTCCTTTTCTCTCTTGTTTTCTTTAAACAGCTAAGGTTGAGCAAAGCCGCACTCTTTTTAAAACAGTTTATGGCAAGGGTAATGACTTGAGAAAGACTTGTTTACAGCTTACTAGGCAGCTCTCTTTTAACCACACCCCCTGATGTGCTATAAATAGAACCACAAACAAGTTGCAAACAAAGCTTCTGTCTCCCAACCTATACCTGTGCACTTAAAATTGTTACTCCCTTGATTTTATAGGAATGGAGTGTCTGATTAGGGCCCAGGAGACCAAGGTTCAAATCCCTGCTTGGCCCATGGGAACTCAGTAGAGAGTAATAATTGCAAACCATTCCTTGAACATTTCAGATACCTTGAAAGCCCTATTGCAGTCACAATATTTGGAAGCAATATGATGGCACACAATAACAAGTCATAGTATCAACCTCTTAGAAGGAGGAAAGGTGTGTAGAAACCTTCCACCACAGAACTCATGTTTAGGCTGTAATACTAGATGAATTTCCTTTGAATTTAATAGACTTCATTTTAAATAAATCTGTGCAAAATTACACTGTTAATTGGCTTTGTGAATGTTTAAGCTTAAAATTAAGCTTTAAGAGATAGAGATAGAGCTGTATTTTCATATGATTTTCCCCCTAAACTGGAACGCTCAGATTGTTAATATAGCTCCCAAGGTGACAGAGTGCAAAATATCACCACTCCCATCTAGGTAACTGGGAAAACCCCTTCATACTAGTGTGCTTTCATTAAGATCAGTTGCCCTAATGTGATGTTATTGTATGTTGAAGATTATATTCCTGATTATAAATTGCAATTTTATTTTAATTTCAAATATTTTAATGAATCTATGAAACTTTGAACAGATATTTTATTCAGGAGTGTCATTGACAGCATTCAGTGATAGCAAAGAGATGAAAATATATAAAATATATAATAATAATCTTAGAACTGCAGGATTGTAAGGGACCCTATGGATTGATCACCTGTGAAAGAGGCAGAGTGGGCAAATTGAATTCCCAGCATTTGGTTTCACAGCCAACTACCTAAAACACTGAGCTTTTATCCTGTGTCAGAATTGGCATGTGGAATGTTTCTCAGTTGGCAGCTACTAAGATAACATGACACTGGTCAGCTTTTCTCCCCACTAACAAACTTTAGCAAGTAAATAAATCAAAACCATGTAAGAGTTCAACTAATTTTATTCTGAAAATAAAATTATTTTTAAGCCAGCAGCATATGAAAGAGATTGTACATACTGCTTTTGCACCAGCTATTTCAGTGAAGGGAATAGTTTGCACATGTATATCATGTATGTGTATGTGCATGAGTGCGCACAATATTGATTGTATCATCAAATAAGATCATATTATCTGTAGAGGCTGTGGATAGATTTTAAATATGAAATATGCTATCTCTTTAATATGCTGAAATGTTGTCATAGCAGTCCCCTGAGCTAAATTTCACAGGACTTTTGTCTCTTCACAGTGGGGCTGGACTATGTTGTATTTTGCTTTTATTGGTTTTTATTATGAAAACATACTTACACAGATACTAATCTACAAGCTCTCTTTGGCCTCACATTATTCTACTGAGTCCAAATACTGAATTGTCTTTTGGAAGACTTTTCAGCTGTAGGAAACTGATACAAGATGATTTCCCGGGACAATATTCCAATGTTTGTTTGGGATTGGGTGGCGGCTGAAGGTTATAAAGCATGAGTGCTTAAAATTGACAAATAATTAGAGTTATTATTCTTAGCTGCCTGGCTTCAAAAAAGGAGATTGGATCATTGCTAACAAGGTAAATGATATTTCTTGTTTTACCTAGTATGGCATCCTGACAAACAGCAGTGGAAACAGGACCTAGCACTACAAACAGAAACTTAAACATTAAAAACAAATATTAATAAATTATATATAAATTTGTTCACTTCTAAAATATTTCAGAACTAAAAAGTGTGACTTGTTTTTGAAAACCACTTATACAAGGCAGAGTTGTTGCCTTGTCATATAAGAAAATAATCTACTTATCTTCAATTAGCATAACGTAATGAGGAATGTGAGATTGTTTCCTGTGGAGAGGAAAATTAAAGTTTCCTTGATAGTAGCGAAAGAACTATGTAATGCTTGCCTTCAATGTTAAGGTAGAAAGTGGGAGTGGGGGGCTGAATCAAGCAGTCTAAAAAAGACACTACAAGGAGATTCCCAAAAATGAATAAAATACATGTGAGAAACCTTGCGGGGGGGGGGCGAGAGAAAACAGAAAACCAAGTGCAAGGTATATGGCTAGGGCTAAAACCAATATAAGTCTTACCTAGGAAGGAAACATGGTGATGGCAATTGTTAGTTGTTGTGGCTAGTCTTTTCAGTGGTTGTCTTCTAAGATGAACTGATATTGGATTTTGCCCTTGAGATTTTAAAATACATAAAATCTGGAATGCAGAATTGAAATGAATGCAAACAGGAAATTAAACAGTAGAGAACAGACTTTTCTGAGTAAAGTGGAAACATAGCTGAAAGAATGAACAATCATTGTTCCATAATAACTGAATCTCACAGATGTTGATGCCCAACACATTACATTTGTCAATTTCTCAACAGAATTCAATTTTGAGAAAATATAATTCAAACTGAAATTTTGTACATGCTTACCTGGAAGTAAACTGAATTGAACTCTAGTGGGGGTTTTTAAAACTAGGTATTCCCACATAGGATTCAGTTGCGAATTGCAAAAATGTTAGTAATCATAATGACCTGTTTGTTTAAAATTATATTAAGATTTTGACATCCAATTTGTGATTGCAATTGTTGGATTATTTAGGTTGTTTTTTAAAAAAATCCTGCAATAGAGAACCAACCTGAAAATTCCAAGTATTTGATGAATGATTAAAATGCTATGCACTTGGTATATGGCTTGCCATAATGAGGTTACTAAAAGACTGTATATATGGCTGGCATGCATAGTATTAAGGAGTATGGGTTTGCATAGAGCAGTGATCTAGGAAAGTGGTATTACTTGGACTCCAGGTAAATTGAATACATTTCAAGAGGGTTCCTGAGTACTCCTGTTCAAACGAGATCACAGAGGAACATCTCATTTCATTCAACTTTGATCCCATATATGCATCTCCTTTGCATTTCTCAACTTGTAGGTGTAAATATCTTCTCTTCCTCCTTTTATTTCATTCATTTGTTCATTTATTCATTCATCCATACTTTTTTGTTTTCTTAAATTATCTCTTCTGTTGCAGCCACTCTTCTCCATGTTTTGACCATGACAACAGCAGGTGAACTTATAATTTCATTTTTTTAATAATTGACTTCCTTTTGGTTTCTTTCCTTCTATTATCTTTTTATTTATTAACTTCAGGATGCTCTGGTACCCTGATAGCACTCATTATTTAGTGCAGGAATAGATTTCTGCTTTCTTATGGGGTATATCATACTAGGTGAGGTTGAAGATTTTAATTTATAGAAGGAAAGCAAGACAATGTAAACTCCATAGGAAGTCTCCAAAATCTTCTAAAATAAAGCTCCTTCCTCTCACATGACCTGGTCCACACTGATCCCCCCTCTCTATAGAAAATTTTTTATTAGTAGTAATTTGCTATCTAAAATAATTGGCCACATGTTAAAGTAGAGGTTAGATTGGTAACATTTCTGTAGGAACAACATCCAATCTGAGTGTACAAAAATGTTATTATGAAGAGAGTGCATTGCAAACAAGGGTCACAATTTCAGCTTTTCTTTACAAAGCTTGTATGCAAGCATTGAATAAGAAACTCAAAAAGAATGTGTTGGGAAATGCATTGAGCCACCAAATTCTTGATACCAATCCTTCAGTTAACTGTAAATGCAGAAACCTTATTGGATTTCAGGAGAAATGACCATTCATAATTAAATATACACTCCATGCTCTGTCTCCAAAAAATAAATCCTTGCTGTATCAAAGATCCATTTAGATTATATAGTTAATTTGATTATTGCAAAGAAAAAGGATCCCCTTAACTTTTAAATAGAAAATTGATGAATTTCATACTTTTTGCTGCCCCTCTAAAACATGAGGTATCCATTTTGGCCCTCATAATTTTGTACACATAAGAAATGCTGAAGCAACCTGATTAAGCTGGTTTATATCTAATATTTCAAACTGTGTCTAACTATCTCCTGCTATCTCCTTGTTTCCCTGCGTCAAATGGTAATTTTAATGATGACAAGCATGTTGGCCTGCTGCATTACTAATTCAGGTGTTTCGTTATATCTGATTATGTTTAGAAGAATACCTTGTGTGTGTGTACGCGTGCCACTAATAAAAAGAATGCAACAATAATTTCTTTTCCTCTTTGGTGGAGTATATGTTGCATGGAAACTCAACTGATGGCCCTATGAAACATCCAATACATATTTATCTATAGGTGTATAGATAAATATACATAGATACTCATAGGTATCACATTATTTCTGATCCCTTCTATGCAGGCAGCTTTGCATGTATGGGTTTTCTACCACCAATTCTTTCTCTCTTGCCAGCTGTTGTACAGACAGAAGGTGATATCATGGAAGAGATGTGCTAATTTAATTGTGAAGGATCATTTGTATAGGTTTCCCATTGTGTACAGCATGAAAAGGATATCCAGGGTGTGTAGTGGATCTAATGATGGACTAGAACTCAGGAGGCTTGGGTTTGAATCCCCTCTCAGCCTTGGGAAAACTCTCTGGGGGATGAGACTGGTAAAACCACTCCTTAAATATCTCACTTACCTTGAAAGCCCTAAGAGAGTCACTGTAAGTGGGTTCCAACTTGATGGCACATAACAACAACTGTACTCCACTGCTGTTTCACCCAAATTCAAACTGTCCAATGTTGAACCCAAATCTTATTGGAAAAATATGAGATGATCCTTCCTATTTTTATTTTTCATGTTAATATAAAGTTGCTTGAGTTTGTTTACATTTTTTTCATCCCTGTGTACAAAAATGTTATTAGTTACAAATTCTGCCCTGAAGATCCTTCTTATTTGTCCCATGAATGGAAACAACAGGAATTGACTGTGTGATCTGGGAAGACTTTTTGTGGGGCCAGAGTGGTGTATTTCTGCTGGGTTTTGTGACTTTTGAACAAATGAGATAACACTCTCCCTCCATGCACCCAACTCATAGAAGCCTACTCTGGAGAACTGAGAAACTTGCTTAAGCAGGTTTTTGGTGCCAGGGAGGGTTGCAGAGGAACTGGAAGAAAATCCTGGTTCTGCCACTGTTAGAAGCCAGCGTGCACTTGCTGGATCTTACCAAGAGGCAGCAAATCTCTGTTTCCTGTAATACAGTGGGGTCTTGACTTAAGAACGGCTTGAGTTAAGAACATTTTGACTTAAGAACCACTCTCATAGGAAAATATTGACTTGACTTAAGTACTTAGATTTGAGTTAAGAACTGAAAAAAACCACATGGGAGGCAGGGCAAGTGCAAAATGTGAACTTTCAGTTAACTGTTGGCCAGTGAAAAGGGTGCCTGTCTGCTTCCTCACTCCTCCCAGCGTTTAGAGAGTGGATTGGGAGACAGTCTTCAGACTGCCTGGTACTGAACTGCCTGGACTGTATTTTCCCTGCCTTCCCTGAACCTTTCTTGACCTAAGAAAAAACGAAACAAAATATCCCCCTCTAGTGGTCGAAGGCAGAATAGCAGCTTCCCATTAGTTTCTATGGACGGAAAAGAGCAGATGCGGATCAAATGGTTTTCAGTGCATTCCTATAGGAAATGCAGATTTGACTTGAGAACTGCCTTTCAATACGGATTGAGTTCTCAAGTCAAGACCCCACTGTATATGGATGGAGATTGTAAAATCACAGGAAGGAAATATAGGAGTTGTTTTGAATACTGAATGTCAAGTTTTGGTATCCAAGAAACTAAAAGTTCAGAGCCTCGTACTAGCCATGCTTAGGAACTTCTATTGCTTATGGAACAGACCAGTGAATTGTGGTCTAGGGCAGTGGTCCCCATCCTTGGGCTTCCAGGCATTCTTGGACTACCACTCCCAGAAGCCTTCACCACCACTTCTGCTGGCCAGGATTTCTGGGAGTTGAAGTCCAAGAACATCTGGAGGCCCAAGGTTGGAGACCACTGGTCTAGGGCACTGGTTCTTAACCTTGGGGTGCTCAGGAGTTTTGGAATGCAACTCCCAGAAGCCTTCACCACCAGCTGTGCTGACTGGGGTTTCTGGGAGTTGCAGTTCAAAAGCATCTGAGTAACAAAGGTTAAGAACCACTGGTCTAGGGGACAACTCTTTTGCTTATGACAAAGAAGTTAATGTGATATCCTTACCATTAAAAAAATGCAGCAACCTAGTGCCCAAAACCTGTAGCAGTTGAACAGGTCCTTAGACAAGAAATACTGTAGCAAAAGTTATTATCCAGAATGGTGGTTGCATTTTTTAAATTAAATGCAATATTGTCTTAAAATTCTTGATTTCCTCATGCAGAATTGTTCTACTTTAATCAACATGTGAAACATTAATTTTTTCGCATGGATAATTTAATGGTATAAGAAGATTCAGAGGCTAAAATCCTTTTGTGCAGTTCTACATGTGCAGTGGCAGTGACATCAACAGCAGTGGCAAATCACCACTATTCTTTTAGTGATTTCAAGAGTGCACAGGGCTTAGTTGTGCAACAGGATTTCAGCCAAAAGATATTAAACGGTAAAAGAAACTAGCAAATATAATATATTCTAGGCACCAGCTAATGAACCAAAAGTCACTCTTTGAGTTATTGGATAAATATACGTATTTTTCGCT
This sequence comes from Pogona vitticeps, assembly GCF_051106095.1. Taxonomy (NCBI): domain Eukaryota; kingdom Metazoa; phylum Chordata; class Lepidosauria; order Squamata; family Agamidae; genus Pogona; species Pogona vitticeps. The sequence continues at coordinate 27,300,786 of NC_135787.1, forward strand.
CCATAAGACACACCTTTCCATAAGACGCACCAATTTTTTAGGAGAAGAAAACAGGAAAATATAATCTGTTTTCTTCGCTCCATAAGACACACAGACTTTCCACCCCCCTGTTTTGTGGGGGGAAAGTGTGTCTTATGGTGCGAAAAATACGGTATCTGTGTCCTTAACTGTTCCACAGGACTTTGGACAATTATTTTTTCAAAGAAAGAACTGGTTGGCTTTACTCTTTATCTTGCAGGTCTCAAACCAGTAGCTTTGTTAGTCTGTTTTAGCTTGTATAATGAAACCAAAACAGAAACAAAAAGAGAAAAATGTTGTCACACCTTGAACACTAACAGATTGCTTACGTGTCAGATTTAGCAGAACAAACTCCTCAAACAATTTATTTTTCAGCAGCCAGGTTCTGTTTATTGTTGCTTTGTTCACAAAAGTAACTTGCCATGTTGCATATTTTTACACCTTTTGATATGGATACCACAACACAAATTACATGGAGATACTGAGCCCTCTACGGATGAATCTTGATATTGTATCATGAAAATATAAAAATACAGAAGTTGAAACAGAGCAAATGTTCTCTTGCCACTTATGATTGTTAAGAGAGCGGCATAATGCTTGAGCTTTTTCCTTTGCTTTTTTATATGGCTGTTGAACAGCAAGAGCCTAATCAAAGAACAGTATGAAATATCCAGAATGCCTGATTTAAATGGACAGATTGTCACTCTTAAACCTTCACCATGTGATGGCTGGAGAGACGAAGAACTGTGAGAATTTAAAAAAAAAAGTTGTGATCACAATGATTGACCAAAAAGGGATCATTTTTATTTAGTTTATATAGAGTATTTATATGAAGTATTAAAGGGCATACTTTTATCTTAAGAGACTGAGAATAGGAGGAAACAGAGACTGAGGGAAAGAAATATTCAGTGGCATCTAACACTATAATTTTGTTGGTGTAACATTAGCAGAACTGGGAATCTGCCACTGTGCATATCTCATCCACCTTTGGAAACCACATCCAGAAGCCTGTGAAACTTTCTGCAACATGTTTTCTTGCATCAAAAAGGGCTACAGAGAAGAAGGGAGAGGTTTCAAATCTACTGAACTCTAAAGTGACCATGCTTCATTTCCTTTAATTACCCTAATTGTAGCTTCATTGATCTAAATCCAGTTGTTAGTCCCAACTAGAATAGAGCTATTGAATCAGTGGGATTTCAGTCATTGTTGACTGAACAAGTCCCATGCATTTAATTGATCTATATTAATTAGGACTAAGAATTTGGATTAGCCTTTAGTAGCTATCTACTGACCTATTCCTAGTGAGTATTAATATTAATTTTATTTTATCAAGGCACCGATAAAAGAAGTCTACCACAGATCATACCGCCATATATGGCTATTGTGGTTTGTACAATGCATGCAACTACTGGAACTAATTGTCCTTTTGTTTCTATGTGTATTTGTTAGCACTCTGATTTCTAGCAATAAAATGAGGCAAATAGTAACTATATTTATTATCCATGAAATATTATCAAGCTGTGGCTGTTGATAATATTTCATGGATAAAATACTGGGGGTAATATATACACATAAGTACTGTTAACAGTGGACAAGATGTACATATGCTGTGTGTTATAATGAAGGAATTTTTTTAAAAAAATTAAAAATGTAATGTGTATTATGATTAACTTTCAAATCTCATGTGATTTTTTTAGTTTTCTGGTCAGTTTCATGGTGGATGCTCGAGGTGGTGCCATGCGGGGTTGCAGGCACAATGGGCTTCGAATCATTATTCCACCCCGGAAATGCACTGCTCCGACTAGGGTTACCTGCCGATTAGTCAAACGTCATAGACTTGCCACAATGCCCCCAATGGTGGAAGGAGAAGGGCTGGCTAGCCGTCTCATTGAAGTTGGTCCTTCTGGTGCTCAGTTTCTTGGGTAAGAATATTTTAAGGTTGTTTGAAAGATGGAGGGGGAAGCCTTGAAATTTATCTTTTCTTCTAAGTTTGATCTGCTCTGGGAGGTGGCTTAGTTCTTCAGTACTGGAAGTGAAAAGACTGCCTATTATAGTTTAGGGTGATGGGCTGTGTTGTGCAAGGTGAAAGCACTGTTAGCCAACTGTAAATTCAAAACCTTGTATAACTTTTAATTTAAAACTACTAATAGGTCCACGGTTTAGTATGCTTCCTGAAATAAGTCTGTTTAATTCTTGCTGGGCTGATAAAGCAGAAATCATTTTGTGTTCATAGTCAGTTTGTTACATACTCTGCTTTTAAGGATAAATAAAAAACAAACAAACACAAAGTCAGAAATATTCTGAATGTAAATGTAATGCCTCTTGAAAGATGGAGAAGAAGCTAAATCTTCCATCAAGATGAAGTTGTATTCTCTCAGTGAGCACTGAGTCAGAAATTGTGGCTGCCTGAGAAGCACAAATCTGTGATTTTTCTGGGCTGAGGCAAAATAACAAGTGGAAGCCTTTTCTGTGATTACATTTTATCCTCCTTATTGCAGTGTCCCACAGAAATCTCAAATGCACTGTTCACCAATTTTCTGCTGAAGCTAGCAGTTTTCAGCATTTTTGTTTTGTCAGCAATTTCTGTTATCAGTGTGGCATCCTAAAAGAAGGATGATCAAAAGAGACCCTCTCTGCTTAGAGCGAATGGCTTCAGCTGGAAACCAATGCTAGGAGGAAAATGAAAAGGGAACAGCTTAAATGCATTTTGAAAGCAAATAGGAGACATTTAAATGGACTGTGAAGTAATTCAGAGATGCCTTGCTAGTTTCAAAACGTTCAGCCAGTGTTCTTTAGTTATAGAGGGTGAGGTTTAAGGAGGAATTTAGAGGTATACCAATTTTATCTAAAAGGCAAACACAAGAAGTGAAATCATCAACCATTTACTTCATTATTTTGTTGTTGATGTGTTTCAGTAGAGGAACTAGGAGGTTCTTGTGCATGAAGCTATGGGAAGATGCACTTCTGTAAATAAAGAATTGCTTCTAAGGTTTACATGAAGTTCCCTTCAAAACTAGATGATTATAAAAAAAGAAGTATCAAACCCAAAGAATGCCTTTGCTGTCACATTTCTTCTTCTCATTTCTTCTTTTCCTCTATCTACCTGTTTCTTCTCCTTCCGATAATCTCAGACTAAAATTAAAACATTTTCCCCTTTTCGGGCTGGTGGGGAATGTCTATGAAAATTCAAGTATGCTGGGAGTTTTCATACCATTTCTCAAGGCTATGTCTCGTATTGCTGGCACTTCCCTGAGTGGCATCATGGCAGTGAAACCAGAGCCACTGAATGCTTCCTGCCAAGTCAAATCTTACAGTAATGCTTTTGCTTGTCTGTCCTGAGGACTGGATCTTGCTCCCATTAATATCAGAAGCAAGGTTAACATATCACTGAACTGTCTGAAGACAAGACTAAGTCCTAAATCATAAGGGAAATGGGCTTGTTAAGGATCTTTGTGACTGGTTGGGACATGGCTAAACAAATCAAGGCAGAAACCTGTTCCGCATACAATCTAATTCCACTCTGAGCAGACAGTGGCACTGGGGTTATTACAGACAGACAGACAAACAAACATAAAGCTTATTTATTTTCTTTCTTTCACTGCTGCTCTGGATGTACCCAGTAAACTTCACCTGCCTACGGCTCCTCCCCCACTTAATGAGGGAGAAAGTTTGGTCAGCCGAATCCTTCAGCTGGGGCCTCCAGGGACCAAATTTCTTGGGTAGGAGAGACTTAAAACAAATTGATGGATGCTGGCCTTCCCATTCTTCTCCTTCTGCAACATTATTTTTACGTCATTTGTACCCACAACATTGTCCCTTTCTATGATTTTTAAATTTTGTGTACCTGACCTGTAGTGGACCATTTTCTAGCCCTTGTGGTATGTGGTTTTTTGTTTTGGTGATATGTTTGTACCTTTTCTTAAAGTTCCTTGACCTCCACTTTTGATTTAGCATGAAAACTTCCTAGTTGTAAAATATGCCAGTCGTTATAGCTGTTGCGTGCTTGATGTCTGTAGCAAAGCAACCTGGATCAGAACAAAAGGGATCTATCGCATAATTTTATTTCAATTTTTTTGGCTGCAGTTGTCACTAGCATATTAATGATATGTTATACATTGTATATAACATAGTACTTAGCATGATACATATACGATGGCCTCTGTAATTCTGTTATTCTTATATTATTGATATGTATTTCAATCGGAAAACTCCGATTTCAAACCTCCACTGCCTTGTGGCTATATCCACCGATGGAAATGGCTTCAGGAGTTAACCTCGAGGCAAAATCCGGAGCTGGAGTCCCGAAGGCAGCTCTTGTCGTTCTGCCAACTCCTGCGACGTTGCTGGAACCAGTCGTATTGGCTCTTGCCTTTCCATTGGACCATTTCAGCAACGTGGAGAGGGGGGATTTGCTGCTTGGGTAACAGCCTATCCTCCATATTACCGTACCCGGGCTTCATGCTCTGGAGAGGACATTCCTCGATTCAGAGCATGTTACCATAGTCTCTCGAGACTGAAGGATGCCTATGATGATTTTATTTATGATTTTTACAAAAGTGGAAAATACAAGTTACAGTCACACACACACACACACACACACACACACACACACACACACACACACACACACACACACATCTCACACACTCCATATGTGCCCAGTAAGAAAAATGTCACTCTTTATGCTACTGGAATAATGCACAATAATTCACTGAGCATTTTCTCTGTACAGAATAAATCTGGAAAATGTTTCAAATCAATGCAGATTGGTGACAAATGTGACCCTATTGCTTGCATTCGTTTGCTTTTTGGATCATAATTTGAATTCAAAGTGCCCATATATGTATACACATGTGTTGATAGTAGATTCTGCATGACAAATGTGATTGCACAGGATTCCATATTTCAAAACACGTTTCAGTTTTGTTGGCTTTCTTCACTTCTTGAAAAAAAAAGTACAGTTCATATAAAAATCCCAGCTACTTTGGCAGGGAGTGAAGATAATGTATGGGGAAGAGGAGGGAAAATAGTACTCATGGATCATAACCGCGAGCTACAATGCCAAAATGTTAGCAGTGCGCTTTTTTCAGGATTGTATCCAGGAATGGCAAAGAAGCTGGCAAAATTCCAGGTCACTTTGTAACAGACTGAAAACAAAACAAAACTCAACAACTCTGTATCAACTTGCACCCTTTGGCACACCGGTCTTTAACAAACTTTGTTGCTGTGATAGGCCTGTGATTGTTGAGATCCCTCACTTTGCGGCTCTACGTGGCAAAGAAAGAGAATTGGTAATCCTGCGCAGTGAGAATGGAGACAGCTGGAAGGAGCATTTCTGTGAATATACAGAAGATGAGTTAAATGAAATATTAAATGGAATGGATGAAGGTATACAATTTGACAGGCAAATGGGAGAGAAAGTTTTGAAAGCTCCAGAAAATTAGGACTTTATGTATAAATTTAGGTACCTGGGAGCAATAGTCCCACGAATGGCAACCCTAAAAGAGTGGCCAGTCTTATGTCAACCACATTTGTATTGTTAAAATAAGTAAACATTAGGAAGAGAACATGGTTTGTGGGTTTACAAAGCTTTCTGTAACATACAAAAATCTGAACTTTGATAAACAAATAAGGTTTTTTTAAAAACTGAAAATTGGCCATTAGAAGTAAAATAAAATGGCTTACAAAGTTAGCATGTAGGGTGATTTTAATTTCTGCTCTAACACAGAAAGTGGTTGTTGGTTTTTTTCTTAAAACAAATAATTTTCTGGAATTGAAAACATTTTTCCTTGCAAATAACATTTTATATGTACTGTATATATTTTGTTGGGATTTACAAGTGTAAAAACAAATTGGCTGTGTTTTAAAGTAACATTACAACAGTACTCTGACAAGTTTGTTTGTTTGTTTGTTTGTTTGTTTGTTTGTTTGTTTATTTATTTATTTATTTATTTATTTATTTATTTATTTATTTATTTATTTATTTATTTATTTATTTATTTATTTATGAGATAAGCCACTACTCTGGGTGGCTTCCAGATAATAAGAAGAGCATTTAGCATAAATTTTTAAATGAACATATTTTTTTAAAAAAAGCACTTATGAAACCTCTGGTCTAGCAAATAGTCCTAGACTCAGAGTGGTTAAAACATGGGCTGGCATAAACTTACTACAAATTAGTATTACATATGGATAAGGCTTGTAAAAAAATGGGTTGTAATATCTGAGCCACCAGTCTCTTTGTCATTTATTTATTTATTTATTTATTTATTTATTTATTTATTTATTTATTTATTTATTTATTTATTTATTTATTTATTAACTTATATGCTGCCCACACTACCCAAAGTTCTCTGGGCGGCTTACAACTATTAAAACACAATAAAAAAAGATAAAACAATTAAAATACAATTAAAATATGTACTCTAAAAATTGCCTTCAGGACCCACAGTTGATATTATTTCAATTAAAAGCCTTCTGGAATGGGAAGGTTTTGACCTGGCGCCAAATGTCATCATCATCGGCGCCAGACAAATCTCAATTGGGATGGCTTTCCATAGTCTGGGGGCAGCTGCCGAAAAGGCCTTTTGTCTACAAGCCGTCCCTCTTACCTCCTTGACGGACAGCTCTTTCAAAAGGGCCCCCTGGCTAGATCTTAACTGCTGGGTAGGTTCATATAGAAGGAGGCTGTCCTTCAGGTATCCAGGGCTCAAGCCGTTTAGGGCTTTATATGTCAAAACAAACACTTTGAATCGGGCCTGGGCAGCAACTGGTAGCCAATGTAATTTAGACAGAATCAGCTTGATATATCCCCTAGCGGCTGGTGAGTGGTGGGGCCGCTAGCGGATATATCAAGCCAATTCTGTTTAAATTACATTGGCTACCAGTTGCTGCCCAGGCCCCACTATTCACCAGTCATATTGTGTATATGTAGGAAAATGTATCTTCTTCCTCCAAACATTATACATGTTCCCTAATGTATATAAATATACTTTCCAAAATGCTTGTAAAGTGGATCATTGTCTAACTATTTTTAAACTCATGTTCTAAATTTATTTTTTTGTGAACATTAATTTGATTATTTTTATTAGTCATAAGCACATTTTGGGTTCTCTTTTTAGAAGTGTTAGTGTTTGCAATATTAAGTTATTATGATTTAGCCATGTTCTCTTTTTACTTAGTCCTGGACACTCCAGAAGAGTTGGAGAAGAAACGGATTTGCCGCATTATCACTCGAGACTTCCCACAGTACTTTGCGGTGGTGTCCCGGATCAAACAAGATAGTAATCTCATTGGACCTGAGGGTGGTGTATTGAGCAGCACAGTAGTCCCTCAAGTACAGGCAGTCTTTCCAGAAGGAGCACTAACCAAGCGGATTCGCGTAGGCCTTCAGGTAAAAAAAATACCAGGTCAATGTATTGCATTCATAAGAACGTAAGAAGACCTCTGCTAGATCAGGCCAAGGGCTAATCTAGTCCAGCTTCCTGTATCTCACAGTGGCCCCACCAGATGCCTTGGGGAGCGCACAAGACAACTAGATACCTGTCTCTTGAGATCCCTCCCCTACATCTAGCATTTGGAGGTACCTTCCTCTTAAGCCTGGAGATCATACATTCTCATCATGGCTTGTAACCTGCAATTGAGTTTTCCTCCAGGAATCTATCCAATCCATTTTTAAAGACATCTAGACTACATAATTTTATATGTCTCAATCATGTCCCACCCACCCCTTAGGTGCCTTTTCTCTAGATTAAAGAGCCCCAAGTGCTGTAGACTCCATATCTAGTACTACATCTACTAGGGATCAGAGGAATTTCTTCTTGTTTAATTTCTTTATTGAAGTAAAAGAGAGTTGTGTGCTCATTACAGAATACAATACAAAGGCAGGAGTAGGTGATACCTTTATGTACCACTAAAGATATTATACCATCTGCTAGCTTTCCTGAATTAGGATGCCCGCTTTATCAGGCTTGCACCAGTGTCTTGTCATTAGTACAAAGAACTTAGTTCTTTATTGCTTCTCTGAAGAAGTCAGCTTGTGCCACAAAAGCTTACATTAAAATATAGCAGTTAGTCTCTCTTTTTTGCTTTTATTTTGTTTTGTGTTTCTTGTTGCTATTGTTTCTCTGCTTTATTTGCCCAACTGCTCAATCTCCCTAAAGAAGCCATACTTCTTTTCCCCTCTGTAAGAATTTTACTATTGGATGCCTTTTTAAAACTCAAGAAGGAAATGGTTTTAATGGTGTGTTATCGAAACCCAAGCATACACACCACACAGGGCAGACATGAAAAGGATAAATTACATTGGTTTGAACTATGAGAACCAAATTGTTAAAGTTTGTTTAACTAATTCACAGCTCACTCTACATGTACAAGAATTACAAGCATGCCAGGTTCAGTCGACAAAAGAGCTAACTTTAATTTCAATGCCAGCACTAAGTTTATAAAAGAAAATGTCCAAAATCTGGCAAGTAATTTAACTTTCTTTCTGTCAATTACCCTTTTTTTTCAAAACCATGATTAGTGTCACAATTCTGCTCTAACACAGAAAGTAATAAAAGATAAACAATCTGAATTTATACTTGTAGAATGCTTTGAAGGCAAAATAAAAGGACTGATGAACTTGCAAAGCATTTTTCTTTTGTTTCCCAGCTAAATGAAGTAAAAATAAGAAACTGCAATATGTCATTCATCTGCTAGGCCCTCATCCCTATTTGAAAATAGGGACAGTTTTTCAGAAAATTCTCTGAAGAGAATTGGACTTTTCTCAAGTCTTGTCTGAATCTTTTATATCCTACAAGCTTCCTAAACTAAGATTTATGTTAGGAGGTCCCTTTTGGCAAAGTTTTGGGGTTTAATAGCTCCTAGGCAAAGGAGATCAAAGGCATTGAATGAATGGAATGGTAACCTAACAAGGGAGTATTGCCCAGGAAACTGGAATGGGTAGTGCGTAATGATTGAGATAACAATAATTAAGATAAACTTTCCTTTTCTCTGTGTTTTTGGATAGGCCCAACCTATGCACAATGAACTTGTAAAGAAGATTTTAGGCAACAAAGCCACATTCAGCCCTATTGTCACATTGGAACCTAGAAGAAGAAAATTCCATAAGCCAATAACAATGACTATCCCAGTTCCCAAGGCCTCCAGTGATGTAATCATTAATGGATATGGAGGTGATACACCTACACTAAGACTACTATGCAGCATAACAGGTATGTTTATAAGAAAACTTAGTGGATTTGTGTAGAACAGTGAAATTATACAGTGATGTTTACTGGAGCCTAATAGAAAATTCTTCGTTATGCCATTTTTGCAAAATGAAATAAACTAACTTCCTTAGTTTATAACTGAAACAACACTTCCAAAGTATGACAGTGCTGAAATGGTTTCCAGAGTATCTTCAAGGAGGGATTTACCATTGTCAGTGCCACCAGTGAGCATCCAAGTGGAGTTTGGAACCCAGATTTCTTAAGTCCTCGTCGTTGTTTAGTCGTTTAGTCATGTCCGACTCTTTGTGACCCCATGGACCAGAGTACACCAGGCCCTGCTATCTTCCACTGCCTCCCAGAGTTGTGTCAAATTCATGTTGGTTGCTTCGATGACATTGTCCAACCATCTCATCCTCTGTCGTCCCCTTCTCCTCTTGCCTTCACACATTCCCAACATCAAGGTCTTTTCCAAGGAGTCTTCTCATCATTAAGTCCTAGCTTGACTCAAATGACCCTGTTAATATTGATTATAAAGTCGCAACAACAAGGATGCAGACTCCTGATGATAATGAACCTCAAGAACTAGCCCCATAGCTCAGCTAACCTGGTGAACTGTGTGTGTTTAAAAACAAAACACAAGCTTCCGTCTGTTAGATTGGAAGTTCCAGCAATATGTTTGAAATATAATACTATATAAATAACTCAAGAAATATAAGTAGAAATCTTCATTCTATTCTACTCAGTGTTACTATTGTGAACATGACTGGGAATGTTTTGCTTGACCGCAACATTATGCATTTACTCCTGATTCCTTTTAGAAGTCCTGACAATTTTTGAATTGATCTTCATATTTTTCAGGTGGAGTAACACCTGCTCAGTGGGAGGACATTACAGGAACAACACCATTAACATTTGTCAATGAATGTGTTTCCTTCACCACAAATGTATCTGCCAGGTACCACCATTCAAAAAAGTGCATGTGCAAAAAATTATGCTTATGCTTCAATACAGTAGGTTAGATTCAGAATGCACCCCTTGGCTGATTTATATCCCACTAAGTTCAATAAATTTGCCCTAGATAAGATTTAAAAAGGATCCAACCACATGTTTACATAATAATAACTGTGTTCCACCAAGTCATTTTTGATTTATCATAACCTTTTCCAGAGTTTTCCAGGTAGACAGAAGTGCTTTGCCATTCTCTCCTTCTAGGGGTGCTCTGGGACTGTGCAGCTTGCAGGCCATACAAGCTGCCTCTTTTCCCAGAAGGCACAGCAGGGATTTGAACTCCCAGCATCTGACTGCACGGCCACACTCCTAGCTCACTGAGCTATCCAGCCAGCTGGTGTATATATACATAGACAGTATATTTTGTTGTGATGGATTCCTATCTTAATCTTTAGAATTCCAGTATGGCCATCTATTCTTAGAGTTGTGGGACAAGTTCATCATCCTTCTGTGCTTCTTCAATGGTGACGACTACTATTCCTATTGTAATGACTAATTTGGATGTATCCATAGTGGGACAGTTCAGATGACTGTAGTTTGAACTATATCTTTTTCCAGAGTTGGAAACCATAATTTCGTGCTTCAGACAAAGGTTAATTAGGAGGTTCCCAGTTTGATTGTTCAAACATTAAAGAGACTGTGTCTGTGGACAAAAAAAATGTTTATTATGTGGTCTATTGAGATCTGATTTTCCAAACACAACATTCTGTGAACCTTGGTAAAGGAGGAATCAATTCAGATTCCTTTCAGATGAAATCCAGATCCCGCACCCTGTAACAAGAGTTAGGAACCTCTGCCACACCCAGTGCATAATCTGAATTATTCTTTTTCATTAAGCATTTGTATAAATTATTATACCAGCTATTTGAAATGGATACTAGTTATATGATTTCTAGATTTGTTTAAAAAATTTTGCACTGTTTTCCCCCATTTTTTGTGTAAATCTGACAACTATTTTAATTGTTTTAAATTTAATTACAGGTTTTGGTTGATAGATTGTCGACAGATACAGGAATCTGTTACGTTTGCTTCTCAAGTGTATAGAGAAATTATCTGTGTTCCCTACATGGCGAAATTTGTAGTGTTCGCCAAATCTCATGACCCCATAGAAGCCCGACTAAGATGTTTCTGCATGACAGATGATAAGGTGGATAAAACTTTAGAACAACAAGAAAACTTTTCTGAAGTTGCTCGAAGCAGAGATGTAGAGGTATAGTATGAGAATTTACTACTAAGTTCTTCATTCCTTTTTTGTACATATATATTTTAAAACATATTTTCCATTTTCTTTTGAGTACTGAAAACATGTTTTTAACCACTGTAGTTTGGAAAGAAGCTCTTCCTGTTGTTTTTTTTTAATCATTTTTCAGTTAACAAAACCCCATTATAACAATCTTCTCAGTGCATCAATATTTTAAAAACAAAACAAAAATAAACATACGAATTATGTCTTTGGCCAGGGAGAGTAGCCCTCAGACTATAGCAAGTCTGAAAAATAGCCATTGATCAAACAGTTATATAAGAACTGCAATCAGTTCTAGATTGCTCAATATAAAGTATTGTAAGAATAAAATTTATGATAATTAATTTTGCTGTTTTATTTTTCGTTTACTATATGTAGGTACTAGAAGGAAAACCTATCTATGTGGACTGTTTTGGGAATTTAGTACCACTAACAAAGAGTGGACAGCATCACATATTCAGCTTTTATGCTTTCAAAGAAAATAGACTTCCATTGTTTGTCAAGGTAATGGACAGGTATCCGTATGCAGAGGTTGTGATGATCATTCAGAACATTCAACAAACAATTTCTCTGTATATACCCAGAAAGTGTCAATGTCAGCTAAATTAATATCAGCCACAAAATTGAAGGAGTCCATATTATTTTCCTGTATAAACTCTCAATTACTGTAACAACTTTTGACCTATCTCTGTGATAATAGAAAAGACAATGACAAAATTTGAACACCATCTCTTAAATTGAAGCATTACATTTTTGAAGACTGATATATTCCATAAATTGTGGCTAGGTATCTTCCCAATTATTGTCTGTATGTGTATAAAATGGTAATAACATCCCCCACCCCTAAAAAAAGTTGATATTGATCTTCTGACTCTGTAAGTAGCTCAGGATGTCCACTAAATCAGTTGTTCCCAACCTTTGTTGAGACATTTTGGATTTTTAGAAGCTTCAGCCAGCAATTCTGGGAGTTAAAAGTCTATCTGGAGGAATAAAAGTTGAGAATCACTTGCTAAAGCTTTAGCTTCTTCAGTTTTTGATTAAAAAAGAAATATGTTTTCAGGTTTTAACCATTAAGGATAAATATGACTTACCTTAGGTATGTGTTCAACTGTTGATTTTATATTCTTAAATATTGAAAATTGTTGTTTGGTGATAGGGAACACAGTATTTTTAGGAATAAGAATAAAAAGTAGTTTAACTATTCTATTTTTCTGCACCAGGTTCGTGACACAACTCAAGAATCTTGTGGACGCTTGTCGTTCATGAAGGAACCTAAGTCTTCAAGAGGCCTAGTACATCAGGCTATCTGCAATCTGAATATCACATTACCAATTTACACAAAGGTATTTCATAGTAGAACAGCAAGAATTTAGCTCAATTGTTATACTGATAAACTAACATATGAATGTTCTCAAGAAATCTTTTTTACATTTTAAAAAACTGGTACATTTGGAGTTAAGTATTATGTGGATTATTTAAAATTACTGTATTTTTCGCTCCATAAGACGCACCTTTCCATAAGACGCACCAATTTTTTAGGAAAAGAAAACAGGAAAATATAATCTGTTTTCTTCGCTCCATAAGACGCACAGACTTTCCACCTCCCTGTTTTGTGGGGGAAAGGTGCGTCTTATGGTGCAAAAAATACGATATTTGAAGGCTGCGGTATTGTAATTCTTATATGCAAGAGTTATAAAAATTGTAGCATAGTTCCTCTGTCAGTGGCTCCTAATTTCTTTTGATTGCTAAGATTCAGCTAAAGCACAATATGCCATGTATGTGCCATAATTCAAGAGCATTGAGTTTATTAATTATGTCCTAATGGTATGAGTTATATATTCAAACAACAACTATTGTAAGAGGCAGCTGTTGTGATATTTCAGCTGTCCTTCTTGTGCATTATTAATGTAAATAGTCCACTTGATTGGAAAAGTAAACTTACAACACAGCTTCAAAATCTCGCTGTTCTCCCAGACTGATCTGTGGCCATGTGATAATTCCAAAATTACACTGTTCATAAGTGAATTGTTCACATAAGCACCAGCTCTCACTTTCATTAGAATATAGTGATGATAACATTAAAACTGAACCAGTTTTTATTAATGCTGGGACACATTGGGTAAAATCCAGTGTAATGTTGTGCTGGTATAACATGGATCACATCCTGGAAACATTTAATTTAAGTTATTGAAAAGCCTTCTATCCCTCCATTTTAGGTTCTGAGGCTCCCTAAGGCTCCCTTTTGCTCTGGGGAAACCTTCAGGACCCTTACAGGGAGCCTTTAATATTAAACAGTTGACACCGGAAAGCAAGTGGCAGTTCTGATCCTGGCAGCAATCCAGTGACCTTTTTGTAACTATTAAAGGCACATCCCCTCTCCCAAAACTCCCAAATGCTTCTCCAGAGGAAAAGGGAGCCCTAGAGACCCTTGGAACCTAGGACATGGGGACAGGGAGCTTTGCATGAGCTTAAATTAAATGTATTGGCAGCCAATCTAAGTTTCACCAATACAAAGTTATGCAACAAGATTTGGCCCACTGGAAGCTTTTTAATCATAGACTGGGAATAGACCTAAGGTCTGAGAAATAATATTGTAGATTCTATAATAGGGAATAATAATCAAGACAACCCCTGACATTTGCAAATAGCTGTCCTTTGGATGGGAGAGAGGACTAGCAACCCCAGATTTTCTAAATTGAACTGATTCCCTTGTTTCATGTTTTTCTTCTTTAGGGGAAAATGTAAAAATTATTTTTATTTTGTGCTCTTACCACTTGAATTTGACCAAGAATCATTCTTTCCCTTACACTACATTCCTATCTTTCCTTGCTCTATTTTTTTTTCTCTTTTCTTGCATGGCACGTTGGACATAAAGGAGTCAGAATCTGATCAAGAAGAAGAGGTAACTTTGCTAATAGATTGTGCTCCATAACCTGATTATATTCAGTATCCATTTGTCTTGTTACTCAGCCTCCTCCCATCTACTGGATTATATGAACTAGCTAGCTTCTCAGCTGCCAGGAAAAGTCAGAGAACATGAGCCTCTGTGAATCTTTGTTTTGTGTTTATTAAGAATCAAGAGCTAATTTTCTGGTTGTATGGTAGTTTGAATATATCAGATCTGTTTAATTATGAGAATAATTAAAAGCACAGAAGTAATTTTTATCATTTTGGATATTGCAAAGATCAGTACTGTGATAGATTACAAGCTTCCTGGCCTTTGGGGGAGTAAAAGGATGTGATGCAACAGGGCTCTTTAGTGCTGGAGGACACTCATATAGTGCTGACATACCACTGTACTATAAAGTAGACAGAGTGGCTAACAGATTTCCATGGCAACTGCAGCAGCAGTGCCTACAATGGCATGTTTGCATAATTCTAAACTACAATTTACTAGTATGTTCCTGACAAAGCCAGTATTTTGAACCTAAGACCTCTGAAGTTTGATGGAGACCATTGGAACTGTGCACCTGAGTACACTAGATCTAACCGTCTGTTCTTATATCCTTTTAGTTCTGCACTATCCTTGAGCTTTTCTATTTATCCAGCAATAGCAGTCATAACCTATAATACAGGAAAGCAAAGGTTTATCATGCTAGGTTTCCAAACAGGATGTTTTTCGAAGGTGTTTTAAGTTTCTAGAAGAGGCTGGAAGTAGACATCTTCTAGAAGGGGCTGGAAGTAGACATCTACTAGACTTTATCAGTTAATTTGAGCTAGTGTAAATTACTCTATACAAGGAACAACCACAACAAAACAGGCCAGAGACCACTGCATATATTACAGCATTTCTCATGCACACACACACCCCACACACTGTTAAATACAACATTGACCTTCTTACCAACTTACCACAATATCTATATTTTGATGCCGTGTACAAATATTTGGTTCCCCTCTCTTATGTATGAGGAAGAGGATTTCAGCCACCAAAGCTCACATTAAAATTTAAGTTCATCTTTAAGGTGCCACAAAAATTTTGTCTTTATTTGTTCTTTTATTTTCATTTTCTTTCATTCTTGCCTGTAATGCTTTCACGGGCTGTAATTCAGTTCCTCAGATAGATAAAATATTATCTTGAATTTCAGGTATACGCTATACCTGTCATTGCTGAATATCATGTTACATAAAAGATTGACAGTAGCAATTACATTATTAAGACTGACCATTCACAAAATTCTTGCTGATAAATATTCTGATACAGTACTTGATAATGTAGTATGTTGTATATTATGGACTTGTTTCTTGAATTTAGACCCCTGGAACCTTTTAACGATGGTAAATCAGCAGTCTCTCACTCTAATCTCCCATTGAAATTTATTTGCAAGACAAGGTTCTTGGAGGCTGATGTTTATACAGCTGTTTTTTGTTCTGTTTTAGTATGGTCATTTCTCTATCATAGCCTAGTCAGGTTTCTCTTCAGGCTGGACTCCATTTCTGCTTCTCTGATCCATGGATCTAATTGCCTGGCCTTTGTAAAATCATAATCTGAGTTTGACATATATCATGCTGTGAATTAAACAAGTGAATAAACTATGATGTTGTGGGTAACATGGCTGAATCATGCAATGGAGTTACCAAGTAGATGTAGAGACAATTGCCATCTAAACTGTTATACAATATCCATCTTCATTTATTAGATGATAGTAATAACAAGAATATAGTGGTTCACCACTCACTTAGATGCATGGTTAAAACTATCTGAATGTTTGTGATCCAGATAACAAAGTATGTGGCATGCTTATCAGGAAGGAAGTCATAATGAATTTAGAGGAGATTATTTCAAACCATGTTTAGAGCTGAGTTGTGAATTTCATTTGTGTGAGACACTGATACAGTGAATTCATCATACATAGAATAGCAGATTCTTGAGGTAATACATTTTACTGGTTGTTGTGGCTTAAAGGCACTGTAACCATTTCACTGTATGTTCTCTTTCAGACTGACAAGACATCAGAAAAACGTAAGATTTTAGTGGAAACGTAATTGTGAGCAAAAGCTTTCTAATTATATAATTGAGTATGAGAGAGATTGCAAGCTCTAATTGCCATAATATTTGTGTTCTAAAATTGAGAAATAAAGTAATGCAGCTTTTAGATGTTATTTAACTTGTTATTAACAACTGACGTGCTAGAAGTATTCATCTAAGCATTCACCTTCCTTTTGACATCCCCTAGTGAACCTGCTGTTGCTGTTAGGCTAGAATAAATTCCTATTTTATTAGGTCTATTTTTGATTTGTTTCTTTATGTGTGTTTGTTAACATAAAGTCATTGCATTTTACCAATTAATGACAGTATCACCTTTAAAAATAGATTTTCTATAATCTGTCTAAAGTATTTAACAAACCTCAATGCAATGGGCATGTCTGTATATAAAAGTGATACTGGTTTTATTAACAAAGACCCATACCTCCACCCAACCCCGATTACTATGGTGAAGTATTTCTGAAAAAACATATTTATGTCTTGGAACATTATTGTCAGCTGAACAGTAATTTATCTGTGGCCTCACTTGGCAGTGGAGCAGGACAGCTCATTGAAGGGACAAGAACATACCTGGTCACTGGATGAGTCAAACCATTAAAAGATATTTGAAACAGGTATTGATATCACTTGTTGACAGGGTACATCACACAGTCTTTAGTATAATCATCTTTGTCTCTGTCAGGTTCCTGTCCAGGTTGGACTCCATTTTCTGCTTCTTTGATCCCTGGGTCTAATTACTGACCTTTGCAAAATTGTTATCTTTTAGCCCCCAAGTTGTTTCAGATTGAAACTCTAATGGCTGCTAGCTACAACTAATGCAATGTATAGTCTAAAATTACAACAGGCTGAGAAAGGGCGCACACTAGTGATGACCTATGAAATTAGAAATTACACAGTACTTTGTTCATTAGAAAACTAGCAAAGGTAATGATTTCCCTGAAATTTTACTGCAAATATATCTCTTCCTCTGTCTAGCCACATCCCAAATAATTTTCAAACATAATGCTAAATATATTGGCTAGAGAAAATAAATAATACTTCACCATAGTATGTTAACACATGGTTTTATTCCTTTTTCATTTATAACCATCTAGGTTTTGTTTTTGTTTTTAATGTAAGATACTTACCCTGCAATGTATGCAACAGCTTTGCTTTGCATGGAAATAACTTGGCTTACATATATATTGCGTGTATGTTTGTGTTTCTGTGTGTACATGCCCTGTGTGGATGTTTTTGGTTGTCATGCATACACTTTTCCTCTAACATTTGAATTTATGTTGAGCTACTCACTATTGAAAACTTCCTTCCCAACTGTTTTTCATTTATTATTATTATTACTATTATTTCTTTCCCCTGATTTATTCATTATTTCTTTGAATAATAAGGATGTTCCAAGGAAAGGCCATGCCTCCTGAAAAAACAAAAACAGTCTCTCTGTGTGTCATCATTTGAATGTGAGATTCCCCTTAGATGAAATGCCGGTTTGCAGCTGCCTCAGATATCAATGTAGATATATTGTAGAATATGAAGAATTAAATGTAAATACAGAATTTCTGACTTTAGTTATTAAACAGATTTTAACTCCATATACCTCATTTTGGTTCTGAAGTTTGCTACCACTGGCTTTCTCTTTGAGGAGATCAGCTTTCAACTAGTTACAATTTTTCCCTTTTCCCTTTGTTCTCTGTTTTTATTTGAACATTGATCTGTAACATCTGAACAATCTTGAGATGCTTATTTTTGTGTAAATTCCACCATTTCTGTTTTCCTTCCTCACTTTTGTTTTTATGGTGTTGTTGGTTTATAAAAGCTTTGGTGTTGTATGTATGGGTGTGCTGTACCGCAATACTAAGCAAGTTATTTCCTGCTGGCTTTCCTTTTCAGTTTTTTCCCCCGTTAGCTTTGCTTTGCTTTTTTTTTCCACCCTCAGATTTGTGGATCCACCATACCCAGACCATTTTGTTGACCCTCCTACCGCTGCAATCAAAGACAGTCATTACAGTCCTGATTACATTTTTCAGTCTCTATTTTTGATTTCCATTGATTTTCAATGTTTTTCCCCATTTGCATCAAAGATGATGATGAAACAGAATCTACAGAAACATCTATCCTGAAAAGTCACCTTGTCAATGAAGTTCCTGTCTTAGCCAGTCCAGACTTGCTGTCTGAAGTCTCTGAGATGAAACAAGATTTAATAAAAATGACTGCCATTCTGACAACAGATTCAGCTGAAAAACCAGGTCCCATTAAAGTGAAGGATCTTGCAAAAGTTGCTGATGAAGAGCCTGGGGAGCCATTTGAAATTGTGGAAAGAGTGAAAGAGGACTTAGAAAAAGTAAATGAGATTTTAAGAAGTGGAAGCTGCCCCAAAGAACAGGCAGTTCTTCGGAGATCCAGCTCAGGAAGAGAGCTGGTGGAAGAAGAATGGGTTATTCTTAGTGATGAAGAAATTGAAGAGGCCAAGCAAAATGCTCCTTTGGAAGTCCCTGAGCCTGCTTGTGTAGAAACACAAGTAGGCAAACGAAAAACAGAGACGGAAACCAGAGACATGACAGGGATGGTAGATTATCTCAGTGAAGATCTAAAAACGTTTGTGTCTCTGAATGAGGTGCATCCAAAAACACTTGAAGAGGACCTAGTAGAAGAGAGATTTGAAGCTGTGGTTTTAAGCAGAGGCTCTGAAATAAGTGGTGAAGGCCAAGAAAAGAAAGGCCAGCATAAACCTACCTTAGAAATTAAAAAACCAGTCCGAAAGAAATTAAAAGATAAGCAACAGTTAAAGGATGAGGCATCCAAAGGGAAAGAAGAACATTCAGGATCAACAAAGTTCAGCTCAGAGGAGTCATTTGAGGAAGAGGCAGGCTTAGCCCCTGCAGAGCCTGCCAAGGAAACTGCTATATCTCCTGTTATAGAGGAGACTCCTATTGGCTCAATCAAAGATAAAGTGAAAGCCCTTCAGAAGCGAGTGGAAGATGAGCAGAAGGGACGTTCAAAATTGCCCGTCCGAGTCCCAGGAAAAGAAGGGGCATCTGAGAAGCCTGTTGCAAAGCCATCACAAACTAAAAAGATTATTTACAAAACAAAAACTCCATCTTCTCCCCCGGCCTCAAAGACTCCAGCTTCTTCTTCCTCAAAGGCTCCGGCTTCTCCTTCTGTATCAAGGACTCCAGCATCTCCTTCTCCCTCAAAACTTTCTTCTCCCTCTGCTAAGAAATCAGCGGTTTCTCCTACAACTAAGAAGCCTGCTGTTTCTCCTACTACTAAGAAGCCTCCTGTCTCTCCCACAACTAAGAAACCCCCCGTTTCTCCCACTACTAAGAAACCCCCCGTTTCTCCCACTACTAAGAAACCTCCTGTTTCACCGTCTTCCAAAACAGAAAGACTTGAAGAAACTATGTCTGTTCGTGAGCTGATGAAAGCATTCCAGTCAGGTCAAGACCCATCAAAGCATAAAGCAGGACTTTTCGAGCATAAGTCTATAAAGCAAAAACAGACCACAGAAAAAGAGCTGGCTAAGAAGGGAACTGCTCAGATAGAGAATGAAAAGAAACAGGCCTTCACACAGAGAGAGACATATAAAAAAGATAGCCCTAAAAACAAAAGGGGGCAGGAGCCTCAAGCAGAGGTAGGTTTGCAATTGAAAAAAGACACAAAGGATGTAACTTTGAAGAAGGATTTGCCTACACAGCAAGCGAAACAACAGAGTAATAGAGTCAAAGAAAAAATTTCTCCAGTTCCTGCTGATGAAGGTTCTAAGGAAGTGGTCTTGGCCTTTGATGACCAGGAGGACACAGACCTGCAGATCAGTCCAGATAGAAAGACATCAACAGATTTTTCTGATGTCATAAAAGAAGAGCTAGAAGAAAATGACAAATATCAACAGTTCCAGAATGTTTCAATTACTGAGGAAGGTGAGCTTCACTTAGATCAAGTTCTGACCAGTCCATTCAATGTTACATTTCCATCAGAATATATGAAAGATGGGTTTATGCCCGCTCTCTCCTTGCAAAGTGGTGCTTTGGATGGCAGCTCAGAAAGTCTTAAACATGAAGGCATAGCAGATTCTCCAATTGGTAGCCTGCTTGATGGAACCCCTCAGGTCAGCTCTGAGGAAAGTTATAAGCATGAGGGTTTGGCAGAAACTCCAGAAACAAGCCCTGACAGCCTCTCATTTTCACCCAAGAAAACAGAAACGGCCAGCAAGAAAGAAGAAACAGAAATAGCCAGTGCAGTGCAGAGAACAGCAGAGATGCATTCACCAAAGGCACTTTCTCCAATCAAAAGTGAAAGGACTGCTACTGACAAAGACTTAAAAGCTGTCACAGAGACCTCAGAGCCCCATTCCCCTCCCTTGTCAGAAGAGCAAGAAGTTACGGCCTCCAAAGAAGAGTTAGACAAATGTACCGATGCTAGTTCAGCTTCAGTTAGTGAAGATGCTATCAGGGATGAGCTACCTTTAGTCCCTGAT
Organism: Pogona vitticeps; assembly: GCF_051106095.1. NCBI lineage: Eukaryota > Metazoa > Chordata > Lepidosauria > Squamata > Agamidae > Pogona > Pogona vitticeps. The sequence continues at coordinate 27,321,722 of NC_135787.1, forward strand.
CAAGGACTTGTAACTAAGTTATCTGAAAAATGTGATTCTTCCTTAGAGAAAGATGAGGATGCATCATTGGACTACCATGCCATTAGTAGAGGACTGGAGCTTGCACTTCCCAGCCATGACAGTGAAAGTCTTAGTCCAGTTGCAGATGAATCCATAGCTATAAGCCATAAAGATTCCCTGGAAGCAAGCCCAGTGCTGGAGGACAATTCTTCACGTAAAACACCTGACTCCCTTGAGCCTAGTCCCACCAAAGAATCCCCCTGTCGTGATTCTCTTGAAAGCAGTCCAGTAGAACAGAAAACAAAGACTGGCATTATTCCAGCACCAGGTCCCATTCAGAGTGCCATTGCCAAAGCAGAAAACTTCCCAGAACTCGCACCTGTACGATCTAGACTGTTACGTGATCCTGATGGCAGTGCTGAAGATGACAGCTTAGAACAAACGTCTCTTATGGAGAGCTCAGGGAAAAGCCCTCTTTCACCTGAGACTCCAAGCTCTGAGGAAATTAGTTATGAAATCACACCTAAAATTACAGATTCACAGGTGTTGTCAAATATATCTAAATCAGCTGTGATTCCTGAAGTCACTGAGGAACCAGAAGATGATTCAGAAGGTGAGCCAAAGAGAAGGTTCACACCAGAAGAAGAGATGTTTAAGATGGTGACCAAAGTTAAAATGTTTGATGAGCTGGAGCAGGAAGCAAAGCAGAAGAGGGACTATAAAAAGGATTCCAAGCAAGATGATGTTGCTTCAGCTTCTGATGCGGAAGCTCCTTGTGAAGTTGAAATTTCGCCCTCAACCCCTGCAGAAGACACTCATATACCTGCTGTGGTGACTTCTGCAGTTGAATCTAGAAAGTCTTCTTCTTCTTCTTCTTCTGAAAGTGAACCAGAATTAACAAAGCTGAAAAAAGAAGCAGACTCTGGGCTGTTAATGGAGCCTGTAATTAGAGTGCAGCCCCCTTCTCCTCATCTTTGCAATATGGATTCAAGTTCTAGCCCTGAAGAAGCAGGGTTTCAGCCCATTGAGGCAAAGCAGCATGCATTCAGTACTGAAGAGGACAATACAGAGTCAGATAAACCCACAGAGGAAACCAGAATGTCTGGTGATACATCACTTGCCTCTGACGCTAGCATCATAGCACAGGCCAGCGAGTCAAAGTGCTACAGCACAGATGAGAGTGACACAGTTAGCCCTAATGGCCCTATGATGCTGCCTGAAGAGTCTTTCTACCATTCTGTTGGTGATGGCGTTCAAAAAGATTCTGATTTATATGAACCCTCAGTGACGTCACACCACCACCAGGATGATTCTGAAAAAGATTCTGCAGCATCTGAGGTGTCACCACACAGAGACCTAGTGATTACAGGAGCTGCAGAGAGTTCCTGTATGCCTGGTACCTCTCATTGCTTTGGATCCCAACACGAGGGAATGACTACTGTTGTTTCACCCGTTCACTCCCCTGTGGGAAGTGATTTGGCTTCACCCGTTCACTCCCCTGTGGGACGTGATTTGGCTTCACCCGTTCACTCCCCTGTGGGAAGTGATTTGGCTTCACCCGTTCACTCCCCTGTGGGAAGTGATTTGGCTGGAACTGAGAAGGGTTTTGAGATGGCACAAAGGGATTATTGTAGCGCAGAGCACTCCACAGAATATTCATCTCTAATAACCCAAAAGGATGAATGTGAAGGTAAAGTAGTGGTTGATGAAAATTGTGCTCTGCCTATAACAAGCCCTTATGAAAATGTCCCTTCACAGCATTTTTTTACTAGCACTGAAATTAGTACAGGGAGTGATTTAAGGACAACAACACATCAGTCCTATGAGGATTACCATTCTGCTGAAGCAGAAAGTCTCTTAGCTGAAGAAATAACCATGACAAGTTCCTTTTATAGACCAGAATCAGTAGGCTCTGGAGATCAGACTGCAGAAGATATATATATGGAGATAGAATCCAAACATGTAGACATCTTTCAGAAAATTCCAGCTTCAATGTCTACAGTATCAGACTCCACCTCACTAGATGAAGCTGCTCTACAGGATATCAGGGAGGAAGCTGAGAAAATAATTAGCCAAGTAATCATAACAAGGACAGACGTTGACTCAGATAAATGGAGCCAAATACGAGAAGATGATGCTGCATTTGAGGCACGTGTAAAAGAGGAAGAACAGAAGATATTTGGCTTAATGGTAGATAGGAGATCACAAGGCACCACACCCGATACAACACCAGCCAGGACTCCTACAGAAGAAGGGACACCTACAAGTGAACAAAATCCCTTTCTTTTCCAGGAAGGAAAATTGTTTGAAATGACTAGGAGTGGTGCCATTGATATGACGAAGAGGAATTATTCGGATGAAAACCTACAGTTTTTCCAAATGGGAGAGCAGTCTCAGGAAGAGGTGTCATTGTCGGAAGAAATGAGAGAAGCTGAAGGACTAGAATGTCCCCATGACGATCAATCTTTGGTTGCCTTTGCATCTTCTGAACTGGGTGAAACAGAGGTGGCTGCAGGAGATTCACTGTTATCTTCCTGTGAGGATGAAACCAGTGACATATACAGCACAAAGGGTGATGGTAAATCTAGAATACCTATTAAAATGGGTATTTCGGCCTCTTCAAAGTCACCAAAGAAAGAAACTGCTGCTTCTGGTGTCGATGTCTCCTCTGGAGATGACACTGGTAACATGATACATAGCTCTGATGTGCCTTGCCCTGTGTCTCCTGAGCAGACTGTGATTGATGTCCAGTTAAATTTTTCAACAGTAACTAGGGCTGTATATGCTGAACAGGATGATGATTCCCCGGATTCCTCTCCAGAGGAGCAAAAGTCTGTGATTGAAATCCCTACTGCTGTCATAGAGAGTGTGTCTTCTGAAAGCAAGTCCAAAATCCCCATTAGGACAGCTCCCACTACATTCCACTCATTACATCAGTCAGAAGCTGAGAGCTTCCCTTCAGATGGCTTTGTAGACAACCTTGAAGAATCCCAAGATGATTCATCTAAACCAAAGTCTAAGATACCAGTTAAAGCAGTTTTCCAAAGAGTTGAGCAAGAGGGTAGGTACACAGAGACATCTGTCTGGAAGCCAGAATCATCCAAAGCCCTTGACATGCCAGATAGACTGCCTGTGAAACAAGACATCAGGAGCAAATCTGAATCTGATGCAAGTGCCTCTGTGGACTCAAAGGCTAAGTGTTCAATGAAAGCTAGAAGTTGTACTGAGGCAGAAGCAGAGACCAGAGAGAGGGTGGGTGACATGAAGCTTGAGCTAGAATCAGACGAGCTGACAACAGCACGACCAAAGATATTTTCTTCACGGTTACCTGTTAAGAGCAGAAGCACCTCAGCTTCCTGCGGTGCTGTTAGCTCCTCAAAAGAAAGTAAGGAACATTTTTTTGACCTTTACAAAAACTCCATAGAATTCTTTGAAGAGATTAGCGATGAAGCTTCCAAGTTAGTGGATAGACTTACACAATCAGAGAGAGAACAAGAACTAGTGTCAGATGATGAAAGTAGTAGCGCCCTAGACGTTTCGGTTATTGAAAATGTGCCATCCATTGAGACCCAGCAGTCAGTTGCCGAGGACATCTTTGACACCAGGCCCATTTGGGATGAGTCTATTGAGACTCTGATTGAGCGTATTCCTGATGAAAATGTCCATGACCATGTTGAAGGTATTTGCTAGCCATTGGGATTCCCTTTGCTACGCATGTCACGACTCGCAATTATTTGCTTGTTGTTTCTTCTCTTCTCCCCTTGCTTTTTGTGTGTGGTTTGTGTGTTTCTTTTTTTAAAAAGCTTTTCTGTGGTTGTTGGTGTGTTCTGTATCAGCTGTTTTGTTTTGTGTTGTATACCGTACTTTACTGTCCCCCAAACAATCTCAAGATTGCACATCGCAAATGCTTTTGGTAATCATAAATGTAGCAAAATAGAATTTGGTTTTTAAAAGCACACAATTGTTAATGTTGTTTGACACTAACAAACTGACAGCATTATTATATCACTTGTAGTACAGCTGACCACACAAGTTTTAGTTTTTGGCTTTTCTTCGCTCTAGTTGAATCTCTTTATCAGGAGACACTTTTAACACAGAAAAACTAGGTAAGATAATTCCAATTTTGGATATGCATATCCATTTCTATGTGCCAAAAGCAAAAATTGTTAAGAGTCTGATTTTTGTAAAAAAAAAAAAAACAACAACAACTGCTTGACAAAATTAATTGAAGGTGATTCAAGAACTTGATTTGTAGCTATAAATTAAATTTGATGAACAAATGTTGATATAGTTTCTTAAACAGTTTATTCCTATAGAAGGGCTCAAGACCAATAAAGAGTGATATGAATACTGAGCATCCTCTTTCGTTGGCTTTTTGTCTGATCCAAAATGCAGACATGGGAAAACAAAAACTCAAACTTCGCTGCTGTCAGATTTGGCTGTTGGAATTTTTCCTTCTTGCTGCTTTGTTGCAAATAGTGCTGAGAAGACTGTGCTCTTGCTTTTCCATGCCTACTTTATAAATAGTGTGAAGATTTAGCAAAAATTAAACTGAAATTCAAGGCTGAACATCCTTTTCATGGTAAATGCTGTGTAGAGATGCCTTTTGATTGTGGAAAATATAACTTTAAAAAATGCAACTCAGATTTTGAAAGGAAGACAGTGAAACCTGAATCTACAACCACAAATGTGATCTTATTTGTTGATATCTATTGACTTAAGAGGCATGGAAAATGCATTTCTTGCAATAGAAAAAATATTTACCTCTCCTTTTGTTTTGTTTTATTTTGTTTTGTTTTAACTGTATAGAAGTTTAAACTGTATAGAAAACAGGAGCTCCAAAATAAAATTTAGGACAGTGTTTCAAAAGCATGCAGAATCATATTAATGGGATTGTTTTAGCAACCATATGTAAGAAAAGGTTGGCTGCATAATATTTTCACCTTAGCCATATTGCCAGTTTTGCCTTTGGCCTCCCTTTAAAGCAGTCTCTGTTCAAAAACACTGGCCTTATTTTATGGAGTCTCCTTTCTTGAAACAGATAAGTTAAAAAGCATCTATTTGACCTTATTTTAGATCAACAGGATGACCAAGAAAGGATAGAGGAAAGATTAGCACATATAGCTGATCATCTTGGATTCAGCTGGACAGGTAATTTGCATTCTAGCAGAGATCAGTTATTTCTCTTTGTCTGTATCAGTTCTTTTTCTTTTAGGGAAATGTCACTTGTTGCTCTTCTCACAATGTTTGTTTTAACTGGGAAGGGCAGCATTGAAGGGTCAGGGGGACCAACATTCCAATCCTAGAAACTACTGGTAACACCAGGAACCAACACCTTTAAAAATGGGAAGAATTGGTTCAGTGGATCTACTTACTGTCTTTGGAACAAACAATTGGATTTAACCTTGATGGTTTAAATTGTTTTGGCATGTTTTGTTACTAGATTTTCAAGTATTTTTGTAAATGCTGCTACTACTTTCTTGGGGGTGATAATGGAAAAATGTGAATTCTTAATGCAACAGCCAAAGTATATTCAGCCATGTATGCTAAAATGCTATCTTGATTTTAATGCTTTTATTATATGAGTGAAAAGTAAAAAATAGGATGGAGCTTTTGATTTTAATTTCTAGCTGAGATGCATCAAATACGAATGAAAACAACCCATACTTTGTATGTAGCTGAAGACCACACTGCCCCAAGTATTCTAAATATAATGCACATGTATGTTGAGTATGTTGGTATCCATTCCATAAAAGCATGAAGGTGAAAAAAGGTGGTAGAAACAGATGTAGAAACTTGTGATAATACGTAAACAAAATGAACCTAAAATGCAATAGATAGTGAGTATTGGTGATCCAAAAACTGTATTTGGATCAAGGAAGTTCTGGTTTCAGATACAATATAACACCTGTTACAAATAGAAGGAGCAGACCTGTGGAAATACATCTTCAATAAGGAAATCATGTTGTCTTGTCTTAATGAAATTGTTATGTGAAATGTCTTAGGCAATCTAACTGAACAATCCTATAGATGTCTACTCAAATGTATGTCTTGTTACTTTCATTGGGCCTTGCTCTGAGGAAAGAGTGTATAGGACTGCAGTCTAAAACGACAAAGTTAATGTTAAATTCCAAAAACCCATATATCCCTGTAAAATGCTAAGTTAATGTGAAATTCCAAAATCTGTATTACTGTAAAATGCTACTAAAGGTCAACCAAAATGGTTCAGAAATGTCTGAAGGTTTTTAAGTAACTGTGTTTTGTTGAGAATGAAGATAATACTGGGTGAACAGCGGGACTTTGGAATTTTCAAAAATGGAGGATGGGTATTCACACTTTTTTGCCTTCCTTGTTCTCAGAAAACCTAGGATGAGCTATGGGGAAAGCTTGAATCATCCCCTATTAGAGTTGATCCCATTCCATCTGAAGACTGTGATTACATGGATACCATGAGTTGAACACAATGCCAGTTGTCCTCCAGCCCTCATCTCTTTGTTTCTGTTCCTTGTTTGTTGAAGAACTTTGGTACAAAGTTCATGCTCTTTTGGTTGGCTAATAAGCATCATGCTAATATTGATTATGATTTTTTATGGCTATTGCAATAACCTTTCCTTTTCAATTAAGTGTTGAGTATTTTGAAAGGAAGTGCTATCATTCAAAGTGGGGTGAATAATTTGTGCTTCACAGAGCTAGCGAGAGAACTGGATTTCACAGAGGAACAAATTCATCAGATCCGAATTGAGAATCCTAATTCACTGCAAGATCAGAGTCATGCGCTGCTGAAATACTGGCTGGAAAGAGATGGGAAACATGCTACTGGTATGTTTGTTTGTAGAAGGTTCTGCTATTTTTCTTTTCTGCCAGAGGAACCTAAAGTTTGCTGAAGTGTAATGCTCACAGACAAAAACATGCATAGCATGCAAGGAAATAAGATATAAATGAAGGGTATGTCCTAAATACAAGATTGATCAGAACTGTGGGTTACAAAAGTAAGTAGAAAAATATTATGTTTAGCTTGTGAATGAGTAACAGATTGCTGTCATTAAATGGGGCAATGGAGATCTATAATCTAGTCTTCTGTCTTTTTTAAATTTTGGTAAATAGTGATCAATATTGATTGGAAACATGGAACTGTGTTACAGGCTTTTAACCTTACTGAAATGCTATTTTTCATTTCAACTTTCTCCTGCAGGCTATGTATAGCTGGAGAACCTACATGTACACAGCCTGTACCCTTATTTTTTTCTCCTAAAGGGAGAATAATGAAGCAAATAAGTTTGATGGAAGGGTGTGATATCACATGTAAAAATAGTGCAGGAATGGACAAAGGGCCATTCTTCTTCCCCCCCACCCGCCCTTACAGCATCACAGTCCATTATTATCCATAATGGAAAGTGTTGTTAGCCAATATCGTCACTGTTTTGTCTGGGTTGGCTTTCCATCAGATCCCTATGTTCTGCTAGAATGACATACATTAACACTTCCTCCATATTGCATTGCATGTAAAACATATTATGCTTAGTTTGTATCTCATGATATCAAGCAGAGCCTATGTGGGCCAGCAAGAAAAGGAGAAGCTGTTCTTCTTTTGTCATTTTTGCATAATTGTCTGTATGGGTTCAGTTCCTTTATGTTTTAGAGGTGATGGGAAGAAGCAAGCTTTTTTTTGCCTCTGAAAGTATTTCCCCTCATTATCCCTATATATATAAGAGAGTGTTCCATGTCACACATTTTCCTACTCAAGTTTTTTTCTGCCACAATATGCGTTTTGCTCTCCCAGTTTATATAACAGCCACTTAAACCAGTGGTTCTTAACCTTTGTTACTTGGATGCTTTTGAACTACAACTCCCAGAAACCCCAGTCAGGACAGCTGGTGGTGAAGGCTTCTGGGAGCTGCAGTCCAAAACTCCTGAGTAACCCAAGGTTAAGAACCAGTGACTTAAACTAATGGGTGTGCCCAAATTGTGTTTCCTTTCCATTTCGAGATAGTTTTTCTTATGGCTATTACAGCTGACATTGGGCTTTCCTTGTGATGGCCTATACCTCTGCATACAGAATAGGATAAGGTGGTTTTATGCTTCCCCACCCCCTAATATGTTCACTTTCCCTGTTTTATTGATAGTTAATAGATATCATGAAAAGTTCATGATACTATTAATAGTCATATTTCCCCACCTTGGCAGGATCCTTTTAGAAACCTGCATATCTTTGTATTCAGAACCTGTCTGTCTGTCTGTCTGTCTGTCCGTGTATCCATCTATCCTAGTGCTCAATTTTATCTTGTTAATCAGCCACTTTTTGCTGGAATAAAAGGCATTCTAGTAGAAGTGTAATTATTTTAGCTTTCTCTAGAGACATTTTTAATAACAACTTTTTCAACACTATCATATGATTCAGCATTTGTCGTGTGAGACGTTATACTATGGATGTGTATACTAGGGCAGATGCAGACTTAGGAGAAACTATTCATTGGAGGCAATGAGCACACCTAAGACCCTGAAGAAAATCTCTGCTGGATCCGATTGAAGATCTTTCTATCCAGCATTCGTGACTGCTCAGTGGCCTAGCAGATGCATCTGTGAAATTTACAGGAGGATCTGAACATAAACAGAACCTTGAAGCTTGGATTTCCTAGTGATGGCCTATTGAGATGTATATTCTTATGTGTTGGAGACAATATGTTGCACCCACATGATAGGATTGCACAGAGGGATCACAACAAGAAAGCCTGACAATGTTTTTCAGTTTGATTAAATGTGTAGTCACATGCTCTGCACTTATTTCCCGCTGCAAATATTCTTCTTTCATACAGACAGCAGTTATATAGGAATTGTCTGAACCTGCTTTACCCTTGAGATATCTACAGGTTACTTTTTAAAAAAGAGAGGTCCAGGACATTCTAAGAATGAGTTATGCAAAAGTTATGCTAAGAATGAGTTATGCATAAATGTTATATGCACACATATGACATTTATGACTGGCCAAATATTCACTTAAGGAACATCAAATTCAGTTAAGGGAAATAATCTGTACAAGGGTACAGGATAATCTTGGGAACATTAAGAGCCCAATTTATATCAGATAAGCATATCTTATTCACAGAGATAATACATTTTATTCTCTTGGACAACAGCTTCCAATATCTTATAACCAGCATGACCAGTCTGCTTCTGGTTATGGGATTTAGGGAGATGTAGTCCAAAACAGGAACTTTTCTAGTCTCTAATCATTCATCTCCAGATTCAAGATGATACTCCTAATGTACGCTATGTTTTTTTCTGTGACTTTGAATGTGATGAATAGGGAAAATGTGCATACAGCTCACCTAAAGATTCTCTCTTCCATATCACAGATGCAAGTCTTACTGAGTGTCTTACAAAAATTAATCGCATGGATATTGTTCACCTAATGGAGAGTAGCATAGAAATGTCTCACGATCATGGCCGTACGTATGCAGAAATTGAACAGACAATGGGACTGGATCACAGTGAAGGTAAGCTTAAATATTCGTGTAGGTCACTCTGTAACTGCTTAGCTTATTACAATACCAAAGATTCTATACCAAAGATTCTGTACCAAAGACTAACCCTCATGTTGGTTCACATTACAAAGAAAGCACATTGCTTTTTATGTATTAGTGGTTCAGATGTTTAGCTTGGAATTTTCCAATGTTAAGTTGTTGAATGTAGAGAAATCAAGTGGTGTACATGGCCAATAAGCACCCTCTAAATGCTGTTCCATTGACAGACATGGTGGGGGGAGTTATGAATAAGTTCTAAAATCTTGACCCTATATGATAAGATTTTGAATTAGCATGTACCATGAAGTTTTACATTAAAAAAGGGAAACATGTTATGTGTTGACATGACAACATTTTGTAATATTTCATTCATTCATTCATTCATTCATTCATTCATTCATTCATTCATTCATTCATTCATTCATATTTATGTAATTTATATACCACCCATCTGGCAACCCAGGCCACACTGAAGTAGTGATTAGATGTTCCTGTTTTATATGAAAGACCAAATGATTTTTATTTATTGCTAGGGTTCTCTGCACTCCATGAAGATCTGTACAGCACAAGAGACAAGAAGGAGGTGGAACATTCTTTTTCTAAAGATAGTGAGCAATCTGATCACCCTCCTCTTGTCTCTGAAGAAGACATTTCTGTCAGCTACTCATCCTTACATGAAGGCACTCCCCGGGTGGAGGCAGATGTATCTGTTGTAGAAGTCCTACGACAAGCACACAAAGATCGAGTGGAAGCTGAATTCTCAGGGAAACTGCACACACTGACAGAAGATTCATCTACTCCTACAGAAGAGTACTTGTAAGAATCTTACAATGACAGAGCCCAAACCTTGGCACCTTGACAAAATCATACTTTATGTTCCATTGGTCTTTATAAAATGTTCAGAATGTGCTTTCTAGACTATTGAACTAATAATATGGTACATCTCAGTTGGCTTATGATCAATCTTATGTCCACTAGTTGATTTATAGATCTATAGTATTAAGAGCAGGCTAAAGGTCCTGTTATATGTATCAGTCAATGAATATAAATGCTAGATGATTAGGTATTTTAGCCTTGTGTAAAATATCTGGGATATCTGAAGCTCAAAAAACTAATCTAAATGTTATCAGTATATCCTAAGAATTTAGGATAATTTTAGATAAGTAGTAACAATTGAAGAAAAATAGTACATAGGATACATTCGAGATATGTTTATAAGTACCGTATATGCCGGCGTACACGACTACTTTTGGGGGCCCCAAAACATGCCTCTTGTATGCCGGGTGCCAGGAAGGAGCCGCCGCCGCCGCCACGTGAGTGACGCGGGGTGCGCTGGCCGGGGAGGAAGGCAGTCGGGCAGGCAGGCAGTCGGTCAGGATAGAGGGAGGGAGGGAAGTACAGCCTGCCATGCTCACCCGCCGCCCCACGCCGCTGATCCAGCGGCGGGCACGCTCACCGCCACCCGCCCGGTTCCTTTTCCTCCTCCTCCCCCTGCCGCCGCCGGGGAGGAAGGCGGGCAGGCAGGCTGGCAGTCCTGCGCACGCTCGCCGCCACCTGCCCGGTTCCTTTTCCTCCTCTCCCTGCCGCTGCCCCCCAGCCTCTTCCTTGCCCTCCTCTTTTTGGGGGGGTCTTGTATGGCCGGTCGTGTTATACGCCGGCATATACGGTATTTTCTTTTCCTTCTAATCATTACATAAAATCACCTCCAATACTTTTAGAGACATGGATTTACTAGAATTTACATGGATTTACTATCTACATCACACCAAAATGTGATCAAACCATGTTCCTAAACTTTTGTAAAAATGTTTGTGGGTGTTTCCACATTGCCAATGAAATTCATGGCTGAATTGAGTTCCTGTGTGAAGGGGATGCAGTGCTGCTTGACAATGCAGTGCCGCTAGATTGCATTTAACAACGAAGTCCAGAGAACTGACTTATTTATTTATTTCAGAACATATTTACACCAATTTTCATGTTTAAAATAAAATCCCCAAATTGGTTAACAATTGCAATAATGTATCACTATACAATTTGGTTTCCATTGGTCATTTGTAGACCTTTGTACAGTACTTGGTTACCTAAGACATTGAAACCATCCTCCCCTGAAACACACAGACAATCAGGTTTTGATGATGGGAGCAGAAAAGTTCAAAATTCATTTAGGTGAGATGTTACAGTCATGGAATAGGTAACTACTATAATCCCAAAACAGAGAGTGGAATTGAAAAGTTAGCTTGAGGTGTTGCATTATCAGAGGACACTTGAAGAAATGGATAATCAACAGCCTATTTCTGTAGGCAAAGAGCTGGTCTTCTCTTCTCTTCTCCTCTCTAAATATAATTTACTAGCCTAATAAAATTATTCTCCCATTTTGCTGTTAGATTCCTGTTTCTGGCTACCAATATACATAGCTGACTTGAAGCTTCCAGACAGCTATAAGCAGAATTTAACATTTAAAAGCTGGTTTGAAGTAGCAGTGATCTATCTTCTGTTGACTGTTAAACGTCATCCATTGCAGGACTGTATTCTTCAGTTATGTTGAATATTTGGGCATGTTCAATGTTTAGCTAGCAGAACAGCATGCTCTTCTGCTCAGGAAATGTGGAAGAGGTTCAGCCCATCTAGTCTTGGATATTAATTCCCATCAGAGTCAGCCAGCATAGTCAGTGGTGAGGGAATTATGGCAGGTCCAATTGACCAACATTTGATAGAATCCATGTTCTCTTTTTCTGCTGCACTGGAAGAACAGAATATACAATAACTAGTTTTCTTGACATTTTTAATTCACAGTGTCACAGCTTCTAGAACAGATCAGACACAACCACCGAAGGATGGAAAAACAGCAAGCATTGCAAGTGAAAGGTCTGAAAGCTCCACTGCAGAATCTGAGGATCTTGAAAGACCATATCTTCATACACCAGCATCTAGTGATCGAACAGATTCACCCATTGTGCAAGAACCGGAAGACCACGACTACCACCAAGAAGATACACATCCACGGAAAAATAGTCTGGTGATTGTGGAATCAACAGATGAACAGCCAGGAAAGTCTGGAAGATATGAAGAAGAATTAGAAAAGGTAACTAGTATCACCAACTTGGCATGCCATGTGCTTATTGCTGAAATGCACACATTCTGGAGGAGAAGTAAAATCTTTAATAGAAGATTGTTCAGTACTTGGAACAACACAGGTGGATTACAAATATCAGTGCTTTTTACACATTATTTGTTAAAAGCCAATGGCAACTGTAGAGAGAATAAAGATGAAATAATGCTGTAATTCAGAATGAAAGAGGGCAAAGAAATGAAAGAAAAAGGGAGACATAAATGCATCCAAGAAGACAATGTCATATGCATAGAGACAGTGGAAAAGAAAATATTCTGGAATGGAATTAAGAAAGAGAAAAAAAGGGGGAAAACATTATAAGATTGTATATCATATAGTGAGCAACATTAAGGGCTTCAAAGCTGCATGTTTCCCCTATGAGGAGGTTGTTTCTATGTGCAGAAAGTGCAGTAAATGCATTGGAAACCAATACATGTATTTCCCATTGCTTTAAATCCCAAATATCAGAGATTTTTATAAACTGATATCTCTTTTCTAAAATATGCCTCAGAGTTTCTGGCATTTTGGATGCTGACAATTATATTAGCTGTACGGCCCTCTGCACCTGAGACAATTATTTTCCTCAGTACTTGATGTCTGTAGAAACAATGCTTAGAAGAAACAGGTTAACAGAAATGGCAATACCTGTAGTAAAGCAATGGCCATTGTTCTGTTGCGTAGCTCCATCATGCAGTGGGAGTGATGTCACCAGTTGTGGCAGATTGCCACTAATTCAAGAGTTTCTATTTTAGTATTATTTTGTGTTGCATGTGACTTGTGTCCAATGATACAAAATATTACACACCACAAAAACAAATTAGCAGCAAACCACTGCAGCTTGTGATATCACTCCTGTCACATAGGTAGGACTATGCAGCAATATGCTGGCCAATTGGAGTAAAAAGGATAATACAATATTATTTCTACAAAATAACTAATAATGACACCACTTTGTGGAGAGAAGGAGGGATGACAGGCAATCACACTTTGTTATTCTTAGGCATTGTTTAGGGTTGTTGTAATATTTTGTGATCTTTGGCCATTAAAAAATGAAAAGGAATACTAGCCTGTCACTTTTTCAGAATAAAAGTCCAAGTTCTGCAAACTCAGGATTTAGACACACTGGATGCTTAAGCTCTCAGCCTCCCTGGTAACTGGAACGCCATCTTTGTAGAATTAAAAGTGCTAGGGCTTGGAGTGAGAAGGGAAGGGATGCTTTCTCTTGTTAGACATTGCTTTAAAAGAACTTTGGGGGTTAAAGGGGTGGGTGATAGTTCAAAGTGCAGCCAAGCATTTGTTTATATTCTGATACAAGTAATGATGAATTTCAGCAGCTTTCCTAGAACTCATAGGATCAACGAATGACTTTTTTTCCATTAGAGGATAAATAATGCTGTTAATATTGTGAGAAAAGAAGGAGCAAGGTTATGAGAAGTGGGAGAAAAATTTAAGGGAAGCAGAATCTTTCCTTTTCATATTAAAAGTTATGAAGCTTGGATACTGTTAAAGCCAGCCTAAGCACAATTTTTAATAGATAAATAACATAAGAAATGAGAATAGATACAGTCGTAAAGAAAAGTTTTTTTTCTGCCTGTTGCCATTGCGATGTAAACAAATGGCCTGTCAACTTGCTATGTACAATGTGGTATCATTTAGCAAATGGTTGTCTTTTATCCATCTGGTTCTAACTGAGTGGCCAAGTGAGGGGAAAATATTGGAGGAGTGCAGGTAAACCAATGGGATAGTAATGTTGATGCAGTCCAGTCAGTTCCAACTTAACATGACCCTATGCATTAATAATCTATAAAAGTTCTTGCTAATAACCCTGCAGTGGCTAGCAAATTCCAGGGCATGGCTTCCTTTATGAGTCATCTCATTTTGGGTCTTTCTTTTTTCCTACTGTCTTCAACTTTGCCCAACACTTTGTCAGTGGGTCTTAAGTTATTGTGGCATGTAAAAAATATGATATCCACAGCTTAGCCATTTAAACAGTTAGTGAGAGTCCAGGCTTGATTTCATCTAGACCCTATATAATGGGGGCTGGATGGGGGTGTTTGGCCATCCATGGCATCTGCCAACACCACATTTTGAATGAAACATTTCCCCCCTTGTCAGCTCTCTTTATTGCCCACCAATGAAGCAGCAATGTGTGAGTACCAAATTCAGTTTGCAGCATCTTCAGGGTGTATTATTGCAAGGCCGGGAAAAATTAATATCACAGAAGGATTGTTTCTGATGAAGAGTGGCCACATTACCTCACTACAAGACAATTTGTCATTCCGTTGCATCTCTATGTCCTCTTGCGATTCCTGATTGTGCACAAATCAGATGACTTTACACAGAATGATTATGAGTCATGTGTGACAAGGAATCCCAGCAGGGACTCTAATTAGTAGTGATCTCCTGTTGTCAGTCATTTCATTTCCCCTACTTTGGTATATATTATGGAAGAAGATTTTGCCTATAATAGGAAACATTGTGATTTGCAAACTTCGGGAAGATTTTCTCAGGCTGCAAGAGCCCAATTTGATTTCATAAATTTAGGGGGAATTTTGGTGTCTTCTATTTTGCCTAAGTAGCAGGAGAGATATTTATCCTGTTCCAACAAATATTTGTGTGGTGTCCATTCTGCCTGTGCAAGAGGGGCCAAATGCTGTTCATTCACACATGCAATATCAGTATGATGAGAGCAATGCTTCCATGCTTCCACTAGGAGCTAGCAGAGGAATTAGGTGAGCTGGAGGCCAGCTCAGATGAGGAAGAGATGGTAACTACCAGGGTCGTTCGTCGCCGGGTGATTATTCAGGTACAGAAGTGTTGAACTATTGCACGTACCAGTGGCAGTTATGTCCTGGCTACAAATCCTAGGACCCACCCTTTCCCCAAAGGACTGTTCCTGAAGTAACCCTTTGGCTGGTACTGCAGTGATGAATTTGGCATGTTCCTGGATAATGCATGTTGGTTGGATAGCATAAGTAACCTTTTTTTGTTGTTTGGTTTGGGAGAGGGGAGAAAGGAAATCCAGTAGCTTGGCACCTCGTGTGCATTTTGAGAAAGAATGTGCTACTGACCACCGGGAGAACAAACACTTTGATTTGCTGCTTCACCATCACCTACTACTAGTTCAGATCTTTTCTTGTTTGCCTGTTGGTTCAAGGTTTCTTTGCATGCTTTTAACTGTTGATTTGTAGAACATTTAATACAGTTTAACAATTCTTCTTCAGTGCTTCCTGATTCATTTCTTTTGTATTCTTACTTTAACCAACTAACACCTTTTATGCTGCTTCTTTAAAACAAACGGTTTCATTCATGAACATTGTTCTTTGTCTGGTAGGCTGATGATATACCTGAAATGCCATCAGAAGCTGTAACAGAAGAGCAATACACTGATGAACATGGCCATATTGTTGTGAAGAAGGTATAGTCTAATATTACTGAGTTGTATTATGAAGAGCAGAAAGAGACATGTTGCACATTAAAGTTATTTTTACCTGCCTTGTGTAGTATGGAGGCAAGTGCTACACAGAGCTGAGAAATGTTATATTTTTGGACTGTGATGCCGAGAATTCTGCAAACAGAGGAGTAGTCCAAAAAGTAACTTTCTTATGCTCAGGTGGTACTGTAAGATATCTCAGTGTCCACTCCAATGACATGAAGAAAAGCATAAAAAGCTATTAAAAACTAGGCTTTCTACATGGCAGTTTAGATCTGATTGAACCAAGCTGCATCCTGACATCCTGATTCACATTTAAGCCTTATGCCTACTGGCACACACAGTGACATCAGCACATGTAGCAGTTACAGCAGCAAAGTTCCTCTGCAGCAACCTATGTCTGAATGGGTTGCCACCATGATGCACAGTCAATGCCTGGTTCATCTACCTGTCACAATTTTTTTCAATGACTAGAATCATATTGGTGTTTGCTCAACTTGCTACAGCTAATTGCAGCTAATCAACTAGATGCCAGAGTGCACCTTAGTCATGTTCCAGTTCATGTGCCCTGCCACATTCCTGATTGTGCAACACACCCCAGGAACAATAATGTTGTGTGTTATTGATTGGAACCCTACATACTAAAGAGGTGGTTTTTACCAAGTTTCCTTCCGCGTTGTAAAACTTCATGAATTGATTTCAGATATCTAGTCCTTTATTGTATTTGGACTTACTTTATCTGTAGTATTAAGCTTCCTTTAGCAATGACTGGAAGATTTGTTCATGTTTGCAAGTTGAGAAAGGATGCTAGGGATTTGTTTTGTTTTGTTTGTTTGTTTGTTTTTTCAATTTTTGGACCCTGAATCCCATGATTCTCCCTTCTGAGAGTTCTGTTTGACTTAGAGGCACCTTACACCTGAGAAAAGGTCCTAAACAAGAAAGCTTTGAAGTCTAGCTAGGTGTAGCTCTTCCAAAGTTTTTTGATCCTGCCCTGGTCCAAATTGGGAGCTTTCTTTCTGAACAGGAGGTGAGGCAGACATGAGCTTAGATAAGCCCCAGAGCCTCACAGTTTAGCCTTTTTCCCCACTTAAGCCACATTTAGGTGAACAGAAAGTTTCCACCCCTCAGATAGAACTCCCAGAATTATGTGATTTGTATTCCAAACAATAAAAAAATTACATCCATAGATGATGTCAAATTTTTGAAGTGGTAGGTATGATTGCTGTGGTTTAAAATTCAGCCAAACTGTTGTTCTGTTAGGTCACCAGAAAAATCATCAGGCGATTCGTCTTACCAGATGGCACAGAAAAGGAAGAAGTTGTGATGCAAGGAGAGCCACAGGAACCTGTCATGGTGGAAGAGGGAGATGGATATTCCAAAGTCATTAAACGTGTTGTGTTAAAGAGTGATAGTGAACAATCAGAGGTAGATTATTATTCTCTCTCTCTTTTGCCACTGAACATTTGATGTTAATCCGTGTTAGTTAACTAATAATGATGTTAATTGGATATGGGTGTGAACTGCCAAAATGGTCATTGTTCATGATTCGGCAACCTTGACAAACCATGAACCACGAATTTCCAGCTGGTTTACCGACAAACCACAAATTGGTCCATCAGGGCTTTTTTCAAAGATATCTCATGGCTGTCTGAAAAAAAGCTGAGCCCTCCTACCCCACAGCCTGCCCCCCTGCCCCCTTCCCACTGCCCTGTCTCCTCCCTACCTTGTCCTCTTCTGACACGGACACCGCCTCCATAGACACCAGCTGGCTTCCCTTCTGGCAGCCTAGTCTGCCCTGTCTGCCTATGGCCTGCCGATCCTATGACTGTAGTCCTGTGGGTGCTATCAGTTTGCACCGAGATCTGCCCACCTTTTTCGCTGAATCAATTTTTCAGTAGGAATGGAGAAAGAACAGCTAGAAAGCTATCAGGAAGATAGTATATATTTGGAGAAGAAGAAGCCTTTTAATGGTCAAGAGGCTCTGTAGATGGTCATTCAGTTCAAACTGTAATGGGGAAAACATAAAATTAGAGTAGATAAAGCTGAATGTTGTTGTATCCTCATATGAAGCAGCATACCAGTTCTTTCTCACACCTTATTAAAAACCCATAGCTCACCCGCTGGCAGGCGGGTGCTTTGTTTTGCATCTCATTTTGCCACTTAAAGTTGCCCAGCAATTGAATGATCTGCTGGGTTGGCTTGAGTTAGGGGAGCAACAGCCATTTCTAGAATAGGTAGAGAACACTAAGGAAGAAAGCTACTTGCCTTACAGTATTCACAAAAGGAAGTACCGTTAGTAAGCATACAGGATATTTATATATTATAGTGTTCATAACAAAACTGCAAACATTCTTTTTTCATTTGCAAAGATATTGGAACAAGGTTTCCATGTATTTTATGCCATTTAAATAAAGTTAGGATTAGAGATTGTCATGAACCAATTTGTGCTGGTTTGTTTATCAGCCAAAGAGGTGTTCGGTGCTTCAAAGCATCACCTTCTCCAGCAGGCACCCACTCTCTTCTTTCCCTGTTCTATCTCCTCTGGGTACTACCTCTGAGTGGGCACCCACTGGAGAAGGCAGGGCTTTGAAATGCCAAACACCTGTTCAGCCAATAAATGAACCAGCACAAACCGCTAAACTGGCAGTTTGTGGCCATCTTTAGTTAGAATTATATTCATTCCTAAAGAAGGTGACCAGTTTTCCAGGACAAGAACCCTGTCTGGACCATCTGGAAGTCACTTAACAGACTTTGAAGTAAAGTAGGAAGATCAAAGAATAATTAAGTAAAATAGGGTTATTTGGATACAACACGATTTTTCTGTGCACGCTATTTATGCCACAGCATGTGTGCAAAAGAAGATCTAGCAAATGGCCAAGACAACACTAACGAAGTAGCCCACTTCTGGTCAAAAATTATCTTAACATTTTAATTTGCTTTTAATTATACCTATGTTTCATATATGTCCATAATTTTAAATTGTGCAACACTCTGATACGAATAAAGAAAGAACATTTTCCTAAAGATTTTGTGAGGAAATGTGTGACTCCTCAATTTGTTGCAAAATTACGTGGGAAAGGGATAGTATATGTTGTAGACAACTCTTCAGTTTTTCTGGAAGTGGAGTCATGGCAACTGGATGTCTTTCTTATTAGGTTGAAACCTTTTGGTACTCATCCAAGTAGCTTCGTCAGTAGCAAAACATTTCAGCCTAATGAGAAAGAAGTCCAGTTGCCATGACTCAAGTTCCAGATAATCTCACCTGGATGATTGAGAATCTTTACAGATAAACTTTTCAGTTTTATTTATGCCTTATAAGCCTTACAACTGAGTAGCAAAATTGTGTTGTATGATTCGTTCTGGACACTAGCAAAACAATTAATGGCTTCTGGTCCTGGACATGAGAACAGAGGTTATCTATGAAACCTTTCTTTACCAGGTAACGTTTTCTGAGCCAAGTGTTTTATCGAGTGCCTCACAATTTCAATCTGAGCCAGTAGAAGGCCGCAAAGTCAGCAAAGTGATAAAAACTACAGTAGTGCATGGAGAGCGAATGGAGAAACAGCATGGAGATGCCAGTTTAGCGACTGATCTTCCATCAGCCAAAGATGACTTTGAAGAGGTGAACTATTTTTCTCTTTCTGACAATTGTGTAGGAAGTTTCAAGCTGGAATAATATAGATGCAAATATGGGAAGGGAAGATCCTTCCATACATAGGAAGTTCCTTTTCAAGTAGATACTGTACAGTGCATTTTAAAATAGATTTAAAAAACAAAAATAAAACGTGATCAAAATGTTTTCCTTCTATGTCATCTCTGTATTACATTAATTACATTACATACTCTCAGTTTCAACTCTTACACTGGGAAATCTCTCCACCTCTAACAGGAGCTTCATCGTCAGTAACTAAATTCAGCAACATTTACTGCGGTGTTCCTGGAGTACACATAACGAGAATGATGAGTACTCATAACATTTCTTGTTCTTAGCTGTTTTCAGGTCTCTAAATGCTGTGACTTCCATCTGCATCAGGAAGATTTCCTGACTTCTGACAAAAATGAGACCATACTCCTCTTTTCTTTCTTTCTTTCTTTCTTTCTTTCTTTCTTTCTTTCTTTCTTTCTTTCTTTCTTTCTTTCTTTCTTTCTTTCTTTCTTTCTTTCTTTCTTTCTTTCTTTCTTTCTTTCTTTCTTTCTTTCTTTCTTTCTTTCTTTGGCATAGTGTTTCTTCCAGAAAAAACAATTCACATGAAACTTCCAAGAAGTCCTGTGAGATCGCTTGTAACTTAAAAAAAAAAAAAAACTTAGCTACCCTGTTTCCCCTAAAATAAGACCTAACCTGAAAATAAGCCCTAGTATGATTTTGCCCTACCCCAAAAATGAGCCCTAGTTAAGTGAAATCCATGCCCTCCACCATTGTGCAGCAACCAGAAGATGACATGACTGTATTTGAATAAACGTAGATAGTTGTACATGAAAAAAAAATTCCCTGCAAATAAGCCCTAATGTGTTTTTTGGAGCAAAAATTAATATAAGACCCTGTCTTATTTTCTGGGAAACGGTACCGGTAAGGACCTTGTTCTCTTCTTTCTTCTCTTCTCAGTACTGCCAAGAAGGTATAGTTTCTTGTGACTTTTCCTCCTTCTGCTTGGAGGCAAAAGTGTAGGACAACTGTGTATGAAACTATGAGAGATTTAGATTAAAAAAAAAAAAGACACTCTTTCTGTTTTCCTCCTGCTACTGCTCTTGATTCTGTCAAAGAAAAAGGACCATCTCCTTGAAAGAGGGTCATTTTATCTTTTCTGAAAATGCTACTGGAGAAAAAGTTGTGTAGCAGTGCAGTGAGTTACAGATCCTGTTGAGGCTCTAGACATTTCAAAACAAAGGAGCGCTATTCAGTCATTTTTTAAAGAATCCATGTGTGTAGAGGGAGCATGCTAGCTTTATCCCTCTGTCATGTCATTAGTCATGGAAAGCTCCTGCCTAAAGAGAGAGAGGCTGCTGCACCTCACATAATCCCACCATGTAGGCCAGAACCCTGATTTTTAAGGAGCTTGCTTCACATAAAGAGATTCATATAGACAGCCTGTTTCTGTGATCAATGAGACAATGGACAGGAAATATCTTCTGTGCTCCCATCATGACTGAATAGAGTATAGTAATAGCAGAAGACTGCAGTAATGCCATTTCTAAATGGCCACGATAGAACTGACTAGGTTCCATTGATAATTTTTTCTAAGCTCTGCAGTTCTGCATTTCTAAAATGATAACAGGATATTTGACACTGCTAAAAAAATAAGATGACACACATGAAGATTTATTTCACTATTATTTTCTTCATTGATTTAAGAGTTGTGGTATTTCACTAGGTTGAAATAATTAAAGTTATGCTTAAGGTATTTTGTTACCAATTTCTTTCTTGTTTTGTTCAGGCCCTGAGTTATGCAGGTAACAAAATGAAAATTGAAGTCCCCCCACTAGTAGAAAAAGAGGTCGTGAAAGAGGATGGCTCAGTTGTTAAAAGGTTTGGGATGGCATGGCAATGACATGTTTAGGAGCAAAAAATTAACAAACTAACAGAAATAGTGAGAAATGGAGAAATCAACTTTGTTTTTTAGTATGGTATAAGCATTCTTGCAAATTTATGAAATGGTATGCACTAACAGAGTTTTGTGAAGGGGAGGGAATATGCATGATAGAAGAAACGGCTATCTTTGAAATAGATGATGCCATTCATTCCCAACATTTGTAAATATACAATCTTGGAAAATTCAACATTAAATTTGTGCCTTCATCTCTCTGATAGCCCTCCAGATATTGAAGAATAGCTACAATACTGCCTCATTACAATCTCTTCTCTAGACTAAAGAAACCCAACTCATTTGACCTTTCCTTTTTGGATTTCATCTCCAGGTTCCTTTGAGTCATACTACAGGGTGTTGCTTGCCTAAGATCATCTCATTTTGCATCAGTTCAATTAAGCCAGAATAGATATTATGACTGCTTTGGTATCTGTCATGACAACATGGTTTGAAACCCCCATTCTATCCATAGACACCCATTGGAAGAATGAGGAAAATTGACCTTTTGCCATACTGTGGTAACTCTGAAAACTGGTTCAAAACCAAAATGTTTGATCTTTTTAAAAGACAAGTAATTTTTTTTCACTACAACTCCCAGATTCCCCCAGTTAGCATTCTGGCTGGGGGACCTTGGGAACTGTAGTACAATTTTATTTTTTATAAAATTAATAGTGATTTTTCCAAGCTTTTGTTAAGAGAAATATATGGCACTAGTTTAATGTCAGTTTTGAGAGAGCATGAATGAGTTCTCTAATGAGCTGTCCTGAAATCTTTCAATGAAGAATATCACATTAACATATTTAGTGACTTGTTGCACTGTTGAATTGCAGTTAGGTGCATACAGTCTCTTATTCCCCCCATGTGTAATTTACACCTGTATATGTGTTTGTGTCTTCCACATTGTATGTCTTTTAAAAAATATGTTGTACTTACTCTAAACATGTGAGATACTATAAAATCTCCCTTTTCTTTATCTTCCCAAAGTTCTGTATTACCTGTTTGTAAACATATTGGTGATGATTTTGCCCTGTGTATATTTTTGTATAGGTTTATATTTGTTCACATGGTAAGTGACCAAGTGGATTGATTATACAGGGGTTATGTGCAAGGAGTGATGGATATGACAGCTGAGAGGTGCAAAAGAATGTCTGTGAATGAAACTGAATTGAATTGATTTGTGTGATCCCTTGCTGGATAAATTCTGTTTTGTTTTAAAAAGGAGGTGTGAGATAGACAGACAGTTAAGAGTTAGCACTGTCAGTTAGGTTTTGAGAATCAGTAAAGTGGCAATGAGTACCATCTGTTTTCTGAAGTTCTTGTGTCAAATCATATATATGCATATATATGCGAATATCTCTAATGAACAGTATATGTCCCTAAGGAACATTAAGTGTTTGAAATTATAAGGAAGAAAAGTTTTTTTTCAGAGATTTTTAGCTACTCAGAGATGGTTTACCATTCCTTTTTTTTGGGGGGGGGGTAATCTTGGGACACTGCAGCTTGCCCAAGGCCACACAGACTGGCTCTTCTCTCTGGAGGCACAGAGGAGGATTCTAACTCTCAACTTGTTACTTCTGCAGCTAGATAGCTAAATGACTGAGCTATCATAGGCATCCTTCAGTCTAGAGAGACCATGGCACCGTGCTCTGTATCGAGGAGTGTCCTCTCCAGAGCATGAAGCCTGGGTCAAGTAATATGGAGGATAGGCTGTTACCCAAGCAGCAGATCCCCCCTCTCCACGTTGCTGAAATGGTCCAATGGAAAGGCAAGAGCCAATACAACTGGTTCCAGCAGTGTCGCAGGAGTTGGCAGAACGACACATGCTGCCTTCGGGACTCCAGCTCCGGATTTTGCCTCAAGGTTAACTCCTGAAGCCTTTTCCATGAGTGGATATAGCCACAGGGCAGTGGAGGTTTGAAATCAGAGTTTTCCTTCTCCTAGATGGGCTGCCTTCCATGGCTGACGAGCCCCACCTACCCGGGGCTATATAGCCAGCTATTTAGAATTGTTGCCTATAGAAAAATATGTTGTGCCTACTTACAAATCATTGAGATTATAGGGGAAAAATTAAAGATAATGTGGGTGTATAGTGAACAAATTATCTCTTGACACTTTTTTTCAAAACAAATAACAAAATTCTCCCCCTTATTGTTGTGAGCCAGTAAGTCTATTTTACATGCTTTGAATAATACCAATATATTAGCTATTGTCTGTGAAGAAGATATATTTTATTTTTGTAAAGTGTAAGTTGGAAGGTGGTAGCAGTGACAGTGAAGGTCTGAACATCAGAAATAAAGGAAATGATGAAACTTGTTTTAATAAAATGTTAGCAACAAGAACAGCATAATAAATTCTGCTAGAACAGTGTTCTACCAGAAAGTTACAAAGCTGCAACATATCCCGGTAAATCCTGTGTAGCACTGTTCACTTATTCCTTGTTTGATACCATAAGGCAGCAGTCCCCAAACCTTTTTTGGTCCGCGGACCAGCTGGGGAAGGCAGGGCACCCCCGCGCTCGCGCACATGCACGAACATTTTATTTTATTATTTTTATTATTTGAGTTTTATTATTTGATATTGTAATCAGTTGCCTATAATGTTTTCTTTAGTTATCTGTAGACATTTTGGCATGTAGGAACAAACTCATAAACAGCAATTTCTTTTTGTACAACGAAAGACATTTAATTAGTCCTTTTGACGATACAATAGCAATATGTAGCAAACACAGGTAATTATCACCATGCCAATAATTAATTTAATAATGTAATTAAATTATTAAATCCAGTGCATAGGTCTCTTATTTTGTTAAAATGAAAATGCAACAAATGTTCATGTAACATCTGAATTATAAAGGATTTAAACAAGTTTTCCTGGGCCAGAATCACTTCACAGGTATATGAAGTAGTTATTTGAATATGTGTTGTTCTTGTTCTTGTTGTTTCCTGTTTTTCTGCAACAACATTCAAGGCAGCTCACAACCCTAAATTTCTGGTAACATAATATTAACCAGAATATAAATTAACCAACAAGACTATTTAAGAAATATACAGAGAATACCCACCTCTGTGTGTTTGTGTGTGTGTGTGTGTGTGTGTGAGAGAGAGAGAGAGAGAGACTCAAGGCTTTATTTAGCATTTTTCCAGGCCCCTTTTCAACTGAACAGTAGCCACTCTGATCAGATCTATCACAGCTCAAGATCCATGCTGTCATTTTAAAACATAATTGTATAAAGAATTGCATTAAGAAGGAACATTCCATTTCCTTCTTAAGAACTGTTGCATTTATTCTTTTTTTTATGGGTTCATTTTCCTGTAGGACAACAATGAGTAAAGCCAGTACACAGAAGAGGACTGTGGTTAA
The DNA here is from genome assembly GCF_051106095.1 of Pogona vitticeps. Classification (NCBI taxonomy): domain Eukaryota; kingdom Metazoa; phylum Chordata; class Lepidosauria; order Squamata; family Agamidae; genus Pogona; species Pogona vitticeps. The sequence continues at coordinate 27,346,727 of NC_135787.1, forward strand.
GGACCAGTACGGAAACCGTATTCATGTGGAATTGCTGGAGGACACACCAGAAGCACTACCCCGGGATGACCTTCAGCATGACCTTCAGCAACTACTAAGACATTTCTGCAAAGATGAGTGGAAGAAAGAGGCCAAATGAGATGCTGCAAAATCTCATCCACAGACCAACATACATATCCATTTTAATATCCAGGATTCACTTTCTTCTTTTGCTGTAAATGTTATAACTTAACATAATCTCCAGGGGACACTGATATTTCTACTATGGGCATATAAAGTAGTTTTTTTTTTCTTTTTTCTTTCTAAAGATCTGTAAGCTAATTTGTGACCAAAGATAGCATCCTTCATTTGGGATGGTTTGTCTACTAAGAGTCGTCAACTTCTTTTGCTGTGCTGGAAACTTGCTGTGTTTGCCATCTCTGTTCTTTTGCTTCTGCACCAGACCCATAAACATAAAGTTTCTTCCACAGGCCTCTTCAAGTGACAATGTACATGCATTTTTTTTAAAAGAGGGGATATTAACATTAATCTGTAAATAGCTAAAGTGCTTGGACTCACGAGACTGAAAAAAAAAGAAAGAAACACTGCCTGTTGTGACTACTTTGAGCACTGGGGACTTCAGCGTCTGTTGAAGATCAATTCATGTAATGTTGCTAACACAATCCATTGGGTATAATACTTGGATCTACTGAGAAAGAAGCATGTCAAACTCCTGTGTTTATAGGACTTCCATCTTAATGATCTACCTGACTTCAAAGTTTTTAAGAGTCAGGATGAAACGATTCTCAAATTCCAGCTGTTTCCCTTAAAAAGACAGCTGATTGCAGCCATCACTGCTTTTCTGACTCCTGGGAAGGCACCTCAGGATTTCCTGGATAATAATAATAATAAAATACTCCGCTAGATATAACTTGCTAGCAGCTATATCTCTTTGCATACTGTATTCAGCCCTTTTAGATCAAGACAGGAGGCAGGGTGCATTAAACAGCTCTAACTACTGTAGTTTCCTGTTCTCATCACTGCTTTAGCAAGCCACACTTGTCTAATAGGTGGTTCCAGTCTGCTGGCCACTGCACTGTAGATAACTTGACAGGGGAAAAGAAGCCCTTGCCCACTCTTCAAGAAAGGTTAATCTAAATTTATCACATTCTATCAAGAATGTCTTGTAACCTGGTACATGCATGTGGCATTGGAAAAAGAAAACCACAACTTGTGTGTGATCATGTCAACAGTTTCTCATCTCTCTTAGCACTGAGCGAGTGGATTTAACCGTCAGTTTGAGATTTTTTTTTTAATTTGAACTTTTGCTTATGAAGGGATATGAATCCATCAGACATTTTTATTTTTGTTGCTATTTAATTTATATTCATTAACCAACTTCCAAGAATCAACTGTAAATGTCTGCACTTTGATTTTCCAAGAAGGGCATATGTGACTCTGGAATTATTCTGTGGTCTGTATCTAATTCTAATAGTGGTCTGGAGCTCTGTAGCATTTAACACATATATGTAATTATATATATTATATATATACATATAAAATGATATACAGTTTGAATCAGTTATTTGATAAAGACAAAATATATTCCACAATGATGAGTCAAGTCCTCCAGGGCTGATATTTTTCAAAACCTCGCCAGCCTTTCCTTCTTGTATACAAAAATGATGACTTACTCAGTGCTCAGAATGCTGAAAATAAATGGCACATCCTCATTAAAGTAACTATGCTGAGAGAAAGGAAACTTTTAAAGAGGTTTTGGTTTCCTGTTAAAAATGCTACCTAAAGTGCCATGCAAATATATATATGTATTTGCATTTTTGCAAATATATATATTCAGTTGGCGGTCAGGATGCAAGCACTTGTGAGTGCCAAAATGGAAGGAGGAGACCCATATCAGGACACACAATAGCTCATTTCTCATTGTCAAGAACATCACTGGTTGACTTTCAAGACTGGGGCTCTACAAGAAATGCATTTCTGTTGTGTTATTTGCGGTGCAGATGATGTTCTGTGTAACAGCATAATGGCTATTCTCCTTTTTTGATTTTGAATTTTTGCCGTGTTATCAGAGAACTTGAATACTGTGAGAAGGTGATTTTAAGTTGATGAATCAGCATCTTGTTCCCATGGTGATAACACTAACTGAATATATCTATGAGGGCATGTATTAGTTAAAAGGTTTAAAAACAAACAAGCAAACAAACAAACAAACACTAACAATACATAGCTGCAACGTGTACAATGGCTGATTTAATTAAATAAAAATCTACAAGTGTTAAATGTAGCATTAATGGTATGCTCTCTTCTTTTGATTTCAGTTTACCCAAAAGGAAATATTTGGGAACTGCAAAATACTGGTGCTAGCAATGTCCACATTCACCTTCCCCACCTTGATGCCCTTCTGATGTTTTGACTGCAATTATTAATTTTGACTTCAGCTCCCAAGCTAACAAGGCATAGGAATGGCAACCACTCTTTTGTGCTTTCTTTTTTGGAAGGAATAGATCTTCAGAGTAGGTGTTGGCTTCTTGACAATTACTATAGTGCATTCATATGTGACTAGGACAGATATCCTGGACACACTCTGCTTAGGGAGTTTGATTGGTATCAGTTGTATCATTTTATCAAAACAGTGGCATCACCTTAACTGGCAGCTGAGGACACAGAATCATGGAATAATTGAGTTGGAAATGACCTATAAAGCCATTGAATCCAACCACCTGCTCAGCGCAGCAATCCAAATTTAAGCTGATCTGACAGATGGTTGTTCAATTTTCTCTTGAATGTCTCCAGCATTAGAACACTACCTATCTTTCGAGATAATTGGTTCCATTGTTGTATTGCTCTAACAGTTAAAAACTTTTTCTGATATTCAGTCTAAATCTGGCTTCCTAGAACTTGAACCCTGGATTACATGACATTATTTTGCATATATCATAGCCAAGAGGTCTTTGGATGCTCTGGTCTGTTTTCTGTGACCATGTGATTTGTGAGGTTTGATTCAAACGTTACTCTATCTATTTAGTGATCAGTGAGGAAACAGAATTGTTTCCACTTGTTCTCTAATGAGAAGCTATTTGTGTGAAAATCTCCCATAAGGTTTGGCACTGTTTTAACACATCAACATAATCCCTTACTTGGAAGAATAAATACTGTTTGATGTGAAGAAAACATGTCAAATGCCAACAATAGGTGTGTTCCAGAATATAAATAGCATGATTATCTGTTTCTAGCAACAGTAAACGCTATATCCAGATGTTATCTAAGGAAAAACATATTTTTCCTGTAGGTCTCAGTACCATAATGGATTATTCTCCTTATATTAGGAATAATAAACGTAATGCAATTAGAGTAGATCCACTGTGGGGCTTTGGTAAATTAACACTTACATAAATCAACGTGTCTGTTTTAGTTGAGACTAACAAATCCATGTTTGATGTTTATACGTAACTTTAGAAGAATGCCTGCCTAGCTCCTTTTTGTTGAAAGTATCATATTCCATAAAGCAGAAATATAGCAGTTTCCAAGAAATAGTTACAGAAATAAGATAACCATTGTGTGTACAGTAATAGGGAAAGAATGTTTGTCATTGTTAGCAACAACAAAACCCAAACTGTGTTTGACCACGTAACGTTCTATTGCTGCTGGCAAATATGAACTGTGTGCACTACACATTACACCTGTTTAATGTCAGCAAAGGACACCATAGGCAATTAGTAAGAAGGAATAATGGAAGTTACTCAAATAAACAATTTGAAATATGAGTTCTGTGGGCTGGGCTGCATAAGCTGTGTTTGTACAACATCTTTTTCTTGCTCCTTCCACATCTCAGAGATTAGTGGAGCTTCTACTCCTTGGTTCTAGGAAGACAAAAAAGCCAAAAGCCCACTTATGGGTGTAGAGTCACGTGCAGTCCCTGAAATCCTTTGGACCTGAGCCAGCACCCACAGAGTTCCTCTGACAGACGTCTCCAGCCAGGAAGACCTTAATAAAAAGAAGGGCAAGACACATATCTTGGTAACAAAGCACATGTCTCTAATGGAACAAGGAGAATCACTGGCATCTCCCGATAAAACTTGTCAGACACATAACCTGTGCAGATTAAGGGGGTGGTTTAGGACCCTGTTGGCCAAAAGCCCCAGCTGGGTGCTTTCCCCCACCCACCACCCACCCCCACAAGCAGGACTGGATTCTCTTATAAATGCTCACTAGAGTTATGCTATTTGTAATGTTAAGATGCTGAATACAACAAGGAGGAGCTAATTGGAAAGAGAACAAAGGAGTCAACAGGGGATGTCCAAGCCAGGATGTCCAAGCCAGCGGAGTCTACTGGCAACGCCCTGAGGGCTCTTTTTATTGACTTAGCATGATTACATAGTATGTTATGAGAGAAACAGATAGGATACTAGTTACCTGATCATAACTTGGATTGGCTAAAATAACCCTTTGATCTTATGCTCTACCTCTAAACGAACGGGCAGAAGGACTACCCTGCCCGCTGGCAGCTGATGCATCCCGCTAGGAGAAGAGTGTATGCATGTCACTGGAACAGAATGCAGATACAATCTTCAGGCAGGAGTTTCACACACAACTTCACCTCTAGTTTCTTTTTACTCAAAACTAAAGACAAGGCATACAGGCTAGAATGGAAACCCACCATGAGAAGTAAGGGCATCATAACATCAGGGCAGGATAAGGAGTCTTCAGTCTGGATAGTGGCAGGGAAAACTGCTTGTTGTTTTTTATTCATTTAGTTATGTCTGACTCTGTAACCCCATGGATCACAGCACACCTCCTGTCTTCCACTGCCCCCCCTGGAGTTGGGTCAAATTCATGATTGTTGCTTCGATGACACTGTCCAACCATCTCATCCTCTGTCATCCCCTTCTCTTCTTGCCTTCACACATTCTTAACATCAGGGTCTTTTCCAAGGAGTCTTCTCTTCTCATGAGATGGCCAAAGTATTGGAACCTCAGCTTCAGGATCTGTCCTTTCAGTGAGCACTCAGGGTTGATTTCCCTTAGAATGGATAAGTTTGTTCTCCTTGCAGTCCAGGGGACTCTCAAGAGCCTCCTCCAGCACCACAATTCAAAAGCATCAATTCTTCAGCGATCAGCCTTCTTTATGGTCCAGCTCTCACTTCCATACATCACTATAGGAAAAACCATAGCTTTGACTACGTGTTGGTTAAGGTGATGTCTCTGCTTTTAAAGATGCTGTCAAGGTTTGTCATCACTTTCCTCCCAAGATGCAGGTGTCTTTTCATTTCGTAGCTGCTGTCAGCATCTGCAGTGATCATGGAGCCCAAGAAAGTAAAATCTGTCACTGCCTCCATATCTTCCCCTTCTATTTGCCAGGAGGTGATGGGACCAGTGGCCATGATCTTAGGGAAGACTGCAGTATTAAATATGCTTTCCAGAAATAAATTGAAGACACATACTCCTGGATTCTCACTAAGACAATAGAATTTGCCCTCAGACTGACCCTCCGGTACGGCAATGGAATCAATTACCTCAGAGGGTTGCGAGCGCTTCAACGCTGGAAGCATTCAAGAGAAAATTGGACAACCAACTGCTTTGATTTGGATTCCTGTATTGAGCAAGGGGTTGGACTCGATGTCCTTAGAGGCCCCTTCCAACTCAATAATGCTATGATTATATGATTCTATGACTAGCAGAAGAAAGAAGAGGAGCTGCGCTAGGAGTATCAACAACACTCCAAACAAGTGCATCTTTAAAGTACTAGGTTCCTGTGGGTGCCAGATTATTGGCAGGTTATCAGTTTGGAACTCAAGCCTCAGGAGAGCAAAAGAAATTCTGTTTTGCTCATGTCATATGTGCAGAGAGGGTAGTTTAGTTATTTGTTGAACAAATGTTTCTGTTGAGTTCCTTTTGTCCTTTCCCCCACAATGGTACCTTAAGCAATTCTATCACAGCAAGTTGTCAGAGGGCAAATCTGCTGCCCAGTTGCTGGATATTTTTCCTTTCTCACAAGGGATGTGCCAAGCATTTTCATTGCTCTTGTACCTAAACTAATCCAGAGATAAAAGTCTAGAAAAACTGAGAAGAGAAAGAGACTAAAGGAAGCTTTTTCTGCTGATGTAGGTCTTGTGGGTGGGTGATTTTGCCCCAGGATCCAAATTCCAATTTAGGAAGGATTGAGAGGACCACTGTCCCAACCCTTCTCCACTGGGCAGAGCCAAGGCAAAGCATCAAGACCAAATGTAAATTTTTTTTTTACCAATTTGGGCATTTCCCTGGTAAGCGAAGGAAGAACAATTGAATTCTATTTATGGTCATCCAAGAATAAGCCTCAAAAGCACAGCTAACCCGGGCTGCAATCTAGAGCTCAGGTCTTGAAAATGGTTATCCTGTGGAAAACAGAGTTCCATTCCGCACAACACCTTCCCTGGTTTTAAATAGACTCTTAAAACCGGCAAGTAGCACAAACATACCTAAGACTGCCAGGTCTCAAGGATTCGCCAAAATCTCAGGGACACTGTTAGACTTCTCCACATCCCCATGCAGAGAGACAAATCTCAGGCCTACGGGAGAGAGAGGGAGAGAGTTTGGCAACAGTTGACCTTAGAGCCTAGGCAGCTCTCTCCATCCAGTCCCACAAGGCATGGCAGTTCAATTTATTTATTTATTTATTTATTTATTTATTTATTTATTTATTTATTTATTTATTTATTTATTTATTTATTTATTTATTTATTTATTTATTTATTTATTTAATAAAGCTGTTTGTTGTACCTGAGCAAGAGGCCAGGAATAAGGGGAATGAAGAGACAGCTGGAGGATGCATGCACATACGCTCATCAGTTAAATAAATAAATAAAGGCAAAGAGTGGAGCATCGGCATCAGAATTGGTGAGCCTGCTTCCAGAATAATTAGGGCTAGAAAAAGTTCCTGCCCTTCTCATAACTGTTGCCTCCTGCATCACAGTGGAGGTTCATTGCCAAACATTAAAGCCATCCCTCTCCTGGCCCAGAAATCCAGGTTTCACCTCTTTCAGTATCACTTGCCCATAGGTTTCCCTGTTTGGGAAAGGTGTGAGGGGGAGAACAGAGAGCATTAAATTCTCCCCTCCCCTTTCTATTTTCCAGGTCAAACTTGCACCTTCAGTTATTGCTCTGCTAGGACTAGCACAGAGTCTGTGGGAATGCCCGCCAACCGAGTACTACTGTGGGCTATTTTAACTTTTCACAGCAATGTTTATTTCAGCATATTCACATACATTTGTTGTTGTTCTGTGCTGTCAAGCTGCTTCTGATTTACGGCGCCGCTATGAACAAGCAACCTCCAAAATGTCCTCTGCTCAACTGCTCTGCTTAGCTCTTGTAGACTCAAGCCTTTGGCTTCCTTTCAGGCCATCACCTCTTTGGTCTTCCCTTTTCCTGCTGCCTTCCACCTGTCCCAGAATTCTTTTCCCCCAGAGAATCTTGCCTCCTCATGATGTGCCAAAAGTACGACCGCCTCAGTTCCATCCTTTGTGCTTCCAGAGATATCTCAGGCTTGACTAGCTCTAGGACCCACTTGTTTGTCTTTTTGGCAGCCCAGCACCACATTTAAAATAAATCTTTCCCCCCTCGTGTCAGCTTTCTTAGCTGTCTAGTTTTCACTATGCACAATGAGCACAAGACTCATATGCATATTATAGATTAAATCTACCAAAAGTGAAATTGTCTAGATTATATATCAAGGGCCTAGGAATGTTATTTGCCCCCCAAAGGCCAGAGAAGGAGTCAAATCAAGCATCTGAAGAAAACTTTCAGCCACGTTCAAAGTATCCTCTCTCTCTTTTTCCTTTCAGCCACAGGATGGCAGTAGATAACAAAGTATCATGAAATAGCATCTATTTTGGCCTATTATTGAGTGTATCAAATGGTTGATTCAGCCATAGACCAGAAAATTTATAAACATTCTTTTTAATTTTCATTACAGCTGGGCCACATTCAATCAAATTTACCCAGTTTTTAAACAGTGTGTTCTACCTAGCAGCCAGTGAGGTTTAGTTGAACCAAAGTGCCAGCACTTTGTCCTCATCAAGAAGAATGTAGTGACCAAACCTTCACCCAACTATCCCCCTACTTTCTAAAGAGCTTCCCAAGCTAACACTGCCAGCCAGCCATCTGACAAGTGTCTCTCTCTCTCTGTGTGTGTGTGTGTGTGTGTGTGTGTGTGTGTGTGTGTGTGTATGTGTTTCACTTTTCTCCTTAAAAAGGACCCGAGGCAGCTTGCAACATTAAAAAACCCACCTTTAAAGCTAACAACAGCAAGTATGCAAATATGAAAAGCAGCAAACAAATGCCATACCTAAAACATTAGCAATACCAAAACACATTCAAAGCAGTCAGGTAAATCAATCCATTTAAAGCATAAGCTATTGGGAAAAGCACGTTGTCAATCCCCTTCATGGATTGCTGCCTTGTCGTGGTAAAGGGGCTTGAGTAATTCAGAGAAGCTATGGGCTATGCCGTGCAGGGACACCCAAGACGGATAGGTCATAGTGGAGAGTTCTGACTAAATGCGATCCACCTGGAGCAGGAACTCGCAAGCCACTCCAGTATCTTCGCCAAGAAAACTCCACGGACAGAAACAAAAGGCTAAAAGATATGATGCTGGAAGATGGGCCACTCAGGTCAGAAGGCCTCCAACATGCTACTGAGGAAGGGCAGAGGACAAGGACAAGTAGCTCCAGAGCTAATGAAGTGGTTGGGCTAAAGCCGAAAGGACACTCAGCTGCGGACGTGCCTGGAAGTGAAAGGAAAGTCCGATACTGCAAAGAAAAATACTGCATAGGAACCAGGAATGTAAGATCTATGAACCTTGGTAAGCTGGATGTGGTCAAACAGGAGATGGCAAAAACAAACATTGACATCCTGGGCATCAGTGAACTAAAATAGACAGGAATGGGCGAATTCAATTCAGATGATTATCATAGGTAATACTCAGGGCTAGTATCCTGTAGAAGATATGGCGTAGCCCTCATAGTCAACAAAAGAGTGGGAAAAGCTGTACTGGGATACAAGCTAAAAAATGATAGAATGGTTTCTATACAAATCCAAGGCAGACCTTTCAACATCACAGTCATCCAAGTTTATGCACCAACCACTGATGCTGAAGAGACTGAAATTGACCAATTCTATGAATATTTACAACACCTTCAAGAACTGACACCAAAGAAAGCTGTTCTTCTCCTTATAAGGGATTGGAATGCTAAAATAGGAAGTAAAGAGATAAAAGGAACAACAGGGAAGATTGGCCTTGGAGTTAAAAACAAAGGAGGGCAAAGGCTAATAGAGTTTTGCAAAGACAACAAGCTGGTCATCACAAACACTCTTTTCCAACAACACAAGAGGTGACTCTACACATGGACATCACCAGATGGGCAATAATGAAATCAGATTGATTATGTTCCCTGCAGTCAAAGATGGAGAAGCTCTATCCAGTCAGCAAAAACAAGCTGATTGTGGCTCTGACTATCAGCTTCTTATAGAAAAACTCAAGCTTATACTGAAGAAAGTAGGAAAAACCACTGGGCTAGTCAGGTATAATCTAAACCAAATCTCTTATGAATACACAGTGGAAGTGAAGAACAGATTTAAGGAACTCGATTTAGTGGTCAGAGTGCCTGAAGAACTATGGATGGAGGCTTATAACACTGTACAGGAGGCAGCAACAAAAACCATCGTAAAGAAAAGGAAATTCAAGAAAGCAAATTGGCTGTCCAATGAAGACTTACAAATAGCAGAGAAGGGAAGGGAAACAAAATGCAAGGGAGATAGGGAAAGTTTCAGAAAATTGAATGAAGGTTTCCAAAGAATAGCAAGGAGAGACAAGAGGGCCTTCTTAAATGAACAGTGCAAAGAAATAGAATAAAATAATAGAAAGGGGAAAACCGGACATCTGTTCAAGATAATTGGAGATATTAAAGGAACCTTTTGTGCAAAGATGGACATGATAAGGGACAAAAAATGGTAGGAACCTCACAGAAGCAGAATACATCAAGAAGAGGTGGAAAGAATACACAGAAGAGGACCAGAAAGATCTGGACATCCCGAACAACCCAGCCAATGTTGTTGCTGTCCTTGAGCCAGACATCCTGGAGAGTGAAGTCAAGTGGGCCTTAGAAAGCATGGCTGACAACAAGGCCAGTGGAGGTGATGGCATTCCGGTTGAACTATTTAAAATCATAAAAGATGACACTGTTAAGGTGCTACACTCAATATGCCAGCAAGTCTGGAAAACTCAGCAGTGGCCAGAGGATTGGAAAAGATCAGTCCCCATCCCAAACCCAAAGAAGGGCAGTGCCAATTAATGCCCCAACTACCATACAATTGCACTCAATTCAAACACTGGCAAGGTTATGCTCAAAATCCTCCAAGGTAGACTTCAGCAGTATGTAGACCGAGAACTCCCAGAAGTACAAGCTGAATTTCAAAGGGGCAGAGGAACCAGAGATCGAATTGCTATGTGCTGGATTATGGAGAAAGATGGAGAGTTCCAGAAAAACATCTACTTCTGCTTAATTGACTATGCAAAAGCCTTTGACTGTGTGGACCACAGCAAACTATGGCAAGTTCTTAAAGAAATGGGAGTGCCTGACCACTTTATCTACCTCCTGAGAAATCTATGTGTGGGACAGGAAGCAACAGTTAGAACTAGATATGGAACAACTGATTGGTTCAAAATTGGGAAAGGAGTATGACAAGGCTGTATATTATTTCTCTGTTTATTTAGCTTATATGCAAAATACATCATGCGAAAGGCAGGACTGAATGAATCCCAAGCCGGAATTAAGATTGCCAGAAGAAATATCAACAACCTCAGATGGCAGAAAATGAGGAGGAATTAAAGAACCTCTTAATGATGGTGAAAGAGGAGAGTGCCAAAAATGGTGTGAAGCTCAACATCAAAACTAAGATCATGTCCACTGGTCCCATCACCTCCTGGCAAATAGAAGGGGAAGATATGGAGGCAGTGACAGATTTTACTTACTGGGCTCCATGATCACTGCAGATGATGACAGTAGCCCCGAAATTAAAAGACTCCTGCTTCTTGGGAGGAAAGCGATGACAAACCTAGACAGTATCTTAAACAGCAGAGACATCACCTTGCCAACAAAGGTCTGCATAATCAAAGCTATTGTTTTTCCAGTAGTGATGTATGGAAGTGAGAGCTGGACCATAAAGAACGTTGACTACTGAAAAATTGATGTTTTGAAACTGTGGTGCTGGAGGAGACTCTTGAGAGTCCCCTGGACTGCAAAGACAACAAACCTATCAATTTTGAAGGAAATGAACCCTGAGTGCTCACTGGAAGGACAGCTCCTGAAGCTGAGGCTCCAATACTTTGGCCATCTCATGAGAAGACTCCCTGGAAAAGACCCTGATGTTGGGAATGTCTAAGTGCAAGAGGAGAAGGGGACAACAGTGGATGAGATGGTTGGAGACGTAAACTGACAACCAAGAATATCAAACAGGATTCAAATTATTTCATGGAAGTTCACAGAAGAAAAATTTTTTAATCTTCTTTTAGAATATAATTAAGGTTATGTGAATTAAGGTTATGTGTGGGGAAACGGTTAGCTTGTCATTCTGTCCTAATAGCATTTTACAATGTGCAAGATTGCATTACACTGGTTTCAAATTACAGTCTGAATTAATCAGAGCTGTACCACTACAGTTCAATCCAATATAATGAAAGCTACATAAGGAACACTGTTATTTCAACTTCTGCCAATATTGGAAGTTACACCCTACATCCTTTTAAAAAGATCTTTGTAATGAATGATATACATTTTCTTTGCTCCAGCACGATTGCATCTCTCTTTCTTTCATCTCTTCCATTATTGCAGTAATGAAACCATCTTTCTAACTGACAGCTGTTCTTACCACAAGCTCAGTGCTGCAAACAGAAGTCCCACTATATCAGTAGAGCAGAAGTTATGGAAGCCTATAACCTCTCAAGGCTGCACACAAGTTATTTTCCCTACTGAAGTGCAGGTTGTCTGACATTATGCTGATGCTCAGCAATACATGGAGGTAGAGATGTTTCCCACCTATGCTGTAATTCCTTACAGGAAGTACCTATTAGCTACTGTTGTATTAAATGAAATATACCCAACTTGGTGGGAAAGGTCCCAAATGCCTGCAAATGAACTGTAGTCCCCTCAATCAATCATAGAATGAAAATCTGCAGGGACAAATATCAATGGCTCTGGTTTGCACTGTTTGTTGGACACAGTTTATGACCGGACAGCTGATTAGGCAGAGATGCTGTCAGCAAAACAGGGATTCTTCCTCAAACCACTACAATGTGATTGAGTCTGTGACATGCATGAAAGAAAGTTTAATTATCACTTGTCCATAAAATTACAAATCTCTGAAAAGAAGGCTGGCAATTAAAAGTTATGCTTTGGTAGCATTTTAGAGCTGTCAGTTTCCTTCTAGAAACCCATATATTACACTTGACTAAATTATGGCGCTGCTGACACCATATATTCATGGGACCACCTGCACACCTGGCAATCATATTGCTGCCTAGACAGTTTCCATGTGAGGAGTTGTTCTAAGAGGCAAGGCAAGTGAATTACCCATCCTTGAAACACAGGGAAATCCTGCTGTAATCTGGTGGAAGAAATGAACAGGCACTCACTACAGCAGAGAATGACACGCACCAATTATATGAGAAGAGGTCAAAGAGGAGTCCAAACTCTTTAACATGTTGGCTACTTCTGAGAGGTCTACCTCTCAGAACGTACTTGGGTTACTCTACCCCCAAGTAACATCCATCCTTTCTCCCCCTCTCTGGCACTTGTATGGGTTGAGAACCCTTCCTTATTCACTTCATTTCTTTTAGTTTTCCCAGACAGAATCACTCTCCACATTGGTAAAGGTAAAGGTAAAGGTTCCCCTGGACATTTAGTCCAGTCGTGTCTGACTCTGGAGCGCAGTGCTCATCCCTGTCTCCAAGCCGTACAGCCAGCGTTTGTCTGTAGACAGTTTCCGTGGTCACGTGGCCAGCGTGACTAGACACGGAATGCTGTTTACCTTCCCACCATGGTGGTACCTATTTATCTACTCACATTTTTACATGCTTTCAAACTGCTAGGTTGGCAGGAGCTGGGACAAGCGACGAGAGCTCACTCCATTGCATGGATTCGATCTTGCGACTGCTGGTCTTCTGACCTTGCAACGCAGAGGCTTCTGCGGTTTAACCCGCAGCACCACCACGTCCCACATTGTTACTTCCCCTCATTTGCTATTTCTCTTGCAACCTTAGGTTTCCTTCCGGAAAGAGGAAACAGCACCAGATGCTAATTTTTGGAAGACACCAGAAACAAAAGCCAAATGTTAGCCGCTCAGAGTGGTATAGATTTACCAGATGAGCGGGATATAAATCAAATAAATAAATAAATAAATAAATAAAATAGCTCTGTGGCCCATAATTGACTCTTTTGGGGAAGGGTGTGCTTATAGAATCCAACCTTTGGGCATTCTAATTCAAAGGGACCTGATGTGTGCACCAGCCTCCTCATTCTAGTCTAGTGAAGAAGGACCACACAGGTCCAAAAGAAGAGCACCTGCTTGTACTACACTTCAGCATTAATATCTAATTTAATAGCAATTGCGAGGGAAGGATATTCAATTTGCAATAGGCACAACCAGCACATGCTGTGAAATGTCACATTATGAGCCCATTCATTACAGTCACCAGCAAAGAGCAGTGAGTGAAACCTAAAGCAACATTAGAAACCAACAAGATTGACAGCTACAATTACAAATGATATTTAAATAGGAGAAAAATGGCAGCAGCAGCACATTTCTCATAGGAAAGCAATTCACTCCAAATCACTACAAATAAATCAGCTCCCATTAAATAAACAGCCGTTGGACAGAATTCTGACAGTTTTCTGAAACAAAACACATCATTTTCACAGAACTCCATCAGTGCCAGTGGAATTACCATGGCTAGACAGACAGAACATGCTCCAGAATATCAAGGGTCTGGTTTGCTATCTACAAAATGGCTACCATAGCCTGTTTGTTTCAATGAATTTAGACAGCCTCTGTCATTGTTACAAAGGGTACAAGAAGATGCTGCTCCAGCTTGGAACTTGGTAGATGATCCTGTGGCAGGGAGAGAGAAAGAGATTCTTTTGCCACATTTCATAAGGCTTTGCACAAATTATGTTCAATTTCTAAGATTGTGCTACCCTCGGAGCGTGAAAAAAGGAATGTGGAAATTGCTAAGGCATGACTCAAAGAAAATGTCATCGGCATGATAATGTGTCAGATCATGCTGCTCCAGCTCTTTCCCTCAGGAGCCACAGAAAAATGTAGTGTGTGTGTGTGTGTGCATGCGCGCACACAATTTTTCTCCACCAGAAGTCTACAGGTTCCACCATTTGCTCCACTGTCTGTAGCAATACGTATTTCCAAGGGAGGTGCATAGGCTCTTTGAAGAAGGAGAAGGCATTTGGTACAACATTCAACCATTTTTCAGTTGCTCCATAATTATTATTTGTTTGTTTTATAGGCTGCGTTTCTCTCAATAAGGGGACCCAAGGTGGCTCACAATATAAAAAAAGTAGAATTAAACACATAATAAAACATCAATAAACAAACAAGCCTGCTTGAAGATACGGGCCTTCAGCTGTCAGTGGAAGGATAAAAGAGAGGAGAGGAGTCTGGTCTCCCAAGGGAGAGCATTCCTCAGTCTGAAGAACTGCCACAGAGAATGCCCTCTCTCGTTTCCCCATCAGCTGTGCCTGTGCTAGCAAAGGGACCGAGAAGAGGGCCTCCTCTGAGTATCTTAAACACCAAAAAGGCTCACATGGGGAGATATGGTCCTTCAGGTTGGCTGGACCTAAGCTATATAGGGCTTTGTAAGTAATGACCAGCACTTTGAATTGAGCCCAGAAATGGACTGGTAGCTAGTGCAGTTGTTGTAACAGGACCGTTATACACTCACTATAACTGGCCTCAGTCAATAGTCTGGCCATTGCATTTTGAATCAGCTGAAGTTTACAAACCATCTTCAAAGGCAGCCCCACATAGAACATGTTACAGTAATACAAGTGGAAGTAACTCAGGCATTTGTCACTGTTGCCAAATCAGACATCTTAAGGAACAGACACTGTGGTCTGTTTTGTCAGCCACTATTGTAGTCTGCTGTAGAATCAAGTATAGGTTTGGCACATTATCTGGATGTAGCCTTCTTTTCCTGGCATAGAGGTAAAACATGGGAAACCTTCACATACTTATGTCTAAGATGTACTGTTAAAATCAGAACAGGCCTGAGAAAACGTTTTGCAGTCCTGACAAATATCTTCATTCGGCTTTCTAAATCTGTGTAGTCACCAAACTATACTCCGTAAACAACACCTTATATCAGAAAATCAGAATTAGGAGACCTCCATGGTGCACTTCTTGCTGTGATATACCATTGAGCCCATAAGTCTCCATGAATTTCTATTAATATTGCAACAATCCACTATATTCTAAAAACCCCTCTCTCTACATATGCATACAAGTATTCAGTTCCATATCGAAGTCTGACGAGTACCCTTCAGAAAAACTTGCACTGGCTGCCTGCCTGATCGTGTGTATTCCGGTTCATAGGCAGAATGGCTTTCAGACTTACAATTTGTAGCTATGGATACTGTAAAATCAGGGACATTGTGATCAGCATACAGGATCTATCCCACCTCATGCCAGGAGCAGTGTTTACCAATCTAATGAAGGTTGTTAATTACTCCTAGAGTAGGCAGGTGGAACAATGAGTACTGCCTTTCCAAATGCTTAATATTTCTTGGCAGCTTTGTCTCAAATAGATCCCCCACAGCAAACCAGTGGCTCTTGAGTCATTATTGGCTTGCATTAATTACACCCTTTTGCAGTCATTATTCTCTTTGCCCTCATGTGAACAGAAGACAGCTGCCATCAAAACATTCTAAACAAATGAGCCATTAATACCAATGAGTTGTTTCTAGCTGATTTATAGCTGCTTTTCTCTTGCACTGTAGTTTCACAAGTCTTGAGGCCTGTCCTTAATTTCCATGGCAGCCTTGTTTTACTGTCTGTTATGTGAGAGTAGGGCACGGCATAGCACTGCATTTAATGGAGCTACACAATTTGTACCTAGTATATGGATTTTGAAATACCCTTCATTGCAGCGGGCAAAGCACTGAACAGCTTCAGAATACCTATAACACCCTTAACATTAAAGTAATGTCCAAAGCAGGAAATATAGGCTGAAACATAAAATATTTTATTTATTGATTAAATTAAACCAGTCCCTCTGTATGCTCACCACCTAGAGGTGTAAAATAAAGATACGGGGAGTGGTGACTGGTGGCTGGCAGCAAATATACGTCTCCAGTAACATAGGAAATTCTAGATTATGTCCAGACATACAAGCAGCTAGATCTGTTGTTTGATCCCAAATCAAATCACATTGCAACTAATAAATAGGCATTGTTTCCTGATACAGAAAAATGTTCTAGAACATGTTTCATCTTCTAAAGGAAAATTAAATCACAATGGATATATACTAACATTATTAATCAATCCATTTTGGGATGGCCCTGCAACAATTCCATTTGCTCCTACAG
Source organism: Pogona vitticeps (assembly GCF_051106095.1). Lineage (NCBI taxonomy): Eukaryota > Metazoa > Chordata > Lepidosauria > Squamata > Agamidae > Pogona > Pogona vitticeps. The sequence goes on from NC_135787.1 coordinate 27,363,351, forward strand.
GAATTGTTTAGCTGCATGAGCAGTCATACTGTGTGATATATTCAAGCACATATTTTATAAATGTACTGTATATAACGTTAGTGGTCCTGACTGTGAAGAAGTGGCCATTCCACAAATGCATCTTTGCTCATGGAAAGGGTTTTCCACTTACTCTCCCTCCCCTGTTCTTCTACGTGTCCCCAAAATGTACTCTGAAACTGTTCTGCCTATCATATCCATTCTACCAGTGGATAGATAGTATTTGGGTACAACCCAAAGTGCATGTAACAGTGAACTGCATGATCATTAGTTTGAATTTGTAAACCAAATCTGTCAGTAATACACTACTTCATGTTATGAACAGTTTTAATCACGACCATGGAGAGGACAGGAAAGATTCCTTCCAACTCTCATTTCGTCCAGAGGAGGACCAGACAATATAAACAAGGGCTGTGAGGCATGTGGGCAAATCGGATGAGGTCAGAGTATTCTAGATTAACTGGATTAATTTAGTAGAAACGGAATTGTTGGACTAATATGGCCTAATTCAGCAGGATGGTTCTTTTATGATCTTCTATACATAGTTAACGTCCATGCTAACCCTTGTGTTGGCTTTTGCCTTGAAGTCTGCCATCCGTTAAAAGTACAGCTTAACTATGTATGTTCTGATGACCTACCAGTTCTGAAAAGGGAGCAAGCTATTCTTCACCCAGAACCAATAGACTAGAACCAGACTGGCTGCCAGCTAAAGAAAATTCATGTTTCCATGGATTCATCTATCCACATTCATGGGTGTTGAACTGAGGAACAAAATAAATAATGCAGTCAACACTGCTGACAATAAAAACAGAAGAACTGTGATGAATGATGTCACACCTCAAAGCAGTGAATCATACCTACCATGCATGGTTTTTACTTCTTGGGGTCCTGATATTAGATTTGAATAATTCTACAGAGATTCAAACACATCCAGCTGCTCCGTGTCTGTATCACATTTTTATCATTGCCACTTTTGGTTATAATACATGTTTCCGCCACAGTTAAAATTGTGTTTTAAACATATACATACATAAAATATCCAGAAAACAAAAATTGAAACACATGATGCAGGTAGAAAGGGATCTGCTTTCTCGTACTGACATTCATTTGATGTACAACCTCATTGGGGGAAATATCTCAGTGAAGAATGGAGGCTAGATTGAAAGAATTCTATATTTTAGTCAATTCTAGTTTAGTTGGCAACAATGGTAAGAAATATAAATTAGGATACATCATTGAGTTGCTTTGGTATCAGGTCCATTATATCAAAATGCATTTTTAAATTAGATGGCAACTAATTTGCTCAGCTCCTTTGGTCTCCTTATAGGGAAGGCTTGAAGGTCATGAAATGGGTGGGAAACTCATGAGACATTTTCTGAGCATTTTTGCTAGAAGGCGGGAGAGACAAATTACTTTTAAAAGCTATATGCATGCCCCCAGAGAGTCTATAATGACACTGTTGCTGCATCTGAAGAGCTGTTTGGAAAATGTTCACCAGCAAATACTGCTGTTGCCTGGCTTTTTATAAAATTCACTTCAACCTAGGAGTTCTCCATAACAAAGGAAACACTCATAAAATGTACTGTTTCCTTCTACTTCTGGAAAGTTCTGTCATTATTTTGGTTGGGTAGAAACTGGTGTGAGGAAATTCGTGATGTAAACTGCTTTGCAGCATTTTTTTGCAATTATATTGACTTCGAAATGTGTAGCTCCAACACATGGCAAAATACATCCACATGCCATTAGCAACACCTTGTGTATTAGGTTCTTTAGAATGGCCACACACAGCAACAGTGGACCTTGAACAGAGAGATTTGGAGAGAACATCTGAGACGGAGAGAGCGGAATTCAAACACATTCATAAATTCTAGTTTACAATTAACAGTTTGAATAAATATAATGGCTTCTTAGAATAGTGCATTTATTAATAGACTTCTTTTTGGTTGCTGTTTTTCTGCAAAACCTCTGTGTGTAGCATGAATGGTGTTTGCAAAAGGACTATGAGACAGAACAGATCACTCGCAGGCTTCAGTACATTAGAAAGCACGTGGCACCTTGGCAGTTTAATTGCCTTTTATTAAAAACATGCTCTAGTCCAGGTACTTCAGACTCTTGAAAGTTTATGACTAGTGTTAATAATGCAATCATTGTCATTTATCATATAAGGACTTGCATATACTGTACACTTATGGCTTGAGTAGTGTACTCCCTATATCTGATGAAGTCAATGGTGAGCCATGAAATCTTTTAGAATACCACAACACTTTGTTCCCTCCCTCTTTTGCCCCCCCTTTTTGTTATCAGTGCTGACATAAAGTAATAGACACCTCTCTGAAGATCTATTTAAGTCAGGGCTTCCGCACAACATATGGACAAATGCCACGTTCTAAACCAATATGGCCTGGTTGTTACATATATGCGGTCTGGATTGAAGTGGAATAACCAGATCCAGAGTGAAATGAAGTGAATTTATAAACTGATCCATGTCCAAAGAAAAAATCAAAATGAATGGGGCAGAAAGAACTTCTGTTTCTCCTTCCTTCCTTCTTTTGAACAAAGTATAACTTTATAACTGCTTTATAGGTAAACATGAAGGCTAACTGTCTGAAATGTGCAGGTTCCCCCCCCCCCCAGCTTTTAGAGTCTATCATGTGTCAAAGTTTCAAGAACATCAGCATGAAAAGAAAGAAGTTGTGGTCATTCTTTATTTGCATCAGGACATTGCACAATTTAAAATTATGGGCATACATGAAATATGGATACCCAGTGTGGTGTAGTAGATAGAGTCATGGACTAGGACTCAGCAGGCCTAGATTCAAATTCCTCATCAGCCATGGAAACTCACAGCTCATGGGGAACTGGTAAAACCACTCTGTAAATTGCTCACTTACCTTGAAAGCCTTATTAGGGTTGCTACGTATAAGTCGGTTCCAACTTGACAACACAGAAAACACACACACACATACACACACACTCTGAAATATAGGTAGAATTAAAAACAAATTGAAAAATTAAGATAATTAGACTGTTTTCAACCAGAAGTGTGCTACTTCAATAGCATTATCTCAGCCATTTGCTAGATCTTCTTTTGTACATCTGGTGGGGCATAAATTGCATGCGTATAAGTGCTGCATCAATTGGATTTCTCTACAGTCACAGAAATTAGTCCTGTATCCAAGAAGCCCCATTTTATTTGATTATTCTCCGATCTTCCTACTTTGCTTCAAAGTCTACTAAGTGGCTTTCAGATGAGTCATAGAAGGAGCATCCCCAGAGGGTGGAAAAGCACTGTGAATACATTGAAGCATCTCTTGGGCAATAGTGTGCAACCAGCCAATCCTTCCCTTCTAGAGGTGTTGCACTGTTAACTTGTTGATTTTCCAGTGCATGTCAATGGAAGGCTTATGAAATGAATACCATCTCAGGTACAAATTGAATCGGATGGAGCACAAATGGCTCCAGACCAGGTCAGGATACCTCCCAAACCTCTGGTGTGCTCTCCAAATCACATCAGGGGATCTGTGTACAGCCCTAATTTAGATACAGCTAAACAATCTTTGCAACAGTAAGTATCTGTCAGATGGAAGTATATTGAAAATTTTACCCAGCCAAGCAAACAGTACCATCAACAAGACCCAATCACAAATGAACAAAAAGAAAAACACATTACTTTTTCCTGCACTATAAAAGATATTGATTCCCCTCTCTCTGATTAATAGGACTGATTTGAAACAGCACTAATATTTTTTAGGCAACGCGTTGCAATTCCATGGAATCAATCTTCCTGAATGAAACTGAACACAGGAAAATCCAGGTAATTTATTTCCCTTCACTTTTCTGATCTCACCACCACCCCAGCATGGCATTTTAAAAAGAATGAAAAGTTACTCCTATCTTAGGAAGTCAAGAGACTAGATATTGGCTGGAATCCAGTTGCTGTTAGTGTAAAATAAATTTATACATGAAGGACATTAAGCCCAGGCAGTTTGAATTGTGCAGTGTGACTAGTTGCGATACACATATCATCAGACTCATATGTGATCAAATCAATTCTGACTTACGATAACTCTTTTCAGGGTTTTCCAGATAGTGAATAATCAGAAGTAGTTCACCTTTCTCTTCTTCTGGGGACATCCTGGGACTGTGCAGTTTTCCCAAGGCCACACAGGCTGGCTTTACTTCTAGGAGGCACCGTGGGGAATTGAACTCCCAACCTCTGGCTCTGCAGCCAGATACCTAAATCATTGAGCTATCCAGGCAACAATGCACAACTGTTTTGTGAATATGACCTCTGACTTGGTACTGCTATCTCTATCACTTGTATGACTCTGAATTATGTAAGTGTAGCACCACAACAGGATTTCAGTCACTCTGTTTGTACTGATAAAGCTATATGCTAATTGTAGGCAGCACACCAAGTCTGAAGGGCAGTGGAATGTGAATGAAAATATAAAATGGCTATTGCTATTGTTTTTCCTGATTCTGTTTCAGTTCCTGCCCTCAAACCTTCTTCCTTATGATTTTTTTATCTTCTCTCCAGTAGTACTACTAATTATTTTCTTATCTCCAATTTTCAGAAATCTTTATTGGAGCCTTAATGATCAAGGAGGCCCAGAATTTCCAAGACTCTACATCTTATAGGAAGCTCAACACAAGTTGTTCTATTGGATGCCATTGGTTTCTATGGGACAAGGCAAAGTGCTGCAATTAAGAGAATCACTGCAATAAGGAAAAAAAGAAGAGGGGGAATCCATGCCATCCACCTCTGAAAGTGTTTTGCCCACCCTATATGCCCAAGGTCTAAATGGCATGCTATTCTGTAGTGTTTGCAACATATTCTAATAATGGACATTTGTTTAGTCAATGATGCGCAACGAGCCACAGAAGTGCTGATGGCTAAAGAAACCGAGTGACAAAATCAGACCACATTCTCCAATGAAAACACTGAATGCCAAATGTCAGCAGAAATCACAAATTTATTAATTCTTAAATATATCCGTCAGTTCTTTACCATTATGGCAAGAAATATATATATATACACACGCTGTGTCCCATGGTAAACTGCAGTGTTTTAAAATGACAACAGGTTGGGTGTCTAATTCAGCTGGGATGCGGAGAACTAACTTACATGGTATTTCTCATATCTCAGTGTGGAAGACAGACCTGGCCTAGAGTAACATGGCACCACCGCATGCTATATGGTAGAAGATGTTAAAAAAGAAAGAAAATAAAAATGAAATAAAATTCTACAGCTAATTTTATTCAATGTAAAATACACATATGCCATCTAAAGCTGTTTTGCAAATTTATTATTTTTTTAAAAAGCATGAGGCCATTGCCTTTTCACAGATTCTTGCTGGCAGGTTAATGTGGCTCAAGATGTTTACTGTAGATGCTTGTTATAAATATTGCCATGGATTGAAAGTATATAACAATTGTTACCGGAAAAGCTTGAATTTCTCTAACATACACTTGGAACAAGACTGACGTGTAAATAGTAAGATCCACTTTTGATTAGTAATCAGTACAGAGAGGTGGAAGTTATATAAATTGGGACTTTTTCTTTCTTTCTCTGCTTTTAAAAAATCAAGCTGCCGCAAGTTGTATTTTTTCTACTATAAAGAACAGTGAATGAAGTAGCATGCGCTTTACAGTGTTACAGAAAACTGATAGCCCCACTGTTGACCAAAAAGTAAAAGAAAAAAAAATCAAAAAAATTTTCCCCCTTAGTTTTATTTGTTATTCTGAAAGAAGAGAAGCAATGCTTGCAGGATACAACTTCACATCTAGACAACAGAAGCAATCAAATAGCAACAGAACAATCTGTTCTAAATTGACACTGAATATATTTCCTGCTTGCTTTGCAGGTATATATACAGCAACAAGAGAGGAGGGTAAGTTAATGAAACTGTAATAGATGCTTTATTCCTCACTGCTCAAGGCTGTCAATAAGCCATGAGAAAATGGCTAAGCTTATTATTGTAAAAGTGTGACAATATTATTAGAAAACAGATGTTTTTCTGCTAATCTTTTGTAGGTTAAAAATTGCTAACCCCTCTCCCCAAAAAAGACAGACAACTAAACTCCTGGCAGTAAGCTTTTAAGGCCTAATTGTTCTAGGTTACCACAAATGTTTACGAGAGCATTGTTAAAAAAATCTTCTACAACTTGCTTTAATAAATGTACTGTACATCCATAAAATGAGTTTCTTTAAAAAAAAGTTTTATTTTACCTTTCAGTCACCAAAACCTGTCCTTTCTCTGTTCATTGCTTGGAGTTCAAGAACCTAGAAACTCTACTTCAAAATATCTCACCCCTCCAAGAGTTAAAACAACAAAGTGAAATAAATGTCTTTTAAAAATATGTATTGCTGACCAGACAACAATAGGAACAGATAATTAGTGAGGTCAAGTCAGCAAATTATGCACTTTTTTCCAGTTACCACAAAGTGACTCATAGGAGAGAGATGAATCTCTATGACCTCAAGCCAACTGAAATGCTTTGGTCTAGTTCAGTATTTCTAACGCATATGTCCTACAATAACAAAGCTTCTGTAAGTAGGATCTCCATATTTCTACTATGACCAAAGCAATGTATAAACTGAATTTTAACAAATTAGAAAGCAAAGTTGCAGAAAATTAAAATAAGGGTTTTTAAAAACCTTCCTTTCAATAGGTAGCACACACGGATGTTCTTCATATATTGGCTTGAGACGTATATTCTGCATATTCACTCACATTTAGATTTTTTTTCCTCCTTGTCTCGACTTGCGATTCCATTCTTAGTTTGAATGCAACAACCCCTTCACTGAAGTGTAAACAAAAGGTAGCAATGGAATATACAACAAAATGATGTATCATAAATGTATCACACGTAGAAACTTCACAGCTTCATGCACTCAAAGAACATGCATGAAGAGAGCAAAGGGGTGGCCAAGATGGTAGCCATCCAATCAAGTGCTGAGTGCAGAGGACACATCATGGCATCACTGACATTTAGCTGGGGAGAAGAGAGGAAATTAACATTAATTGTACATTTGTGTTTTTTGTAAGCTGTTTTTTTTTCAAAAAAATTAAATACTTTGCAGTTTTATTTCAACATCCAAACTAATTAAGGTGAATATCACTCATGGGCCAAATCCAGTCCCCCCCCCCAACCCATATACAGATCCTGAGCAACCCTGCTCTTGACCTACAGGTTTATTTATTTATGCATTATTGAAAAGTCTTCTGGTGCCATCGAAGAAGTGTGGAAGCACTTTTACCATGCCTACTCCCAACTATTTTAGGCTTTGTTATTGTTTAGTCATTAATTTGTGTCCGACTCTTCGTGACCCCATGGACCAGAGCACTCCAGGCCCTCCTGTCTTTCACTGCCTCCCGGAGTTTGGTCAAATTCATGTTCGATGACACTGTCCAACCATCTCATCCGCTGTTGTCTCCTTCTCCTCTTGCCCTTAGACATTCCCAACATCAGGGTCTTTTCCAGGGAGTCTTCCCTTCTCATGAGATGGCCAAAGTATTGGAGCCTCAGCTTCAGGAACTGTCCTTCCAGTGAACACTCAGGGTTGATTTCCTTCAAAATTGATAGGTTTCTTGTCTTTGCAGTCCAGGGGACTCTAAAGAGCCTCCTCCAGCACCACAGTTTCAAAGCATCAATTTTTCAGTAGTTAGCCTTCTTTATGGTCCAGCTCTCACTTCCATACATCACTACTGGAAAAACCATAGCTTTGACTATGGGGACCTTTTTCAGCAAAGTGATGTCTCTGCTGATTAAGATGCTGTCGAGGTTTGTCATCGCTTTCCTCCCAAGAAGCAGGTGTCTTTTAATTCTGTGACTGCTGTCACCATTTGCAGTGATCATGGAGCCCAAGAAAGTAAAATTTGTCAGTACCTGCATATCTTCCCCTTCTATTTGCCAGGAGATGATGGGACCAGTGGCCATGATCTTGGTTTTTTTGATGTTGAGCTTCAGATCATTTTTTGTGCTCTCCTCTTTCACACTCATTAAGAGGATCTTTAATTCCTCCTCATTTTCTGCCATCAGAGTGGTATCATCTGCATATCTGAAGTTGTATTTGCGAAGGCTTTCACGGCCGGGATCTAATGGTTGTTGTGGGTTTTTCAGGCTCTTTGGCTGTGTTCTGAAGGTTGTTCTTCCTAACGTTTCACCAGCTTCTGTGGCCGGCATCTTCAGAGGACAGCACTCTGTACTCTAGTGTATTTTTCTTGGGAGTTGAGTATTTATACCTGTATTTATGCTTTTGTCCTTTTCAGGAGATGGATGCTTAGTGTGTCTTGTTGTGGGTATATTGTTGTGATAAGGAGGAGAGATTATCTGTCACTTTGATTGATGGGTGTCATTAGCTGGTCTTTTGTGTAAAGTGATCCTCGGTCCTTGTGGCTGGGTAGAGTTCATTGACCTTTTGAACACTGTATTTTTCAGAGCTGGGAGCCAAGTTTTGTTGAGTTTCAAACTTTCCTCTTTTTTGTTGAAGTTCTGCTGGTGCTTGTGGATTTCAATGGCTTCCCTGTGCAGTCTGACATAATGATTGCTGGTGTTGTCCAGGGTGCTGATCTTGCACCAGAATCAAAGAACATGAGAGACACTGCAGACTAAAACAACCAGAAAAATCTGCAGTAGCTGAACATGCCCTAAGCTGGACATGAAATTCTATTTCAAAATACTTAAATACTGGACAACACCAGCAATAATTATGTCAGACTGCACAGGGAAGCCATTGAAATCCACAAGCACCAGCAGAACTTCAACAAAAAAGAGGAAAGCTTGAAACTCAACAAAACTTGGCTCCCAGCTCTGAAAAATACAGTGTGCAAAAGGTCAACGAACTCTACCCAGCCACAAGGGGTTGGACTTACTTGCCTTAGACACATCTTCCAACTCAATTAATCCATGATTCTATGACTAGCAGAAGAAAGAGGAGGAGCCACACTAGCAGTAACAAGAGCACTCCAAACAAGGGTAGTTTAGTTATTTGTTGAACAACTATTCCAGCTGAGTTTCTGAAGTGCTGAATGGTAAGCACACATTTTTACGGCTTTCATAGTCAAACCACTGCAAAATGTCACTTTTTCAATTAAGTAGGAAGTCCTTCAAGTTATGTATGAGCAGTTTTAATCAGCAGAGTATGACATTCATGTCATAGAGCGCTGGTCAGTGATAGCCTTCAGAGAAAGAGAGAGCAAACCAGCACCTGTTACTACTTTGTTTTGGCACAGGGATTTATTTATAGCCACACAATCGCATGTCAGAGTGTTTCTCACTACCACAATATACAACTTAACCTCTCACACTACACTTACTCATTTAAACTACATGGGCAGAGACTGAGCCCTTTGGGACCAGCATTTAGGGAAGTGGCAACAAACAGTGGGCCTCCGTGCGTCCTTTCTCCTCGAGTCCACTTGCACCCCAGACCTAGTATCCTGATGTTTTTTGGCTTAAACGGCAGTTTTCTGTTACATGAAAAATGGAGAACGTCATTTTAATGTTGGTTTACTAATCGGGATTTTAAACCACGCTCAAACCACAGCTTAGTATGGTGGTTAGGAAACTATCCTTAAGTCACAGTTTAATATAGCAAGGGAGGAAATAAGTGAAGTTCACGGGGAGGAATGCATGGGACCAGTGCTTATTCCCAGGTTGCTAAGCTATAGTTTAGTCATCCAGATGTGCTACAGCTATACTGGGCCATTTGGCATTCTTTTACAGGGGGGTCGTCCAGGAGCAACTTCTCTCAGATCATATTTCAGAAAAACCCATGGCAATCAGAAGATCAAAGTACAGGTTTGAATCGGTTATAAAGTCCTTCCGTTTATTTTCATAAAAACAGGATTACAGTGGAGAGTCAGACCTATGTCTAAAGTAGTTCAGACAGATTCAGTATTTTAATCCCATATGTCTCTCAGACTCGTGCAGAAACAAGAAGTCCATAGAAGTATCTTCTTGCACACGCAGAAGCATAGCATCCTGTGCTGTCCCAAATCTGTCAAGCTTACTCTATTCATGCCTCTAAGTGTAACTGTCTCTTTCTGCAGTTTTGAGAATATTGTTAACATTAAAACCACAGATTCCACTTTGGTTTTATGTGACCACATAGAAGGATGACATACAGGCGGAAACTTTTTGCTTAGCACAGTAAATCACAACTAAAGTAGGCCCACTAAATCAGTAGGGGTTGGAATAGAGAGTTATCTGTTCCATATGTTACATTAATTCAATGGGCCTACTCTAGTTGTGACTTACTATACTAAATAACAGAATTGCAGGGACAGAATTGTTTCTTTGGAAGGACCACCACATTGCAACGGGATTCCATAATAATAACATTTGTCAGTCAGTATCAATTCTGAGCATGCTGCAAATGACTATCCACAATGCAGAGGAAGTGACGGCAGTGAGTTCTGGGTACTTACCAGCCCTAATCTGATGCTATTCTGTCTCTAAGTATTACACTTTTGCATACATGCCTATGTGCTTCTGCATGCATACATGATCAAATACCCAAGTCTATACAGCAATCCAGCTAACAACGTCCTGGAAATAGGGACCCTGTGTTTTCTAAGTAAAAACACTAGAGGTCTCAGGGCTCATTCTAAATTGCACACATCATCTCAGTGTGCATAAGCAGATGGCTCTTAGAGAATGGCACTATGCCTCTGCTCCTCCACTGGTTTTAATTACATGGAATCACTCTCTGCTCCAAACCAAGGAGTTTTGGAGAAGGGAACTACAAAAAACCTTTCAACCTGCAGATCAATAAAAGCACCTCCAACAGTGTACGTATCTACTCTCTGAGCTTGGTAACAAAAGATGCAACTGTAAATGAAGTTTTATTCTTTGGATGCTTTTATGAAGAGCTAATAACTACTCAATAGTTCATTCTTCAAACTGTTACTTATTTACTTATTGATTTACTGCCCACTAATGTACTCAGGGTGGCCTAGAGTAGACGAAAATAAAAACCAACCTCTCTGCCACTAACCCGCTCAGGGCAGTCTTTTGTTTCCAGAATGCAGACATTTTTCATTAAATTAATACAATATTTCTGATCTTGGGCCAAAAGCACTACAGAGCTCCAACTTCTAGTCTCCTTGTGATCCAGTCTTCCCTTGGCTTTCCCCCTTCAAAGCTCCCTCTCCATTCCTGAGATAATAATTGTGTGCTACTTTGTTCTGAAGGCTTAGATAGTTAATCATTTGTTTAAGCGGAGAGAAGCTGTGGAACAGATGGACGCTACAGATTTTGATTCATTTTGTTGACTAAATAAAGGAAATTGTGGCCGATTTCTGAGCCAAATTAATCAGTATTAGGAACATTTATTGAAAACAATCCACAGAGCTCAGTTCTGATCTTCAATTTATGTGGATCCATCAGTGCAAATTCTAAGACACCAGTTGCCATGTTTCAAACAGCTGATTTTATACATACTGGGAAAGCTAAGAAGTGAAACAAGGTGTAATAGCTTTTTCTGCTTATTTACTGATTGATTTTAAATATTTGTATCCCATCTTTCTCCTTTTAAAAAAAGGGCCCAAGGTGGCTTAATATAATTAAAAATGTTTTAAAAATATACAAAGCATACAAATATTTTAAACAAATTAAACAGACATGATATTAAAAACAGTAAATAAAACCAATTCTAAAAACACGCTTAAAAGCAACAAAGCACAGCAATATATTTTTAGAAAAACCTCTCAGTCAGTCATTACTATTTATTTGGATATTTTAGGAAGACTCCCCCACCCCCAATAATTGGTACAATGGATTTGGACTAAGGAGACCAAACTTAAAAATCTTGTGAAACTACATGGATAGGCGTGGATCAGTCATTTCCCCTCAGCTGAATTTATGGTAATTTTTTTTTAACTGTGGGTTTTTGTTTTTGTTTGGAAAAGTATTCAGTGCAACCTATTAAGATCTGCCATCAGCAACGTTTGAAGCAAATAGAAATATAACTGAATCACAAACAGTCAAACATATAAAGCAGTGGTTTCCAACCTTGTGTCCACAGTTGTTCTTGGACTACAACTCCCAGAAATCTTGACTAGCACAGCTGGTGGTGAAGTCATCTGGGAGTTTCAGTCCAAGAACATCTGGAGACTGAAGGTTGGGAACCACTGATCTAAAGGGAAAAGGGGAAAGAGTAAAATAAAACCCATTACTGTCCCTCAGTGACAATGTTAGATCTGTAGATAATCACTCAAATGGCCCAAGTCCATCATGTCACATAAAGAGATAGAAATGATACGTAAGACCAGGTAAATAACCTCCTTGCAGGAAAGGCAGGATATAAAATGTACATTATAATGTACAGGAGGAACCTGGTACCTGTGAAATTAGTATCCACTGTTTCAGCTATCTTTGGTGGCCACTGCAGAAACCCAGCCTACAATCCGCACATCCACAGTTCTTTCCTTCTCTCGCCCTCCCCCACTCTCTTTAATGAGTTCAATACTAACCATGGTTTAACCATCTGCAGGGGGCTTGAAACCTATCTCCTGCAGATACAGGGGTCATACTGTAAATGCAGATCCTCCTCTTCTTTTGGGATAGTAACAAACAAATAAATAGATAAAGTCTATGTATGAGATTTATAAAAGAAGAGTGGTTCAAACTCCCACTATTAGTGTTTTTTCTGTTGGAATGGGTAAAGCGGTATGTATCATACGAAACAGAGCAGCTACAATGAGGCAAGAATATGACAATGAGAATCAGCTCACTTGATAGGTACTGTTGGTGATCCTGAACGATGAAAGTGAACATTCTGCCATTTCCCATCACGGCGGTGCCACACTCTTGTTTCTTCGGACTGCATCGTCTTGGGCATTCCACTCCCATCCATGTACTGAGTCAGACGTATATATGCAATGCAGGCAGCATCATCACCCACAAGATGGACATGGGGATTCAGGATAATCGTGTGGATTGGCTTGTTGCTTTTTGACAGAGCTATAGAGAAAAAAGTGAACATTGTATAACATTCACGATACACAGCAGGATGCAATCGGCAGAAATTTTTGCACGCCTAGAAATTCCCTAAAAGAAACCTGATCATTTAATGATGAACTGACCAGACTATAAACATACTTAACTTTCTTTGGATTGTTCACAAAGTAGTGCAATGTTACATTATGATAAGTTTTATTTCTTCTTTCCTGATGCTACCACTAGTCTGAGAAATATGTATAGGACACAGATTACTTTGTTGGACAGAGATATATTATTATCCTATTTATCTGTGAATCCACTGGACCCATGAGCAATATCTACCATATTTGCTGGCATATAAGACGAGTGGGTGTATAAGACTATCCCCCAACATTTCCACTCAAAATATAGAGTGGACGGCTCTGGGGTGGCGCCAGCGGTGGCTGCCTGGGGCTCTGCCCGGCCCACCCTAGAAATTCACGGCAGGCGAGGAGGAGGGCGAGGAGGAGGGGAAGCGGCTGGGCGGGTGGCGGCAGCAGAGGAGGAGGGGAAGCGGCTCTCCGGCAGCGGGGGGGCGAGCGGGCAGCTGGCTTAGCGGCAAGGAGGAGGGGAAGCAGGCGGGCGGGCAGCGGCAGTGGAAGAGGAGGAGGAGGGGAAGCGGCTCTCCGGCGGCGGGCTCTGGCTGCTCAGGCAAGGCCGGCTCTGCTTCCCTCCCTCTGTCCGGACCGACCGCCTGCGTGCCTTCCTCCCCGACTGGCACAGCCCCGCATCACTCAACGGTGGCGGCTCCTTCCTGGCCCAACTGAAGTGCACCCGGCGTATAAGACGACCCCCCCCATTTGGAGGCATCTTTTTGGGGCCCAAAAAAGTCATCTTATATGCTGGCAAATATGGTAATACTATTTTTTTTTTACAAAATCAAAATACACCTTTTTAAAAAGAAAAAAAAATCTGCTCATCCAGCACAATACATTATTACGAGCTATCAAGTCAATTACAACTTATGGCAACCTGTACGTTTCTCAGTGTTTTCTAGGTACAGAGTATTCAAAAGTGATATACCATTTCCTTCTTTTGGGATTGTGTAGTTTGCCCAAGGACACACAGGCTGGCTCTTCTGGGATGCACAACGGGGAATTGGTTTCCCAGTCTCTGGCTCAGCAGTCACAAATCTAACTCACTCAGCTATCCAGACATGGTACTACTTCCCATTTTTTCTCATCATGCCACCACTGGACATGCAGACCTGCTAAGGGCCAGATCACATATAAGTTGAATGCGTATTCGCTCCTCTTACAGCACTGTTCTTCAAGGAATGCACAACTTTCAGTGCTACATGCTTGGGACAGCAGATGTGCCAACAAAACCATGCTGTCACCCATGTGACCACTTACAAAACAAAAGCAAGCTAATTTACCAAATGGGCAGATTGAGGCAAATTCATGTTAGAAGAAAAAGACAATCTTTTTCTCTTAGTTAAGTTCTGAACACAATGACCTGTTTACTGTATTGTCTGACTTGGCTCCGAAATCCCCAATCTTCCTCTCTATACAGTGAATTGTCTTTGGATATTCAAGCATAGATAGACTAGGAGGACCTCTGAGGAGGCACTAAATGTTTGTGCTTCCCATCCTGCTTACAACCTCTTTGAACTGTTGCCATCTGGCAGAAGATACAGAACAATTAAGACTCGGACCACACATTTTCTGAATAGTTTTTATCCCAGAGCTATAATTGCACTTAATAATGAACTTAAAGACCATCAGTAGTGAATACAGTTGGACAGTGTTACTTAGCCTGCGGTGTAGATGTTTGTATTTTTAGTGGGGGATTTTTAGTGGGTGAAGAGTGTTTGGGGATTTTTTATGTGTGTACATGTGGGTCTGGTCTCTGGGTGTCTGTATGAATTTCGTTGGATGTGTATACTATGTATAGACTTACAATGACAATAAATTCATTTGATTTGATTTGATATGGCAAAACCATGAAACAAGTACCATAGATGTAAGCCTCAATCTGTGACTAACTACAACAGCACTTTTACTTTTGTTTTCTGTTGCACAGGAAAATCAACAATTTGGTTGGAAAAGGGAAATTGTATAATTTCAGGCATTGAAACAAGTGCATACAGAACCTGTGGTTCTAATGCCACCCTACTCTCCTTATGCATGTTCATTTGCCACATTCATCAACATCTGAAAAAATCAAGAAGTCTTGCTGGGGAAATTAGCACCTCTATCTTCCTTAAATAGCACTCTTTATGCATATTTTGTTATGTCATCTGGCGTTGGGAGAATCATTGTTCAGCAGGAGTGTATCTCCTGTGCATGAAGGAGGTCCCAGATTCTACCCTTGGAATATCCAGTTTTAAAAAAAAAATCAGATTAACAGGTGATATGAAAGACTGGGGTCTCACACCATGGAATGCCACTGAAACAGTCAGAGTGAAAAACATTGGATAAGATTGAGAAATAGCCTAACCTCCCAATAAAGGCAGCTTCCTTTGTTCCTAGAGAAATGCCCAAGGAATGGTCGTCCAATTGGTACATGAATGTTCTGGGGTTACTAAACTTTTGAATTATGGTCTATTTGACCACATAAAATAGGTGACAATGCTAGCTCTTGAGCTTCTGTGATGTGCTCAGGGGGATGACCAGATCCATTTCACATCTGATAGACCACCAGAATAGTGGTTCTCACTAATTAGTGCAGCATACAAGTTTATTAATTAATAAAAAAGATCAAAGGACACGTATGATGTAACAGTGATACCATGTTTTTAAAGGCTGCACCTAACGTCTATTAGGTGCATGTAAGCAATATCTTAATCTATTTGATCTGTGGTTCACGAGATGTGCAGCTTTGTAACAACCACCTTAAATTACTAACATGAAACACAGAAACGACAGGAGAAACATACCATTTTCAAAGTAAAACCGGTGGAAGTCCATTCCCTCTACCAGATTTCCCAAAGCTTCAGGTTCAAATGAGGTAAGGCCTGGGTCACAGATCTTCCTGTACGGCAAGAAAAAATAAATACAGCTTTGATGCAGCAATACAAATGTAGGTGAGATTCATGAACTGGTGTGCTGGCAGGTCTTTTTCTGAAGTGACCTCATCAAACTATGCTAAAGTGCAACTGAGCTTTATAGCATGACTTCAAAAATCTCAAATAACTATACATTTAATGGTGAATGACAACTTATTTTTTACAGAGGGCTCTTGTCTTACACCTGCCAAGGCCACTAGTGAGTCCGCAAGCCAATCAGATGGCAGCAAATTCCATGGCTGAGGCAAATTGGAAGGGAGTTGCTGCAGGGCTGATTTAATAAGTTTTGCTGCATGAGATAAAGGTCAAGAAGATGCTCCTACCCTAGGGTCAAATGCAGAACCTCACTGTGGAAGTTGAATCTCACTTCATCACTGATGATGGGGTTTCTGTCCTCCATTTTCCCCTGAGTCAGTCACTAGTTTAGTGGTTTCGTGACACACCCCACCCCACCTTTCAACAAAGAGGAACAGTAGGGATGCCCCTCTGCCCAGCAATTGCCTGCTGCTTGGGATAATCACTTCACTCTGCCTCCTGTTAGGGCTGGGCTTGGGATCCTGAGATCATCACAGACATAATGGGGTGGTTTAAATTCATATCACTGGCACCTTCATTTGATCTCCCCCCCCCCAATTATTAAATACATCTATGTATCCCATAGGACACCATGTAGGGTCTGACTAAATGTAAATGTTTTGCAGGATTGGGGTTGTAAAGAAACAACCAGCGTCCAACGTACATAGGAGACATTACTAGGGCCATTTTTGATTCATTTTTCTATGACATTCATATTTGTGAATTTTGTCAGGCTATTTTTATACACCAGTCTAAGGATAATTTATATCTTATGTTATAATAGTCTTTAACATTCCAAGTAGAATTATTTCTTGAAATTCACATTTCCCTGCTTTTTAAACATAATAATCCCACAGCTGACTATTCTGTGAAATTACTGCTCTGAACATTGAGTTTTACATTAAACATGAAAGTCTGTTTCTGTCAAATAACTGAGCCTGAATAACTGAGGAAACATTGTTAACAAGGAAACAAGTAGTCAAATTCTTGATGAAAATACACAACACCATTTCTTATTGAACACTGCATTAAAAATGAAAGGAAAATTCTTTTTAAATAGGAAAAGATGTCTGGAAACAGGAATTACATTAATTAAAACAGTAAACAGTTGATCAATGAGCAAGATTTTTTAAAATTTATCCTTTGTAGAAATACTTCAACTTTAAATGGCACTATGTACAGCTACAATGTCTACTGACATAAAATTGGGTTGCAGATGCCATTACAGTTTCTAATAAATTTTCATTTGTTGTTTAGAAGTCCATGTGTTAGGAAATTCAGCATCTGGACTGTGGAATGAACTGAGGAAAACTCAAACCTCTAAGCTTGTTAAGGGGAAAATGAAATGCAAAATGTGGAACAGAAATCATACTAGTGCAGCAGACAACTTTGTTTCAAGTATCAAAGGATTAATTATTGCATTATACCCCCATTTTAACCCCTTATGTAGCCTGTTTAAGCGAATTCTCTTGATGTTTCTCATGCTAGAACTAATAAGCCTAGAACTGGCTAGTTTCCAACATGATTGCTGCATCGCCCACCTTCAGATTATGCCCATTAAAACCAAAAAGATTATTCGCAGGATGCATCCTACAAATATTTAATCTTCAAGGGTTTATTCAAATAATTAACTACAGTAGACTTACTGAGTAAGACGTTAGGTGAACATCTATGTAAGTCCCATTGATTCAACAGGTCTACTTTAACTGGGAATGGAATTTAATCTAGTTACTTTTTTCAGGGAAAGATTGTTTCCTAGCACTGTAGGGGTGGGACAATTCATCAGTTTATATATGCTTAATATATTTAAAATAGTACCTTGAAGTGTGATACAAGAAAAAAAGGGGGATTAAAAAGCTGCACAAAGCCCCCCAAAAGAACACAGATATGACAGTGCCAGAGATGGGTTAGTTTCTGGAAAGAGGATGGAACATATAACTAAACAAATTGTTCACACCAAACCAAACTTCCGGTTTTTAAGTTATACTCTAGCCCATCCTTCAATCTGGTGCCCCCTAGATACGTTTATCCTGCTCTTGACTAGAGATGGGATTTTCAGATTGTTTTTGACTACAAATACAATAATTTTCCATTCTGGGCGTTCTACCTGGCAGACAGATTCCTAAATGTTGCTCACCTGGGGGAAAGACTCAAACCTGAAGGCTTTGACGGCTAGCTTTCCTAGTTTTCTGTTCAGAAAAAAAGCCCTCAGCTAGCACTGGGATAGGAACAGGATGTCTGGATTAAGTTACACCCAAAAGCCCTGCAGTTTTGGCCTTTTCCCCAAGTATCTCCCAGATACTAAAGTATATGACTGTCACTTATAAATCCCAGAATGAAGAATTTTGGGATCTATTGTCCAAAAATGAAATGAAATAAAATAAAATAAAAAATAAAAAAGCAAATTCAAAAATGTCTAATAGAAGCATTTCTCAGATTTGCCATCTGGGATTTCAGTATGCCAATTGTGTAAATTATTTTATTAATTACCAATGAATTAAATTAAAGCAATTCATCCTCCTCCACTAACCGGTGGTACTGAAGCAGCTAAATGCCTAGGAAACTTACAAATGTGTAAAAAATCTTTTGAGGAAGGATGACAACTTACGTGTAGGCTTCAAAATCCCCATTATTGATAGCTTCAATCAGCTGCTCAGTAACCTTGATAATCTCCTGCTTACGAGCTGATAGAGACAAGATAGAGAAATGAACAAATGGTGCATAAGATGAAAAACCAGAAGAAACTAAGAGAAAAGGTTGTCAGAATATTCCGTTGCAGTCAAGAGATGGCTCCATGATCGATGTGACTGCCATTCAGAAATGTCTTTTTTCCTCTCATTTCTCTCTCTCCACGCCTCCCCACCACAGTTAGAAGAGTTAAGTTGCTAACTTTGTACCTGACTACCCTCGGTACATTTTTCTGTTTCTGAAGCATGTGCCAAGGACCTACAGTGCATCCATCTTTTATTAGTAAGGACCTTTGTAATCGCAAAACCTTTCAGAGAGGAGTGAAAGGGAAGCAAGCTGGCATTATGTGAACAATCCATTACTGCACCAGAAGGATGTGAACAGACTGTGTCACTCCAACCTGATTTCTTCAGCAAAGAAAGAAAGAAGGAAAAAGAAAATGGGGGAGGAGAAAAGAAGAGGAAGAAGGTAAGCAGACACCATTAGATGTCAGCATTTCCTGAAATCTAATAAACTGGAAATATTGGTAAACTATTGGAATGTCCACATATGGTGGGATGGCTTTAGAAATGTGGCTTCAAAGGATACATAAGTAGGCCAGCACTTGTCAGACAGAATTCACTCAAACATGTAGCAAGTTTATTATTTCCAAGCAACCTTTAACATGAAATGCAAAACTGCAATCTTCTCATAAACAGAAACCTAAGAATGGATATGAAAGACATGATAGCTTCCTTTCCCATTTGAATTTGCCCCAGTTGCTTTGTCTCTTTTGTTCTCAGACTTCCACCCCTTCTCTGCTCCTTTGGCCCGTATCTATGAACCTGTTACCTGGATATGTTTCACTCCCATAACTGTGCTTGTTGCTTTAATCCTCTTGCCAATAACCATACATCACAGTATCTTTTAATCCCTGCCAAATACACATTCACCTCTCTTGTCTTTATTGTGAGGTGTGATGGTTTTGAGTCATGCCAAAGGTCAGAGGTCACTGCTGTCACAATGGCAATAAGGGGGAAACAGAGCTATTTCTCTAACACAGGTTCTAAGCAAAGTTGATACTAGGTGAAGAGAATCCTTCCTCCCAAGTAAAAAGAGATTCCTCACACATTGTTCCTTACCCTCCACCTCAACGTTCAGATATACTTTTCAGAAAATCTTTTCAGATTTTTCAGACATTTTCCCCCCTCACTCATTGTGCAAAATGAGTTTAAGAAGGAATGGCATGCAGGCAACCTCAGAAGAGGGAAACCTCATTAAATATGATGTGTTGTAACTGAGAAAGGAAGGTGGAATCAATATTGTGATCAGAGCCTTCACATCAATGCCATATATATGTTCTCAAATCAGTCCCATACTCTAAATGTAGATGAACAACAGCATTCAGCTTCTAAGAAAAGTAGGAACTAACTGATATGCTTATTCAGAGGCAAAAAATACAAATTGTTTGCCTGTGACAAACACAGGGGGTCCAGTTGTGACCACACCTTGCAGGGGGGAAAAATCCACACTCCTTCCATAGGACAGAGATCTTGCGTACAAGAGAGCTGGAAAAGCTAACGTATCTTTAGGGTTGTCAGGTGTGCTGTGGGACTTATTAGGGCCTTCAAATTGACATATTTTGCACTTAAGGTCACCTGATGACAAAAAGGGGACATGGGTTTTCTGAGGAAGCATGTTACCTGTATCTGCATACATGTTCAAAATAGGTGGAGCTTGAAGTGTACAATTCTTCAAGGCTGAGAAATGCAGAAGACTTTACAGGACAAAATGGCCAGAATTCTACTATTTATGTATTCCAGTGTAGGTGGAGCAACATAAACTGCAGTGGTAAATTGTTGCTGATTAAGGAGTTGACACTTTTATTTTTTGCTATATGCCAAGTCACACAACTGGTTCCTGGCAAAAAACGCAAGTACAGTATTAGCATCTTAACCAGAGGTAATTTGGGGTTGCAATTTTATGCCACTACAATGAGATACTTATTGGAGTTATACATTGCATTATGTAGTCTGTCAGCTTAAATACTGATACATAAATATTGACCAGCACCAATACACTTCATTCATTCTACATGTTAGTCCTCACTGATCAATGGACACTTAACACTGGTTTAAGGCCATTATCTGCTGATAATCCCACAGCCTGACTCTCCAAGGGTATAATTATTTTCATGATTTGGCTGCCTCTCCTAGAATTTGCTACTCATTGCCATAGGAAAAAAATCTGGGGGAAACTGAGAGGTTAGGCGGAGAGCATTTTTCAAAAGAAACACTGTGAAAGATCTTTCTTGGCTTAATTTATTTTGTCAGTAAGTACATCTATCTCATATTTCAATGACTTCAATTGCACAAACATTTGATAAAAATGTATCAGTTTACCTCTTTGCTAGAACACACTGTATATCAGGTAGGATTCAATGCAGTTGAACAATTTCAATAAATGAGATTAAGGAATTCATACTGTGGAACACAACTGAGTATGTATCAAGACCAGCATTGTTCTTTCCAGCTTTTGTCACATCTATGGAAGGACTATGGCGTTTGCTTCTTGTACCCCTGCCTGACCCTCCAAACACAGAGCACACGAAGGCAAACCAATATTCCTTTTTACCACGCTGCCACCAGTTGATCACTAAAAACATTAATTATGGAAGGATGAAGATGCAGGTCGAAACTTCACTGTCTTTTAAATAAAATGTTTTTATTACTTACAGATATCTGAAGATTAATCATAGTCAACTTCTATTATCATCAATCTCAACCTTCTATTTGTCATTACAGTTCTCTTCACTCTAATCACACCTCAGATCTCCCAAATACCACACTCTATCTCTCCACTCTCTCTCACTCTCTCTCTTACTCTGAATCTTACTGACTCTCTCTCTCTGACTCCACCTCTCTTTATTACATATCTCTCAGCTCCACCTCTCAGCAACATTAGCCTGCAACATGAATATTCACGACTACTTAACATAATAAGGGTGAACGCTACAAGGACATTTCAGTGCACACCAGGGGCTTGACAGGAGAAGAAGTGACTAAGTAACGCATATTCCAATTCATTTCTCAAGCCCCCATGCATTAAACGTTAGAGCAGTTATATTTCTGAAATTACACAATATGATCTCCCTTCCCTTGATCTGCACAAATGCTACAAAGCACCAAGGATCTGAACTTCTCTCCTAGTTCACTGGTTCTTAACCTTGGGTTACTCAGGAGTTTTGGACTGCAACTCCCAGAAGCCTTCACCACCAACTGTGCTGGCTGGGGTTTCTGGGAGTTGCAGTTCAAAAACATCCGAGTAACAAAGGTTAAGAACCACTGTCCTAGTTGGTCAGTGCATATAACCCTTGCGGTTCTCGAACATTTCTTTTGTTCCTCCTCAGCCTAAGGAACAGAACAGAGCTCAAGACATGAAACCCACTCTCCGCTCTGCCTGAGACACTGGAAGACTGATCTGCAAACAGCATGAGAACAACCAGAATTGAGTCATCATTCTTAGAATTATGGATATCTACATAGTCATAAAATTTATCTCAGATTTAAAGGATAGCAAAAAAAAAAAATGCAAGTGTGGAAGGACATGAATCTCATAAAGATCTACAGGAGTGATTTAAAATAAATTTCAAAAGATAAGGAATTTATTTCTCATCAGTGTCTGATCTTAAAAGATAGGATACACCGCAATCATGCAAAAAAAAAATTATATACCTTAGGTACCATTTCTCATTCTTGTGACTCTTGTCCAGTTTTAATCCAGTCTGTCATCTGCAAAGCTCCAAACTAAACACAACTCATACTGTATCCATGCTGTTACATTCCAATCTTACATTCAGTTGGTTGCTACATATTGACTGTAATGTCACTGACCTCCTGTATGACAGCATTCCACTGTTCAGCCACATTCTATTTTATTTACTTTGATCAGACCACAAAGCTTTCTTGGCAATATAACTCTATAACATCTTTGGTGAAATTTTCTCTTCTTTTCTTTCTCTTTTTACTTTTACACACACTGAATTAATGACAGTATGGTTAGAGTACCAATCCATTTTTCCCTACATACTTTTCTTCAGTCTCAAAGCTAGTGCTACGTTGTTCAGTTGTACTCATTCCACTGCAAGTTGTTCATAATGTAACTAGCTCCAACACTGCAGTCTCTTTCCTACAGTATTGGCAAACATCAATCTATATAAAAAAAATGATGCTTAGTTTCTCAGGATTCTGCACCTTGCATTACAGTCACTCAGTGCTATGTATTACAAACATGATGAATGACACAAGATGGTGCTTTTGTACACACAGATGTGTATCCATATATAATAAACTAAGAGTCAGATTATCTGTAAGTATTTGGTGATAGCCTGGCCAATCATACAGAGATTGTACGCTTATATGTAGGAAAGGTGAAATCTATCAATTCTGATGCTCTTAGTCTTCCATTTTTCTAATGTTTAATTTTGTATACGTTCTTTACTAATGTGGGATTTTTTCATAGTGAAGTCCCCGTGAAAATTCATTTACATTGTTTGCACATTTCACCTAAGATTTATATTTCTATATTCAATTTTGCCTAACAGTGCATTAGTAGCTAGTAGGCCTCCTTCATATAAAGCACTTTATATTTCCAGCCCCACAAATATATGCATTTTTTTGAAACTTTCCCTAATAATACACATACACTACATAAATGTTCTCTCTGGAGAACTGCACAGCAAAAATCTGAGAAATATGAATACTGAAGTCTAAATTTGTTTCCATATTGATTTGAACTGGGTAAATTTGCTGAATCCTTAACACACACACACACACACACACACACGGAATGAAATTTTCTTCCATCCCTAGTAAAGATCAGCCCTAAGGGTGTTGCTTATATAGCTAGACGTTTATGGTATACAGAGCAGGGGTGGTCTTGTTGTTCCATTCACATAAGCGGAATTGTGCTCACAGGAGGGGCCCTTCTATAGACCAGACATGTCTTCGATGAATAGGAACTTCTGTTTGTGGAATGACAATCAATGGTGGCTGGTACCCAATGCAATTGGTGAGGCAGAAGGTACAGCAACCAGTGGTAGGCAGAGATAGGGCAAAAAGGAGGGGGGGCAAGAATGGGCTGGATGAAGCTAGGCTGAGATAAGTGGTAAGAACAACAGATGCAACCCAAAATTTAGAACCACCTTTCTATTAAAGAACTATACTATACATATTCTCATCACCTCTTGGTCTCAGAATTACAGATTCACATGATATTGTCATCATTCTCATGAGAGGAAGCTTCAGATGGAAATTAAATGTATTAGAGATCTCAAAGAGTAGTCTGCCTGACTCTGTCAACTCTGGACTAACCAAAGTGTGTAACCATTTGTTAGTTACAAACATATGCCATGTATTCAGCTCCGCTCTGAAGCAGAGCTAAGAATTCTTACTAACAAGCAGAGATGATCTGTCCGTGTACATGACAATAACTAAGACGTTTTGCCAACCTATGTAAATGGGAGAGAAAACTCAATTGTTCTGCTCATGTATGCATCATCCAACAAATGGGTAAGCAATGAACCTAACCTAAAATTCATGAGCATTTCAAAGGACAAGATTCCTAGACATAAATGTTTTTGGAATTTAAACTGTGTTCATTAAACCCAATTCTCTATTTCAACTTACATGCATATGACACTGGGATTTATTACTTTTTATTACCAAATCTTTGGATGGGATGAGAAATGGTTAGACCAGGAGTAGGTATAGTGTTATAATGCAAGCCTCTGAAGAGGTTATGTATGTCTGCAAAAGGCTGAAGGGATTTAATATCCCTTAATGTTGTTGTAACTCATTTTCCCAAATAACCCGCCTGAACAGATACAAGGCAGTGCATTACACATTCCAAAGAAAATTGCCACATGGCCATTCTGTGCCAATATTTAGAAAATGGAGTATATAAGCTCTGTGTGCAAAATTGGAGCAGAATTAATCAAGTTCACACTGAAGCAACATGCTTTGCTTTTAAACATTGGATTCTACTTTCCTTTTTAAATAAAATCCAGAGACATTTCTTCTATATGTTTTGAATGACTTTATGGTAATCCTAAACACTTAAGCTGTCATCTGTAGCGTGATACTGCTTTCCAAAGTCTACTGTTCAAGTGATTCACTGTGATTCACTCACTAATGATCTGGAAGGGCTTTTTAAGACAGCTGATTCTCTCTTCGATTTCCTGAAAAGAAAAGACTCTCCTAGTATTCATGGCATGATTAGTCACAATCCAAACATTTCAACTGCTGATAAGCAGAAAAAAAATACATAATAAAGTCAGCAAAGGACTATCTTTTGCCCCAATATTCTAATGGGTATGTATGCCTCCTCCAAAATTACCATTTGCTATGCTAGGATGTCAAGAAATTTGTCAGATACAAGAGAAATAATTACTGCAATTATAACCCACACATCTAAATGTAATTTTGGTTCTATGTACCAAGGTCCAAATCCAACAGTCAACTCCCAAGGAAGTAGACTCATTGAATCAATGGGGCACATATCGTTGTTGACTTATAAAGACCTAATGGATCAATGGATCTACTTCAGTTAGCACTAGCAACTGGATTTAGCCTCACATGCTGAAAGTGGTTCTGGATGCTAGCCATTTTTTACTGGTAGTACTTGGGAATTAAATACTGAATAGTATGGCAAGAGTACAGCCATTCTTATTTTTTTCTGTGTTTTCTAATATGATGTAAGGACTGATGTATACTCTACATGATCAGGACATCAATGTTTTGTTCTGCCTCACAGCTGGGAACAGTTGTGAAAGCTTCCTGCACTTTCAGTCTAGCATTTTGGCTGAATCAAGTTCTGAACTTATGCTGATTTATACAATAGTTCCATCTGGTTTTTCCCTAGCCTTGCCTGAAGAGGCCAGATGTAACTCTGGGACTATAAGCATGCAAAGTTCGTGGGCTACCCCTGAGTTACAGCCCATCCCCAGGGGCCAATGCTGAAATGATAAACAAATGAGAAAGAACACAATTTAAAGACATTGACTTCTCTCCTGCACGGGTCTGCCCATCTGGGGGGCCAAGATAAGGTGTGCACTGCAAGCTTCACAATAACGCAGATATGGTTGCCTCTCTGCTTATCAAACCTGGACAAAATAATTGTTTATTTATGACTGGAAAAAGCTTCTTAATTCTATAAAAATGGAATCAGAATCTGCTGGTAGCAATAATTAATTGAACTAGGGTTTACAGTTTTGGAGAAGTGGAGATTTATTTTCCTCAATCCATTTAGCTATACTGTACAGCAAGATCAAGTGAAGTCTTCTTGACCTGAGAAAATAAGAAACAACAAGATGAGGTGCCAGGAACACCAAAATGGCCATAACTCTTATCATCAAGAGGCTATCTTTAAATCGTAAAAAATATAACCGAAGAGGTTCATGTGGCATGCAGAGACTGATTATACTCTGTGGATTCATCCAGTCAGCTAAAATAAGGGGAAAAAAGCAATGGATACTTCTTCATTAAGAGTTTTAGAATATCTCTTCCTTTTCAGAAAAAGCAGGACCAGACTACAACAGCTAAGGTTAGGTGAGAAATTTAAAGCAGGTGCATGAGAACCTGAAATGCAAACTCCCTCTGCATAAAAAGGCTAGCTTTTTCGACTTAAGTCAAGCCCTCTTTGCACTGAGTCTGGTCCCAAATAGGGTTTCCACCTATCCTTTGTTGATTCTTAACCTTCCCTCTTATTCATCTTTTCCAAGAAAATAAAGCATTACACTGGGGAAGAAGGTAAGCAGGCACCGGAAGGTACTGCAACAGGATGCATTTTGACTCCTTTCTTGAGGAAAAATCATGATTCCTATTGAGAAGTGACACACAGAATATGATTTGTAGCCACAGAGATCCTAATCCTATCCTTTTGCATTGCACCAAGGCAAGACTTCTCTTTCTTATAGAAGAAGAACAAAGAGTTGGCAGAAGGGAAGGCCAAAGGCAGAGGCATGGAACAACCTGAAGTGTACAGGGAAATGCGGGGAAGTGAGGAGGGCACTGAGCTGAGCGATGAAGATTTACATCACAACAGCTTTCAGCAGCAGTATACTCTAAAAAAGTGAAGGGCTAGCATACCTCACCAACCAAAAAGAGTCAGTTGCTTTGCTTTGCTTATGGAATATGAAGTTTTCTTCCTGGGAACATATGAACAGAGCTTGGCATTTAGGAGCTGAGGGAGGTGTCAGCTCTGTATTTTTAGGTGCTTAGAATTTTTTCATCTCTCAGAAAACGTCTGAAGTTCATAGCAAGTCTGAAAGTTAATGCAGAAGCTGCTACCATTTGCTAAGCTGTGCCCATACCTTTGTGCCAGTACCAGATACTTTTCATAATGTACTGCTCAGACGGAGCTTGCACATGGATGGAATTTTTTTATATTCCCATGCTAAGGTCTACTTTAGCACAGGCAGTGATTGTCAGTTTTTTTTATATACCGAGGGGCAGAGATTGAAAATATCTACCTTTTAGAGGACAACTCCCAGATTTCTAAAGCTAGCATGGCAAACGAGACTAAAATATATGTGCCTAGGGGCCATCTTTAACCTTAGCATGATTTGCGGATCTACTTAACATATATATATTTTAAAAAAATTAACGAAGCACAGCAACAATAGTAGTACATTGAATGCACTGAGATTCAGCATAGGTCATGCTACAACCCAGGAATGGGTCTTGAAGTAAACTGGCTTAGGGTTACCAGCCCCAAAGGAGAAGGGTGCGATGCTGGTACCTCTCTATTACTATATATGTGTTTTTTCACCCTTTCATGAGAAGATATGTTAGCTAAAACCTCTTACATACAACCATTAAACACATAGCCGTGTGCAGTACTTTTATTTTTATTATTATCATTATCATTATCATTATCATTATCATTATCATTATCATTATCATTATTATTATTATTATTATTATTATTATTATTATTATTATTATTATTATTATTATTATTATTATTATTATTATTATTATTATTATTATTATTATTATTATTATTATTATTAAAGTCATACTGGATAGTTAACCTGTACATTATGATTTTGAGGAAAGCTATCTGCTGCCCTGCTGTTTGGATCTTACCTTCCTCAACAAAACACAGTGAACTATATTTGCAGTTCATGACCAAACTTAACTAACAAAAGTCAGATATGACCAAATTTAATAGCCACGTTTTCAAGCATTATTGCTTTAAATACAGATTTAAGTGAAGCCACAATGCTCTCTCATGTAGGAACCAACCAGATAATTTATGGTCTAACACAACTATGAAACTGTTTTGCATAAAGTAAATGGCTGCTTTGCAGCATTATTCTCCCATGCCATAATGCAAATGGTTCTGTTTAACTTTTAGACAGAAGCAGGGAGAGGCAGCAGCTTGTGTCCTTGTTGTTTTTTCTCAGATAAACTCTGTTTCTGAAATAGAAAGAAAAATGTACATTTTCCAATATGTGCACATGATACTAAATTGGCATAGGATGCATTCATACAAATATCATTTGCACCATTTATGTTTCCCTAATAATCTACCTTAAAAAAACCCATATGGCTGAATGATAGTTATTGTCCGTATTCATTAAACTGAACAAGGACATTGCGTTCCATGACTATTCATGCATCTGGTAAAGTTAACCTGTCACTGTATGCAATCAGAAAAGAAGCTATGTTATTTTGTTACATGAAATAACCATTTACAAGGTGAGTCCTGGGGAACTTTGAAGACTATCAGATTTACCAAGGCATAAGCTTCCTTGGATAGAATTCATTAGTCCATGAGAGCTTATGGCACAAGGAAGGAGTGAGATCTCAAAGAGTCCTGTAGGGGTCCATACAAAAAGGCCTGCTGAATCAGACTAAATGTCAGTTCTGTATTCCTACATCATACTTCATATGGTGACCAACCAGATGCCTCTGAAAAGCCCACAAGCAGGTAATAGAGACAATAGATTCCCTGACCTTGGTTGTCACATGCTCCCTAATAAAGGGTATACATGGCATGCTGCCTAACTTTTATATAGAATTTACATCCAAGCAAACATTTGGTGCTGCACAAAACAATGATATCCTTCTGGTATTGAGTCAAATTTACTAACATGTCTTTCTGCAGTTCAGTAAAAAGTCAGTGAAATTCTGAACAGGAACACCAAAAAAAAAAAAAAAAACTTTTAAAGGAACCAAAGAGCAATATTCATTCACTATTAATTGGACATTAGAAGTATGCTTGCATTTTATTTTTGTTCTGATTATTTCACATATTTTTGATGATATAGAAAGGACTGTGTTTTTTAAACAAGAGTGTACTGTAAATAAAGTCCCTTCATAAATTGCTGCCTTGTCGTGGCGAAAGGGCTTGAGTAATTCAGAGAAGCTATGGGCTATGCCATGCAGGGACACCCAAGACAGACAGGTCATAGTGAAGAGTTCTAACTAAACATGATCCACCTGGAACAGGAACTGGCAAGCCACTCCAGTATCTTTGCCAAGAAAACTTCATTGACAGAAACAAAAGGCTAAAAGATATGATGCTGGAAGATGAGCCAGGTTGGAAGGCGTCCAACATGCTACTGAGAAAGAGCGGAGGACAAGTAGCTCCAGAGCTAATGAAATGGTTGGGCCAAAGCCGAAAAGACACTCAGCTGCGGACGTGCTTGGAAGTGAAAGGAAAGTCTGATGCTGCAAAGAAAAATACCGCATAGGAACCTGGAAGGTAAGATCTATGAACCTTGGTAAGCTGGATGTGTTCAAACCGGAGATGGTAAGAATAAGCCTTGACATCCTGGGTGTCAGTGAACTAAAATGAATGGGAATGGGCGAATTCAATTCAGACAATTATCATATCTACTATTGTGGGCAAGAATCCCATAGAAGAAATCCATTAGCCCTTATAGTCAACAAAAGAGTGGGAAAAACTGTACAGTGGTGCCCCGCTTAACGATTACCTCGTTAAATGATGAATCCACTTTATGATGGTTTTTTTTTGCGATCGCTATTGCGATTGCAAAACGATGTTCCTATGGGCTTTTTTCGTTTAACGATGATCGGTTCCCTGCTTCGGGAACCGATTGTTCACTTCACAATGATTTTAAAACAGCTGATCGGCGGGTCAGAAACTGGCTCCCCACTGTTTTCAGCACTGATTGTTCACTTTACAGGCATTGGAAAATGGCCGCCCTATGCTGGATCTTCGCTGGACAATGAGGTATTTCACCCATTAGAATGCATTAACCAGTTTCTAATGTATTCTAATGGGTTTTTCGCTTGACGACGATTTTGCTTAACAGCGATTTGAACGGAACGGATTATCATCATCAAGCGAGGCACCACTGTACTGCGATACAATCTAAAAAATAACAGAATGATTTCAATACGAATCTACGGCAAACCTTTGAACATCACAGTAATCCAAGTTTATGCACCAACCACCAATGCTGAAGAGGCTGAAATTGACCAACACCTTCTAGAACTGACACCAAATCCCTTACGAATACACAGTGGAAGTGAAGAACAGATTTAAGGAACTAGATTTGGTGGACAGAGTGCTTGAAGACCTATGGATGGAGACTCGTAACACTGTACAGGAGGCAGCAACAAAAACCATCCCAAGGAAAAAGAAATGCAAGAAAGCAAAGTGGCTGTCCAACAAGGCCTTACAAATAGCAGAAAAGAGAAGGGAGACAAAATGCAAGGGAGATAGGGAAAGTTACAGAAAATTGAATGCTGACTTTCGAACAATAGCACGGGGAGACAAGAGGGCTTTCTTAAATGAACAGTGCAAAGATATAAAGGAAAAGAATAGAAAGGGAAAAACCAGAGAGCTGTTCAGGAAAATTGGGGATATTAAAGGAACATGTTGTGCAAAGATGGCCATGATAAAGGACAAAAATGGTAGGGACCTCACAGACGCAGAAGACATCAAGAAGAGGTGGCAAGAATTCACAGAGAAATTATACCAGAAAGATCTGGGTGTCCCGGACAACCCAGATAGTGTGGTTGCTGACCTTGAGCCAGACATCCTGGAGAGTGAATTCAAGTGGGCCTTAGAAAGCATGGCTAACAACAAGGCCAGTGGAGATGATGGCATTCCAGTGGAATTTTGCACAACTTTCCTGTTTAATGTACCTATAATGTACAAACCAAAGCTTCATGAATTTCTTGAAAATCACATCTCACATTTATACAAAATGGTAGTGTGTGCAAATTTAATTTTCATGTCAACGATAAGTGCCGTCTGATTCTTTCACAACAAAGACTGTACATTTCACTTCTACAGGGCCCCTTTGAAATCCAATTTTGTGGGACTTCATCCAAATGCAATCACACACATAAAATTTTATTTTTCTTGCACCTGTGTAAATGATCATTCTTTACAGTCAGCAAATGAGTCTTAATGTCAGAAAGATATCAGGTTGAAGT
Source organism: Pogona vitticeps (assembly GCF_051106095.1). NCBI lineage: Eukaryota > Metazoa > Chordata > Lepidosauria > Squamata > Agamidae > Pogona > Pogona vitticeps. Next base: position 27,394,590 of record NC_135787.1, read on the forward strand.
AAAGCTTACAAGGTAAAGAGTACCAGAATCTACATCATCTACAATTTATTCATGTGATAGCACATTGCATAAATCTTTTCCGATAAATAATTTCTGCTTCTGATTATGAGCCTGACAACACACTATTTTTTGTTATATTTGCATACAAATTAAACTTTTTGTACCATTTGCATACAAATTAAATATTATAGTCTTTAACTAATGTTTAGTATTTTCTAGATGTCTAAGCTTTTAATAACAACTCTGCTTTAGAATTGTTGTAGTCATATAAGGAAATTATATATGAACACATGAATTCACTTACATTCTTCATTTTTCAGGAGTTAACTGTTAACAAAATTGCAACAAAATGTTCAAAAACCAAAGACCAGAGTAGAAAGGTGTCTTTTCTATCTATCTATCTATCTATCTATCTATCTATCTATCTATCTATCTATCTATCTATCTATCTATCTATCTATCTATCTATCTATCTATCTATCTATCTATCTATCTATCTATCTATCTATCTATCTATCTATCTCCTAAGCCGGGTCTCTTCTTCAGATATTAGTCTCAAAGAGAAATGTTGTAGTTTTTGGGTGCCAACATATATATTTGCCATAAGATTACCATAACATGTGGTTTCACTTGATTTTGGAAGCTAAAAAGGGCCAGGTCAAATTAGTTCCTGATCAAGAGATTGTCAGAGAATAGTAAGAATCTCCAGATAGAGCTAAGTAAGAATCCTATCTGAAGCCCTGGAGGTGTGCTGCCAGTGAGCATTGACCATACCCCCTGAAATGGATCAATGATGGTTTGACTCATCATCATCATTACCTTAGAACTGCAGAGCTGGAAGGGACCCAAAGGATCATTGGGTCCACCCCCTGCAAGGAGACACAGTGAGGAATTTAACTCCCAACTTTTGGCTCCACAGCCAGGTAACTAAATCACTACGCTTGTTGGGGAATTCTTAGAGTAGCCCCCAAAGTAACTTTTCCATTACAAATCCACATATTGTCACAGAAATGGGAAAAAGACATTCACTATGTTAACAGAGGAGTATTAAGCCATATAACTATAGTAAACTGTAATTTTCCAGGCAGGTATAAATACTGCGACCACGCTGTCATTGCACTGGGAAGTGAGATAGGATGAATGAAATGAACTGTCTTCATCTCTCAACTTACATAAAAGAGAGGAAGGAGTGGAATGGGAAGACCCAAATTCATGCAAGTGGTTCTGTGAATTTGTAACTTTCTTGGGCTTTGCCGCCGAATGGATGGAAAGAAACACAACATATGAGCAAACAAAGATGAGGAGGTAGAATATGATCAGAATCCTCAGGAGACACTGACAGCAGGAGCGGCCGCTGGGACACAACAAAGATGGCGACTGGGAAGATGAAGCAATGGGAGAAGAGTAATGATGAGGAGAACATGATACCTCCATATCCCTCTCCTTTCTGAGAGCTGCATATGGGGCATGGAAATGCAAGGAAAAAGGGGGGGGGGAAGAAGCCAAAACAAAAAGAAAACAAAAATGATAATTTAATCACATACAACAAATGAACATCTCTGAGCTTAGCAACACCAGTAAGGATTCTTTATGATCCTCAAAGATCAGGAGGATTCACCACAATGTATCTTCTGTTCAGATGCCAGCGCAGAAAGAGGTATCTTTGAACCCCTATTGTGGCAAGCAGCACTCTTCACACAGATAAATTAAGAATTAGTTCCTGCATATCTTAAATCAGTTTGTTTTTAACTTTTTGGTTCACTAATAATTAATGGAGATATTCTAAACACAGAATATAGCTTGTACAGTATTCACAAGACATCTGCTATGCTGATTCATACATCCTCATAGTAGTCCTGCATAATTCAACAAGAATACATCAGATTATGTGGTCTGTGGATCACAACGTTTAGTTGTTCTTTTAAGCTTTGTTTTCAAGAATTATTTCTTTATTTATTCTTTATATTATTAAAAAAATTGTCCTGCCTTTCTCCTTGAAAAGGACCCGAGGCGGCTTACATAATTAAAAAGACAACATTTAAAAGCAAAAAAGTAAGCATATTAAAAAAATAATCAAACAAGTATTATATTAAAAACAGTAAATAAAATCAGTATAAAAACACATTTAAAACAACAGAGCGCAACAATCCATTAAAACCCCCCCTCTTAAAACATGCAGATGTTTCATAGCTTTGGAACTGCCACAAGTGTTAAACTTGTTATCTTGCACCAAGTTACCCAAGTGCAGAATTTTTCTTCTCAAGGAAGCGGGCCTTAGCAGGGACTCTTTGGGACCCTCACCAGTTGTGAGCTGTGTGATGAGATGGGTTTTTGAGTTAAAATCTTTTAAGGCATATGGGTTTTGTAATTAAGAAATAAGCCAGAGAGGTTCCATCTTGTTTCTTTGTATAAAGTATCTTTGCTATGCTGACAAGTGTTTTCCAGACGAGCCGACAGAATGTTATTCTGAAAGCCTGAGAAAGGACTCTGTGTGATTAGATAGATGGGAATTGTTGTGACTCTTTGAGAAACCACAGTTAACCCAAATAACATCTGGTGTGTATGAGAAAGAAGTCATGTGGTACAACAGGACTGTTTGCCTAGTAACAAACTCTGATAGGATGACATCGTGGGAAGGTGCATTAAGCCCTTGCCAGTTACTCTTGAAAAAGGAACTTTTTGCCTATGGACTTTGTCTTTCCAAGACCGACCTTTCATTCATTTGTGACCTACTCTTCAGCCATTTGGGACTACCTACATGGACTGGTTTCTATGCTTTGCTGGATTACTTTTAGACTTATGGGATTTTACCTAAGGACTGTGCATGGACTATTTTCTATGGACTGTTCTATGGAATATTCTTTATGGGCTTCTTTTCTTGGAATACTCTATATGGACTATGCTCTTGTAATTTTGTAAGGACTATGGTATATTTACTGGATTTTTCTTTTCTAAGGACTATGGGACATATAATGGATTTTTACTTTTGTTTATGGGTTTTTATTCTATAGGATCACTGAGGACTATAGCCTTTTTATAACCTACTTGGATTATATTGTTTTATTAATGATTTCCTGGACTGGAACTGTTTTGATTCTTTTTAATGTCTTTTTGTGGTTTTTGTAAGGTTTTTGAATACCTTTCTATTTTTCATGTTTTCTTTGCCTCACTACATCTGTGTAACTAAACAGCACAATGTTAGTTTATTTAATTTGGCTTTGAAACTTAGTAACATGCTTTTTCTTTAATAAAATAAAGATTATAAAACTCAATTGGTTTTCTGAACAGTACACTTGTCATAAGGTCATCTGAGAGTGCTGCCTCGGCCTAGCTTACTTAGAGTCCTGTCAGTGGTGCAAGTTAAGTCTAAGGACTACAAAGCCCACTTGACCTTTTCACAATAATATCTGAGAGTACCAGGGTGTTCTTATGTGGGCAGACCTGCGAGAAGGAGTGTTGTATCATGGCTAGCTGAATTTGGACTCTTCAGCCCATTTTAGCATGTGCAAACTCCTGATTGCTCTCTGTCCAAGCTTACACGTGTGTTTTCGAACCCGTGTTTGCTTACAAGCTGTACAAAAGATAACTAAGATAGGTTGTACACAGCTAAGTGTTGCAATCTGGTAGCTCCAGTAGATGCCAGAGAGATTCCGATTCATTTTGCGCAGTGACTGCGCACATGTTCTCTGGCAAAATCAAGAATTGCTCTGTGTGTAAAATGAGAAATCTTTTCTATTTGTGACACGATTTCTCAATTGACCACCTGTGTGGGCACCGTCTGTCACATGCTCCCCATGGAATTATGTGCTGTGGCCAGAGTAAGGATGTAAGACAGAACTGTATTAAGAACAAATATAGTTATGGTACAGCAAGATACAGGATTCTAAAACAAGCACCACACACTACATCGGAACATTTGTTCTTTGTTCTTCCTTGGAAAACACGCTGCTAGTTTGGCCTAAGAAAGATGATTGAAGAAAGTCATAATGTTTTTGTTTACCTGAATGTCATCTTTATATAGGAAATATCCACAAACTAAAAATCTGATTTTCAATAATAAGTTTCTGATTTGTACACAGTATATGACACTATCAAATTCCTATTACTATCGAATAACAGCTCTACTAAAGATACAAGCACCATTAATCTAAAAGCCAGCCGATTACAAAAGAAAACATGTGTGCTTATAATAGTCACTGAAACTTGTTTTTTTATTATGAAATAAGAAATCCTGAAATCCTCTTTGTGTATGTTCCAAGATATAAGGTAAAGTCATCCCAGTAGTGGTGATTTTCATTAATTAAAGACTTCCCTCCCTTGTGACACAGCCACTATGGAGTCCCAATGACTGAAGGGATTACTTAGGATCCACTGGGGCCTCAGGATAGGAGGAAGAACTGTTTAATTTCCAAAATAACGGCCAAGCTGATGATGTCTTCAGCTTCACACCACCGAGGTTACACAAACAAGATTTCAGCTATTTTTTCATATCCACAAAAACTATCTTCCATAGTCTTAAAAAATCATTTTAATGAGAACATCCAAAAGGCAAATATTAGCAACTCCACCTATCTGTTTACTGACTGTCAACTAAGCACTCCATGAAAAGTCTTGTACAGTGGTGCCTCGCTTAACGATTACCTTGTTAAACAACGAAACTGCTTGACGATGAAGTTTTTGCGATCGCTTTTGCGATCACAAAACAATGTTTTAATGGGCAAAATTTGCTTCCTGATGATCGGTTCCCTGCTTTGGGAACCAATTCTTCAAATTACAACGATCAAAACAGCTGATCGTCTGGTTTCAAAATGGCCACCCGCTGTGTAAAATGGCTCCCCGCTGTGCTTTAGGACAGATTTTTCGCTGCACAGGCATCGGAAAATGGCCGCCCTATGGAGGATCTTTGCTGGACGCTGAGGTATTTAGCCCATTGGAACGCAATGCTTTTCAATGGGTTTTTTTATTTTGTTTGACGAGGATTTCGCTCTACAGTGATTTCGCTGGAATGGATTATCCTCATCAAGCGAGGCACCACTGTACTAAGGCCCAGACCATCTGTGCCAGTCAGCTGTGTACAGATTCTTTTCTTCAAATTGTTAGGTTTCTTCCTTCAAAATAGAATACAAAATAGCTGGAGGCTGTTACTGATGACAGAGAGGGATGCTTAACTGCTTATCTTCTCCCCATTTACCTGAACAATTCCTCTCCCCACTTTTTTCTCCCCAGTGGGGAACATTATGATGAAGGTAGAATCTACACTTTGAAAACAATGTGATATCATCTTGTTCTACGCCTGAAACCACGAGTTTACTGAATTAGGAAATAACTATTTTTACAGAAGAGAAGTTATGCCATAAAACAGCTAAATTAAAGCATTCCTAAAGGTTAGTGAGATTCACTGGCTGAAATCCTGTTTCCTTGTTTAGTAAATCATGCTAGAGTAGGCCCAATGAATCAGTGGGGATCTGGAGAGTCAACTCGTCCCTAAGTTCCATTGATTCAGTGGGCTTACTTTAGTTACAACTTATTATGCCAAGCAACAGGACTTCAAACATTAGCTTTTACCACTGTTTTGACAAGAAAACAAAGACACTGGCATCTGAACAGATTTTCCTTCCTTGAAAATGTGTTGGGATGGGGGAGGTCACAGTGAAAAGACAAACAGTCCCTCTAGGACCACAGACACAGTAGTAATTTACAATTCCTCCAGGTTGGCCAACAATTTTTACTCTTCATTTCCAGAAGGTACGATTGAATCAATATTCTCTCCCTGTAGGATCTCAGCTATCATGACTAGTTAGCAAACGTTACCCACAATATCTAGTCACACCTACTGACGATCCTAATACTTGGATATTCTGTGGCTTGGAAGCAAGATGGCTGTGTCATAATGGATATGCACCCATGAATCAATATCATTTCTATACATACTATGGGGAACATAAAGAAAATATGGCTGTGACAGGGAGAGATTTCCCCATATAGTTCTGGCATATACACAGGGCACACTGCCTATATGCCACTAAGTAGACAGAAGATCTGATGCTTCACCATCTGTTCCCTAAGCAGTGCAAAACCATGAGAGATAATAAAATTGAACAAACACATTTTCCTGAGATTATAAAGAAATCCTATATTGGATATATTAATCCTGCACAACTAAATATGTTGAGAAATTAAACAAGACACTGTCCTGGCAAAGTCTGGTTTGTGTCATACCTTTCACATCTTCGTCTTCAATGGTTGTGTTGGAGCTTTCTGTGGATTCCTGTTGAGAAGTACAAGAAAAATTAATCAGCTGATCCACTGTTCTCAATGTCTCACTTCAGATTGACAAATATGGCTGCATATGTCATGCAAAGCTAAGAAACAGATCATACGACTGCAAGACACAAAGAATCACAGAAAATGACTGCTTCTACCTGAAACAGAATGTTAAGCGGACCCACCCAGTTTGGAAAGGAACATTTAAAGAGACATTAGTTCGTGTTGTTATATTTTGATCTCCACAGGAATATAAGGGGAAATCACTATAAAAAAGGGACCAATTTAGTTTCTTAATTTTAGATAGGTGATGGTGAATTATATCAGCTGACCATCAGAACTAGCCATTTCACACCTGGCAAACGGAACGTTTTGAAAAATAGTACATACTGTACAGAAAAGAGTCAATTTGCAGCCTGATCCAGAGTCTATCAGTTCAGTTGGAGACAGTAAAGGCTCCCTTTCAATTTCATACAGATAAAGATCCAAACTGTAGTTTCCTTTTGATCCAAAGAATTGTGGAACCATAAGCTTTCAGTGCACAAGAAACAAAGAGTATAAGTCCTCCATTTCCCATGCCACCTAAAAAGGCTCTTTTGTAATGGGAAAGGAAGAATTTAAAGGAATTTAATGATATGGCACGGTAGTCTGGTATTCAAATAAACAAACAAACAAACAAACAAACAACTGAAATGGCTGAAATCCCTTTGGCGAAACTTCGCCTCTACAAGGGTGATGACATTACTAGCAAGCTGACATCATCATCTTGTTCTGTGTAAACCATCATATTGCACTTAGTGTATTTCCTTTATTTGCATGGGCATTATGGGAGACCCAGCATGGAAGGAAGAAGTATTTAATTATCAAAAATAAGTGCTGTCATTACCAGCAGGGTGAGATTTTGGGGAATTAAATATTTCTTTTTTCCATCTTGTGGCTTCCACTCGATGAAGGGATTATATAGGAGTCAAAAAGATCACAGGGGAACAGCAGGAAGTTAACATTTATGGTGAATCACCCCTGCTTGTGACATCATCGTCCTTCCATAGATGTAAATTATACAATGGGATTTCAGACCATTAAAAAAACAACAAAGTTTGATAAAGATATTCTTTAGAATGCAACTAAGATTATGGGGAAAGATCTATGAGACAATTTGGGGAAGTACGTAGTACTTTGGATCATAACTCCCACATTCATTCTGAAAGTTGTGGTATTCTGGGAACTGCTGTCCAAGAAAGTATTCTTCCAAAACTCAGTGCCAGGAGAAGTGTATAAAATTGAGCGATACTGAATAAAAGTGAAGTATTAAAAAATAAAAATAAAATCAGAAGTTGCTCTTTGGATCCAACCTACAGTTTTTGTTTTAAAAGAAAACAACCTTTTTCTTTCTTGAAAATGCAAGTCACTTAGGAAGTTTACAGACAGCCAAAATGCTTCTGGTGTTTTTCTTTGCTCATTGTGGTTTATTTTTTATTTTTCTGGATACATTGTTTTCTGTCAGTTTGTCAGTTACTTGTTCCTCAGGCAGCTGTTTTCACCACAGTGTCAAAAAGGAAAACATATCTGACAGCTGTTAAGAGTTTTATGCCCTACAAATAGCAAATATGAATTAGTTCACAAATGTAAAAGGACACTGTCAAGAAGTTCAGCCTCTGTGGGCTAAAAGAAAAGGAAAAAAAAACCCCAAGCTAAGTAACCTAGCAAATGCAATAAACATAATTTTTTTTATGAAAGTAAAGCAACTCTAATAATAAATAGAGAGCCAGCTATTCATCTTCAGATTAGTCTTCTTCCTTTTCCTCATATAGACCACAAATAATTAAAATAGGTATCTTTATTTAGGTACTAAACTAGTGCAGACAAATAATTATTAGGGAGTCTTATTCAAAGACTGACTCAGTGTTTTTCATTTTTCATAGCTTGGTGCAGAAGGACCCATATAGGAAAACAGCTACAACACCTTGATAGTGTCCTTTTATTTTATTTTTCTCCCAGAAGACTGATTCAGATGAACGTTTCAAAAGCTGAATGTAATGCCAACAGTTTAAAAAAGGACAAGATGTATGCGGATTAATGAATTTATATATATATGCATGTATATATATGTCAATGAGTGTACACAATACCGAACATCCACCCGTCCACTCAAAATACACCATCATGCTCTGTTTGGATGTTATCATGCGTCATAGATCATGTGACACACTCTTTAAAATGCTCACAATATCCACATACATACAAACAAAAGAAATTTCATGCATCACCTCACAAGCCAACTTCATGGAAACATCCATTTTGCTCATCATGCTAAAAAGCTTTTGTTTGTTAGTTTGTTAAGTGATGCACCTTAACAGTGATTTCCCCTAGAAGTGGCTTTTTATGTTCATGGTGTTTTGTTTAGTTTCAAGGGAAGGGGAAAGAGATTATCAATACTAATAACAGAAAAGTCAATAAGATGTAGTCATATCAAAAGTGCTATAATATTTCATCTGATTTGATTTGTGCAGTCCACTTAAAATCTTGACATTAATGAAAATGTAGGCAGTAAAACACATATTAAACACAACAGGAAAGGCGAAATATGGTTCACGAGCTAGCAATGTAAATGTTACAAGCCACCTTACTGATATACAGTAAACAAGAGACTGTAAAATAAAGATGAAAATGAGCTGGAGATCTAGTCACACTGTGCTGGGATACAAGCTTGAGAAAGTTCTTTTGTGGTAGCATAACTGCTCAAGTCGTATCCATTAACAGCAGTGGTTAGTGACTAGTAATCGCATTAGAAACATCAAAAAAAGAACATGATGTCTGATCGTCAGTGACATTTTCTCTAATTAGTGGATTATGAAGCACTAATTATGGTATTCTCTAATCCAGGGATAGGCAACTTGTTCAAGCTAGATCAGAAATTTTATTGGCAATCTCATTTTCAAATATAACTCTGCAGCCATCAGAAATGGCTAGAAAGTGTCTTCTTTTCTCCACATCCCAAATGAAAGCTGCTAATTGTAAGATTCTAGCAACAACTCAGATGGAGCTTCAACAGTTGCTTATTCCCTTCTCAAGTCCATGCAAGGAAAACCCGTTTGAGATTAAATCCAATCCAACACGCACAGCCATCATAAACAACAGATCTAAAAAAAAAATAGATTAAAAAAACCCACAGAAGTCCTCAAAACATCCTTGACATCTCAGGTATGAGCAGCTGGAAGATGTTCTGAAAGAAGTCTAAAAGTTCGGTACAGTGGTCAACTGACAGAACTGGGGTGGGAAGCTTCAAGTCTATGTACCAATAGGGTTCTCTTTCCCTTTCACTGAGAGCAGAAACAGATGAGATGGCAGCTTTGCAATGAGAAACTGATGACATTTTATCATTCCAGAGATGTTTTCTTCACAGCTCCCATTTCTGCACAATCAACATGCAAACAAACCACAGTGTTTGCCTCCCTATAATGAATCACCACAGAAAAATGAGATAATGCACAACTTGTGAAGCTGATGAACAATGTTGGAGGATGATGAGAAATCCTTTACTTCTGAAGGCATCTCCAGTTCTAAATGCAAAGTTGTAATCTTTCCTTTTTCTGCCCTGAGTCCCTGTGCTGTTTTTGGTCTGAAACGAAGGTTCTAGTCTGGTCCACCTGCTATGAATGTTAAGATGGAATCTGTACCCATTACTTTTCATTCCCAGTAACAACCTTAACCAGAGAACCAGTGCTCATGCACTGTAAAAGTGTATGATGAAGACTGAGGAGCAGGGTAGAGTACTTGACTATATGCATATTTAAATGTATGGAAGATAATGTATACAAGTCTCTAGAAAGGAGTGTGTCAGACCAAGTTCATTTAGTAGTATTATCACATATACTTGCCTGAAGTCTATGAGTCAACTTAAAAATAGCTGTTTACAGCTGGACTCGTGTTACAGAATGATAAAGGAGAATGCTGAGAAACAGAAGATGGGTCAAATAGCCAAATGTGTTTTCCTTGAACTTCAGTAAACCTTGCATGTGTACAGCTTTAATGCCACTGTACCTCTGAGAGTAAACATCATTTCTGGGGCTCGGAGGCGGAAACGTGCACTGACCCTGCAAAATGCCTCCCACCGGAAGGTATATGTCCTCAGCTTCAGCTGACTTCTGCACTTGAGGAAAAGTGCTCTGCAGGATTTGGTTACTAATTAAATAGCCCGCTACAAGCTTCACTAGTGAATGTCAATGCTGGTTGGCAAGACTGGATGGAGAATGGAATTTGAAAAGAACAGAAAAGTGGTGGTTCTACGTGTATACCTTATTTCCATCAGGGTTGTGGATTACGGTACTTTGGGGCTCCTGAGTGAGAACAAAATAGAAAGAGAAAAAAAAAACAGCTCTAGGTAAATAGACTTCTCATTAGCAAGAGTGAGAATGAAAAGAGCCAGATGACAAGTGTTAAGCACTGGCAAGAGCTAAAGCAATGTTAGCTGCTGCCAAAGGAGGAGAAACGGCACTCTAGCTAGAGAGGCCACCCTCTCTACTGTAGCAGCATGCAAAGACCTTATTCATCGTTAGTACATATGCAGGGCTTTGAAGCTCTAAAGACTTACAGAGGCACTGGCTCTTTCGCAATGTGCAAATGGTTGGCTTTACCACAACCCATATTTTAGGTAACAATTTCTATTCAGGTGGAGGATATGGTTAACCATCATTTTGTAGTCCACCAAGGTCAAAAGGGAATATAATGGTCTAAGTAGTTCAAAAAGATATATAATATACAGGATATAATCTGGACATTTATGATGAAGGCTAACAGCCTTGAAATTCTTCATATAGAAGAATTGAACTTGTTGGACTGCAACACCCATTAGCACAAGCACAGCCAACGGTAAGAGATACCAGACGTTGTAGTCCAAGAGCATCTAGTAGTTCCCATCAATTGACAAAAAGATTTCAAAACTTTTCTAAAGCTATTTGGGGAGGATCTGGTAGAAGAATCCATAAGGTCAGTGTTTCTAAGAGCAGTTATCAATTAAATTTGAACATCTTGTACAAAATCTTGAAGGCATAGGACTCTTAAACCCCAAAATACACGCCTTCGCATGGCTTTACCAAAACATGGAAATTGGAATCTCCTTGATAACATGATAATTAAGTGGCAGGATTGAATTCTGAAGATTTGTTGCACAGCCCTGAGAAATCAGAATAAGTAACAGAAGCAAGGTTATGATATAAATAACCTAAATCATTAGTTAAACATTCCCTGCAGAGCCTATTATGGAGCAATGGCTCTTACATATTAAAAGATAGCTATGGAACCTAATGAGCTTTAGAGCAGATGCCTCTTGATCCCACTAAGTGAAGTCTTACAAAGTCCTGCTGAGAAAGTAACGAATGAGACGCTGAATAAGGTCTACTTCATTTGTTGCCTAGCAATAATCTTGTTAGCTCTCCCTGACTTTGACACTTGTGCAATTTGTTTTTAAAGAAGAAATTCTGTTTCACCCTCACTTATATATACCGATTTACTGAAACAGTTATCAGGTGAAGAGCTAAGAGCAACACAAACAGCACATTCTATTCACTGTTTGACACTGCATGCAAAGGAATTTAGCTACAGCTACCAATGCTACTTCCATATCAGCTTGGCTAATTAGAAACACAGTACCATAAGGAACTGCCTCTTTTAACAAAATACAACCCCCAGTTCCCAGCAAAGAGCGTAAATGTTTAGAAAGCAAAAGAGGAGTGTGAGGAAGAGAGAATGGGAGAGAAAGAAGCATAAGAGAGCAAATGAGTGAGCTAAGAAATGGAGCTCAGAAGCAAGGAAAAAGCCAGGTATACCAGCGCTGGGGTAGGAATATTTTCTTTGGGGCTGGTTACCACGTTGGTTTTGTTGTTTATCTGTAGGTGTGCAGAAAATAGAAACAAACAAGCCTTAGACCTCTCACAACAAATAGAAACCATATCTATATTGCCCTATATAGAACACCTATACAAAGATATAGATATGGAAATAAAAACTGGCAGAGAAATGAATTTATAAAAATTAAAAAAGAGCAATGATAAAAGACTTGGCAAGGAACTATAGCAACTTCTCTCAATGCAGTTGAACAATGCCCTAGGAGGTGCTGTATAGACTATGGCTACAGCTGCATTAAGAGACTTTTCAAAGTAACTAAAACCAAACAAGAAGCAAGTAAAAGCAGATTTTGAGCAGAAATGCCTACATTTCCAGTGTTTTGTTTTTTGATTTGTTCCCTCCCATATTTACATGGGATACTATTAAATAAATTGTACAATGCTTGATGTTATCAGCAACAATGGAGAACCATATATTAGGGTCATCAAAATGTTAAAAGCTATTTTGGAGTACTTCCTTGTCATTCAAACAATGAGTTCAGTACCTACCCTCAAACATTGTCATTGAAATGCATTTACTATTTCAGATAAAACATACACGATGCATGCTGCTATAATGTAAAGTTGCCTATACTGTATATGCAGAACACAAATATTAAAAAGGAAGCATCTCCACACTCTTGCTATTCAAGGTAGAGCTGAACCTTACAGTACAATGCAACTCAATGCTCTTTCTCCAGGTACAACTGGAATTCATGTGACCCAGAGTGCATAGTACCAGCTAAATATACGGTAATATGTATTTGAATATATCTTGAACATATATTGTAGCTTAAAGCTCTTCCTCTCCCCCACACCTCCATTGAGCCTTTGAAGTTAATGCAGGCAGAGGGACTGATTGCTAAACTATCATTTTAGGCAGAATCCAGATGATTCAATAAGGACAATAGCAGTTGTTTCTAAATAAAAGAATTAGATACCCTGCAAGGGATGTATTAAACTGATTTATATAAAATGCTGGATGTAGTAATGGAAGACCCATGTTTGAGGCACATAACTGATCAGTTTCCCTGTGTAGACAAAGTAATCCCTCAGTCTAACTCACATTACAGGTAGTTGTGGTACTGAGAAGGAACTGATAGTAGAAAAGGGAGTTACATTGGCTTGAAGGAAACTATATCTGACATTTAAAGTGCAATGGAAATACATTGAATGTTTCAAAAGCCTGATTCAATATTTTTTTATACCAATAAGTAAGTAAAATTTAATGATAATTACAACTGGCATAACAAAGTGTGGCAACACCTCCTGATGTAAAACCTTGCATCCCTTTAATCAGATCTAGTTATAAAAAGAAGGAAAAGACGGAGCTACATTTAAGCCAGATAGAAAGTTCAGCTGACCAGCAATACAGAATATTTACTGCTCCACTAACACAAAAAACAAAGGAGGTAAAGTATCACATATGTGGGGGGAAAAAAGCAAGGATGGAAATGATTAGCTATGTACGTCTTCGCTAATCATTTGTAAAAGTCAATGTACCATATCTTTAAAACTACCCACAGATATTTGTTTTTCTGTATATTCCTGTATTGACTGATCAGGAAATACAATACGATCATTCTAGGTCTTTCACTTGTCCTCTAAAATTTACCATGATCCTTTATAAGGGGGAAAAAAAAGACTGATAGAAAAAGATTCCCCCCCCCCCGGAAAATCACAACACTGAAGGTGTATTTTCATCACGTGAGACGTTCTGTGGCATAGTGGACGGGACATTCAAGAGATGCGAATTCAAATCATTAATTGGCCATGGAAACTCTCCAGGAGGTGGCAAAGGTAGAAAAATCCCTTAACTATCTAATGTATGTTGAAAATCCTATCAGGGTCACCATAAGTCAGATGTGACCTGATGACATGCAGCAGCATGAAAAATGTGAAAGCCCCAAATATAGACAGGTGTTTGGACACAATATAGGATCAAACTAAAGAAACTGCTCAGCTCTTGTTTAGATTTCCTCAAAGTTGCATGCTTGAGTAATCTGACTTACAAATTAAGCCTGTGTTTATCTCCCAGTTTCAAAACAAAGACAACAAATTTTCAGAATAAGGAAATGGGAAGCGCCAACACTAGAACCAGCAAATGTCTTTTACTATTGAGAAAAAATGAGCTGAGCATCTTGTTCTGTTTGACTCTTAAGAGAGTCACATCGCTGGAATTCTGCCTCAGACTGCAAAAATGTGGGAGTCAGTCCTGACACTTGTCCTCACTGGAAAAATGTGAATATTTAATAATTAGACTGGCAAAATTGTAAGGGTGAATGAAGTAAACATTTTAAGTATAGATAATTCTGGAACAACATAACATGATGGAGGATACTTGGTTCTACACATGCCATTATGTCCACCTGTCTTCACCAAGAAAGCAAATATGATGTGTACTTAAAAATAAGAGGGTTCCATGATGCATTGAACAGGTTTACTACTACTAGCAAAGGAAATGGGACTCTTGGAATGGTAGAGTTGTAAATATGTTTGGACACCTGATACCACAATATTAAACAGAATGACGAATGATTATGTTTGTGTATAGTAGTAGCTCATTTGAAACCAGCAGCCCTTTCTGTTACTGGTACTGACAAAGAATATTGTTGATACAACAAACACAATAACCCCATTCACTTTAAACATTTATAAATACAGTTCACGAAAGGTGTCACCTTTATTCAAAAACATTCATCCCTCTTCAATTAAATACTTTTAAAAAACTGAACATTCGTTGGCTTAGATTTGGAATTACAAGAACATAAATGCAAAAAAAGGAAGGAAGGAAGGAAGGAAGAAAAAGAAAAAAATCACCTTTGTAGTAGGAGAAAATGACTCACTGTTAAAAGCAAAACCACCAAAAACAAACAAAAAAAAGTGACATGAATGTATTTTGGTCCATCAGGAAGTTGCATTACAAGAGACAGAAAATGACCACACGCAAAAGAGAGAAAACAGAGGAATATTGAGCAGGCATCAAATATTAAGTATCACTCAAGCAACTTTCATCTCTTAGAGAATATCCCTCTGACAGAAAATAACTAGATATTCCTTCTGTCCTACTGGGGCAGGAATCCTTCAAAAGTGTATCAGACCTTAAAGGTACTTCCTACATAGCCCATGAGACACAAACCGCACAAAGGATTACACACAAAATGTGTCAAACATTTCTGGAAATATTGCCCCCAGCACTACTGGGAAGTATTTCCACCAGCACATTTCACCTTGGTCCAAACTAGATGTAGCCCACATTATGCTGAAAGAAGTTAACATGCTTATTTTACAGCTATAGAAGAATGGGGGGAAAATCAAGATAGTAGTGCATGCAGAGGGTGTTCATTTTTTTTTTTTCAAAAGATCCTTTCAGTGGGATCCTAGGCACTGCACTCCCCAGCTGCTATTAGCATTGAGGTGGAAGCTTCCATTTAAACAGATGGAACAAGAAGGGGAAGGGCTCAAATAAAGTCAATGAGTTGTTCCACAAATTCAACTGAGTAGGCAGAAAAGGTACCTCAATGGTAAAGCACACACTTTGCATTCAGGAGATCCCAGGTTCAATCCCCAGTATCTCCAGGTAAGGCTGGAAAAATGTCTGCACAAAGCCCCAAAGAGCCTCTGCCACTCGATCTTGACAACCACAGGCCAGTAATCCTGTTCACCATACAGCAGCACCATTCCGAATTTAGCAACAAATCTTTGTGTATATATATTGCAGTCTTTCTCCATACAAAATACAGAAGAACTTGGTAGTTTTCTTCAGGGTGAATTTGATTTAAATCACCTCATGATTTAAATCACTAGTCCGTAAGACTCAGTTTAAATCATGATTTTTAAATGTAAATACTCATTCTTGCTCGTAGTTGTACAGTAATCTTTAATATTTGCAACCAGATGAAGACTTCATATTTAGAATAATATGTTAGATTAGCAAAACAGCTATATCAGAACAGATTTCAGTTTAATAGGTTAATCACTCATATTTGGAGAACTACTTAAATTTGTCTTATTTAACTAAAAGAATAACATTATATAGCACACATATTCTTGTATTTGCTTGAACATTAATGTGTCCATTATTTGTACATATAGTTGCAGAACAACAAGGAGATTAAGGTGTTTTCCTGAACTTTGTTCATTTTATATCATTTTTATTGTAAAAAAAAGTTCATGTTCTCTCAGCTTGGATAACTTGGATTACATAATTGAATTAGTTTACCAAAAATGTGAATACTGCATGAATATACAACTTCATGCTACATAACTAAGTACTATTTCATGCTGAATAACTTTTGAACTACAATGTACCTTAAATAGAAAATTATCTTTAGATTTTTCCTTCAAAAGCATTTCATTAAAATAAATTTGATTTAAATTTAAAGAACCTAATTTAAATTAACAATGTGATTTAAAAAAATTTTTTAAAGAAAGTAATCAATTTTAATCCACCCCTGCGTTTTTCGTGAAATTTCTTACTTATGTTGGTAAGATTTTAGGGCTGGGTGTATCTTACTTGCTTTGAGGAAAAATCAGTTACTTTAAAATTGTTGGTGTATAACATCCCCCCTTTCCCCCTTGTTCTCAGACAAAACAAAGCTGGACAATATTATTTATGTCAGGAGCATTATTTTGTGCTTGTAACCACACTGACCACAATCTATCTTCTACTGAGGCTGGTGGAATGGCAAAGTTCCCATTGGTTTTAATATATGTCTACTATATTTTCTATGTCGGGCTTCACCTAAATGCACACAAGAGACAAACATTTAACAAATCTCTTTTTAATATAGCCAGACCACAATTTAAAAGTTGCCAGAAATCAGTGTGACTTTTCTTTATCTTCCAGAGAATGTTAGTGCCCAGCAGCAAACACTTTTTCATCCACTCTTGTTATGAAAGTATCTATCTAGCTGGTCACAGTCAGTGAGCAGATTACTGAGCTACATAATTGTACTGAACTTATGTTCTAAATAGCTCAGTGAGATAGGTACCTGGCTGTGGAGCCAGAAGTTGGGAGTTTGATTCCCTACTGTGTGTTCCAAGAGAAGAGCCAGCCTGGGTAGCCTTGGGCAAGCTGCACAGTCCCAGGGTGCCCCCAGAAAAAGAGGATGATAAAATACTTCTGAATATTCTGTACCAAGAAAACCCAGGGAAGCATCGCCATAAGTCATAATTGACTATAGTTATTAATGTCAATAAGTTGCAAGGTTCCATACCAACCAACCCAACTTGAAGATTAATAGTATCAAAAATAGCAGATGGTGACTAATTTGCAAGACTAAAATGAATGAAACCTAATAAAGGGAAAACTAGCACACATTGTGTTTTGAAGCATGGGATAATAGTACATGATGGAAATACCTTTGTGCAAGAAATTTGCCTCTTAGGCTTTGCTTTAAGCTTGCACATTGGTCAGATGTAACTCCAAGTGGAACATCCCCAGTACATAACACTGGAATGCTTTCTTGCCTGGATTCTTCACATTGCTAGTCAAGGCCTAGCTCTACTTGACATGTATGGCATTGTGCAGGGATTGATTGCTCTAGATTGGCTCTATCTTCTATAGCTAAGTATGCAGAAATGTCTGTGGGAATCCAGTTCTACCAACCAGCCACTTAAGTAGTCTCCATTGTTTAGCAGCAGAACTATAAAAGTTGGAAGAAGGAAGAAAAAAAGCAGTAGTTTAAGCTGGCATTAATAATGAGATCTGGTACTTGGAGTGGTATATAAGCTGCAAAATTTGTGTATATGAGAATAGAGACCTACTTTCATTATTGGTTGCAAATATTGTCTAACACCCTTTAAAATGGGCACTTGTTTTAACAGCATTTCAAGAGGTGAAACTTTGCAGATTCTTATAAGATTCTAAGAATGTTTGAAGTGTCAGTCAAAGCACTGCATAACATGTTTAGAAGTCTTGTGAGCCTGAAATGTAAGGCGACTATAGCAAATATATGGAAGACTTTCAAACAACAACACTATTATACTAGAACAGCGGTACTGGCCAACATTATCTCTATTTTACTTTTATATTTGTACAGTCTATGATCTTGCTCTAAAAGGACTGCAGACAATTCAGAATGTCATATAACACTAAACTGAGGCAGAAATCACAAGCCTGCATTTTTTTAAAAAAAACTTGCAGTTTCCACATTACGTTAACAGATCTAAATGCAACTATTTCATCGCTAAGTGAGAACGTTCATAGGAGGAAAAATCTGGCAGATAAAGATCCTCACCATCATCTGAACACTCGAACTGGACTTCCTTTTCTGATTTGACCAGTCAAAGAGAAAGGAAAAGAAGAAAATGTGACTGGTTGGATTTGAAGTATCAATGCATGGATTACACTTTTTTTGTTTTTTGTTTTTTATTTTTTTAAAAAAAGCTAATATCCAGGAAGAGGAGAAAAATTCTTGTTGAGAGTCATATCTCCTGCATGAGGAGAATGGCGAAAACAAACACTTATACACAAAGGATATAGTTCCCCTCCCACCCCTTCACATGATAACAAACACAACAGAGAACACCAATCCTAGCAGACTCCCACAAAGGTAATTCTAACAAAGTACAGCAACAACTATAATCAGCATGACCATTTTAACAGACCAATTTTGACAAAAACTCATATAGTCCGTCAAGGAAAAATGGCATTGGACAAACCATTTGGACAAACCATTTGTCATACACGTGAAAAGAAATTCTGTTAAAGTTATGCAAGAGTAAATATTTCAAGCAGACAACGTAATCCAGTGGAAAGGACTAAGCTGACTCTGGACTCCTTAGGATAATGTTATTTCCTACAGTATTCAAAAAACGCAGGTTGTATTCTGACAAAAACCCTGCAGACAAGAAAGGAAATGAAAGGACAGAAGTCTTCTACTCTTCCAGGTCATCAAAGCAATACAGTAAAATAGATCACGATAATCTTGGGATGTGCACTGGGTTCATAAGAGAAACATGTCGCCTCTGGATGATACAGAGATTGGATGAACCCAGGTTACAAGGGTGCTTTGATATGATATATAAGAGAGTATATTGAATCCAAAAGAAATGCATGGTGAATCAGGTATTTTAAGTAAATATCACACTTAAGAGATAAAATTTCAAGGATAAAAGCAGAAGTGAAATACATATTCCAATGCAATCTAGAAAAATAGAAAAAAACAAATTCTTCATTTTAGAATGATAGCCAGAACATTAATGATTATTCATCTGCAAGAGAGATAAAAATGTTTTTCAATTGTTCCTAGTTATTCTACAGGACATTTACCTAGAACATTGTATTAGCAAAGCCACCTCTCCTGCTATACAAATTCCTGTGCCATTCATTTATAAATTAATTATGTAAGATAATAAGAAATACCTTTTTTTCTCCTTTACCAAAAATATCATATTTTACCTAACATGTTAGCCGAGGTCTTAAATCCAATGACTTCTGTCAATATGTCCCCAACAATATCCCCCCTAACATGACCCAAAGGCTCCAAAACCATGTGGTAGTCATCTGAGCACCATAGACTCCCTTTGTTGATTGCCTTTCCAAAATGGCTGTTGCTCCAAGATCAGCTGCAAAATGGTACCTTGGGTTTATTCAATCAATTTAAAAACCATAAGAGAACCAGTTATTTCAGTGCCAAAGCAAACAGAATTTAGAAAGTCATATGATCATATACAGTGAATGAGACATACTGCCGCATGCCCATAATATTTGTAGCCTACCTTTACTCCATCAGGTTTCTTCAGTAAACTCTTGGCTGCTACAAAATGAAATGAAAGAAAAAGTGTCACCTGACAAAATTCAGCAGCAATGGAACAGGAAGAAAATTGTTCTTACTTATTTCTTCTGATGCTTTATAATTTTAGGCCTCAGATTTGCGCTAAAAACATTACCTGTTAATGTACCATTCTGTTATTGTTGTGTTGCAGGTTATGTGATTGCAGTTCCTTTGCTTTTACTCTAAACCTTTGCTTCTATCTCTGTGAAGCATATGCTTATTAACAGTGGCAAGACCTCATTACTGTTTGGAATTAAAACTCCAGCTTACATATTATTGGCTAGAACATTTATTTCAAATTATTTGTGTACATTCGTCTGTACGTGCCCAGACCTATAACAATACTTAAATACTAGCCATACCTACAGAAAACATTATGTTGACATTCCAACTATTTCTGGTGTCAAGGACAAAGATAAACTACAAATGACCATTGACTTCAAGAGCTTGAAAGTGGAGCATGAAATTCTCCACTTGAAAATGTGGCTGGAGACTCCATGCACAATCTGATTATAGGTGAAGTAGCTTTGATAGCCTAGGCCAAGTTTGAAGAAACTTTGGTTTTCCACAATGTTTTGGAAATCTCACAATCTTGTAGCACTGACCATGTTGAGTGGACTGATAATAGTTAGTTATGTAAAACACACACACACACACACACACACACACACACACACACCCCAACATAAGCAGGTTCCTCACTCTTGGCTACATCATCTTAACCGACCAGATAGGCGGGATGTAAATAAAATAAAATAAAATAAAATAAATCATGTCTGTGGCTCAGAGGCTGTTGAAAAGAGGCTGTAGGACTATGCTAGGCCACACAAGAGAAGGCAGTATGGACAATGAATTTGTTATGTTTTATAAACTGTCTGCCATAAAAATGTATCTAACCCGCTCATGTATTTAGAATGCACATTTTGCCAGTGGTGGGCTGAAAGCAAAGGATTATTTATAATATTTTGCATTATTTTGGTGGGTATTATTACTGTAGGATACTCAGTGTGCTTTAGTAATTGATGGACACACTAGGACTCAGGAGGGCTGGTTCTGAATCCCTCCTCAGCCACGGAAGCTCACTGGGGTGTAGAACTAGTAAAACCACTTCTTAAATATCTCACTTACCTTGAAAGCTCTATTAGGGTTGCTATAAGTTGCTTCCGACTTGACAGCACATAACTATTATTACTGTATTGTAAATACAGCACGTCTAATAAAAATAGTCTTTTATTTAAGAATATGCAATGGATATTCCAAGGACTAAATGTATTTGAAATTGTATATCTGACAAGATGCTATAAATTTCATTCTTTGTTTCAGAAGCATTGTAGCACAATATACCAGAATTTTTGCTGAATAACAGGCAACATCGAGAGCATTTTCGGCAGCTAACATCAAGTCTTTCATGGTACATGCTTCAAGGCATAGAATACACTGACATAGGTGTGAAGTTGCTTTTTTCCCCCTGGACTCACAAAAGACTGTCAGTGTGAAAATCCGATTTTCCTCGGTTCACCTTGGTTCTGCCAACTCCAGCCAGTAGCACGACTTCCAAGTAACCCAGTTCTTTGTGTGACTGGGGGTAGACTTTTCTGGGTTCCATCCATTTGAAACCAATTTTTGAGATAAAGGAATTCAAAATTATACTATAATGCTAAGTAAAACTATAATCATCTTGCTGCAAGTAAGTGTCTATGCAGATATTTTGCTTTGCCCTGAGATGAAAAATAAACTGAGGACCTGTTCAAACACTTACCAGCTGGGGATCTTATCCAGTATGGGGCCAGTAGGGGGCGAATGGGCAGAGCACTGAATATATTTACTAGTGTCTGCTTTAGATATAATATTTGCATACAAATATGCATGAGGAATTTTTTTTAAAAAAAAATCCCTTTTCTTCACAGGTTCAGTCCCTGTTTTGAGGAGAAAGAAATGTGCAAATACTATGTATACGTCGCCTTACATAGGTAATAAAAAGAATGGGGTGTGATATTTAATTTTTCCACTTCATGTAGAGAATCACACTGTCCTTATTTGCAGTATTTACCGTCTTGTCAAAAATAAATCCTTCCTTTTGAGAAGGAAGTAGGCTGAATATCTCCCTAAATGAATGAGGTAATATATTTGCAATGTCCAGAGCACCATTCTTGGCACTGTGCTACAGCAGCAATCAAGTACAGTTGGATCACACATATTTTTACGCACCAAAAACAATGAATGGAAACAAGCACAAATGAAAATAATGACAACTTTACTAATCACTAAGCTTGGCAGATCTGTGACAGTCTGGTTTGGATGTAATGAGCATATGTTGGATTGGCTTTTGATAATTCTTTGGGTTAAATTTCAAAGCATATCAACCTTAACACTACAATAAGAAGAAATTTGGAATTCTTCCCCTTTAGCACTGCAATTTAGTTAAAATTTGTTCAGAGTGTGGCACAGTGACTATAGTGCTGTTCTTCCTACATTCAAACACAAATTCAAAGTGCTATGAAAATTACAGGGTTGACACCTGAATCAGTCACTGGCCTAGTTTGGATGTATATTTCCTACCTTCCTTGTCCATACAGTATTTTAGCAGCCAGTAAGGAACATCAGAGCTGTCTATTCTCACCTTCCATAACAAAAATATCTATGTTAGATTAAATAACAATTCTCTGTTACATTCAAGACAAAGGATTAACATCAGTTTACTAACAAATTAGTATGAAACTATATAAAATATTGCTTGGAAACTCTGGCCTAATTCCAACTGGTGATCCCAAACAGAATACAGCTGATGGCTGGAATCCTAGTGATACTCACGTAAGGTTTGTGCAACTTCCCACTGCTAATCATGGGTAACTGACAAGGCTCCTGTGTGCACCTTGATTGCATAATCAGGTACATGAGCAGGCACATGATGGTCCCACCTTAGCATCTTGTCAATGAGCTGCAGTGAGTTACATAAACCTTATAATAACACAAATAGGATTCTGCCATTAGATAAATTAGAACTTGCTAAGGCAAAAAGTATGCAAATTCCATTGATCCAGTGGTTCTGCTTTGGACTGAATGCCTGATTTAAATTGAGAATGAATCACCCTACCCAGTCTGGATAGAACAGAAAACTATAATTTCAGCTTAAGGTTAGCACAGTGAGGAAGGTGGAAGAAGAGACTTGCCACTGACATCTGTCCCCAAATACTGAATTATGGTTTAGGAAGCAAGGCAGTACACATCCTAACTGGGCCACTGTCTCTCACCCTAACCTATCCCACAACTTTGCTAGAGGTTAAAAAGATACTTAGTGAAAAACCGTGGTGTGGATAAATTCATAGTGGCAAGTTTTATTAAATATATGACATTCATTTGCACCGTTTGATCACAGTGCCAGAAATCCACAATGATACAGACTTTAGATAATTTTCTCAAGTACCAAGGACCTTTTGAAAACATCCTTGTTCCTTCTCTTTTTGGGGGTATATGAAGTAAAATTAAATTTTATATAATCCTAGTTAAATTACAGCAAAAGTCTTGCTTCAGCACTACACTAGCTTTATTTATTCCCAATTACATCAAGACTGAAATTTATAACTTACACATATGCCAATTTTTTCAAATGAAAAGGATGTAAATTTAAATAAGGACTAATTAACACTTGGCTAATCGAACCCAAAGAAATGGAATTGGGGCTGGAACTAGATGTTATTGGAACCTTATGGCTGCTGCCAGAAAGCAGCACCCTTGTGCTTCTCATGGCCTCTCCCAGGTAATGTCTAGTACTACAAAACATGTGACATGTTGGCACCCCACTATGAGTTTCCTTCTCCCACAAGCAGCAGCCAATGTTATGTAGCTGGGGAGGGGAAACCCACAGTGCGGTAATGTCACATGACTTCTATAGCATCTAGTTCCATCCTGAGGCAGCATACAAAAAAACAGGGTGATTTGGGACAGCCAGCAGATTGCTAAGGAAGTTGAAGGGGGGAAAAGTTTTTTATCTCCTGAGGGGCTTACCTCACAGGAAACACACATTCCACATTACAGGAAGAACACAAAGGGGGAAAAATTAAAACATTTTTAATGAATATATTGTTACAGACAAGTTACTAAAAAGGAGGGTGGGAAAGCATGTGGTGCAGCAAAAAAAAAAAAAAACACTGATCAACTAAATCAGACTTAAATATCCTTGCCACAACTGGATGGTAATTTGTATTAAAATAACTGTTGCAGTCAGGTGACATACTAAGACACTCAAAAAGAATGAATCAAACAGAATATGCCAATTCAAAAATCATTGGGTGAATCAATCAGATATGTTTATTTTAGAAAAAAGAAACTGAAAGGCTGAGCCAAAGAGAAAACAACATAACAGTAAAGAGACTAAGGGCTACCAAAAGTGACTCAAGAGGTGTCTAAATTCCAAAATTGTTACAAAATGGTGGTAAACCATCTGGATTTGCCCATGTGAGCAGTACAAGAAAAAAACACTGACAATCTGATGTTTGTCATTTGCATGCAGCTTAATTCTGATCAGCTTGATATCTCTGTGATCTCATCACATTTGGTGTATGATCACCAGTGAGTGGAGATTACCTGTGGATGAGAGAGACAGATTCCTTCGCCCAGTGCTTCTGAAGCAGGAGCAGAAGCGGAGGCAAAGACTGAACTTGGTGAGCATTTTGAATTCAAGAAAGATAAGGAATATCTTAACATGGTATTACTCTAGCATGACAGCACAGAGAGTTGGGCCACCAATGCCTTTCCGTTTCTACTGTCTCTAATATACTTAACTCTTGCGCTGAATTCAAAGTACACCAAGTCAGTACACAAACTGCACTCTAAAGGGGCAAGGACAACAACAAGCCCATCAACTGCTCTCTACTTTCTCGGTCGCCTCTTTCATCAAAGGGAAAGAGGAAAAGGAAAAAGCAAACACCAGATAACTGGGCAAAGGAAGAGGGTGATTAAAAAAACAAGCAGGTTTTAACAAAGCTATGAATTTTTCACTTTCCTTCACTGTATTTACACTACTAGAAAATCAACTGTAAAATCAGAATTGTCAGTTTTTACTTCATTATACACAAAAAGATGGAACATGGTCAATACATCCAGTCTAACAGTATATCAAGAAGACAGTAGGCAACATGTGGTCTTCCAGATGTTATTCAATTGCAACTTTGTTGTGGCCAGTAACTGTGACAGCACTTGCAGTAGAAGAAGATCGGAAGGATCACAAGTTGCTCATGTCTTATATAGAATGACATCCGAAACTCTATTCATACTGGGAGCATCTGAGGCTTTTAGCCAGAAACCCTGATTAGCACAATCGCTCAAGAGACTTCTAGAATAAATATGAAGTATTAAATCTGACAGCTTCGGAAAACATATTGTGTATACAGAGAGCACAATCTACGCCAAATCTGTAACAAAGGTTAATCATAACAGATGCTTCACAAATTGATTAATTAATTACTTTAATTGCCAGTTCTAGCAGTTATAATGTAGAGGCTTCATACAACCAATATCTTGTATGATATAAGACAGACATGCCAACAACTAATTCACTGGGAAGGACTGGCTAGACATTGAATGATGCCATTCAACTTTTTCAAGAAGTCATTTTTGTGAAAAATGTGATAAATGACTCGCCAATCCATAGCTTTCCAGTGGCAATCTCCATAAATTTTGGCAGCCATTTCGCAGCTGCAGTAGTAATGGAAATCACTTCTAGATAGCTGCAGCTTTGCTTGTGTATTATCTCAGTTTTACATTCTTCACAAGCAAATGATCTCTAACAATCAGTAAAAAAAATAACCTGCAAAGAAGTTATTTCTTTCTTTATAAAAATAAACTAGATGCACTTTTGAAGACTGTAAACTACGGCACTTTCAACTTTTTAAAACCATTAGCAAGATTACCACTTTCAAGTTCCTCAAGTGGCACTTAAAGACTTGATGCCAAACAGGTTGCTTGTCAAAAATGCAAATATAGCTCAAGAGCATACAACTGAAAAGAAAGGGCATTTGCTCTAAGGAGGTTCCTGTCAAAGTATTAAAGTAAACTTAAAACAGAACAAAAGAAAAAGAAAAAGTAGACCAATGTTAGCAATGGAACAAAATACAACAACATGAGCTAGCTTCCCTCTTTTTGATTATTTTCTAATTTCAAGAGACTCTGCAGTGTTACACAAATTATAAACATACATTATTACTTGGCTATCTGCTAAACAATGCCAGAACATCTTTCTGGACATTTTGCTTATAAGAACTATAGCATAATAGGAAGTTAGAAATGACTAAGAAGGGGATTAACAAGCTGGCCTCTTTGCATTTTTATCTCACTGTGCCTACATTTGGACAGTGTACAACAAACACATACACACTAAATAACTAAACTAAGCTGTAGTGCAACTGTAACTATATAAGTAAAACATAGACCAAAGGTGAGCTATTTCAGCAGACATTATAGGAGCGAAACCTTACAGTTATCAGGATCAAACATCAGCAACTTGTCTACGTAGGACCATACAGTACACTGAACATACCTGAAAAATTTCTTGTAGCCAGCATAGTTGTCAAAATGGCACCCTGAAAATACAGTCAACAAAAAGAACTTTTTTAAAAAATTTAAACAAAAGTATCTTTTTTATTTCTAATTGTAGACATCTAAGTGCAGGGTAAACTGAGTCACATCTAGGGAATGTGGGCCCATCCAGATGGTACTGGTCTGCAGCTCCCATAAGCTTTCAATATTGGTTGTGCAGGGTAAGGCCGATGGGAGCAGCAGTACCGCAACACCTGGGAAGCTGCATGTTTCCCAGGCCCCTGAACTAAGCGTACTAATTACATGCCACCAAGTTGATTCCGACTTACGCCAACCTTACCCAGAGGCTTCAAAGTAAAACTACTCAGAACTACGAGGCTTTACATTTGCCTTTTCAAAATGACTCATGTGAATGTGTAACATGCAGGGGTTTGTGTGTCAAGTCTTGGAGGCCTTTAAGAGAACGCCTATAAAATTACAGACAAATTATCTCAAGGGACTTTGTAGTCATTCTGAGTTATTCCTGTCATCATTATCATCATCAGTGTTAATGTTTTTTTAAGGTTAATATTGAAGAATGCAAGCTTTGCTCTTCTAAATTTGTCACTTGTTCTCTTCTACACAGAAAAGTGAAAACAATTTGCAAATAATATTTGATTATACTAAATGAAACATGGTGTTTATAACAAACATGTGGAATGTATGTGTGGTTGTGTATTCACTCTCAGTCACTCCTGACGCACACAGAGAAAGCAAATAGATTTTTTTTTTCTGGAAGATGCACAACTTTTCAGGGCTTAGAAGTAAGTAGATCTCAGGGAAGCAGGAACCCTATTTCATACCTGGAAATGATTACTGGATATTTTAGATAACACAGAGAACAGAGACAATGTCCTGGAACTGCTAGATCAGTATGGACTAAAGCCAGCTATTAGTCCTCACTCTCAACAGCGTAGACCTATTTAATCTGTGGAAATTATTAAGAACCTATCCAGATGGGTATGTAGCTCACTATTTGGATAAGCTTTTGGTTCAAATCAACCTATGGTGTTCACACATGCTTTAACTTAAGAGTGCTCCATCCTGCCCCTTTTTAGAGCTGTCCCATTAGTTTCCGGGACAATGCTAGAGCTTCTCTTTTTTTTGGCATGATTCTCCACACTCCTAATTATCCTGCTGTGTAGCCTATGCAAATGGATAGTTTGCACTCAGATAGAGCTGAGGGCAGTGTTATCTGACGTGACAACACTGCAATGTATCTGATGGGTTGTGGCACCGAAAGGAATGATGGGAAAGGTCCCTCGTTGTTTTCATTTTCTTTAGGCTCTTAGTTATAACTTATGTAAGTCCGATCAGCTACAGCCAGTGAATCAACGGGGATTTGGAGAGCCAACTCCTCTATAAGTTCCACAGTTTCAAATGGGCCTTCTCTAGGTGTGATTTATTTTAGCACAGTAATTCACAACTAGAGTAGACTCATTTGAATCAATAGAACTTACACAGGAGCTGACTCACCAAATTCCCATTGATACAATGGACCTACTCTACTGTGACTTTTACCATATTTTTCTGTGTATAATATTTATTTATTATTTATTTATTTATTTATTGGATTTATATACCGCCCCATAGCGCTACAAGCACTCTCCGGGCGGTTTACAATTTTAATTATAAAGGCTACACATTGCCCCCCCAGCAAGCTGGGTACTCATTTTACCGACCTCGGTGCATCTTATACATGGAAATAAGCTGCGATAGCTGAAGAGAGAACAAAATGACACAGACCGTGCCGCTGTAAACAGGCTTCCTTCAGTCATGAGGTTTAGCTTCCTACAGTCAGGACACCTGGCTTCCTCCAATCATGAGTCTTATGAAACTGAGGTCAGCTGATGCTAAACAAACCAATTGGAACACACCTTGCTGGAGGTGGAGCCTGTAGGCTCAGATTTAACAGGGACTCCTAATGTCCGAGCATTCTGAGCCCAGAGGCTGAATACTCAAAGCAAAGTTTTCTTAATTTTGG
Organism: Pogona vitticeps; assembly: GCF_051106095.1. Lineage (NCBI taxonomy): Eukaryota > Metazoa > Chordata > Lepidosauria > Squamata > Agamidae > Pogona > Pogona vitticeps. The sequence goes on from NC_135787.1 coordinate 27,423,074, forward strand.
TGTTAGAAAAGTGTGTGTGGGGGGGTGTGTGTGTCTTATAAACAGGGCCATATTATAAATGGAAAAATACAGTAGTATGCTAAGCAACAGGATTTCAGCCATTGATTCTGTGAAAATGCTCCAGCTGTGACTAAAAATTGGATTTACCTCTGCAAGTTTGGAATGCAGAAGATGGATTGATGGCTTTTTGTTCTGTAGAAATAGAGGTGGCACCAAACTTTGTAAATGAAAATAAAATCGGGGAAAGTAACTGGTATTCATGGTTGAAGGAAGATGTGGCCAACTGCAATACAAAAATTCAACTCCCTAAAACGTGGATATTTTTAAACAAACACTGATATTACATCTTAAAACACCATTGCAACAACAACTATAAAGCACAAGAAAAACTAATTCTCTTACCTTAAGTTTCCTTCTTGCATTGAACTTCTTCAGGCAATCAACAGTCTCCTGTCTGTGCATCATAGAAGCAACAGTAGAACGTTGCTGGAGGGAGAAAAAAGAGCAGATACATCAACATATGCAATTGCATCCACAAATTTTATTCTGTATAACTTTTGTCCATGAATAATGTGTTCTAAAGCTGCTTTCAGATACCAATGGAAACTGTGGACTCCCCAAACAGTATTATAACTATATTCCCTATCACATGAAGTAGTGCTGATTATTTTAACAACAACAGAAACAACAACAAATAACAATAGAGCCTTTGATGTTTTGGGTAATTTTTCCTTTAAGATGATCTATGAGTGTGAAGGCTTTATATATTGCAGAGTGCTTAACTAAAAGAGTTGTATTGTCATTCAAGTAACTGTCCTTAAAGGTAAAGGTAAAGGTCCCCTTGACAATTTTTGTCTAGTCGTGTTCGACTCTAGGGGCGGTGCTCATCCCCATTTCCAAGCCATAGAGCCAGCGTTTTGTCCAAAGACAATCTTCCGTGGTCACATGGCCAGTGCGACTTAGACACGGAACGCTGTTACCTTCCCACCGAGGTGGTACCTATTTATCTACTTGCATTTGCATGCTTTCGAACCGCTAGGTTGGCAGGAGCTGGGACAAGCGACGGGAGCTCACTCCATCGCGTGGATTCGATCTTACGACTGCTTGGTCTTCTGACCCTGCAGCACAGGCTTCTGCGGTTTAGCCCGCAGCGCCACCATGTCCCCAACTGTCCTTAGAGAGACTTAAAATATGTATCACATCATCCAACTCCATTTATTGAAACTAAGTTTGATAATTGGAACAATCAAATTTAGATATTATGCACTCCAGCTACATCACAGGTGAACAGCAGAGTAAACAATAAAATATACAACATTTTTACATAGTTATATTTCATTTATACCACAACTTTCATCCATAGAATTCAGTGTGGTAGAATGGTTTTCCCCACCCTTCACACTTTAGGTGAACGAAGATTTGAACTTAATTCTCTCCAGTTGTAATCAGGCAGTCAACGCAAACACTATGCTGGTTTTTACATAGAATCACAGAATAACAAAGTTGGAAGGGCCTATAAGGCCACTGAGTCCACCTCCCTGATCAATGCAGGAATACATTTATATGGACAGAGAACCTAAAGTCTTGAAGATAAGATATTAAGTTGCTAATGAAAAGGAGTGTCCAGTGAAGTATACTGAAAGGGTGGCAGTATTACAGTTCAGAAGACATTATCTAGAACAGTGGTTTCCAAACTTAAGTCCTCAAATGTTCTTGGACCAGAACTCACTGAAGCCTCCACCACTACTGGGAGTTGCAGTCCCCAAACATCTGGGGACTCAAGGTTGGGAACCACTAATTTAGAATGTCTAGGTCCTGACACCTATTAGGTAAAAGTAAATTGCTATGAGAATGGGGAGGACACCATTAAGTATAGTATAGATCAAATGCTTGCTGCCTTACATTAACTGGGTGAAAAAAATAGCAGAAGGCAAAGTCAATATATAATGATGGGGAAAGTGACAGTGCAAAACTATAACTCTGTTCAGTAGGTTCTTGTCACTTGGGTAATTTTAGAGTAATAGTTCTCAATCTTGGGTCCCCAAATGTTCTTGGACTAAAACCCTTGGAAGCCTTTACTACTAGCTGTGCTGGCCAGGATTTCCAGAAGTTCTAGTCCAAGAACATCAGGGGTCTCAAGATTGGAAACCACTGGTCTAGAAGAATAAACCAGTGGACCCAAATTCAAGTCAGCTTGAAGAATTTATCAAAACAATTGGGAATCACCTACCTAGATATTCATGAGCCTAGAAACAAATGTACTCCAAGTGAACAAGGGTAATCTACCTGTAATGAGCAGTGTACTTCAAAACAGAAAACTGACCTGAGAATTTAAGCAGCTATAAAAGGAAATTATTTAGGTGCACTGTGGTAAAACAGAAGGTTGGAGGGAGGGGAACCAAGTACTGGTCTTTGGATTTTGCCTCTCATCAGAAAGGACTGCTAACTAATAATATGCTGGTCAAAAGAAAGCAGCTTACACAGATCCATGGATGTTTGAGGGCCTCTGATGCATTGATACGTTTGGCAGGGTTGATTGTAAGCATCTTGTTGATAAGGTCTTTGGCTTCTGGGGTCACTGTATCCCATTCTGGTGAAGGAAACTTGAAGAAAGGGAAAAAATGAACATAAAATAAAACCAAACAGTTTAAATAAATGCATTTTAATTTTATTCTCAGACAATCTGAAAGAGCTACTTCAAGAGCTCTTTCTTCTTTTTTCCAATCCTTGAATTTCTACACAACCAAAGATGAAGCACATTTCTAAGCAAAAGTTGGGAATGAGTCAAAGATTATCAGCCTGAGGTCCTCACAGGGTAAATTACTTCATGCATATACTTCGTTTCTAGTTTAGCTTTTATGGGCCAAAATACGAAAGTAGGCCCTTAGAATCAATGGGTATCTGGTGAATCAGCTTCACCAAATGTTCCATTTATTCAAACAGGCCTACTTTAACTGTGACGTACTTTAACACAGCAAGTCACAGTTAGAATAAGCTCATTTGAATCAATGGAGAGTTGATTCACCAAATCCCCATGAATTAAATGGCCCAACTCTAGTGTGATTTATTATGCTAAGCAACAGGATTTTGTCTAATGAACGCTAATGCAACAGAAGATAAGACACCAATTCCAATCCAAGTACTGTATTGTACTATGAAAAGGAGAGGAAGGAGGAAATGTGATATAAAGGTTGCATACAGATTTAATACAAAGTCACACTTTATTACTGTGATTCAATGAGGTCACATCCTTGCGCTCCCACTCCTGGGTGGATCCTAATGTGTGTTATAGAGCCAGTTGTATATAATATCTTCCTTTAATGGCAGATTGAGACAGAGGACAGGCCTTTATTGCCTTTTCAAATTCTCCTGAATTTTTAATGATTTTTTTAAAATAGCATAATGTTGTGAGTGAGGAAAGCTGCTAATCTGCAAATGTACTGCTAGTGCTGGGTGTGGCTGCACTTCTCCCAAAGGAGCAGATAGTATAAATGAAGGTGTGATTCTGGTGACCAGAGATACTTTATATCAGCTTAGGCAACCTCCCACCCTCTATTATGGCAACAGAGGACAGGGTTTTAATGGATGTGCTGTATTTTTTAAACTTACTAATTGCAATTAATACTTTTCTTCAAAAAAACCCTCTTTAAAACTTAATTGCATTTTAATGTTACAGTTAATGTAATTATGTTTTAATACATCTATAGCTTATTATGTTTTTATTTGTACCTGCTTTAGTGTTATTGTATGCTGCCTTGGGTCCTAGTTCTGGGAAACAGGTGGGATATACTGTATTTTTTGCACCATAAGACGCACTTTTTCCCCACAAAACAGGGGGGGTGGAAAGTCTGTGCGTCTTATGGAGCAAAGAAAACAGATTATATTTTCCTGTTTTCTTCTCCTAAAAATGGGTGCGTCTTATGGAAAGGTGCGTCTTATGGAGCAAAAAATCAAATCAAAATAAAGAAAAACATCAACTGCATTCTGTCTAAAAAATGCAGACTTTGTCACAGTCAATAAAATTTGTTACAACTGTATTTGACTGCTATAACACACTCTACATGGGACTATCTTTGAAGACTGAAATGTTAATTGTCCAGTTATTTAGGTGGGAGGCGAGCAGTTAGAGCATACAAAACCAAATCTGTAGCACCTGTAATGATTCCAATTTCATGTGCTAGCCTTTGTCTTTAAAGCCCTAAATGGCTTTGAACCAACTCATATGAAGGACTGGTTCTTCATATGCAAACACACTTGTGTGTTATCAACTGTGGAAACCCTTTTGCTAAAGTATCTTAGATTGTGGGCACAGGAGACATGGCCTTTTCAGTGGTGGTCCAATTGATATGGGGTTTTTTTTTCGTATGGAAGGCACAATTGGCCTTCCTCACTATTTGTTTTTAAAACCAATTTGAAAACTCAGCTATTCATATATTAATATATGTTTACAGTGGAATCATTATAAGACTCTTTGTTTTTAAAGCTAAGACTGTACCTCTTCCTGGTGTTTATTGCTGTTTGAAGTTAACTGGGAAAGGGGGGAGGCTGGTTTGGTTTGGTTTTTGGTGCTATAGTGAGCTTTATTTTAGTCAGAACCCTACTATGAAATACACCCATGTGTGTAAGGGAAATTGCACAAGCAGCTTTTGCAATGTTCTGTCCATATGCTCAATGCTCTGGTGCACTAGAAGATGCAGCCAAGCATGTCATGTGGGTACATATGAGCATACAACAGATAGCCAGTTACACAATTTTCGATTCATGCTGCACAAACTCAGCAGATATTGGCTACTATCTTTAAAACTGTTCTCTGATTGTCTGTGTGTGTATGTGTGTGAAGTCTGCTTTTTGTTAGCCACTTTAAATATGTTAAAAATATAAATGAGACAAAATTGTCCAGAAATTAGTTTATTTATTTGAGATATATTTAACCTGCCTTTCTTTTATTTTATTGTTCTTGTTGTTCTTGTTCTTGTTGTTGTTGTTCTTGTTCTTCTTCTTCTTCTTGTTGTTGTTGTTGTTATTATTATTATTATTATTATTATTATTATTATTATTATTATTATTATTATTATTATTATTATTATTATTATTATTATTATTATTATAGGCAAGAACTACAATGTGTAAACATGTCTAGATAACAAAAAGAATATTAACAATTGAAGAAATGAAATGGCAGTCTGGAGGGAATGGCCAAATTCTTGCTTGCTGATTAGTGACTGACAGCAGTCACATAGGTTTCATCACAGAGGCAAGCAGTATACCTGTTAAGTTTGCAAGACTGGCTCTGTTTCTGAAAGTGGGTTATTATTTTATGAAAGGCAATTTGCACAAAGGACTGCTCGGGGATGGCCACAAAGATAATCATGCTGAAGAACAGACATTTCTCTATTTGGAAACACATTACTATAGTCATCATACTGGAATGAGCTTGACAAGGCAAAAACACCCATCATTTCAAAATGACTTTTGGCTACTGCTGCAACAGTGAAAGGTGTTCTGTGAGAAGATTATAATGGAATTCCTATAGGCAGTACCAATATCTGCATGGCTCATTTCACAATTTTCTGTCTCAGACACACACACACACACACGTAAACTTCTAAGTGAATCAAGAAAGGGAACAGCTGTGGGAATCTGTGATAGATCTCACTGAAGAGCACTGAGAGAGAAAGGAGATGGTGGCATAGGTGAGAGTGTTGGGAAAAGGCCCACTGAAGAGGCAGAGGCAATAAAATGTTGCAGAGAAAGGACAGCGAGTTCACTCTGCTTAATGGTAGATCCAGTTCTACAACCATGTTTATGTGATCTGTTACTGTATAGACTTTACATTTTTTAAATACGTTGTTATTGTAAGATTAATTTCAAAATGTACTTCATGTGCGAAAGACCTCCCCCTCTCCCTTCCCCTGATGTTACTACACATGATCCGCCATCTTGTAGATTCACAGATCACTGCACATTAATTTACTTTTTGTGATATGTTGTGAGTCATTTACTAGTCACTCGTGTGCTGTTATGTGGAAGAAATGGTAAAGCATGTATTACTACTCAAAAAAAAAAAAAAAGAAATGTACAGGGGAAAAATGAATCACAGGAATGACTAGGGTGGAGGAAGAAATGACAAAATCATGAACTGTGCATCTTAGGTTGTTTATTATGGAGAGCTGTCACCTGTCTAAAAAGATGGTAGTGATTTTGGAATTAAGATACAAGCTACTCACATCATAGGCACCAGCCTTGATCTGTTGGTAAAGTCTATGCTGATCTTCATCCCAAAATGGAGGGTACCCCACCAAAAGAATATAGAGAATGACACCTGGAAAACATCCGCAATAACATTAATTTGATTGCTCAAAATAACCCATATAAATACTCTCTGATGAGTTAACATAGGAGTTGTCCTGACTTTCAAACAAAACAAAATCTAAGGCGAGCCACTGGGTGGAAATAATGTCCTTGTGGACTGAAAAGAAATAGTTATATATATAATACTAAGAATATGCTATCTAAGGTCTGAAAATAGCCCTCTGTACAGATTTTCCATGCATAGTAGTGGGGGAATGGGACCAAACTAATGGTCCTGTCCTTCATTTGTTCCTTGGATGTGCATGTGTTAAGTGGAATATCTGCAAAAGTGATGTATATGCACATAAAAGCTGAGCACATACAGGCCTCCATGAAACTGAGAACCCAATGATTCAGGGTTCCCATCTGCAGGAAGACTACATGCATTGAGCTCATGGGCTTTCCCTTTATGGAATCATGCTCAACAAGGATATTAAATGAGGAGATGGCATCATGGCTGGGGACAGAAGACACAGTTTCCATTCCTATCCATAACAACATGTGCAAAGTGCTTTTGTCTAAGTGGCCACGTTACTAGTGCACTGCATAGGCACAAATGCTGTCAAGCTCTGTTGAAGACCCAGGCACAACACCCAAGGAGGATTCTGAAGCTGTTAATATCCTTGAGCATGGGCAACCCATGGACCAAGTGGTAGGGTGAATCACCCCACATTTTAGTGGAGAACTGTTTGGTCCAAAGTCACCCACATCCTCAAAGTGATAAAAGGTAAGATAGAAAAGGGAATCTGCAATGGGGCATGAACTGGTTTGTCCCAGTTTGTCCCCTGCCTCTGCCTCTTCTGGGTCAATCAACCACTCACCAGGACCAGCTGGTGCTAGCCAGGTGCTAGCTTCCTGCACCTCCTAAACTGATCTTCCAGTCCTGGCATCAGCTCAGGCTTCTCTGCCCCACTCTCTTGACTGATCTCCCACTCATGCAAAAAGGCAGGGCAGGGAAGTCTGTGTTCTTGCTTGTGACTAGGAGATGAGCTGAGGAGGTGGAAGAAGCAAGCAAGCTGGGACTGGTGAGTGGGTGGCTGTCTGAGGAGGCAGGGGAGGAGAGCTTATGAACTGAGACAAACGGGTTCGTGCCCATCTCCAATGGGGGAAACAAACAAAAAAAAAGCCCACCAGTGAACACAGAAATAAAAGGCAGCCAAGAATTTTGGGTGTAGGAGGGCAATTAAGTGAAATATCTCACTTTCCCCTTTTACAGTAGCTTTTAAAAGGAAGACAAAAAACCACTTTAAAATTAAAAGCTCCTTACCGCATGCCCACATATCCACAGGCTTTCCATAGGGATCTTTTCTCAGCACTTCAGGGGACAAGTAACCTGGTGTACCAGCAAAACCTAAAAAAGGAAGTATCCTTACAGTAAATGGAACATATCCATCTAGTATCAGACAAGCTTATAAAACATGCTTTAAATATTTATGTGCATGCTGCATTTTCACAACTCTTTCATCTCGGCCCATCTGTCTTTGCAAGGGAGACATTTGTGAATTTACTCCCCTAAATCCAGCACAGGCCTTCAGCTATGAAGGGAGAGACTGATTCCCAGAGAACAGCAACTTTCCCAGTTTTCTTGTCAGTCCCTCTAGACATGTGAAGTTTTTCCATTTCCTTTTGTCTTATGCTCCAGGACTTTAGCTGGGCTTTGAACGCTTCAGAGGGACAAAACAAAACCAAATGGATAAACTATTTGTGTATCTTCTATAATCAACAGTTCTTCTTCCGCCAGTACTCTGGAGGAAAACCTATATGACCACCATAGACTGGTGGAAAGAATCTGACGTAAGCTCCTACAAATTTTTTGCAAGACTACTGCAAAAGAAGAAATGAAGCACTGGATCAGGTAGATTTTGTTTTCTGAGATACAGGTGTGAACTGGAAACAAGGGTCATCAGTGACCAACTCAGAAGAGCAGTGGGCAGTGCAAAATAGGCACTTCTATAAAGGAAAACAAGTCCAACTTATACAGGACTGGAAAGTCCTATTAAGTTAGTCCCATAGGCAAATATACCCTTGAGCCTCCTTGAAATCTAACAGGGAAAACAAAATCAGTCCCCTTCTAGATGATTAAGTAATTAAGGATCTCTGCTTTGCTTCTGTCTGCCCACTTTCCCTGTCTTTTTTGTGTGTGGTGGGGAGGGGAATGTAAAGGTCGAACTGATATAATAATCAGAATATGAAAGTTGTGACTGATATTTCAGTGCCTGTTAACCATGGATGGGAAACCTGTAGCCTTTAGATGCTGTTGAATTCTTATCACCTCTGTCATTGGCCATACTTGTTGGATTTGATGGAGGTTGCCATTCCCCCCCCCCCCCAAAAAAAAACACTGGAAAATCACAGAGGCCTCAACTCTGTTTCAGTAAGTCTATGGCTACTAAACAAGGTAACAAGACTGGCAGGTGGTCCAATGTATGAAGATATCCTTGACTGAATCTTTCAACCATCTTGCGTGTATTTCAGCTTCCACTGCTACTGTTTATCATAGACAGTTTGCAACCTTGGGTAATCCAGGTATTCTTGGACTTCAGCTCCCAGAACCCTTTACACTAGCTGCGTTGGCTGAGGTTTCTGGGAGCTGGAGTCCCCAAAACACTTGGGTTACGCAAGGATGAGAACCTTTGTCATAGATAACAACAGCTGGCTTTATAATGAGGAAGAAGCCTTTGGATTTTATTTTGCACGATCCAGGACAGTGGTTCCCTCTTTTGGATCCCTAAATGCTCTTGGACTACAACTCCCAGAAATCCTGGCCAGCATAGCTAGCAGTGGAGGCTTCTGGGAGTTTTAATTCAAGAACACCAGAGGACTCAAGGTTGGGAACCACTGCTGTGGGAAAATATTTTGATTATTAGGGTACTGGAATATATTCAACTATTACTTCACATTTCCTGGCCTTGGTTTTTGTTTTTTTTTTGTCATTATCAGAAGAATCTCTAAGCTCCTCAGACACATTCAGGGTCATATTATACATCTTCTTGTCATTTGTTTTTAAACTTGACAACTTCAGAAAAGTTTCAGGCAGCAAATCAACCCATGTCTGACTGCTAGAAGGCTCATTCTCAACTTTAGAACTGTAGAGCCAGAAAGAACCCCACGGATCATCATGTCTAGCATCTGTTGGGGAAGCACTGTGGGGAATCGAACTCCCAACCTCTGGCTCTACAACCAGAGACCTAAACCACAGAGGTATCCAGCAGTTCTCGAAAAAAATATATTGTGAGAGATTAAGGAAGCTGTAGAAAAGGCAGAATTACTTTCTGTTGAGTTTTTCCCCTTCAGGAAAGAAATGTTTAGAGTAGCTCAGCAGGAAGTTTCCAAAATTTCGCTGCAAGAGATTCCGCTCCGCTATTATTGCGGAAAAAAGGTGGGCAGAGACAGTGTGACAGTGAAACAAATAAAAAAATATTAGAAGTAAAAAAAATGTTTTCTTACCAAACCAGGCCTGTTGTTCACCTTGCACTTCAATAGCCAATCCAAAATCTGCCAGTTTCACAGCTGCTCCCTTTGACTTGCTAGCCAGAAGCAAGTTTTCAGGCTTTATACACAGGAAAAGGAGGGGAGAGGGGATGAGACATGTAAGTCAATTGCTTTATTACATGAGCATGACGGATCTATACACAGGTATCTCTAGTAAAGGTGATAAGATTATAAATTTCTCATTATGAGAGTTTCCTTTTGCAGATCCAAAGGCACAGTATACAGAGCAATTCCAGAACAGCTTCTAAAGATTGTTTCCCTCTGTAGATTTTTGAACCTTCCTTCCTCTGCATGAACCAAACATTAGCAGCAGAACCAGGAAAATCTCCTTTGGGGGCTATGACTCCCAAGATCCCCCAGTTTATATTGTGAATGGTCATGTTGAACAAAGCCTTTTGGGAGCTGTAGCCCCCAAATTTAACTGTTTCAAGTTATGGTGAAGAGTTTAGAGCCTCTACAACTAGCCTGCCCAAGCCTCTAGGAACATTCTTTCTTTGAAAACTTGAAAACAGTGCTGACGAAGGTTTAGCTATGCTGGATTAAAAGGACCATTGATCTAATTTACAATAGTACTCTGAAGGAATATGTCCTCTGACACCATCCACTACAGAGTGCTATTAAACAGAGAAACTATGTTCTTATTACACTGAGTACCTGAAAGTAAGAAACAACTAACAGTCTTTTTATCTGTAAGGGAAAATCCTATTGCCCCAATGATTACGTAGGTTATATTTCTCCTTAAAACAAATTACTCTATTACCATACGATAAACTACGAAGTTCAGATCACCTACTGAAATCCACCAAGGCCATCTTCGGATGGGTTGAAATGTCTCAAATAAAGCAAAAAGCCAAGTGTGTTGTTCATATACCTCCTCATAGCACTTAAAGCACCCACTGGGCAGTTCACTATTTAATTAAGCAGGCTACACATTTCCTTTGTACAACTGGAAAGCACGGGAGATTTGTACAAGCTGGATAGTCAATTTATCATCTTCAGAAGGATGGAAAACTGAGCCAACTTTGAGCTAGCTACTTGAGCCTGTTAGAACTGAACTCGGCTCATGAGCAGAGTCTTGACCACAGCACTGCAGTTCTGATCAATATGCCCTTAGGCTTTAATAAATAGTTTGCTGAATGAGACAACTCTTTATTTGTCACACAAATTGTTAAAAAAAAGAGTATGTTTGCTAAAAAAATTACCATATTTCTTTTTCAGACAGTGTCTACAGAATCTTTTTTTTTTTTAATCAGAGAACAAGTTGTTAAAGATGGTTTCCTGGAAATCTTTGCTTATGTAAAGTGCTACATTCACTGGATAATCCTCTTTACTGGTGACTTTAAAAAATCCAGTGTAGTAGGTTGTTAGATTATATACACATACCAAGTAGGTAAATATAAATCCTAATTACAGCAGACTATAAAAAGAGCTAGATTTTCCTTCCTCCTGCTCCATTAGAAGTACTTAGCACCTGTCAATGAATCATTTTGGACCAAAGTACAATAAAGCAAACATCATTATCAAAACAAAATAAATATGCTTCATTGCAAAACAGCCACACACTTCAGTAGCAAACTCAACTGACTTCCAGGCAGCTGGACTCTGCTCTTAAAGGAACATGCAACAGCCATTACAAAACAATAGGGATAGTTCACATGGTTGTCATGCATGAGTTCTGAACATGGTCAGGCAAATGTGCACAACTGGAAAGTACGGGAGATTTGTACAAGAAAATCTTGAAAATCCATCCAGGACAGGGACAAGTTAGTGTCTAGATCACACCGTTAAACTTTAGCTGCAATCATGCATGTAGTCGAAAGGAGACAATCTCTGAGCGGCACTCTTATTATGTTGCAATGTGAACAAAGTGTTCATATATTTTTTTCTCCTGGGTAGATACCAAACTAAAAATTGAAAACAAAACAAAAATAAAGTCAAGTTTTAGATTTTAAAGCTGTCATTTCAAAGCATCTGGCAGACTAGATAGCATAGCAAGGAATAGTTGCATTAACACAAAGGATACTTGTGACCAACATTAAGTACCGTATTTTTCGCTCCATAAGACACACCTTTCCATAAGACGCACCGATTTTTTAGGAGAAGAAAACAGGAAAATATAATCTGTTTTCTTCGCTCCATAAGATGCACAGACTTTCCACCCCCCTGTTTTGTGGGAAAAAAGTGAGTCTTATGGTGCAAAAAATACAGTAATTCTAGAAAAAGGTATTTATTCCAATGTAAATAAAGTTAGCCATTGTCTGGACTAAGCAAAGTCTCACTAAAACCAATGACATAAGTTAGGGTGCAGTTGCACATCATAATACTCCTGGTTTTGCATCTGGTTTAGCATGCTTGAAACTGTTTTCTTTTCTGAATACACAATGCACAGTTAAGTGCACATGTTTTTTGGACAGAAGCAAGTTATTTTAAACAGCTATTTGGAATTTAAGTTTGGATTTTTAATGAGATGGTGGGGTAGTAGTCATTATACCTGAATACTTCTATATGCCTTAATAATCTTTGAATAGGTTTTCATCTTTGTATGATTAATAATTCTATGTACTTTATGTTTGATATGCTTGTTTTCAAGTGTTGTAAACTGCCTTGAGCTCTGTATATAGGGAGAAAGATGGTAAGTAACCTTGAATCTGCAGATACAATCAAGAAATCTCTAATCAATTCTGATGTGATTGGAGAACGCTAGTCACATAAACAGCACAAACAGTAATACTTGTGTGCCATTGAGTCAATTCTGTTTTATGGGGTCCTTTTGCAGGGTTTTTTAAGTAGAGTTCACCATTCCCTTCTTCTGGAGGCATCCTGGGACTGTGTATCTTGACCAAGGCCACACAGGCTGGCTTTTCTGGAATGCATAGTGGGGAATTGCGCTCCCAACCTTTGGCTCTGCAGCCAGGTACTTAACTCACTGAGCTATCCAGCCAAACAGCATAGAAAGAATGCGCTGATCCTTGAAAATAATTGCTTAAGCCCAATAAAACCTGTTAGGTATGTTCTCCTAAGACTCTTCACTGGTTTTGCTGGGATCCATAAAGTTTCTGAAGGCTTACGGCTAAAGTTGGTAAGAGAGTAGTGCCCACTGAAACTATGGTTTGAATTCGAGTTGAGATATTAGAAATCAGTGAAACTTTGGCTAAAATGGAGTGGCCAAAATTGTGTTGCTTTTCATTTTGTCAGTGATACTGAGACAAGTGGGACACAAGGCCAAACGGCATGTGAATCGGTCAATATGTATGTCAATCTGCCAGTGGCATGAAGAGTTAAAAAGAACAAGAATTTCTAAGGGTGCACGTATGTGCACGGACACGCACGCACACACATGAGAGAGAGAGAGAGAGAGAGAGAGAGAGAGAGAGAGAGAGAGAGAGAGAGATGTCCTGTAAGGATTGCTTTGTATAATTTGTTGGAACATGTTTAGAATTTCTCAAATACTCTGCAGGGTAAATTACACACATTGCAGTCATAAGAGAGCTTATTTGTAGATAAGATAAAGTCCCACTGTTTGCAGCATGAAAGGTTTACATCCGTATTTAATCCTTCCTTTTGAATCAAATACAATGTAGAGTCTTGTGGCACCTTTAGCTAATATATTGTGACATTAGCTTTTAAGAGCTAGAAGCCACATCCTCCAATGCATGAATAAGCTGCCTAGGTGGTTAAGCATATGCACTATGAGTATACAAACACATATTTGTATATAAATCATACAAATGTGCATATATATTTTTTTTCTTGATGAATTCTGGGCACACATACTTATTCAACTTAAGCAAACATACCAAATTAATATGGAACCCGGTCAAATGAAAGCAAGACCTAGTCTCTTTGGAGATAACCCATTCCCGACTACTGCCCAACTAACAGAAGATCAACAGTGTTCAACAAATAACTGAAGAGAGATAGTCCTTTTTCAATAATAAGCTAGTGACTTCCAAAATTTGCTGAGATCAACTTCCAGAATATGAAGCCTCCCTATGTTTGACTTTCTCTTTGTTTTTGAAGAATTATAACAAATTTAGGGGTTATCACAAAATCCTATCCTCAAATTGCTGGGTTATGACAGAATCAAATGGCTTTAAAGATGCAACTTGGGCTGGGCTTTTGAAGTCACAGTTATTGTGGTTTTGTGCTCACTGTTATATATCCTGGGCTTGCCAAATTTCACTAAATTATATTACATATCTAAAGAACAAGATTTACAAATTAGGCAGCACTCACTATTTCAAAATCCCAGGAAGAATCAAGCAGAAAGCAAAAAATCAGAGATTATGACTTCAGGAAGAAACCAATAAGCTACAGAAGACAGGGAGGTAAGCCTTTGTCATGCCTGGCAGAGCAGAATCAATATCTATTTTATGTGTGTAGGGATATGTGAATGACACAGACGAGGTATCATATTGCACTCAATGATGTGGTGTATCAGTATTTCATCCTTTGACACTGGAAGATGAATGTCTCTGTTTCGACAAAACAATAATGACAACTATGACAGCCAATACACCACTTCAGCTCGAATATACAAGACTAATTGAACAGTAGGAACCAATACAGAACCTGTGGAAAATGTGCTGATGAATTGCAGCTCAATAATATTCTATTCCTGTGAAGGAACTGGGAAATTAGGAGATATTATATTCTTCCAAAAAGTTCAGGTTTCTTTGTTGGTCCCTGGGAACAGGTGGCTGGAAATGAGGCCCTCAAGGCCAACTTGGCTTGCTCTCCGATACAATGCTACCTGGCAAATGCCTTGATCTATGTGAAGGTAAGTGGACAGAAAATGCCCAATGTCCATTTAAGGAAACTTGAAGCTTGACTAGCATACTATCTAGAAGGGTTCAGAATGGCATGATTAATGTATAAAAAGGAATTCAGAAGTCACTTTAGTTGATTTAGCTTCTCTCTTGGGAGATACTATGCTCAGTTGCTGTCCTATTGTGCCATGTTTAGAAAGATGCACTCTCTGTATGCTTCAGAACTATGCTGATACTATGCTAATGTGTGAGTATTAGGTAGAGTAGCTAGGCTTTTTTATTTGATAGTGTGGTTTTCATAATTATTTCAACCTTTGTCCCAATTGCCTTATTTTCTCTTAGTGCTTTTTGAAATCACTTTAGAACATTTGCCTTTCCCCCTTTCCACTTTAATACAATGTAATAATTTCTCCAACTGTCAGGGGTTTGGCTCAAAGAGTTTGTGGTACTAAAAACAGGTCTTGCCTTGACTAGCCATTGGGAGCTTTGGGATTTTTGTAGGTGTGGTGGCAGTTCTACCTTGCAAGGTGGGTATAATGGTTCTGAGTGCCTAGCCTTATGGGTTTTTGAACTCCATGAAAATACTGCCCAGTTGGGGTAGACTGGAGTATTTTTGGAGGCAGCAGGGACAAGCAGGTTCCCTAATCCCCACCACATTTGACTTTCCTAGGCTCAACCACTTCAGGATAAATGGGGTAATATGGCTAAGTGACTAGAGCAGGACTCCCTGAACCTGGTAATTCCATCACAGTTCCTATAAACCCAAGGTTGAACAAGTTAGCCATTTTATGTACGTCCGTGCGTATCAGTGTATTTTATGTATCTGTGGCAGAAAGCTGTTAGTGACAATAAACTGTCTAATTTAAAATGAAACTGATGTAGACTGAGGAAGAAGGCTTTGTATGGCTGAAACTTGTTTAGTTTTGTGCAGCTGAACTTCAACACCATGTTGTCTCTTACCACTGAATAATGTTTTGTAAGCATTTTTATCCTCATTGTGCTATATATACACTGGCCAGAATCCTATGCATTTGTGTAAAAACTGCTTGTCCTCCCATAGTGAACTGCAGCTAATTCATGACATGCTGGGGCACATCATTATTGTGACTGAGATGCACATCATGAATGTGACTGAGATGAACCTCAGGACCTTCCCAATTAGTCACAAGAACTGAAAGAATCCTCATGTGAACTTCATTAGGATTCTCGTCTCTGTCTACAAATCTACGCTTTAGACTTTTATTGCCTTTTATTTATATATTATGCTTTTTACATGCAACATGCATGTCATATCTCAGAGAGGAAGCTGTGCTGCTTTGTTTCAGCAAGAACAACACGAAAAGACAAGACAAGCCTAAAGTATTGCGGCACTTTTAAAGTGTAACAAATTTCTTTCACTGCGAACATTTGGGGGTTACAATTCATTTCTTCAGACATATGGAACATGTCTAGCTGCCCTAACTCCATTTTGAACTTCTCTGTCAGTTTTAGCCATTTTGTGTAAAGATTGATATATACAGATATACTGTATTAACTTTTTTAATCTTTGCAGTTGGGGTCATTGTACTTGATCTCCACATTTTTCTTCTACAGGTATGAAAACATACTGTTTGGTTGGGATCTGTCCATCCATGCTCTGTGTTTGGATAAGTATTTCTGGCTAAGCCGATGAAACAGCTACGAGTTTTCAAGGGTGTGATTATGTCTCACCTGGTGCCATGACACCTTATTTCTTGGCTGCTTTGCATCCTTTGAATTCAAACAGATTTAAGTGCAGCACATTTATTTATTTATTTATTTTATTTTATTTTTACTCCGCCCCTCTAGACCATTGATGAACTGAAGCACATTCTACTTATTTATTCTTCTGCAGAATGTCAGTTTATGTTTATGTCAAATGGAAGGAGAAATGGAAAAGATACCTAAATCTGCTAGGGAAATAGAGCAGTGCAGTTTTTGGTGCGGAGACTTCAACATTATCCGAGAAATCTATAAATTAACAAACAGATGTCTCTTTGCTTCTACATGCAGAATTGCAGCTAAACAGTGCTCTGGGACTGTGGTTGTGTGGTTGTCTCCCCCAACAGCACTACTCACCTTCAGGTCCCGATGGACCACGCCCATCTGATGACAGTGTAGCACAGCCTCCAGGATCTGCTGAATGCAATGACTGCATGCAAACACCAGGGGGCGTGTGTTAGTTCCAAGCTGCACACGCACTGTCTGTATATCCTCAGTGAGACTGGGTTAAAGTGCAAAACCAGCAAACAACCGAGATTGCAACGTACAGCCTCTGGAAATGTACCTGCATTCCTCAGTTAGAGTAGCTACCACCTCAGATACAATGAAGGAATTCATTTAGTTTACCCTGATTTCTGTGGTGTGAACAGAAGGGAGAAAGACTACTGTAATGCAAAAGTCATATTCTTATGCACAGACTTTTCTGTGCTGATTTATAGAGATAATGAGAGCCAATCAGGCCAAATAAAATTATTTATAAGCTTGGTGCTGTCTACCCCTTCTTCTCCATTGTCATTGCAAGGGGTCTCTTATACCAGCAACTCTGAAGGTACAGCTACTTTGGGTAGCAATGTGTTTGAGATGAGATATTCACTCTTTCTAGTTTCATTTGGTCAAACAATTGTCTGCTCACTCTTGCCTGGGAATTGGTTCTACTCTAACAGAGAAATGTGCAGCCACTTGTTCTGCTCCTATAACCCATAGTCTCTGAACAGAAGTGGTGTTTTAAACCTGCGGGCTGACAGACATCACCGGCAAAGTCGGACTGCAGGGGCAAGATGTACAATTGGTGCAATGGCCTTCCAGAAGGTGTAGAGGTAACTATCATGCCACACTTGCTAGGGCTCCTGGAAGGTCACTGCCTCACCACACTCTATTTCCCCTTTGACTGTAATGTATGTTAGACCTGTGAGATCTGCAAACTGGAAAGCAGCATCATGCATTATCCATTGCCATACAAGGGGTGAGAAGAGATTGCCAAGAAAACTTCTCAGCTGACCCACCCTTAAACCTCAAGCCAGAAGAGACAGAGAAGTTTAAAAAAAAAACATACACAACTTCTTAGCCAACCTATGGGCACCAGATACTGACCTTGAGGTCTCTGTGAACTATGCCATTTAGGTGACAATGATTAACACTTTCTAGAATCTGCTGTATACAATGACTGTAAAGATATAAGGGCAGAATGGAAGGGAAAAACATTTTAAAGGTACATCATCACATTAAATGCAAAAAAAATTAAACAAAAATAACTGAAATAGGTAAGAAATCGAAAATAATCAAATCACATTTTTGGACACATTTTAATTGCACAGTGAATGGGAAGAACACAGCAATGCTGCATCTGTGTACTGTATATATATAGAATGTTATTTTAAGATCTATCAAAAAGAAATGACATTCAACACATAATGTGTGTGGACATAATCCCCTGGGTAGTACTTTCCTTTCCCCCCCCCCCCAACAAAAAATATGTTCCTGAAGTGCAGGGCAGTGAATATCCATATGTATAAGAACACTATAATAATGTGTTTGTGCGTGTTGTACTATTATTGCTTCTATTCGTTCTGAACAATATTAATGATGTGAATGTGGACTAGACCAGTGGTTCTTAACCTTGGGTAATCCAGGTGTTCTTGGACTGCAATTCCCAGAAGCCTTCACCACCAGCTATGCTGGTTGGGGCTTCTGGGAACTGCAGTCCAAGAACACCTGGGTTACCCAAGATTAAGAACCACTGGACTAGACAGAGAAAATGCATTAAAAACTTGTCATTGTGCATATCAGACAGATACTGAAAATTTGTGCACCAACTGATTGCTGCTAGGAGTGGAGTTTCCATTAGTATGCCCAGCTAGTATGGGCATACCATATGTACAGTATATCTTTGAACTAAGTTGGAAAAGACAGAATATGTGGCCACCACAGGCCAGCCACTAGGAATAATTTGTGCTTGAAGACTGTGTCCATGTTTAAAATAATCACATTGTCCAACAAGACTTGGAGGTTATGTGTACTGAATGGACAAGAAAAATAATATTGTTTTTTTCCCCAAATATGCTTTCTAGTGGTTAGCCGAATGGCTGTGTCAGTAATGTTTACTCTCCATTCAACCCACATCAATCCCAAGCTATCAAAAATGTAAATACACACATATACAAAGCCAACAATTGAACAAGAGGATCAGGAAGGGAAAAGTTAAAAAAACAAACAAAAAAACACAAAAAAACAAAGATAACATAAAAGGAGCAACTAGTAACTCCTGAACCCCTGTATTTTTCCTACAGAAAAATAAACAGCCGAGGGGAAACCATGCTATTCACAGTTCTACAATTTAATCTAAAACAAAAGAGTAAAAATGCTGTTATTTTTGCTGTTAGAGAAGAACCCTCAACACTTGAAAGGTGAAAAGAAAGATAAGTGAAAGTGATTTTCCCTTGAGTCAGAGCCTTTGCATACCAGAGCAGCAATTCTGGAAGCTGAAGGTACACATGGTTTCTTCATTATGTATGGGAGATTTTCCCTCCCCCTAAACAATTGGATAAAACATATTTGCTAATCTCACACATAAACATGGAGAACCAGGATGCAATCAAGACACATTCACTCATATTCAGAGAAATATTTTTAAAAAATTATATCTTGTTTTAGATACTCACAGAATTACATTCAACAGAGCAGGCCCATTGAAATGATTGGGACTTCAGGTAATTTTGGGTTAAAATTCCAATTCATTTCAAAAGATCTGTGCTGGATAGGATGAATGTTGGATTTTTACCCTGCATTTACATATTTTATTAGGTTGAACAGGCCCATCACACTGATTTCCTCCCCCTCATATTCTTTGTTTATTTACAGCAAAAGGTACATGGACTTGGTTGTCAGCCTGTAAGTAATACTGAGAATGCCAAAGATCTCATTTCAATGGAAAAAGATTTTTCTTATATTGGAATCAAGAACTAGTGATAAACTTCATCCCTTCGTTCTAGATCTCCATCATGTATCACATATTTTGTAAGACACTCCAGGAGGCTTTTTGGCTAAAGGGCAGAGTAAACATGCATTCAATAATCAAATAGATGGGTTTCTCCCATCTCCAGCAACCAATGAAAAGCTTCTTGTAAGCAAGAATTTTAAAAAAGTAAATGTGACTTCCAAAGATGAGAAATGTCAGAAGCATATCATGAGAGAGAGTTAAAATGGTGTTTTAGTTGCACTATGCTGGGTATAAGACACTTATCCAGCAGGCCGAGGCAAAGAAGCAGTCCCAAAACCCACAAAATCAGGGAGCTGGACAGGGGACAGATTGGATTTGTCATCAGTGTGGAAGGGAATGTCACTCTTGAACTGGCCTTCTCAGCCATACTAGATGCTGTTCGAAGACCTCTATTCAGAGCACATTACCGTAGTCTCTCAAGACTGAAGGGTGCCTAATCTAATATTCAGAAAACTCCATACCAACATTAGATTAGGCACCCTTCAGTCTTGAGAGACTATATATATATAAAGAGATAGAGAGAGAGAGTATCTTGGAAAGTAAAGATTTAAATAGATGCTTCTTAACTTATATAGTGTTTAGCATCTCTTGACTTATACAGTGTTTAACACACCGTAGAGGTGGAACAAAGGCTTTACCCTCCTTTTCTGTGCAATAATGCCTGGGAGAAAGTGCCAAGTGGTCTTTTTTTGTTGGATAATGCAACAGGGAACACAATTCCAGGAATCCAGGAGTCTGTTTCATCATTCATCTCAAGAGACCATGACAGAAGAAGCTAGTGAAGGTCTAAGCTTTTAGGCTATGAAGGCTAGTTAGGGAATTGGAATCCATCAGGATTAATTTCCTCAGGGCTTATAGGCATCCCTAGCTCTAGACAGCACAATTTACCTGAAGGAATCAAGTTTGGTTCAGCTCCTTTTGAAGCCTTCTGCAAAACTGCAAGAAGTGCTCATCAAAAACGTGTGATGATGAAATGAAGACTTGCCAGGCTAATCCACATGGCAAGTGGCTTACAAACACTAGCGAATAAAACCCTTGAAGGGAAACTAATAGTGTTTTCCAAGATTAAATTAGCATTGATAGAAAACTACAACCCAAGAAGCATCACTGGATGTTGGTGCCATAGGGAACTCAATGCTGATTTAAAGTATTAAAACCCAGCACTTACCTTGCATCTGCTTCACTATAATATTCTCTTGCAACAATGTCCTCAAATAATTCACCTCCAGTGACTCTGTTAATGATATAAACCATTCTTAAGGTCGGGCTGAACTAAATGGGAAACAAGTGTGTGTACTTTTAAGAAGAGTAGAACCACAGGGCTACTTCACATATTATGCAATAACAAAGAAAAGTTCACACCATGGAAGTATTGGAGACAGTCTCGGGTGCTGCTACCTCGCTCTTCAGAGTACTGGACACCACAGAAATAAATAAGATAATGTACATTAAAAAAAACTGTAAATGTTTTGTCTAAACACATGAATACATGTATACACTGGAAAAAAATGACCTTAGCAACATTGACCTCAATTCACCTGGTGTTCTGGTTCCCACAAAAGTTATCCAAATATTGTTATGTGGTACCAGAGGATCCCAATAGGATGACCAGACATACAACTAACATATTCAGAAATTAGTTCTTAAGAATTAATTCATTATTACCATTAATCATTTTAGTGGAAATTTAGAAGATGTCACTGGTCATGACCCAGAGGTGCACTTCTACTGGATCCAATTGCTTTTGCCTGAACTGTCAATTCCCATTCCCTGCTTTGGTCCCTCCCATGCACTACAAAATCTTTTCCAGAAAATGCTCCAGAAAATTCCAGAAACCCTCTGGAGTAGGTTCTGGCACATGAAAGCCTAGAAAGAGATGGGGCAAAGATGAAAATCCCAGTTCAGCTGGTGCATGGTAATTTCTGTGAGATACTGAAATATACATGACTAGATTTTGGTCATTGTCATAATAATGATTAGGCCTTGAGAATTATTGTAAACAAACAAACAAACAAACAAAAACAGTGAGAGGAACAAGTTATTTTTCAATGAATTATACCCAGACTCTGAAGATTAAATGCTCTGAACCTCATGGTAAATCTGAGAATTCACCAACTTTTCTACTGCTCTAGCTACTTTTAGCTGAAATTGGAAAACATTATCTTAGAATATTCTATATTACTGTAATATCAAATCCATTAACTGGACCAAAAACCAGTTCCATTTGGCTTTTCATCATCCCCAACTGTCATTTGGCTGCAGCCACTGTGATACAACAAAGGGAGAGAAGAGAAGCAGAGCTACTTCACTGACTGAACTGACAAACTACAGTGGTGCCTCGCACAACGGGTGCCTCACACAACGATGAATTCACACAACGATGCCTTTTTCTGTTAAATTTGCCGCCTCACACAGCGATGTTTCCTATGGGGGATTTTCACACAACGATCTCCCTTTTCGCTCCTGTAAAAGTGTCTTACAATGTTTGGAAGCCGTTTTAAATTATTGCAATGGTTAGCCCACCTCCTGAAACCTATGCAAACTGATTTTGGTGTTGTTCTGACACTTCGTTAATTTATGATGATTTTTTGAATTTTCTCCATTGGAAACCATTGGATGGTCTGTCTAATGGTTTTCAATGGAGAAAACAAAAAATCATCATAAATTAACGAAGTGTCAGAACAACACCAAAATCAGTTTGCATAGGTTTCAGGAGGTGGGCTAACCATTGCAATCATTTAAAACTGCTTCCAAACATTGTAAGACACTTTTACAGGAGCAAAAAAGGACTTCGCAAAGACATTGAAATGTATTGAGTCGGCTTCAATACATTCCAATGAAGGAAACATTGTTTCACACAGCGATGTTTCCTATGGGGATTTTCACTCAGCGATGGCAATCCGTTCCAATTGGAACGTATTAACCGGTTTTCAATTCATTCCTATGGGAAATGGTGTTTCACAGAACGATGTTTCACACATTGATTTTTTTGGAACCAATTAACATCGTTGTGTGAGGCACCACTGTAGTTGTCTTTTATAACTGAACAATTATAACTTGAAGTAGTGCTTGAGTTTGATCATTTTCCTCTTCCCTGTGCATCACTTTCTTTTCGTAATGTCCTTTTCTCCAATTTTCCACTTTCATTTTACATTGTAGAAACAATATTCTTACCCCCAAACCTGTATAAACTATCCGATAAATCATCAGCATTCTTTAGAGAGGCAAAAGTCTGTTCTACTAAGTTGATGATTTTAGAGCCAGGGATATAATTTGCTGTCGCTTCAGGCCGTTATTTGTGGTATATCAAAACACAGTGTCCTTGGACAGTTGAAATGAGATGATTTTAAGGCAATTCAAAACACACATTCATCATGACATTTACATTTTGCTCAATGTGTTTTTAGAAAAAGAAAGGTGCTTTACAAGCAGAAGTCCAATTCTTTTAAAAAAATATATAGCTTTCACGGTTGAATATATTAAGTAAAACAACAGCCTTATGATTCAATGAGGGCTATATTTGTTTTACATCTAGTGACCCCTTTAATGACCTGTGACATTTCAGTGAACTGTTTGTTGTGCTATTATGTAACTCTTAAAAATAACAGTTTAAAATCTGACACATTCTAGTATTATTTTCTCACCATTACTTGGAATTCTTACATTGTTTTCCAAATTTATATCACTGAATTGTAACAGCACATAGAACTATTTTTGTAACGTCATGCCTCTTTTCTCACTGAACTGTCATAGTCAGGTTAAATTATTTATAGTACTAAATTATTTTCTATGATACTTAATGTTCCAGCCTGTTTGATGCTTACATACCTCTCAGTGCAGCTATTAACAACAAACAATAAAATACAATAAAATTATTCATTAATGGGCTGGCTGAGGGGATGCTTCTGTATTTCTACAGTGAATAATCCCTTCTTTATATCCATGGACATTCTGACATACTATTTTTGTAACTCCATGCCTAACAGTGACTCATAGAGGACAATTCCACCAAACTGCTTTGCTGAATTTAGTATCCAGTTTCAGATACTATATGTGATTGTCAGTGTTTCAGTATTCAAATCAGACAATTTCCCTTTTAATATACTGTATTTTTCCGTGTATAAGATGCCCCCATGTATAAGACGCCCTCCCACTTTTCTAATCCAAAATTAAGAAATCTAAGTGGAGCTTAGCAAGTGTAGGGGAAAAGGGATGAAAACGCTGCAGGATCACTTTGATCCCTGCTTTCCCCTCCACTTGTCTGTGTTCTCTCCTCAGCTTACTTCCGTGTATAAGACGACCCTCAATTTTTAGTCTAAAGATTTTAGACAAAAGTATAGTCTTACACACAGAAAATATGGTACATATCAGCAGAGAGCAAGGCATAGCCCATTCTTATTTTTAAAAAAATAATGCAGAATAGAGCACAATCTCTTTCATTTGCAGAAAATCCATGTGAGAAAGTTTAACTAGATTTCTATTTTCAGTTACACAACAGAGGCTAAGGCGGCCAGACAGTGAATCTATGGATGGATAAGAATAGTTTCTGAGATCTCACATAGATTGACATCTGAGGTGGATCTCAAAATGCAGCTTTACAGAATTTATTCAGTCACTGTCATACTACACACACTTTTCATCTATCAAATCCTGAAGTGCACAAAATGCATGTAGTGTCCCCTCCCCACCACATCTCATCCTTTTAATAATGGGCTTGGTGTGGCATATATATAGCAGGTGTACTTACAAATCAAAGACTAAGTAATGAAATCCTTCTTCTGATATGCTGTCATGAAGTCGCACTGTTAAAAGAAAAAGAAAAAATATATTCATTTATCTATTTTTTTTCCTAGAGGCTAATTTTGACTTTTCTCAATAATTATCTTCCATTAAACTCATTTTTGTTTTCTTGGTTTTTTTAGAACTTTTTTTTACTTTACTTTTTTCTTTAATTCTATGCTCTAAAGAACGGTAGCTTTTCTTGCTACACTGGAGCTATATGCTCAGTGGCACATGGTGCCTACCATGGATGAGGCAAAAGGTAGAGCAGGCAAAGAGGTGGTAGGGAGAGTGTGGGCAAATATTATATTCATATATATGCACAAAAACACACATAATTGAAAAATGCTTTCTCTCTCTCTCTTGTTCTGTGTGTGTGTGTGTGTGTGTGTGTGTGTGTGTGTGTGTGAGAGAGAGAGAGAGAGAGAGAGAGAGAGAGAGAGAGAGAGAGAGAGAGAAATTACATTCAGACACTTCTTCATCCCTTTCCACTCATTCACTCCATAACTTCTCCACAAGATTAATGTTCTCAATCTGGAAGCTGGCGGTAATCACCAATTCCAGTCCTCTGGTATAGGAGACCTTTAACAAAAAGAAGTTTGGTCCACGTCCAAAAGAATTAACATGTTACAGCTTTTACACTCACCACAGAACCTGCACAGCCTGGAAGACACCTGCAGGCATAATCTACTTTCGGCCTTTGTTGGGATTATCAGAGAAAGCTGCACTATCCTTGTAGTTGCTTTTCAGCAGTCATTTTAATTTTATGCTTCCTTGTGTGCTTACTCTGGAACTTTCCATTCAGAACTATAAAAAATTAATTGTCTGATTATTTGGAGAGTCCCATTTTGCATATATACTTGTGGCTCTCTGCTTCCAAAGCAATCATGTTTTACTGTTTTATTACCGCAAGAATAGGCAATACCTTTATAGACCACTTTTTAAAAATCATCATACAATACACAAGCTTTCATGGATCAAGATGACCTTGTCAGGCTTGTATTAGTGTGAAGAATATTAAGTCCGAAAGTTCATGGCAAGATGGATTTTGCCAGGAAACTTACTCTTAGATGTAAAGTCCAATAGTTCTTGGCAAGATCAATTTTGCCAGCCATGCCTTTCTTAGATGTAAGTCATGAAAATGTAGGCAGCATTAGAGTTGTTGTTTTAAAGTTACAGTTGAGGCAGCTGTAGATTGGATACCACAAATTCACTCTGTGTTCTGTTTTGTGACACACACACACCCAGCCAGGGAATACAAGCTGAGCTGAATGGCCATCTTTCCCTAACACTTTTTAAATGGCTTCAAAACCCAACTAGTGCCTGAGGAATATGGCCTAGAGGCAGCCTGAGAGTAGTTGGGAATAAGCTGAAGGGTGGGAGTGCCCCGCTAAATGACTAGGCTCCTCTGGTTATATCTACAGTTAGCAACAGAGACACCATCCAGATGTTTACAGCAGCAATAGTACACTGAATGTATCTCACAAACAGTATTAATTTTTTCCAACCCATTCTCAATACAGAAATCTTTGTAGGGTACAGTGCAGTTCCAACAGAATGTCAGGGATGCTGGGTAGCCGGGCAGACACCGTTGGAGGAAAACGATTTTGATTTCCATTAAATGGGAATCTGCTTGTAACATGTTTCAAGTGTCAACAAACGCCGAGTAGCAAAAAGAAAAAGCTGTTTAGTCATTACCTTAACAACGAAAACACTCAGGAGATAGAGAAACAAAGGCATATTATCTTTCACAGCCTTCACTGTGAATACATCAAAAGCACTTTGTTCTATCAAGAAAGGAATGAATACGAAACTCAATATAGTTTGCTTCATATTAGGTAGCTATCAGAAGTACTGTAAAAGGTAGCTTTTGTTACTAGAAGAACTACTGTGTAAAAAGCAAATTTATAGGACTGGTCTTTTCTACTTTTCAAGATTGAGCTACGAACTGAGCCCAGATCTTATTTCTGATACCAAGATCCGATCTGAAAGTGCAGATAAGTAATTACTCTATCAAATGCCCAGTCAACTCCTATCATACAAAAGTCTACACATTTTTCGTTTAGAAAACTTGCTTCTGATAAAGTGGCAATACCTTTTACCCTGAAGGCACTAGATGAACATATTTCTAAAGGAAGAACACAGCTGAGGAAGTTGCCGTTTCTGAACAACAACAAAAATGACTTATCAACCATTATACTTTCTTGACACCTTGATATATGGATATTTCAAGGAGTTAATTGGGTTGCAACTAGAGATGGTGATGGATATAAAAACAAATTGACTTTTTCAACGAAAATAACCAATTAGTTAAATACGCATCCCTTCATATTCATGAGTTGCAGAGACTCCCACAAATACGAAGGGACGAATATTTACCCATTTTTATTCTTCCTTCAGAATAAAAAAAACCCCACAATTTTTCCTGCCAGCCACTGATCAACTGATTGGTGGCAGATAGGCAGCCACCAACCCCCACAGCCACCACCCCAACTTTTGACAACTCACGAAGCGTGATGACTCGCCAAAATGGTGAGTTGCCCCATCTCTAGTTGCAACCAATGATGTGACTGTGTTACACCATAGCTCCTTCCACTCAGGGAAACCAGTTTCACATTTATGCAAGTATCACATACTTTGATACCATTCGCAGAAACTGTTTCTGCTACTTGCTCTGTGAGCACTTACTTGGTCAACAGTTAGCAAAGCAACACTGCTTTTTTTTGTTTTCCAGTTAGCCTAACAGTGGATACAACTTTAAAGATTCCCTAGTCACACAAGCAAAATGACCTAAAAGTTTTAAAAACCCATAATTAAATCTAAGAGTATGATGTCATTGAAGTAAATAGCCTGAAATCAGCATGTACCAGAGCAGATAACAATGTTTTTTTTTAAAAAATGTGTTATTTATTTAAATCAGACATTTAAGATGTAATACTATTTATTTATTTATTTATTTATTTATTTATTTATTTATTTATTTGTTTGTTTGTTTGTTTGTTTGTTTGTTTGTTTGTTTGTTTGTTTGTTTATTTATTTATACCCTGTCCACCTGGTCTTACAACCACTCTAGGCGGCTTCCAAATGCATAGATAAAAACATACAATTATGACACAAAATTATATTTATGGTTAACATGTCTTTAGGGTTTTTTTTTAAAGACCCACAATGTAATGGTTTAAATTTAGAATGTGCTACAGTTCGAGGATATAATTATGAAATAAGGATATGTTATGATATGTGTTCATATAATCTTTTCAAAACCAGTTTTCTAAACAGAGTCTAAACAGTTTGTGCATGATGATCCCAATTTTTAAAAAAAGTCATAGACTGCTGTATGAATTATTTAGATTAGCTTATCACCCTGTGGGTTCCCAAAATGATGTAGTGAACAGAGTGACAAATAAAGACTATAGAGAACAGAGTTCGAATTCCTACCCAGCCATGGAAACTGACTGGAGGAGTGGAAGTGGTAAAACCAATCCTTAAATATCTCAATTGTCTTGAAAAACTTGTTAGGGTCATTATAAATAGGTTCTAACTTGACAGTAACAATAACTTCTTCCTAGGACTTAGTCTAGCAGAGAAGATCATAAAGACCAGGAGTTCCCAAACTGGGTCGGTGTATCCAGAGTTTTACTGTACAATTGCACTCATATCACATGCTGGCAAGGTTATGCTCAAAATCCTCCAAGACAGGCTTCAGCAGTATGTGGACCGAGAACTCACAGAAGTACAAGCTGGATTCCGAAGGGGTAGAGGAACTAGAGACAAAATTGCTAACATGCGCTGGATTATGGAGAAAGCCAGAGAGTTCCAGAAAAAAAAATCTACTTCTGCTTCATTGACTACACAAAAGCCTTTGACTGTGTGGACCACAACAAACTATGGCAAGTCCTTAAATAAATGGGAGTGCCTGACCACCTTATCTATCTCCTGAGAAAACTATATGTGGGACAGGAAGCAACAGTTAGAACTGGATATGGAACAACTGATTGGTTCAAAATTGGGAAAGGAGTACAACAAGGTTGTATTTTGTCTCCCTGTTTATTTAACATATGCAGAATACATAATGCAAAAGGCTGGTCTGGATGAATACCAAACCGGAATTAAGATTGCCGGAAGAAATATCAATGACCTCAGATATGCAGATGATATCACTCTGATGGCAGAAAGTGAGGAGGAATTAAAGAACCTTGAGGTGAAAGAGGAAAGTGCAAAAAATGATCTGAAACTCAACATCAAAAAAACTAAGATCATGGCCACTGGTTCCATCACCTCCTGGCAAATAGAAGGGGAAGATATGAAGGCAGTGACAGATTTTACTTTCTTGGGCGCCACGATCACTGCAGATGGTGACAGCAGCCACGAAATTAAAAGATGCCTGCTTCTTGGGAGGAAAGTGATGACAAACCTAGACAGCATCTTAAATAGCAGAGACATCACCTTGCCGACAAATGTCCGCATAGTCAAAGCTATGGTTTTTCCAGTAGTGATGTATGGAAGTGAGAGCTAGACCATAAAGAAGGCTGACTGCCGAAGAACTGATGCTTTTGAATTGTTGTGCTGGAGGAGGCTCTTGAGGGTCCCCTGGACTGCAAGGAGAACAAACCTATCCATTTTGAAGGAAATCAACCCTGAGTGCTCACTGGAAAGACAGATCCTGAAGCTGAGGCTTCAATACTTTGGCCATCTCATGAGAAGAGAAGACTCCCTGGAAAAGACCCTGATGTTGGGAAAGTGTGAAGACAAGAGGAGAAGGGGACGACAGAGGACGAGATGATTGGACAGTGTCATCGAAATTACCCACATGAATTTGACCCAACTCCAGGAGGCAGTGTAAGACAGGAGGGCCTGGCATGCTTTGATCCATGGGGTCACAAAGAGTCAGACATGACTTAACTACTAAACAACAACATCCAGAGTTTAACAACAATATGTAGAAATGAAAAATAAAACAGCCGATCAGTTTTCTTTTTTCTTTTTTGGTCTAACTGAAGCTATTTTCAGAGCTCCCTCCTTCAACATAATATTATGTACTAAGTACAATCTGTTCCAAAACATTGTGTTTTTACATGTTATTAAGCTTTGAAATTTAAATATTAAAAATGCTATTCCATTTGTCTTGGTCTGAAAGAAATAAAACAGAATATTTCACAGTAAGAGCCTGCCAACTTTTTCGCCCTACAGTTTACTTTTTGCACCCCCAGCATTCCAAAAGAAATGCTAATTGGCAGAAGGAGAAGAAAACAGTAGGAAGATTCAGTTACAAAGTAGAGGATCAGGGCAATTATATACCGAAGGAAAGCTTTTATATGTTGTTGTTGTTGGTTAGTCGTTTAGTCATGTCCGACTCTTCGTGACCCCATGGACCAGAGCACACCAGGCCCTCCTATCTTCCACTGCCTCCCGGAGTTGTGTCAAATTCATGTTGGTAGCTCCGATGACACTATCCAACCATCTCATCCTGTGTCGTCCCCTTCTCCTCTTGCCGTCACACTTTCCTAACATCAAGGTCTTTTCCAAGGAGGCTTCTCTTCTCATCAGATGGCCAAAGTACTGGAGCCTCAGCTTCAGGATCTGTCCTTCCAGTGAACACTCAGGTTTGATTTCCTTTAGAATTGATAGGTTTGTTCTCCTTGCAGTCCAGGGGACTTTCAAGAGCTTCCTCCAACACCACAATTCAAAGGCATCAATTCTTTCGCGGTCAGCTTTCTTTATGGTCCAGCTCTCACTTCCATACATCACTACAGGAAGAACCATAGCTTTGACTATTCGGACTTTTGTTGGCAAGGTGATGTCTCTGCTATTTAAGATGCTGTCAAGGTTTGTCATCACTTTCCTCCCAAGAAGCAGGCGTCTTTTAATTTTGTGGCTGCTGTCTCCATCTGCAGTGATCATGGAGCCCAAGAAAGTAAAATCTGTCTTTATATATGAAAAACCAAAACAAAAAAATAATTGGGACCATCAATAAAATCATGACATGGTTTCCATTCCTTCTGAATCTGAATTCCTATAAGCTGACAGCATATCAAAAAGTCTCTTTTCCTCACATACACTTTTCAGAAGTGACTAAAGGCTGTAAAATAGTAACATAATAAATATTCTGGGAAATTACTCAGCCCACTAAAAATATTTTTCCCCAACTCTGTATACCTCCATCAAGAAAAATTATACTCTAGAATATGTTCTCAGCAGGGCATAATTGATTTCCCTGGGTATAAGCCAAAAAGTTAAGTGGTTCAAAATCTGCAGGAAAATTGGCTGCCTCACAATAACAACCCACTTGGTGTTCTAGTTTTAAATGGCATCTTGAGCATGTTGTTTGCTTTCAATACAATAAACTATACCTGTGGGAAAAAAGAGCACTCTGATACACAATTACCTTCTTAACAGATGAAAAGACTGACTTCTAAAATAACACACACTCAAGAGAACACTAAATTTTCTCATGAGTAGGAGAGTCTACCTTCAGTCTCAAAAATAAATAGCCTGCAGCATCAAGATTATGGCACAATTCATCAGTATATGTGCAATAGACTCCACCCATGATCTACTAGTCCAGAATCTATAGCAGTTAGGTATCCTACAGATCCTACCAGATGTTGACAACCTATAACTTCTGCCATCCCTCATCATTTGGCATGTAGGGAGGGGCACATGGGAGTTCAAATTCAACAACATCTGGAGGCCCAAGGTTTCTAAATGTAGACTACATCAGAAAGGTCTGATAACCATTTAAAAGATTGGGATGGGTGCCTTGTTTTAAATCAGTGTATTAACATCTATGAGGCATTTAAGGACACTAATGAGCATGATAGGTTATCTTCACTAAAAAAATTCTAGTTACATATACAATTTAGAGACAGCAATATTTTCAAAAGAGGGTTTTGCTTTTTTTTGCTTTTTTTGGTATCTCTGTTATTTCTTCAAGAAGGTAAGATCAATAACCCCATACAGTGGTGCCTCGCTTAACGATTGCCTCATTAAATGATGAAACTGCTTCATGACGACGTTTTTGCGATCGCTTTTGCAATTGCAAAACGATGGTCTAAACAGGGTTTTTCATTTGCAATGATCGATTCCCTGCTTCGGGAACCGATTCTTTGCAAAACGATGTTTTTTTAACAGCTGATTGGTGGTTTTAAAATGGCCATCGGGTAATTAAAATGGCTCCCCACTGTGCTTAGGGATGGATTCCCTGCTTTACAGGCAGCAAAAATGGCCGCCCCTATGGAGGATCTTCACTGGACAGTGAGTTTTCAGTCCACTGAAATGCATTGAACTGGTTTCAATGCATTTCAATGGGCTTTTTCGTTCCACAAGACGATGTTTTCGTAAGATAGCAATTTTTGCGGAACGAATTAACATCGTCTTGCGAGGCACCACTGTATTATCTTTCAATAACCTTGTGAAAGAGATAAGGCCAAGAGTGACATAATCTTTGCCATTTAATACAGACATGAGAAATGGAACCATGTTCTTCCTTTCCAACACTTAGGTATTGCATTGCTTTCAACACTCACAGATACCTGTTTTGTTCCGAAGGAGACAGATATGCATGGAAAGTTCCAGGATGTGCACTAGGCATCCAAGCATTATAGAATTAGATGCAACAAAGGAATATAGTTCACTGAAGGATAATAACAGGATGCTGACCACTCAAAAATCCATTGTAGGGGTGCTCTGGGGCCACGTGGCTTGCCCGAGACTGCACACACTGGGTCTTCCCTGACAAGTCACAATGGGGAATTAGACTCTCAGTCCCTGGCTCTGCAACTAGGTGTTCTAGCTCATCTCAATCAGGATGTTTCAGCTCACCAAGGGACAGGTATTCTCCAGAGTATATTACTGACCCTATATTCGCCTCTGTACACAAAGGGGAGGGTATAACTTTGAGCGATACTTTCATCACATCACAACAATGAGACACACAAAGCCTAGGTTAGGAAATATGAATCATTTGTTGTTGTTGTTGTTGTTGTTGTTGTTGTTGTTGTTGTTGTTGTTGTTGTTGTTGTTGTTGTTGTGTGCCATTAAGTTGCCTCTGACTTAAGGAGGGTCTATGAATGAGTGATCTCCAAAATGCCGTGTCCTCAACATCAACATATGGCTCATACAGAATTAATACCACTTTCACAGATTAGTTCCATACCAAATATGTCATAAAAATGAAAGGGTTCCCAAAGAATTAAAGAAAACATAGCTGTTAAATAAAACTGATAGTTCAGTGTTTTCCGCCAGATGAAGTATTTCTGCACAAGGAACGTACCAAAACAGAATGAGCCTCCCGTTGGTTGAACACTTGTTTGTGTGCAGCAAGGAATTCTTAGATGTCTTCGATGTCTAGGCAGAAATGTCTATAAAGTAAAACCACTGTCTGATCTAACTATAACTTCATTTCACTGTCTGATCTATGCTGCACAAAGGAAACAGTAATCCTGATAGAGGTTTGGCTCATTTGGAATTCAAATTTGCATTTCTCATTTCCTCATGAGAATGTCACTGAATAAACCCTTGTGATTTTTTTGTTATTTTTTTTTATCTAAGTAGACAGACTCTTTGTTTGTTTTACCTACATATCTGTTTATATTAAGTTTAAGCCAGAGACAGCCACTCTAAGAACATCAAACATAAGATGAAGAATGTCAGGTTCCCAAGACTTTATTGGGCTCCAACTCTGGGCTGCCATATTCCAGTTTTCCAAATCTGAACAGCCTAATTCTCATATTATATACATTAAGCCTTATTACATACATTAAGCCTTATACATTAAGCCTTATTTGTACACTGTGCAAATCTGAATACAGTATTATGCAATTTAGAGACACTAATTTTTTGCATTGCTTTTCCACCAATGTGTTTTAGTCTTACCATCACGATCTGAGAATATAGCGTGATAATTAGAGTGCTGGGCTTGGAACAGAGAGATTCAAGTTTAAATTACCATTTAGTTAGAAAGCTTATGTGGTGTCCTTCGGCTGAACACTACTTATCAGCAAAGCCTACCTTATAGGGTTGTTTTCAGAATAAAATAGGGAGAAGTCACCAAGTCATTCAACCATGTACATTGCTGGTACACATAAATAAGAAACAATTATATTCCATCAGGCAGAAAGATGTCTGGAAATATTCTTATGTGGTAACTATCACTTTTCACCATCTTTGCTGATGACAAAAAAGAGAAAAGAAAAGAAGAAGCCCTTGTGGTTCATCAGTAAAACATTAGTAAATTTGTGGTTCATCAATTTTGACAAACCACAAACCAAGATAAACCACCATTTTGCTGGTTCGTCCCCATCTCTAGAATTGATGCTTTTGAATTGTGGTGCTGCAGGAGATTCTTGAGGGTCCCCTGGACTGCATGAAGAACAAACCTATCCATTCTGAAGGAAATCAACCTGAATGCTCACTGGAAGGACAGATCCTTGAAACTGAGGCTCCAATACTTTGGCAATCTCATGAGAAGAGAAGACTCCCTGGAAAATATCCTGATGTTGGAAAAGTGCAAAGGCAATAGGAGAAGGGGATGACAGAGGACAAGATGGTTGGAATGAAGCTACCAACATGAATTTGACCCAACTCCGGGAGGCAGTAGAAGACAGGATGACCTGGCGTGCTCTGTTCCATGGGGTCACGAAGAGTTGGACACGACTTAACGACTAAACAAAAACAATTCTGTTAACTCAGGATAACTTCATTCATTGGCTAAATCACACTGAAAGTCTAACTTCTTGCAAAACAATTGGCTCTTCTTCTGTAAGGGAATGTGACTTACGATTCTTGAACAGAAATATGGGAGCCAGGCCAGCTGGGTGCTGTGTACCTAAGCTTAAAATCTGGACAAAACCAGGCCCATTTACTAATTTCCCATACTGAAATTCTGTTCCAAACCCATCAGCCTTTGTCACCACAGGGATGACATGAGTTACAGACAAACAGCACCAAGAAAGTTGCAAATTACACATCATTGCTATAACAGCCACAAATTCTTGCTGGATCTCTCACATAAAAAAGCTCTAAAAGAGAGAGGTGCCACAATCAACTAAGTTCTATGACATGTGGTAGCTCTATAGGCGACATTACCCTTCAGACAGCATGATCTATAGAGGGTTTTTAAGGTTTCTAACTGCTTAGAAACAGATCCCTTTACTGTTGTACATGTTTGATTCTTTTTAGTATCCATGTATGTATTGTCATTAGCTTTAAATATTCTCTTTGAATGATGTAAGCCATTTTGGGTCCTTCTTAAGGAGAAAAGGAGTAGAAATAGCCAGTGGATATGTTGATACAAGGAAGTTGTTTCAACAAGGCAGCTAAGTCCACTGTTTGTATTCCTTTTGGGTGGTATCCTCCGCCACACCTGAGATAGGACGATAGTTTCAGGGGCTGGTGTCACGTCATGTGGAACACACAGTTCTAATCTTGAACAAAGGGGAACAATGGGAGAACTCAGAAGGAAAACCACAGGAGACCACTGCTTACCAAAACCTCCCATCTAAGGCAGTTGCCTTACTCTAAAGCAATAGTGGGGCAGAGCCTGCCTGCCTTCTGGTACAGGCAGTATCCCTCCAAGCAAAAAACGTACCTCTAAAATTTAAACCTGTATATTAGCTCTTCTCTCACGAGAAGAGAAGACTCCCTGGAAAAGACCCTAATGTTAGGAAAGTGTGAAGGTAAGAGGAGAAGGGGATGACAGAGGACAAGATGGTTGGACAGTGCCATCAAAGTGACCAAAATGAATTTGACCCAACTCCGGGAGGCAGTGAAAGACAGGAGAACCTGGTGTGCTCTGGTCCATGGGGTCACGAAGAGTCAGACACAACTAAACGACTAAACAACAACAACAATTAGCTCTTCTGCCCTTCAGCAATCCTCCTTTTGCAGAAATAAGCTGATAATTGCCCTTCAGCCAAAGAGACAGTGGTGGAGAAGGCGTATGCAACAGAGTGCTTTAAGAAGTGACACTTCAAAGAACATGCGCAGAAGATGAGGACTATTTCTCTGAGACAAAAGGAAGCAAAGAGTTTTTGCTATATTGGGTTATCAACACCATGCAGCTAGTTTCCACAGGACAAGGGCAGAAATGGAAAAGGTTCACTAACTCAGATAAAGCAACTGCTTCCAAAAATTAATTCAACTGACGCCAGGCATAAAGAGTTTTCAACAATTTAAAGACGTGTAAGGCTGACAGTCCTGAAGTTTCACTTTGAGCTCGTACCTCCAAACCACTGTCAGCTTAATGAATTCCATTGATCACACAGATGAGTCAATATGACCATCACTGCATTATTTTTCTTTTCAGCACACACAGAAAGTAAACAGTATTCATCCTACTAATGAACACGTTTCAGTCACAAATTGGCATAATTCTGAGAGACAGCAAGTCTATGTCTAACTTGAAAAAGTTCTCAC
The DNA here is from genome assembly GCF_051106095.1 of Pogona vitticeps. Taxonomy (NCBI): domain Eukaryota; kingdom Metazoa; phylum Chordata; class Lepidosauria; order Squamata; family Agamidae; genus Pogona; species Pogona vitticeps. Next base: position 27,458,897 of record NC_135787.1, read on the forward strand.
ACACAAAAAGAAATCTGGTTACTTGCCAAACATCTTTGAGCTATTTCCTCAAAGATATGCCCTGTCGATACAAATTAAGCAACTACTTGTAAGGTCATAATAACATTTATCTCCTTTACTACATCCTCAATTTATTTCTGCTTATACTATGGATTGATATCCAGTGTGATGTAGCAGACTGAGTGATGGACTAGAACCCACAAAACCTGGGTTTGAATCTCTGCTTGTCCATGGAAACCCACTGGGTTGTGGTGGTGTGGAACTGCTAAAACCACCAGAATATTTCATTGACTTTGAAAGCCCTATTAGGGTTGCTATAAATTGGCTCCAACTTGATGACACATGACACAATGCTATGGATTATATGTAGTGTTATGGTATGTTGTAGCTGAGGTCAAACACTTTGAAATTGCATCAGTTTCAAAGGAAGAAATATAGGAATGAGCTAAAAGCATAATTGCAACTAAAGGGTAGTATCCACTTTCTTTTGACTGCACACACAACAGCCGACTGCATGACTGGGTGTGTTTTCACAGCATTTGTGCAAAGGGATTTTCACTACCACCCTGTGCAGGCAGACACTCTGTTGCATTAAATAAGGGAACATCTGTCTTTTGCAGCTACAAGCCAGATACCATGTGGAACACTGTGCCTACAGAGTATTATACAGACAGGATTCAAATCAAAGGTATTAGGAAGCTGGTTGGATATTGAGCTCAAACCAAAATTTCTTAACTAAAGCATGATTCTGAAGAACAGCAAAATAAGCAATTAAATGATTCAATTTCTGAGAAAAACATAGTGTGACGTACTGTACTTTGTACCAGTTATATTTCTTTGCAACATACACAATTAATACTAATGCAAGTTGTGCAATATAGAATATTCTATAGATGTTTTAATTCATACTGAAATTAACAGTACTTAAGCATGCTTATCCCTTTATGGTATCCATTGGCTCGGAAACTCGTTGGTTTATTTATATTAGTAACAATATTTAATTATGATAGGCCACATTCTTTGAATAATATGGTGAGCATGTGATGTTCCATCAAGTGAATTCTGACTAATGGTGGCCCTAGTGGGATTTCCATGGTATGGGAGAGATTTAAGGGATAGTTTTCCCCAGAGTGGCTTTCCATGCACAGGTGGAGATTTGATCCCAGGTCTCCTGAGTCCTAGTCCAAAAATGTATTCGCTATACTAAACTGGCTTTTTGAATATGTAAAACCTGTATCTATTTTCAGAATTTGAGTTTTCCTGTTCCTTCTCCCAGTAGTTCAGGACAAGATTTTTGATTATTTATACTGACTGCTTCATTAGTATTTTTTCTCTCACAAACAACATTTTGAAGTCAATTATGTTAAGAAAGAAGGAAGCAGATGGGCTACAACTGAATAGCATAGGATGAGTAAGACTCACAACTGAGTGAGGATCTAAACTTCCTTTTCTCTGATCCTAGTCCAATACGCCAATCAGTACGTCAGCTGAACACATGAAGCTGATGTACCAACTCGAATCACTGACTCATCTGGCTTAGTACCATTGGCTCTAATTGTTAGAGGTTATTTCAGGTCTCACACAGTCATCTTTCCAGTTCTTCTCCTTATGAGCCTATGACTTGAAAAGCTAGGATCAAGCCCCTTCTATAAGGAAAAGGTATCCTTTTGCGATAAAAATGCCATCTTGCCCCAAGAATTCCCTGGAGACTATTCTATTTCATGAAAGCAAAGCAGAAAGGAAACTCTATCTGGCCTCAGCCAGGTGACCATGGGTCACTGAGACTGGGTCATTGCCTCCAATAAAGGATCTTGTGGCAAGGAGAAGTTTAGTTTGGCTCCATCCATTGAGAAAAGAAAAATAAGATGCAGGGATTTTACTTTCATCCTCCCTGCTGCAAATTTGAAAGGGAGTTCAATCTGGCCCCAACCATGCTTTAAGAACTACAAGTAAATAGCTGGGGTATGTTTATGTTATTGTAATCTATTGTAAGTGGCTGTATGCAGAATTCAACCCAGACTGTGGATAAAGATATATTATAACTTAATAAAACTTTTCTCTTTATCATTTACCACAAACCAGGTATTGCTTTATTCCCTCACAAATACAGTAACTGTCTCTCTCATCTATCTACAGTATATGGTTGTTTGATGTAACAAATAAACATAAGCAAATGCTAGCAATCTCTAGAAGTTTTAAGACTAGGCTCTATCAAAATGACCTTTGCCAAGCCTGCCAGCAGTTTTCTGATGTAAAAAAAAGGGGAAATTAAAAAACATGGTATATTCTAGAGTCCACTGCCTCTCGGATGTCCATAGCAAGCATAATATGGAAAATGTGAAAAGGCTAGAAAACATTCACTATGTTTTATTGTGAGCCGGCCAGTAATGCATGAGCTGACCAGGTTCCTTCCAAAGGAATAATAATTATATACCATATACCATGCATAGGAAATCAAGACAAGCTAGAATGCATTGCCCTTCCATCAGCTAATCTGTTGTTGTTGTTGTTTCGACTTATATATTGTCCCATAGTGCTAGAGCACTCTCTGGGCAGTTTAGAACATAATTATACAAAAAAAAAAAAAAAAAAAACACAAGTTGCTGGGCACTAATTATACTGACCTCTGAAGGCTGGATCGACTTTGAGGCAGCTACCTAAACCCTTCAGAATTGAACTGAGGTCACGAGCAGAGGCTTGACTGCAGTACTGCAGTTAAATCACCACACCATGGGGCTCAGTTTAAATATGTAGGACACAAATGTTTAGTTGATTTTTGGACACTACTTCCTCACCCCATCCTACAAGTGGATCAGGAAGCAGGATTCGGAACCTTCTGCTTCAGAAATATAAGCTGAATAAACTCAGCGCAGTTTTTTGCCAGCAGAGCATTAGAAGCACAAGGTAATAGAGTAAATGAAATATACTGTATTAAGAAATTTAAAGGCAAATCTGCATGGTCCTGAGAAATAATACCTCTACCACACACTCATACAGAAAAACATAATGCCTTGTTTGTGACCTCTGTAGGTGCTTTGACTAATACATGTATACTTAGTTCAAGATTCCTGGATAATATATCTTCTCAGAAATATACCCCACTGAGTTAAAAAATTAATTTGTAGCACATGTTCTTTAGCACTGCAACCTTCAGATATCAAACTACACTCTCCTAATAGTTTGTAAGGGATCCACTTCGTAGTTTGGCATTTGTTGGCATATTCTAACCTTCATCTGCTCATGCAGTTACCAGCAAGAGCATATATAAATGTGACAGTTCACTGTTGTAAGTAGGACCATGGGAAAGGCAGAAAAATGTGGCTTTAATGTGTGACGTACCCCCCACAATGCAACATGATGGTTGCAAATCACATGCAGCAACACTAGGCCATCAATCGTGCTTAGGTACTAAGAGGAAGACTCATCCAGATTTCAGCTCTAGGTACAGAGTTCATTCCCAGTATTCAGTGACTTACATGAGAAAAGCATAGCCAAAGCTACAAAGAATTACATAGTTCTATTTTTTTTTTTTTTTAAAAAGGAGATTTGGAATTCTGAAACTGAATGCTGTTTCAAAAGGAACTTCTGGTATAGTATAGATGTGGGAAGAATCATTTATTTAAAGGGAAACAAGAAAAAAACATGACAAATAATTGGGTTCATCTGGGTTCATCTAGCTCTTTTCCTGACAATCATATCCTACTTTGTACTCATGTCAACATCATCAAGTATCATCAAGGGAAAAATGTTGAGACAGAAGCTGAGGTCACCATGAGTTCCCCTTCACAAAATAAACAAAGTAATATAAAATCATACATATGAGCATATGTGAATGATCTGCTACTTTGTTTTGTTATATTTTATTTTATTTACATCCCACCTTTCTTTGGGCGAAGGGCCCAAGATGGTTTTATACCATACCGTGTCAGTGATGGGGTGAAAAAACTGGCATATATCTACAAAGCAATACACCGGTTGCAGTATTCTGAAAACTATAGACAGGGAAAAGGTAAATTTTCCTATCTCTGTGATGGGTAAGACTATTCAATCCAGATTTTCACATTGCTTCACATGCTAACAAGGACAGATTCACTACCACATCTACCACTTCAAAATCTAAGGCGCAAGACACCTGCGCAAAGCATACCGTAACATCAGTAATGCACTGCGAAAAAACTATGTCAGCTTTCACAGTTGACTTATTTCTGCATGGAGCCTCCAGAGACAAGTAGACCAAAACAAAGGCTGAGGAACACAAGATGAAAAACCATTCATGAATATGACAAAAGCAGGGAGGGAAGTAGATCAGTAGAAACACATCTAGCTTTAGTTGACTTCCACATTTTTTAAAATCAGGGCAGCAAATAGCCTGTATGTTCCTTTACAGGTAGAACTGGGTTGCACAGCTTAGGGAACCTAATTCATTGCTAGAGGGGTAATAGCTAAAGAGAGGAAGGTTACTCAAGAAGCTGGTAACTAAATGTCATCTGCATTTTGAAGTACAATGGATAGTAGAGGTCACCTCTCAATGAAAGAAGCTATTACTGTTTTGTGACATTTGTTCCTGTCTTTTCAGATATGCCTTTAGGATATTCTCTGCTATTCTCATTTGAATCAGGAACAAGAGATTGCACATTTACTTTACTCAATGGCACCTTAAGTTCAGTGTGAGGCTCCAAGGCATTCATTTCCGTATGTGCACATTCAGAATTGCTCTATATTTAATCACGCTGCCATTTCTAATTAGGACATAGAAAAAACAGTCATTCATATGTTTGCATGGTATTTGGGTTAAAAGCTGAGGTGGGGTGGGGGCTGAATGGCTTTTGCCAATTGTCTAAATGAAAACTATGCTCAAGTGAAAACAATTTAGGTGTGGACAAGATGGCAAGCCATTTCTCATCAAGTGGAATAAAATTTTGGTAGCAGCAGAGTGGCTCTACATCTCTTCCCTTATCCCACCAGAGTTAGGAAAAGCAGTTGTCTGAAAGCTCATTTTCTCGGCTATTATGGTTCTAAACAGGAGTGAAGAACATGCAGGTCAAATGCTACATGATTCTATGATCCTCAAAGGATCCAGAGCCCTCTTCCCTTGCCAATAGCTCTCTCCATTTTTGAACAGGATACCCATGCTCCCAGAAGTCTTCAAGAAATATAGTTCTTTAAAATGGTATATATATGTGTGTGGGAAACTTCTGCTTAAAGGCTGTAGCTGCATTCTGTTCCAGTGAGTGCATACACTCCTGGCAGGAAGCGGCAGCTGACAGCAGGTGGGGTAGCCCCCTCTTCTGCCCTTTCACTTAGAGGTAGAACATCAGATCAAAGGTTTATTTTAGCCAATCCTAGTTACAATTAGGTAACTAGTATCCTATCTGTCTCTCTCATAACATACTATGTAATCATGCTAAATAAGTAAAAGAGCTCTCAGGGTGTTGCCAGTTGGCTCCGCTGGCTCAGACATCTGCTGTCGACTCCTCTGTTCTCTCTCTAAGGCAATTAGTCTTCCTTTGTTCCATGATCACCCACATGTATGGATCCCTGCATCTTCTTTCTTTGCCAAATAAGACTTCAATAAAGCTAGATGTGTTCGGCTACTTATACTTTTTCCAGCCTGGTCTACAGCAGATGTGGTGATGGGGGAATGCCCACAAAAACTGCCTATGATGGATCGTATGAGGAAATAATGTACAATGTGTTGAAATTTTCCACAAAATTAACCAGATTTTGGAGTTGCATTTATACTTGGCAACAGCATTCACACATTGGCTGCTCCAAGTTTTCTTCCCAAGCAATAGTAAAGTGAGGTATGCATCAGCAAGATCTGCGCCTGAACATTCTGTCCCAAAGTAACTTGGAATAACATAGCAGTATAATGTAATGTGATACCAGAAGACCTTAATCTACTATCTCCTCTAGAACAGTGGCTCCCAAGCTTGGGTAACCCAGGTGTTCCAGAACTGCAACTCCTAGAAGCCTTCAGCACTAGTTGTGCAGGCTGGGGTTTCTGGGAATTGCAGTCCAAGAACACCTGAGTTACTCAAGCTTGGGAACCACTGCTCTAGAAAAAAATACCATTATGATACCACGCTGAACGCTGCTGCACACCACTATAAACATATCAGTCTCATCTCATTTTGGAAACTACATGGGGTCAGGTCTTTCAAGTACTTGGACAGCAACAGGCAAGGAATACCACAGATATCCAGGTGGAAATGGAAAAGAATCCTGCCTACAACCCTGGAGATCTGCCTTGGTAGAGGAAGGCTTCCTATGTTCGTAACATTATATTCCAGGTTGTCTGAGCAACAACTATTTACTGAGATGTGGTGACAAAAATACTTCAGTACTGCATGGTGGACTGAATAAAACAAATGGCTTCACTTCAAGAGTTTCGGAGCAAGTATGTAACTAAGAGTGCAGCAACAACAAAACCACAATAGTTTAAAACTAGTCACAATTATCTGCGACTGCCATGCTTCAACGCGTTTTTAAAGAACTGGACGAACTTCTGCAGCAGCAAACTGTCAACAGCATTCATACAATGTATAGAACTTCCACTCCCATATGTAAATAAAAGCAACCACACCTTATGGGATTGGTCTAAGATTAAAAAAATGAGTCAGATGATACCAAGCATGAACTACATTTCATACTTACTAACAAAATTATTTCAGAGCTTCTTTTCACCCCCAAAAGGGAACCCACAGCACCTTATAATTGGAAAAAATTCAGACTAGAGACACAGGTGGACATAACAAGGGTCCGGCCCCCTGGGGTCAGACCATCCACTCACCCATCTGCTGCTGCTGCAGCCTCCGCGCTCCTTCCAATCGCTCCGGAGCTCGCAGTTGTCTAGCTCATCAGCCTGGCAGGGAGGCTCATCTTCCCTCCTTCTGCCACGGGTGGCTAATCAACCGTGAGCTCCAGAGCAATTGGAGGGAGCACAGAGCAGCAGTGGACGGGTGTGTGGATGGTCCAGCCCCAGGGGACCCTCATTATGTCCACCTGTGCTGGGGTATTCGTATTCATATACAAATACCTCCATTTCGAATTCAGACACTTAATATCAGGTGCCTTTTGAAATGGTTAGTGCCATTTGCCAACATGGAAAGCATTATTAGCATCTCTATCATAACATTTTTCCACATAAGATGGAGATTGGGGAGGGAAGCACCTGCCTGCCTACTGGCCTCCCCCCATCCTTCTTCCTCTTCTTTTTTTGGACTCCAAGTTCCAGAAATCTCCAAGAATTCCTATGGCAGAATTTGGGAATTCCTGTCCACTAACAAACACCTGCAGACATCTTCATTTCACTCACCTAGAGAAAGAACGTGGCTTTCTTGTAGGCCTTATGTCCTGCAGCAATACTGCCTGGGAGGAAGCTTCTGTAATGGTTTCTCAGGGTGCTGATCCTTCAGAAGGTGCCCTCTACAGACCATAGTCGTTCTTTGTGAGGCACCCTCTGCTTCCCAAGAAGAATTGCAGCTGGGTATAATGTCTAGAGGGAGGCCACATTCCAGATGAATGAAGCAAAGGTATCTGCAGGTGTCTGTTTCTGGGCTGGAAGTCCAAGAATTCAGGCATTCTTGGAGAATGCTGGATTTGTTGTCAAACACACACACACACACACACCAAAGAATGGCACATATCTACTCTCCAGCAACTTAATTGCCTTCATAACTCTGGAAAATCCACAGAAAGCCTTACTAGCAAACTGTACAGAATAATGTCCAACTTACAGATAATAAGATTTCACATTCAGCTGAAAAAGTAGTTGACTTTGTGCATCCATATTTCTTGTTTTTTAACTCCTCTTTCCTAGTTAACAATACTCTCCACATAGCTGAGAACAGGACACTGGTTCTCCTATTAACTTCCAGCACACAATTAATGTTTACCTATTTTTGCCTACTTTTAAAGTCAGTTAATCAAATGACTGAAGCACTTTCCTTTTCTTTAATACCTTGAGAAAATCAATCAGAAACCCCCCCCACACACAAAAAACCCCTAGCTGTACATTTTAGAGAATAGCTGCAGTTCAAATACTGTATCTGCACCCATAATTATTTCAACAGGTAATTGCAAAGAATTGGAAAGAAAGACTATTCTATTCTACTGTTCTTTGTAAAGTCATAAAATTTCCTCTAGTTGAAAAAAAGAAAAGGGACCAAATGCAGCCCTTGGGAGAAGGGACTGTCTGAGCTTCTACCCCCCTTTTTCCCCTCCCCCGGGCCCTTGATTTATTATTGCCGCCTTTTGCGTAGGGCACAAGCTTTGGCTGAGAGAGATGCCTGTTTCTCCACAGAACCTGCTTAGCTGGCCATGTAGTGAAGTGAGGAAGTTCAGCTGCATTCATCTGCTTGGGGCAAAGAGTAACAACCAGGCAAGCCTTGCCTTGGAGGAAAAATGGAGGATGGAATTGACACTGAGGCAGTGAAACACTTTAACAATTAAGATGGGAAATTAAATGGCCTTTCAGGACCAGGAAGCAAAAGGGAGGTAGTACATGTCAATACCAATCTTCTATCTGGAAAATTTCTTACTTGCTTATTCCAATCAAACTGCAATATTTAGCTACATTAAAAAATGAAGTCACAATTTATGTGCTTGACTACTCTTTTCTACATTTTGACAATATTATTTATTAGGATTTTCAGTTCCTAGTAGAAAACAAGGAAACTAGCAGCTGGGAAGGAGAGACAGCAGCTCACCACCAGGATGTGTGTGCAATTAAAGATAAAGGGTTTTCTCTCCAGTGCCCCAAATTTCTCTTGAAGGATGCTGTTTCCTTTGGATTCCAAGGGAAAAGGACTTTACTGCAGCCAAATCTGGATGCGAATATCTCAAACAGAAAAGAGGTCTATACAGAAATTATGTATGTAAAGAAGCAGGAATACACCGACTGTCACTGCCTGTTTGATCTATGAACACTGACTATATCTACTGGGCACAGAGCAATGTGAAAAGGCTTTTTCCATGTGACCCCTGACTGATACTATGCACAGAAAAGCTGTCAACCTGAATGCATTGTACTCCTAAACACAGTCAATTTCTCAAAGATTGAAATGGAAACAGCAGGTATTATTTTCTTTCCATTCATTCACTGAACAATCTAAAGAACCATATGAAAAGAGCTGATATTTGCTACATCAGATTGCCTAGCTGAACACAGAATTCTAAATGCAAGACAAAGCATTATGATATAAGAATAAATTATCTAGGCATTGACATTGATGCAGTGAACACATAGATAGGCAAGGCATTTAATTTTCGGGTGTGCAAACTGAATTGTGTGTTGTTGTTTTTAATTAGCAACTTTCCATTTTTGTAGTGTGCAAGTGGCAGGTCATAGCTTAGTAACAGTCTTTCATCAGTTTTTCATCCTACGTGAAATAAGAAATAAATAATTAAATAAAAGTAAATAAATAAGTTCAACACAGGGTTACTGTTTCCTACCATGATATACAACTTTAGCCTTCCAATAATTTTTGTAAAAACCTTAAAAATGTATAACCTTCTGAATAATTAAGGACTGCCAGGGAGCATTAAGTGATTACACATTGAAACAAAATGTGCTGTGACAATGCAGAGTTACAGTGGGGTCTTGACTTAAGAACGGCTTGAGTTAAGAACATTTTGAGTTAAGAACCACTCTCATAGGAAAATATTGACTTGACTTACATACTTAGATTTGAGTTAGGAACTGAAAAAAACCACGTGGGAGGCAGGGAAAGTGCAAAATTTGAACTTTCAGTTAACTGTTGGCCAGTGAAAAGGGTGCCTGTCTGCTTCCTCACTCCTCCCAGCGTTTAGAGAGAGGATTGGGAGTCTTCAGACTGCCTGGTACTGCCTGGACTGTATTTTCCCTGCCTTCCCTGAACCTTTCTTGACCTAAGAAAAAAAAGAAACAAAATATCACCCTCTAGTGGTCGAAAGCAGAATAGCAGCTTCCCATTAGTTTCTATGGACGGAAAAAAGCAGATATGGATCAAATGGTTTTCAATGCATTCCTATGGGAAATGCAGATTTGACCTGAGAACTTTTTGACTTGAGAACCGCCTTCCAATACGGATTAAGTTCTCAAGTCAAGACCCCACTGTATATGAATCAAATTGGGCCAGCAAAACTCATAATGAGAAATGAAAACAGGTGTTCATGTCATGGGATTACACATCAAACGTGAAAAATTAAGCACTGTGTAAAAGGAAACAAGCCATAAAACTGAAAAATCAGGTATGGCTTTCATTATTAAGAAAAATATATTGCTTTTTCTCTCCCCACCAACATGCCTCAACCCCCTTTTTCACTGGAGATTCTTTTCGCTGAATACTAGAAAACTAATACTATTGAAAAGAAAAGTAATGAATGGTGGAGTACAGTATTTCCTCTATCCAACTACATATACAGTGGTGCCTCGCTTAACGAGCACTTCGTTTAACGACGAATTCGCTTAGCGATGACTTCTTCTGAGCGATCTTGTGCTCCGTTTAACGATGTTCCCTATGGGCGATTTTCACATAGCGATGTTTGGGACCATGCTTCGCATAGCGATGACAGTTTGGGTCCCCCTGTTTCGCTTAACGATGGTTTTGACAGCCTCATGTTGGCTGTTTTTTAAATGTTTAAAAATGTTTAAAAATGTTTAAAAATGTTTAGAATGCTTGAAATCATAAGTGCACTTAATAAACCCTTTGTTGAACTAATCTGACTTTGTTCTGACTCTTTTTTAATTTGTTGTTGAATTTTCCCCCCATTGAGATGCATTGAATAGGTTTCAATGCATTTCAATTGGGGAACCGCGTTTCGCTTAGCGATGTTTCCTATGGCGATTTTCGCTTAATGACGGCAATTCGTTCCTATTGGAACAGATTATCCGGTTTTCAATGCATTTCAATGGGAAACCGTGTTTCGCTTAGCGATGTTTTCCCATAGCGATGATTTTTTTGGAACCAATTAAAATCGTTAAGCGAGGCACCACTGTAATTTAAATTAATCTGAAACGTAATACTGTGTGTACTGAAAAAGCAGACTGTAAAACTAGCCATTCCTTATTATTTCCAGTCTAGCTTTTTGTTTTATTAGTATTATATCTAATTAATTGATTATTGCATTTAAACTATTTTTATCCAGCCATTCTCTTCAAAAGGACCCAAGGTGGCTTACATCATTAAAAGACAATATGTTAAATATAAAAATGTTAAGTATAAAAATATTTTAAAAGAATCATACAACACCACACTAAAAACGGTAAACAAAATCAACAGAAAAAAATTCAAAAGAAACAAGGGCACAACAATTCATTTTAAAAGCTGTCTCAGACAATCAGTCACTAAGGGAAAGCCTGACTGAAGAGAAAGGTCTTCAGCCACTTGCGGAAGGCCTGCAAAGATGGGGACAGCCTGACCTCCCATGGGAGGGAGTTCCAGAGCCTGGGTGCAGTGACAGAGAAGGCCCTCCCGCATGTCCCCACCAGACACATCTGTGAAGAGAAACGCCTCCCCTGATGATCAACACTTGAGCAGGCTCATAAAAGGAGACACAGTCCTTAAAACAGCATGGACCTAAGCCGGCAAGGCTTTACAGGTTAAAACCAGCACTTTGCATTGCGCCCAGTAACAAATCCGCAGTCAGTGGAGCTGCTGTAACAGGAGGGTTATGTGATCCCTGTAACCAGTCCCAGTTAACAATCTGGCTACAGTGGTTTGGATCCCCTGATGTTTTGGAACACTTTCCAAAGTTAGTCCTGCATACAGTGCATTGTAATAACCCAAGCAGGATATAATTAAGGCATGTGTCACTAAGGCCAGATCAGGCCTCTCCAGGAATGGATGCAGCTGGTGCATTGGTTTACAACAATACTAGATTATCCAAAAATAAATAAGTAAATACATAAATAAATAAAAATAAAAAAATTCAAGGTCAGAAACTCAGAAAGCTATTTTTGTTGTCACATCATTCACATAATGGTCCTATGGCATTACAGGGTGAATAGCCTTTGACATGACAGGGTACAAGGAACCTCCACTATAAACTCATAAATAGTTGATTCTGTGTTTAAAAACTAAGGACAATGATACTTTATATCCCAGTTTAAGAAATCCCAGGAATTTCAAAATTATGCCTAAAATGTTAGAGAAATGAATCATATTTTAATATTTTATTTAATTTCCCCCCAAATTAATTTTGTTTTTAAAATTAATTACATTTTAAAACTCTGAATAAAAAAAGAAAGCAATTCGTTCTCCCTCAGTTCCTACGTCAAGTGTGAAAACCAATTTGTTATATTTGTGTTTCACAGTTATTGCAGTAGTAGAATTGATACTCAACAGTATTACAATTTTCAGTTGCCAATGGAATGTTTATGGCTGTTTATAGAGATGGGCATGAACCACAGTTCAGCAGTTCATGCTGGTTGGGCGGACAGTCAAACAGGTGTTCTGTGGTTCAGCACCCCACCCCCTGTAGTGGGCAGCCTTAGAGGCATGATGCTGCTTCCAAGAGGGCATCCACCAGAGGGCCAGGGCACTGAAACTCGGAACATCTATTCAGCCATGCACCGAACTGGCATTAACAGCCGAACCAGCAGTTCGTGCCTATCTCTAGCTGTTTAACATCTAAGGGCAATGACAGATATAATAACAGCATGTCGTTAAAAATACAAATGTCCCTCTTGAAAAATAAAATGGGCTTCTTGTTTGGTCCTCTGCATAATACACAATACAATATCAAAGATGTAAAATGCTGAGACCCACTGCCACAGAGTTTGCTGATATAGGAAAAAAAAAAAAAGAATAACCAGCTTTCTGCAGCATCCTAAAACAGTTAACTTTTGCTCAACCAACCAACTAGCAAATGATTTATTTTGATTTGTTCATCAAGCTTTCATTATCTTGGTGAGTCACCATACTTCAGGGATCTCTGCTAAAGGTCACTTAACACAGGAGATTATTATACACATGGACTGCTGAAGTATGAACCAGAGTATTGGTTTCGCTATGTCCGTAAACATCTTCAAAGTGACAAAAACCAACAAACCCCCAAAATAACTAGCCTAGAAAGGATAAGAAAACATGACAGAGCTCTGCTAAGACACTTTTATCTCAGTACAATGCAAAACCACAGATCAGAATGCAACTCTAAGTACAGTACAATTTGCAATAAATGTTTTGGCAAGTTTTGCATATTTCATGTACAGTCATGTGAAAAAAGAAAGTATACGCTCTTTGAATTCTATGGTTTCATGTATCAGAACATAATCAAAATCATCTGGTCCTTAGCAGGTCTGAAAATTAGGTAAATATGAGCTCAAGTGAAAAAAACATAACACAGTGTAATGATTTAGGTAAACTGTCAGAAAAGACATCACAATCTTTTTATTCTAACAGTTATGCTAACAGCAAACGGCATGGACAAAACCTGCAACACTCACCCAGCAATGCTCTTGGCAATCTTTTTCCATTCTTCTTGTTTATGTTTAAACAAGTGTCAGAATAGAATATAAAGCAATGGAGAAGGGGACCCTGTTTGAAATATTTTCATATCTAAATGCATGCTTAGTATTCTAAGTAAATTAAAAGCTTTCAGACTGTGTTCCAAACCTCTCAGGAATTCACATGATCTACCCACTTTTATCCTCTTCTGGAACAACTATGATGAGTTCAAAAACATTTGCTTCATTTTTTCATTAACTATGGCTCCTTATGTCATCTGGACCCAAACAAATTGTGGCAAATCTTAACTATTTAAAACCATGGTTTATGAACCTGGCTTGCTTTCACAAATCATAGTTAGGATTAACCACAGCTTATGTGTCAAACAAGTTAAACTGAGATCAATCTAAAATGAAAACTTCTGACCTTTTCCTTGAGGCTATACCAAAAGGGATATAGTAAACTTCTGAAACCATGGGGCTTACTGTGACATTTGAATACAGATGTGGACACTATCGGATAGTAGAGATACATCATATTATATCACATATTGCTTCATCTTTTTCCTCGGTCTTGTTTTCTGAGAAGAAAAAATATAATAATTCTCCTACAATAAATTTCTAAATATCCATGTGTTGACTAATATTACCAATGTTAGGATGCTTCAAAAGGCGGCAGATTCTGGCTTCTCTTTCCAATTTCTGGTGATCTGCAAGAAACAAGAAGTAAGAATAATTTTAGCAGAGCTAATTACATTTGACTATCTTGCACTTAATAAGAAAAACAAAAGTGATAAAGTATGAAACATTATCCAAAAATAATGTGGGGGAAATCAAGACCACTGATGCTCACACGATCATTCAGCTATTACGTGAGAAGAGGGCTCTCTTCCTTAGTTATAACAAGGCCTGGGAATATGCTCCCTGTGGGCCACATGAGGCACTCAATCCTGATTTTGCAGCTCCTAGACCATGTCAAATGGGAATCAAGAATTTTGCTGTTCAAAACAAGGAAAACTGTCACTCTACGAAAGGGCACAGCCATGATTTAGTGAAATGGAACTATTTGCATGTGTGTACTGCTTTTTTCAAACTGGAAGTAAACTGGTGGTCACTTCTTTTGCAGATCTCCTCTGCATCACACATTTTGCATGGTGGTGCAATCTATTCTGAGTTCTGGGAAGAAGGTCAGAGTTGGCCCCTAGATGACACAGAGTTGCCTATTCCTGGCCTGAACCATTACCTGCAATATGGGTTAAGAACACAGATATTTCTTGCCAGGCTGTCATGACGATTCAATAACATACACAGTGTGTTCCCTAAAAGCTTAATATTGCTGTCATTATTCAGCAGTGGAAGAATTAAAAAAACACAGGAAGGTTTTGACAAAGCAGATGAGACAAAGAAAGTGTGACGGTTAAGCTAGACTCAATTATTTTTCCCCAAACATCACTGTTACTACCATAAACTTCATTTCAATGGCTCTCCATAGCTGTTGATTCAGAATCAGCATTCCATAAGGGTATGCAAATTCTGTCTAAATCACACAAAAAGTATCTTAAGAAATACCTGCAAAGAGGCAATAACTCAGTGGGACAACACAGACAGCAAAAACAGTAGATTTATATACTGGGCAGTTGTCGATTGATAAAATCAGATGAACAAACAAAACAAAGTCATAAAGATAAAATCAAATCATGAAAAGTTTCAAAACCTAGATAGTGCAATGTGTCATAATGAATTGGCTTGCTTTGCTCAATCATTCTCTACAAAAGCAGAACGAGCTAAACAAATAATGACCTTCCTCTGCTGTTTGAATATTGTGGCATCCAAACGAGGAACAATGGCTTATATCTCTGTGGATAAACCATTGTTTCTTCCTGGTTTAGGTCTCCAATTTATCTAGGGAAAGATAACCCAGAGTGATTGCATCAGGTGTCACAATAAACAAACTATGGATGGTTTGTAGAATGAATGAAAAAATTACAGTATATGGATGGAAGGTCCATCTTAGCCACTTCTTGGTGGAAACAATCAAGCAGTGTGTACAAGTACATTGCTTCATTTCTGAGAAGACTGAATACTAAAGTATTTTGGCATGCTGTGCTCTCTGATAAGGGCCACTATTTGCTATCAGCTGTAGTTATTAGAAACCATAATTACTTCCGAATCCTCTACTTCCACTCAAATCTGTTTGCAGTTGAACGTGTACGGCCTCTCAATGTACCCAGATACTAATATCTAAGAGGAGTGTGTGAATTAGAAAGTGAAAAGTCATCACCCTATAAAACATAATGATTTTTAAGGGTCAAGGTGAGTTAAAGGCCAGTATTAAAAGTTTCTGAATGTTATCTTTTAACAGACTAGAGTTGCTCTTAAAAAAAAAAAGTCAGACAGCATAAAATCTCTGAGGTACAGAAAAAAAATAACTTGAAGTTAGGCTGCAAGCCAATATTGGCTCCTGAAATTGAGCCAGCTTGGAACACAACCAAGCTGAGTACATTATAGCCAGCAAAACAAAGGCCTGAAAGAGAGCCACAATTACAAGTGATGGAGCAAATAATTTACAAGTGAATTATTTTCTGAACTTTAGCCTAATTTTCTGCTTGTCTGAGAAAAGCTCATGATTTCCTCTGAGTCACTTGGTATTAAGCAATCATTCAGTTTTCAGAGGCAACTGAGGGAGGCATTGTATCTTGCATGAAGGACTCAACGGTTGACAGTGGCATACAGGGCGACTGAGATTTCAGGTCAAATGCTCAGAAGTATAGAAACTCACTACCATGACCAGTTGGCATAACCAAGTGTTCAGTAAAATGTGAATGTTCCACAGTGCTATGATAACTTCTTAACTGAAACCATAGAACTCAAGGAAATTCTGTTATTTCTCTGTAATTTTCACTTCCTTTTACAGTAGAATAGTTAAACTGAATTTATACAGGCACATAATGGTGTGGCCGCAGGTTCTTTCCCCAAAGCAAGTGGTGTGCATGAGGTAAAGCATATCTTCTTTACATTTTGTCTGTTGTTTGTTATACTCCTCTGTGCTGTGTGCACGTATTGTTATACTACCTGTCCAACTCATTGGTCACATATGAACAAGTGTTTCTGTGTGAAAGTCCTAGATTTGCTTCCATCTTCATATACATGTGTGTGTATGACCTACGCAAGAATATCTCAAAAATATATTTCCACCTCGTCCAATATGATATGGTACCATTCTCAAACAGATGCATTAGTCTATTTAAAACTCAGAATACTCCCCCCCACAAAAGTGGAAAATATGTTTGTCTAAATGTGGGTATTCCAACTTTCAAAAATTACATCATCTAGTATGACTACAAACCCCAACAGCAACGGGACGTCTAAAATCACAGAACCATATGGGAGAGGGTTTGTTTTGTACAAGCAAAAAGACTTTTGTTGTATCAGACCAAAGTCCTATTTAACCCCAAAATTTATTTCTCACAATGGCCTTTCAGAAGTCCCCACACAGGATGTGAGAAACACCCTTTTTTTGGTACCACACACTGTATGAGCTTCTGTTTTCAAGCTGTCTGGAGTGCCTAGCTGTGAAGCCAAGGAATGAGTGTTTTCACCCCTACTGTGCCTCCTGGCAGTGGGGGCACTTGAGATAACCTGGAATATAAGTAGCTGATGAGAATATGGGCTCTGCACCACCAGAAGGAGGCAACAGTAAATCATTTCTGAGTACTTTATATCTTTAAACCTTTAAAGGGTAGCCATAATCAGAATTAACTTGACAGTACACAATTATTTATAACATGACATTGAGCAAAAATATTCAGCAGTCCGTTTTAAACAAAAGATTAAGAAATGATGCAAAACTTAATCTATAGTACAATACATGTTTGTTGTTGTTCAGTCCTTAAGTCATGTCCGACTCTTTGTGACGCCAGGCCCTCCTGTCTTCCACTGCTTCCCGGAGTTTGGTCAAATTCTTGTTGGTAGCTTCGATGACACTGTCCATCCATCTCGTCCTCTATTGTCCCCTTGTCCTCTTCCCTTCACATTTTCCCAACACCTGGGTCTTTTCCAGGGCGTCTTCTCCAGCAAAGATACTGGAGTGGCTTGCCAGTTCCAATTAAATGAAACTAAACAATACAGTACATGTTTAGTTTCATTTAATTCAGGGAGGCTTACTCCTGGAAGAAGGCTGGAGTCTAAAAGGAATTCAACATTCCATTTTATAACAGGTTATGAATAACCCACCCTCAAAAGTAAATCGAGATAGAGTTCTTGAAAAGTTGTGAGATGTCAGCAGTCTTAAAACTGAGTTTCCAAAAACACAGAGTTCAATAGTTATGTGACGCAGCCACTGAGATTAGCTCTCTTTACACCCAGAGTAAACAAATCATTTATTTCATCTTAGAATCTGCAGCGGGGCATAGAACTATTTATTTATTTAAAATATTCTGGTCCATGGGGTCATGAAGAGTCGGACACAACTAAATGACTAAACAACAACAACAACAACAAATTCTCCTAAAGCATCCAAAGCGATTTTTAGTATTAAAAGAAATAAGGTTAAAAGCTAAAGCAATAAATTATCACAATAGTAAAAAGGAATTAAATAGATATATTAAAACTTAGAGCAATATTAAGAGCACAAATAAAACAGAGTACAGTAATCCCTTAAAAAAAATCTCCTGGGTCAACCTGTCACTTAAAGCAGTGGTCCCCAACCTTTTCCAAATCGTGGACTGGTGGGGGGCACCACATGCACTCAAGGGTGGGCGGGGCGTGCACTCATACATGTGCAGATGCGCAGGGCATACTCATGCTGATGTGTGGATGAGCAGGATATGCTCACATGCATGCGTGGATGGGTGGGGGGCCCTAACGGGTGGGTGGGGTGTGCTCACAGGAAGGTGCAGATGCACAGTGCACCCCTGTGTGTGTGCGTGGGGGAGTATATGGGGGGGCAGGATATCTGTCTCTGTGGCCCGGTCCTGCCAAGGCCACGGCCTGGTACCTGGGCCGCGGATTGGGGTCCCCCGGTTTAAAGAAAAGTCTGCCTGAAATGAAAGGTCTTCATCTGGGGCTATTCAGGCCTCCTGTGGGAGGCAGTTCCAGACTCTGGGAGCAGCAATACCTAAGGCCCTCTCCCGTGTCCCTACAAAACATGATTGTGAGGGTGATGGGACTGAGAGAAAGGCCTCTCTTGATGATCTTAATATCTAGGCAGGTTCATAAAGGGTAGATTATAAATATAAATAGAAACCAAAGAATTCATTCTTTAATTCATTGGTATTTTCAGTTTACAGTTATATATTTGTATATTGCTCCTGATTCTTAACATGGTATTATAAATGAGCCTCTAAGTTTTGTTAACGTATAAAATAATGTGATGAAGGAGCCTGATTTCTCAAAGATTCTGCAATACTAACTCAAAGGTTAGCTTACCGCACAACAAAACTTGCAATTTATCTTATTTTGACAGATACAGAACATTAACGCCAAGCTTACCATAGTATTCTTTCTCCAATAATGAAAAGAAAATTGAACCAGGTCAAGAGAGGCAGGATTCTTTATTGCATTACAGTACACAATAAAATATTTATTACAGCAGGAAGAAAAGGCTAGTTTTTCTTCCTGCTTTTCATTTCCAGGGATCTGTAATGATTTCTAATCAGTTTCATTCCATTAAAAATAAATGAATGAAAAATGTTTTGTACGTTTATACAATGTTTAAAATCCTATTGGTCAGGGTGGTAAGTCACAGTAAAGCAGGCCAATTAAATTCCATTGATTGAAATGAGCATACTCTTAGATGCAACTTGCTTTAGCTCAGGAAGTCTGAGTTAAAATAAGTCTATTTGAATCCAAGTAATTTATTGAAGAGATGACTCAGCAAACACTCACTGATTCAATGGGCCCATTCTAGTGTAATTTATGACACTAAGCAACAGGAATTTGGACACTACATGGTATATGACAGCATCATGTGTATTGCAAATGTAACAGCGAATTCCAATGATGGCGTAGCAGAGAGGATACAGAGAGATCAAAGCCCATTTCAAATATCTAAAACTAAAAGTGAACACACACAGGGCTAGTATAGTCAACTTAACCAGAGTTTAAAACAGAGGTGGGCAAAGTGCAGCCCGAGGCCACATGCATTACCCCCCCCCAGGCTGTTTCTGCAACCTCGTGTCCTTCCTCAGTTGCCCTTTTTTCCAGCAAAAAAGGGGAACTTCAGCTTTTGGAAACTCCTAAGAGCGGTAATTTACCTTTCAGATAGATCACAGTCCCCTCCCCTTTAACATCCCTCTATAAACATTTTTAAGAACTAGGACTTCTAGCTAGCACTGACTACTGAGATTCAAGTTCTCATCTGAACCCCATATACTAAAAGAGATGTCATCTTTTTCAGTGGCTTCCTACTTCAGTACTAAACACAGAATGTTGTCTGGGACCTTTTAAGACACAGTTCATGATGATAACTGCTTGGAAAAATGTATCCATATTTATGTTACTGAAAGCATCAAGCAGAAAAAGTACTATCAAATTAAGCTAAGCAATATATTGATTTATAAGGAATAATACATGTACAGTGGTGCCTCGCTTAGCGATCGCTCTGTTGAGTGACGAAATCGCTTTGTAATGGACTTTTGGCCATTGCTGGAGCGATCTCTTAGCGATGTCCTCTATGGCTAAAATTTGCTTTGCGATGATGGCGGGGAAGCGATCATGGCAAAGCAAACTTTTTTAAACAGCTGATCGGCAGTTCCAAAATGGCCGCTGCAAAAACAAAATGGCCACCGCTGTTTTGCCTCGCTGTAGAAGCACCCAAAATAGCCGCCGCAATGGAGGAATTTCGCTTTAAGGTAAGTTTTTAGCCCAGAGGAACGTATTAAACACATTTTAATACGTTCCTAAGGGCTCTTTAAAATCGCTTAGCGATTAAATCACTTAGCAATGTTTTTTCCGGAACGGATTAACATCGCTAAGGGAGGCACCATTGTATATGTATTACATTTCAATGGCTCAGATCTTCCTGCTTAGTGCCCAAAGTTGAAACCAGAATAAATCCATTTAAATAAATGGAATTTAAGGAGGAGCTGACTCGTGAAATCCCCACTGATTCAATGGGCCTGTTGTTATTTAGTCATTAAGTCGTGTCCAGCTCTTCATGACCCCCTGCACCAGAGCATGCCAGGCCCTCCTGTCTTCCACTGCCTCCCGGAGTTGGGCCAAATTCATGTTGGTAGCTTTGATGACACTGTCCATCCATCTTGTCCTCTGCTGTCCCCTTCTCCTCTTGCCTTCACACTGTCCCAACATCAGGGTCTTTTCCAGGGAGTCTTCTCTTTCCATGAAATGGACAAAGTATTGGAGCCTCAGCTTCAGGATCTCTCCTTCCAGTGAGCACTCAAGGTTAAGTTCCTTCAGAATTGATTGGTTTTTTTCTCTTTGCAGTCCGGGGACTCTAAAGAATCTCCTCCAACACCACAATTCAAAAGCATCAATTCATCAGCCGTCAGCCTTC
This sequence comes from Pogona vitticeps, assembly GCF_051106095.1. Classification (NCBI taxonomy): domain Eukaryota; kingdom Metazoa; phylum Chordata; class Lepidosauria; order Squamata; family Agamidae; genus Pogona; species Pogona vitticeps. Next base: position 27,479,839 of record NC_135787.1, read on the forward strand.
TTTATGGTCCAGCTCTCACTTCCATACCTTTACCTTTACCTCACTTCCATACATTGCTACTGCAAAAACCATAGCTTTGACTATGCGGACCTTTGTCGGCAAGGTGATGTCGCTGCTTTTTAAGACACTGTCTAGGTTTTTCATCGCTTTCCTCCCAAGAAGCAGGCGTCTTTTGATTTCGTGGCTGCTGTCACCATCTGCAGTGATCATGGAACCCAAGAAAGTAAAATCTGTCACTGCCTCCATATCTTCCCCTTCTATTTGCCATCTCCATCTTGGATGTCCCTCCACGGCATAGCCCATAGCTTGTCTGAATTACTCAAGCCCCTTCGCCACGACAACGCAGCAATCCATTAATGCAATTTACTACGCCAAGCAATAAGACTTTGGCCAACGTATTATATATAAGAAACAGGGAACTGGCTACAAGATTGATGGACAAGAAAGCAGCAAAAGAAAATTAAGTGATTTCAGAGAGGTTCAATGAATCCTTAGAAACAAATCTCAGGCTCTGAATGTGTTCTGTGGGAAAGGCCATATCTAGAAACCTGGCTGAAAACAGAAGAGGACTGCTCCACTTCCTTCCTGCTTCTTCACTTAATTTCATGAACATAATGAGTCTGAAAAACTGATGTCCAGATTACCTGGAACATCAACTATTGGAAATTCCATCAAACACGGTCAATTGTCACAAATTCTAGGTGGTGTGGTCTAACAACACCTAGAAATCCAAGACCAGGGATCAAAGGGAGTTTTTTTATACTGAGATACATTGGGGTCTTGACTTGCGAATGGCTTGACTTGCGAACTTTTTGAGTTGCGTACCTCTCTGTCCGCAGGGCCCGGGTGCAGGAGAGCACCGGCAGGCTCCACGCCATGCACGACCTGTCCTTGCGCCGAGGTCCGGGCTGCCCGCCAACCCGCCCCCTGCCCGCTTTCCTTCGGGGCTGCCGAGGGCCACGGGAGCGGGAGCAGCTCAGTTTCCCCATGCGAGGGTGGATGCTCTCCGGTGCCTCCCCTTCTCCTCCCGCCAAGGCCGCCGCCACCGCCGGGACCTGTGGGCCACCGCCGGGACCTGAGGTAATGAATGCCCTGACTGACGGCACCCCTTCCCTTCCCTTCCCTTCCTCAGGGTCCCGCGCCGCCCTATGGAGAGCGGATATGGATCAAATGGTTTTCAATGCATTCCTATGGGAATGCAGATTTTGACCTGCGAACTTTTTGACTTGCGAACCGCCTTCCAATGCAGATTAAGTTCGCAAGTCAAGACCCCACTGTAGTCCATCAGTTAATCTCTAACCCAATACTGTCAGCTCTGAGTGGCAGTGTTATTGCCATACACACACACAACCCCCCCCCCAAAAAAACCTGACTCTAAAACTCTCTTTTCTCACTTTCGAAAGAGTTCGGCCATAAGGAACCCAAAGCCCCATTGTCCTATGGAACTACTGTACTCAGGGTGACTCTGTAGATCTGGGCAAAAAACTTTTAAAAATCAACAAGACAACATGAAGTTTAAATGGTGCTTTGAGAGTGGTTTAGTTTAAATGGTGCTTTGAGAGTGGTTTAGTGGTCACAAGCTCCTTTTCAAAGATAAAGATGGGATAAAAATATAATAATGAACAGGTCACAGAGCAGGCTACCAAATCATCCACACTGCCATTCTTCTTGAAGACTCTATACCAGAGCGATATCATCAGTAAAACCAGTACATAAATTATTATTTTTTTTCAGTGGTCAAACTGTATTTTGCAGAAGAGCTTCATCCCAACTGGGCAGACAATCGTGTGTCAATTATCAACCACCTGACCACTCTAATGCAGCAAACTGTCAACAAACTCAGCTGCCCTTGTTTTCTTCTTCCGGAAAGAACAGCATTTCACAAAACCAGCCATTTTTAGCCTTCATTTATTCAAGAATTCAAAAGCAGCTTATTTATTCATGCCACAACACACTGTTCTCAAAGCTCTGGGTCCAGAAAGCTGTATTGCACAAATTATCTCAAGCAGAAAGAACAGACCTCTTGAACCATCATTCCTACTTTCTTGAGACCCAATTTTGGACAACATTCACTCCTGGAATTCTCACAAATATTGTCCTTATGCAAACCAAATACTTCAGTAAACATCACCTTCTCCTAGGGAAACATTTGAAACATTCTTTATTTAATCTGTTCTCCAGGGAGGTAGTGAAGGGGAAGCGCCTGTGTCGAAAGAATAAAGACAGTCTTCTAATATATCAACAACTACTGACATTAAGAAAAAAGTTTTTTTCATTGTGTTTTTTTTTATCCTCAACAGAGACCAATTTTCCCAATGTTTCCTGTTTCTAAGTATTTGTAAGGTAGCCATTATTATCCAGACAACTTTCCCAATGATACTGCAAAAGCATAATGGATGTTTGTAAGCAAAAACAGGATGCCAGGATGACAGCCAATTTTCTCTAATGCACCGTTGGATAAAAGCATCAGCAGATCCTAAATTAGAGTACACAGTGTACCTCAAGTTGTTTTTGTGCATGGGAGCTGTATACAAGTTTTTATTCATGAAATCTAATTAATTCAACTAATATGAGACATATGTATTGCATATGTATCACATACCAGATGTGGGAAATGAACAACTGTTTATCTTGAGGTGTAAAGTTTTCTTTAAAAAGGGTAAATTTGTTTCAAGTTAAGTTAATTTATGCTTTGCTCTGTAGCAAGATAATATATACAACTAATAAACATAACAAAATGAGGAATAAATGCACACAAACAGGAAAAGAAAAGAAAAGACATTGAAAGCAGCGGTAACAATAATATTTCAAAAACAGAAGATAAACACCCAATATAAATTGGGAAAAGGGCAATATCAGAGCAAACACTTCAGATAGACAAGTACTTAAAAAATAAAAGATATGAGAAAGAACAGTCCTCATTAGGCCCTGGAAAGAGGGTGAAGCCAAGGAGATTTCGCGAAGGAGCATACACAGACAAAATTGAAACAAAAAAACAAACAAACAAACAAACAAAAAACCAGAAGAACAGGGTAGCACTTTAAAGACTAACTTTTATATTTTGATGTAAGCTTTCATGGATTAATTCATTTAAGCTCTAGTATATCTGATGAAATGGATTAACCTAGGAAAACTAACACTGTAACATAAAAATTAGTTGTTAAGGTGCTACTGTGTTCTTCTGTTATGTTGATGATGATGTTCTGTTTTTGTTCGGCTCTACTTGCACAGACTAGCACAGCTACTACTTCGGAAACTACCACAGTTTGGAACCTATCAGAAAAAATTCCATTGATGAGAAGAAGCCTATTTATTAAATAACAATTATGTCGGTGAACATGCAAAAAAGTATCAGGGTACAGGCAGGAACGTATGCAAAGAAGTGTTCTTCAGAAATGTGCATTTGTTTTCAGAAGAATTCTGAAACAGGGTGTGTTTGTCACATTTATCAGTCTGTGAGTACTTTCCTAAGGTTGTTCCCACTTAGTCTTACTAGGTCTCCTATGAAATGCTGCTCTTTAAAAGACGAAACCTATATTAACGTAAAGAATTGTAGGATTGCACACCATAAAAGCTTCACATTTTAAGTCTGGTTTAAAAATTAAAAATAATAATGGCAGACGCATAAATGAATCAGAAATCCTTGCCACACACATTGTTCTCACTGTTCAGCAAAGCAGGCCATTGCGACATCCTCCTATTATTGTCAAGAAGCTAAACCAGATGGAAGTGAGATCCAAAGCACCCATTCTACTCTGACTGAAAAGGGATGTTAACAAAATTGTCCATAAAATACCACACTCTGTGTATTTAAATCGAATAGTGAAAACTGCATAGTTCTGAGCTGAAACTAGCAAGCTATAAAGAAATAAGTGTCTTGAGTTATGCGAAATACACTGGTAAGAGCACAATTCCATGAAGTTCATAATATTATTATAGGCTTTAAAACTAGGATAGGCAACAGCTAGTATCAAGCAAGGTGGTGTAAATCTTTGTTTGCCTTCTCCTTGCACAAAAAGAACTGCAATCTTCTCTTTGTCAGCAACAAGACCAAGGATTTTGTAGAATTCACAGATGAGAATGATGTTTTGTGCAAACCACCTCATTTTTGAGCAAAACCTGAGCAATTTGTGCTATTACATGATTGTTGCCTTTCAAGAATCTGAATCACTGGACTTGCTTCTATCTTTTTATGCTTGCTGTGTGCGTGTGTTTGAGCGTTGCTCAAAGGGAAGGGACACAAGAAATAATAGAGAATGTGCAGGGTGGGACAAGAAAACTTTTTCTTCCCCTTGGCTAGAGGCAGAAAATCAAATAGGACCATAAAATACTTGCTAAGGTGCCTTGTCAAGTTGAGACAGCCTAAAGCATTGAGAACAAGGAATTTAATAAGTATTCTGTTCATCTTTAGGCCAGAGACATCTCTGGCCCACAAGAGGATATTGTACACTGCATAATATCTATTGTAGTTTGGGGGCGGGAAATCAGGTCTCATTGCAGCCCTTGGGGATTCTTTTGAACATGTGTCCTCCTGTTTCTAAGGGACGTGGTGGCGCTGAGGGTTAAACTGCAGAAGCCTCTGTGCTGCAAAGTTGGAAGACCAGCAGTCGTAAGATCGAATCCACGCAACAGAGTGAGCTCCCGTCTCTTGTCCCAGCAACTGCCAACCTAGCAGTTCGAAAGCATGTAAATATGTGAGTAGCTAAATAGGGACCACCATGGTGGAAAGGTAACGGTGTTCCATGTCTAGTCATGCTGGCCACGTGACAATGGAAACGGTTTTCGGACAAACGCTGGCTCTATGGCTTGGAAATGGGGATAAGCACCGCGCCCTAGAGTTGGACATGATTGGACTAAATGTCAAGGGGAACCTTTACCTCCCGTTTCTAATGTCAAATGCACCACAACTTTTGTCACATGGATGCAGGGATAGAATAGCACTGTTCTTAGTGGCCATAATATATAAAGCCCAACAGCATTTTCAGTTTAACAAAGGTGGCTCACACTGTATGCAGGGGCATGGAGGGAACCTCCTCAAAGAATGAGGACCGTTTAATAGACTTTGAACACATTTGTGCATCCTCTAGGTAACAAGAGTGTCCCACTGTCTGATCCTTCCACTCTGAACTCAGTGATCCACAGGGTCCTTCAAGCTCTGCAGTTCTAAGATGATGGTGGTGGCGATGATGGAAGTGCTACTGGATTGCTTCTGATGTGAACAAGGAAGGCTCTGTGCAAATCAAATCTTTCTTTTAAAAAAATCTGTGGGAAGAAGATCCAAAGCAACATTTTGAGTCTCACACTCAGTTCTCCCTGCACACACTCCAAAGATCAGGAAATAAAACCACAGAGGCCAAAAACATAACTACCAATTTCTTGAGTTTTTCTTTCCCAAAGGCTTACAAACTTGAGCTATGACTGGCTGCTGAAGAACATCCTGTCCCCAGAAAGACTCTGTTTTTGGCTCAGGTTATAACACTACTAGTAGTATACGTCTTCACATCCCATTACTCTCTGCTTGCATTAGGGGAAGAATGCATGTGTGAGGGGGCAAAAGTGCAAGGATGATATCTTTCATTCATTCATTCATTCATTCATTCATTCATTCATTCATTCACTGATTTATATGCCACCCCTTTCATGGAAACTCTACTCTGGGTGGTTCACAAAATAAAGAACTCAGAACCCAACACAACCCCACATAACAAGACAATCAATGTAACAGGTCACTGATATAGATCTAAAATTCATATAAAAAGAGAACACAAGAAAAAAAATTAGCAGCATCCAATGGATAAGTTATAGAAGGTGTCTTTGTATAATTCACTTATTTCCTGAATATGAGGACAGAAAGAGCCTGGCTTCAATTAGAAGTTTTACATCAAAGACCTGGGGGGGGGGCAATCACCAAGAAGGCCCGATTCCTTGTTGCCTTTCTGGCCTCCTTTAGTGTGGCCACTTTTAGCAACATGGATTGAGAGAAGTGATCACTTCTGATTAAGAAAGTAGCTAATTTCTCAGAGAGATGTTCCAATAAATATCGAGGTCCCAAACCATTAAGGGCTTTATAGGTCATAACCAGCAACCTGAATTGAGCACAGACACTGTCATGAAGCCAAAGAAGGTGAGCCAAAACTGGGGATACGTATATGATCAAATTTAGTAGTCCCAGAAATTAGTCTGGCTACTGCATTTTGGACCTGCTGAAGTGTCTGTACATTACCCTTCACTTGTTGAGAAGGGATATTTCACAAAGGGGAGATTTGTGTACCTGTATGGAAGCTCGTTTTCCACGCAGGGACAGTAACAAGGAAATGAGCTGGTGTTTACTGGCCCTCAGCCTAGAACTAGGAAAAAATTACTTTTGGAATCTATACCTCCCAGAATGTTTAACTGTTCAATAAAGCAGAGACGTAAATAGACCTGTTTTCTCATCTGCAAAACTGAAGAATATCTCACCTGCAAAACAAAATCTGAAAATTGGTACCCAAAATATCAGCCTACAGTATCTCCTTCTATTCTCAGTTCACAGTACTCTGTTTTACCTGGTGTGTCCTATTGCCTCTGTGGTATGTTTAATTTTCCAGCTCCTGCATATTCACACTCCAAAGAAGCTTCAAATTCCAGGTCACAAAACACTAATGCAATTTCCAGTTCCAGAAATAACATCTGAGCAGAAAGATGGTTCTCAGTGACACTGATTCTAAAAATAAATGTTGCACAGATGAAAACGTGAGGCCAGTATTCCCAGTTACTCCCTCCAGCAGATTAAAAAAACAAAATAAATCTGTGGATTTGCTTACTGTGTATCATAGCCAAGGGATTCTTTGTTTCGCTTTAACGATGCCTTCATTGGTTGGTATGTATTGCTAGAACATGGTTCATTTCACTTTACAGACTACTGTATTACTTCAGAACCAGAAACGTTTTAGAAGGATGAGATTCCCCCAGTGGGCATGTGAGTCCCACGACAACCAGTTTATATATTTAAGGAGGAAAATTGTTGTGGAGTAAAGCTAGGTCCTGAAGGGAAACTGCAAATGATAAATATTGAGAAAACAAATCCTTGGAAGCGATGTGTCTTGGCAGGAAAACTTTATTTCCTTATCCCAGATGTACACTAGCTAGATGTGTGGTTAACTAGAAGCACACTTCAGATTTGCTTAACACGTTTTTGACTTGACTTCTAGTATCCAAATCATATTCCAGTGCTGAACCCTGGCTCAAAACAAGACCTCTCTATAGGATTAAACATACAATTTACTTTTCCTTTATATAGGGAGAGATGATGAAAATCCTTGTAGATTAGATTATTTGGTACATTTAATGAACAGTACATTAGACATTCAGATCCTTCAAAATACAAATCTATTACAATATCACTGTTCTTGTAAAACTACATAATAACCAGCAATGAATCCTTAGAGGACATGCTCTTAAGACTTACAGGAAGACTACATACAAGAATGACTGGGCAACCTAATTTAGAAAGCATCATTGCAATCAAACCTGACAGCTGCTATATATACATATATGTTAGTGTGTTACGTGTGTGCATACTGCCCTTTTTCTGTACAGGTAGAAGTGCTGTGTTTCATTTGAAATTGGAATTACAGCTATGCTATACACTTTGATACTTATGTGACCTGTTGGGAGAGGTCTCTTATACGAAATACAAAGACAGATGAGTAACTAATATTCCATGGCTTCCTGTTTAATTTGTTATTTCCATCCATCTCTGCTGAAATGGAGCAAAATATAAACATGAGAACACTCTACAGAAGGGGAGGAAGGCAGAGTGTTTGTGTACAAGTAAGCTTTGGGATGGACAAGGAGCGATGAGGATCAAATTTCAGCTGGATTTGCCCTCTCCACAATGGAAGGTATGTTTTGTTTGTGGTAAACAAAGCAGTAACCATCAGAACAAATATAATTGGAGGCACATTTATTTCCAGTTTCCACAGGGCTATGTTATTCTGTTACAACAAGGCTGATGACTTCATTACAAGATCTGTTTTTGAATACTATACTAAACTTCACAAGGTGCATGAAGTGTTACGCTGTTTTATAAATATGTATATAATCATAGCTGTTACAAGTATGCAAAAACAAATCTCCATCTATCTGTCTATCTATTTATTTGTAGCATTTATAGGCCACATTTCTCCTGGCAGCTGACAATATTAAATTCTTTGTTCTTGTCAGTTCAGAGTGCCTCTGCTCTAGAAGACAACCCAACAAGGTATTTTCAAGTCTTGTAAAATTCCTTGCTTTCAGGCAAGAGTGTGTGCGCACATGCATGTGCATATATATTCATGGGGGCACATATATGTGCACTTATGTATATATTTGTAATTCAGGAGAATACCTGGTGCATTGGATGAAGTGGATTATAATGTATGATCACTTATGTCATGACAAGTAACATCTGACTAAGCCTCTTTGTGGCTTTCATTTTCATTATCAGTTCTAAATAGCAGAACAAAAGATGCCGGCCACAGAGACAGGTGAAACGTTAGGAAAAACCACCTTCAGAACACAGCCAAGAAGCCCGAAAAACCCACAACAACCAGAACAAAAACACTTGCAAATGTGATTGCATTGTCCATTACAGTAACATTTAGGAGGAACAAACAAAACGTTTGTTAGGATCAGCCAAGCATTTACAACACAATAGCTGAAATTTTGTTGTTTAGTATAGTAAGTTGCAAAAGAACAGGGCCATTGAAACAGTGGGCTTTTAATGAGTCAAGTCCTCCATAAGTGCCATTCATTCAAATTGGGCTACTCTAACTGTGACTTACTATACTACCAAATTCCCATTGATTTAGTGGGCCTACTCTAATTGCAACTTGCTATCATCATCATCATCTTGGAACTGCAGAGCTGGAAGGGATCCTATGGATCATCGAATCCAACTCCTTCTGGGTCAATAGTCTGACATACAGAAAAGGGAGTATGTGATATTTTCCTTGGCATGTTGGTAACCAGTAGGAAAAGCTTCACTGCCTAACAATTCAATCCTATGAATGTCTATTTAAGGTAAATCCCACTGGCTGAAATTCTGTTGCTTAGTGCAGTAAGTTGCAGAATAGACCCATTGAATCATCCGAACTTACTGAAGAACTGACTCATCTCCACTGATTCAATAGGCCTGCTCTGGCTGCAACTTACAGTGGACCCTTTACTTACAGAATTAATCCGTATTGGAATGGTGGCTGCAGGTCGAAAAGTCTGTAGGTCGAATCTCCATTGACCTACAATGCATTGAAAACCGATTAATCCATAACCGGACGTTTTTGTTCCGTTTTTGTTCCATTTTGGTTTTTTTCTGGTCTGTAAGTCGATTCTCCGGCTGCAAGTCGAACCTAAATTTTGCAGCCAGAAAAGTCTGTAACTGGAAAAGTCTGGAAGTTGAGCCGTCTGTAAGTCGAGGGTCCACTGTAATAGACTAAGCAACAAGATTTCAGCCACTGAATTTAGTCAAGCTTGCTCCTCAGTAAGTATGTATAGTTGCTCCTCAGTAAGTATGTATAGCTCCTTAGTAAGTATGTATAGTATAGTTGGATCTGCCATTTTACCACTATAGTAATTTTTGCTTCTATTCCAGCAGCCTCTAAGTATCAAACCACTGGCACAGAAGGAAACCCGATGTGAAAGTGGCTACTCCAACACAAGATGGTCCAAATGCTTGAATAATTTTAATTTTATTAAATTTATTTCTGATTGGATTATAATTCTGTTAAAAGACTTCCAATTTATTGCTGAAATGTAGCATGCACACCATCATTAAAAAACAGATATAAATAAATGCTGAATGTGGTATTTTACAAATCTTAGAGAGGGGGAAATGGTCTTTAGTATGTGGTGCAGACTGATGAACTCTCCTGCTTTTCCTTATCTAACATATTATAAAGTAGAGAGGAGAATATTTACCTTTCCTAAAATGAGAAAATAATTTGTGCCACCCTTGCTCTTAAAAATCAACTTCAGAAGTCTGTTAAACTGTAATGAGCCACATAATGGGCAGTCAACTGAGTTATGGTCTATCTACACAGCCAGTTCCCTGTTGAAAATTACAGGAAATATTTCGTGTAAGAATAATTCAGTCATAGAAATTTAATCATTGAACACAGTGTGCTGTTCCTAATAAACACCTCTTAAAATGAATCTTTGGAAGAATTATAGGCTTTTTAATACAGCAGTCTCTAATTCCAAAATGACTCTTGCCCTTTTTATTGACTCTTATTCATGTAATTTCCTGTTTCAAATTAGCCAATGCAGGAGCAGAGAAAATACCCAAGCTGTTTCTTGAAAAGGAAGCACAAATCACTGATGCAAAACAAGATGCCGGTTCTTACCCCTCCATATGTAAATTTCTTTCACTTGCTATTCTTTTGGCAACTTTTCAAATACCTCCCTTTCTTTGGTCTTACAACTTGCTGCATGCTGCTGCAATATTTGTTATTTCCATGTGGGAATGTTAAGAGTATCATCAGATGAGGCCACATCTGCAAGAGCATCCCCAGAGCATGCACACCATGTACCACATGACAGACTCGTTTCCTTTATGCTGACACTGGCCAAGAAAGGGGGTGAGCAGGCCTCTGATAACTCATGATAGTGTCATAATTCTTTTCCATCATGTTGTCCTGTTATCGTAGCATTAGGGAATTCATAACAAGGACTTGAGCATATCACAAGACCAGAACCTGGCATTAGTGTCTCAAACCATGTACATACCTAAGGGAAGCTACGGTTTGTACAGTAAATACCAAGAGGAAAAAAGAAGATGAGATGTACTGAAAGGATGTACACAATCAAATTTAAGCAATAACTAGCAAGAGAGGTACCTGTGGTTTAACCAAGACAAGCCTCTGGTGGCAGAACGGGGGAAACAGCTAGGCAGACTAGAAGCACAAAGAAAGGCCTGGTTTGGAAGAGAATATACTTTCGCACACATAACAACATCTACTAAGACACATATGAATCACATCATCATGGCCCAAAATACCAAGACAGAGAGATATGCAGGAGGTGGGTTTAAACCAATTAAACTGCATCACTTTTTGTGAGCTAAAAATGAGCATTAAAAAACTGCAGTTCAGAGGCTCATTGTGAAACACAGGTATATGTTGTGTTTTTGGAAAAGCAAAACATTTCATAAGGCCAGTATAATAAATCCATGTCTGCTTTCTCCCACTTTTTCCAGTATTCTGAGAGAGCAATTCCAGTTTCTGAAGAGAGTACTCTCAATTGGATGTATCAATATATTACTTGGATATATATCAAGTATTCCTGTGATTTCATAGTTTGACAGTGTTCAGCATGAAGTCAGTGAGAAGGCTCAACTTTGTGTCCACCTTTTTTCCAGAAGAAAAAGAAAGCACTGCTCCTTGACTTTCAAATGCCTTAAGCTGATAACTGCATCACTCTTACTGACCTTTATGATAAAGATAACACTGAATTAGAGACAAAGGCCAGTATTGTATTAAATTCACTGTAAGTGCAACAGCAATTGCACACGTCATTTTTGCAGAGTGTCTATTGTGCATGGCTGTGCTTATAAATATGTTTTGAATGTGAATTATTAACCCACCTGGGCTGTCACAAGCAAGTTAAGAACAGAGATCAAATTAATGACAATAAAATAACAATATAAACTAGAATGGTTCCTGAGAAACAGCCCAAATGTTCTCATTGCAATCATGGTGCTATATTCCCAGCTAGGAATAAAGCAATATTTCCTCCTCCTCCAGTGTTGAAGCACCAATCATTTGCTTGATCTTAGTTAATTTATTACTAACAATTCATGGTCTGTAATCTTTTGTATTCAGCAAGCAGCTTTTACCACTGGGTTGGATTAGTGAGATACCTGGTAGTTTAAAACTATGCTTTATGAGACTTGTTTTATTACTAATCACCAGCTACAGTTTGCCTTTTCTGCACTGTTCCTAAACTAGCCTAATCTTGTCCCGTTTTGCAAAGATCCTGTGGACATCTGGAAAGCAGCACAAGTTGGTGACAATGCCAGAATAAACCTGTTGCTGTTGCACCTTGATCTTCACAGAAGTCAGAAATAGAAGGCTGTTTTTAACTATCTCCTTCAACATGCCTTCTGTTGCACTTCTCACATAAGAGTCATATATTATTTAGAAGCAACTTGGGGGAAGGGATAGGTATAAGTTGGGAGGGTATGTTGTAAAAGGCATGTATCCGCAATGTGTGGGTGTGTAAGCTGGACAGTAAAGAAAGTTGACAGGGGAAAATTGGTTTGTTTGAAATGTGGTGGTGTTAGAGGACAGCTTTCCACATCCCCTGGACTAACAAAAAGATGAATACAAGGGTCCTAGAGCAAATCAAGCCTGAATTATCTCTGAAGGTAAAAATGATTAAACGGAGGCTGTCCTACTTTGGACATCTCATGAGAATGCAAGATTCTGTGGAAAAGACAATAATGTTGGTAAAGGCTGAAGGCAGCAGAAGAGGAAGACCAAATATGAGGTGGGCGTTCTGGAGATCTCTCATTCACAGAGTCACCATAAGTTAAAGGAAACTTAACAGCACGCAACAACAGCACATTGTAAAAGGGTGCCATTCTATTAACCATATTTTTACTTCTAGTAGCCTATATGAATTATCTTACTCATTTTTAAGTTATAAGAGGGAAACAAATACAGCGGTGCCTCGACTTACGACCACAATCCGTTCCAGAAGATGGACGTAACTCAAAATGGTCGTACATCGAAGCACCATTTCCCATAAGAATGCACTGAAATGAAATTAATCCATTCCGGCCAAAGGAAAAAAAATCACACACACCCCAAAAAAATCACTGCAAGACTCATTGGAAATGTGATTAATCCCTTCCGGATGAAGGGAAAAAGAAAAAGAAAAGCAATCAAGTGTGCAAGACCCATTGGAAATGCACAGAAAACAAATGGAGCGGATTGGAAATGCACAGAGAACAAAGGGGGCAGGTCGGAAATGCAAAGAAAACAAAGGAAAAAGCATGCAGGACCCATCGGAAATGGGCAACCCCCCCAACCAAACCCCCCAAGACCCATCGGAAATGGGGAGGAAAACCCAAAAAACAACCAACCCCCCCCCCAGACCCATCGGAAATGGGGGAAACAAAAAAACAAACAACCCCCCCAAGACCCATCGGAAATGGGGAAAAACACTCCAAAAAGGAACAAAAAACCCCAAGACCCATCGGAAATGGGGTAAAAACAAAGAAACAAAAACAAGACCCATGACAGCACAGAAACATAACCCCCCAGCCCAAAAGCATGCTGCAAAAACACCTAGAACAGTTTTTAAAAAGCAGAAAACAGCACCTTAGCTTACCAGGCACCTCAAAGCCTCCCTGCAAACACACACACACACACACACACACACACACACACACACATGCTCACTCAGAAGCAGAAATGAGGCAGTCCCAAGCCTCCTCCGATTCACACTCTCTGGAGCGAAAGAGCTACAAAGAAGCACCCTCTTCGCCATTTAAAGTTAGAAATTTGAATTTCCCGCCATTTTCCCCTGCAAGCTCCGGTCGCAAGTAGAAGCAAGATTTTGCGGCCGGAGCTGGTTGTAACTTGAAATGGGTGTAAGTAGGCACGTTCGTAAGCCGAGGCACCACTGTACGTTATTCAATGTAAGGTCAATTCCAGTCCTTGCTTCCTTACCAGCAGCCTGACATATGGTTAAAACTCTACAGGGTACCTGCCTCATCCCAGAACTGAGTGAGGCACTTCAGCTAGGTGGCACCTGAGGGTGTTAATACGCTGAGGCCTGAGTTATTATCACTTGGTGCCAGAACAGACAGATAACACAAGTTCAGTGTGATTAATTAACATTCCATACACGTGACGAATTACTTCTATATCTATTTACAATTTAGACATGTTTGTGTTCAGCCTCCGATACCCTAATGAAATAGCAACCAATTTAATTTTTATATTTCATATAAATTTTATATCATCTTTTCAGTGAAACTTCTAATGACTTCAGGTCTCAAGCCTGAAGCAAGCCCACTGAAAGACGTTGTTCCCGGCTTATAAATCATGACATGAGTCATGCTTAAACAACCTTGGCTTTGTTACTTCTTTGGTATCTAAATTAGAGTTTATTCCAACATCTTAAATTCTCGCTCCTTCCATATAAGAGATGACTCAGTAGTACAAAGTGGATTCCAGGAAACCATGTGTGCGAATGATACTAAAAAGACTAAGGGGAAATAAGTTTCCTTTATTGTCATTAAGAGAAGGAGGTTGGCACGCATGTGAGAGAGGAAAACTGGATGAAATAGCATTAGATTATCATACATGTTTCCTAATTTCCGCAAGCCTTCAGTCTAGCAAATTTACTAAAAAATAAATCTTGGTGAACAACAGACTTCTAGATAAGCAAACACATAAGGGTTTGTTCTGTTAATCTCACTGTCCTTTTGGACAATCATTGCTTTTGCTCCTGATTTTATAAAGAAGGGCTAAAATTACATAAGGGCTATTCTGAAGGCCAGTAGCACACATGCCTCGCCTGGACCTCCCTCAGCATAAACTGTGTCACGATTTTATATCTGATTCCCAGGGCTGGTGTGCCTTAAGCAGCAGAACATGACAAGTGACACATCACTTCCCTGACAGTGGAAGAGTCCCTGTTGCCACCCAAGAGCCTTGCTCTTGACCAATGGCCACTGGCACCCACATCCATCACACAAGCACCAGGCATCTGCAGCCTGCCAGCTGTGTGGAGAGCAATATCGGCTACTTGGCAATGCCAAGTCTTGCAACATCTTCAAAGCTGGCAAATTTTTTTTTAGCATAAGCTTTTAGGGACTCCAGACCACTTAAAAAATAAAATAAAATATGTGCATTTTTAAGGTGCCACCAGAATCCTTGCTGGTTTTGCTGCAAGGCTCCCCCTCCTCCCCCCCCTCTCTCTTGAATCAAGACAAATGGTAGGTAGGCTCAATGGAAAGCAGGGGTAGCACAAAGCAGGCTTCAAAACTGTGCACAGAACCATCAGGTTCTAAATGCCTGGTACTGAGGGATTCTACCTCATGGCCAGTCATTTTTGTGGAGTGTGTCCAAGGAAGCTGCCCATGCCATCATGGTGAAGAGGCAGAACATCATATGGGGCAGGTATCACCATGACTCTCGTCTCAGGCGGCCGGAGGGCTTTAGCTGCCACTGTTCCACCCACTTTTGGAAAAAAAAATGTCTAAGCATATTGACAGCATTGTGGAAATCTGGGACATTTAATATCACTAAATTTTAAAGACAAATCCAGAACAGATGCTGTTAAGTGAACAGGGCAAGTTTTTTAAAAAGACTAGTTTAAATACTGTGAGACAGTCCAAGAAACTAATTAAAGTATGAATCAACTTAATAAATTCCAAACAAATTGTTAAATGCAACGTAAGTTCCCAGTGGTTATTGTGTTAAAGCTTCAAAAAAGACCAGCAAAGACAGCAGCAAACAATTATACACATTTATTATTCTGTCATTTAGCAAACCAACTTGAACTGCATCGTGACTACTTGACAACACTGCATTGAAACAACCACAGCATAAAGAATGTGTTGTTGCTTATGTTTTTTTCCAAAACTAGCCTCATGTTTCTTTCATTTTTGAGTGTTCCTAGGTATACACTCAGAAGTGCTTCTATGTTATTGTCACTCTTGCTCAGAGTAAGAGAGATGTGCAAACAAAATGGAAAAGAATTTGCACACACAAAAGGAAGAATGTTACAGATACTTGCAAAATCTTTTCTTTCTGGCAATTTCCTGTGTCTTGCCATGCTGAGACTCCCTGCCGAGACATCTTCCCGCATCAGTTTTCACCCAATCAGCTGCGCACCATAAAACCACCATATTCCACGCACCTTAGTGCCCTGTAGGTGAACCCTCTGTGGGAATGATACCATTACCTACAGAACAGCAATAATCCTGTACAGCTTGGCACTTCTTCCAGAAAAAGGGGTCATGAAATGTCCAATAAATCCTGTGAGATTTCCTCTGAGTTTTCTTGGAAATAAAAATCTCACACAGGGAAATCTTGCTGCAAGATTCTTGACATACTTTTATCTGATGGCACGTAACATGCCAACGTATTAGAACATCACACTAAAAAACACAGATTGTATATTTGTGTGTGTGTGTGTGTGTGTGTGTGTGTGTGAGAGAGAGAGAGAGAGAGAGAGAGAGAGAGAGAGAGAGAGAGAGAGAGAGAGAGAGAGAGAGAAACAAACAGAAGGCATGTGTCAATTTCAACTACAAAAGGTAGAGAAGGCTGTTCTCCAGAGGTTGTCTCCTTACTAGCAAATTGTAGTTTGAAGACAGCCAGTGTTCTATCTGCACAGGGTCCATCTGTTCTTCTGCAGTAATTTATATTTTCTGTGGCATGAACTCTTCTGACTACATTGTACTATATGAACTAATGGAGATGCACTGACAGTTACACTGAATGCGCGCACACACGCACACACATTTCCTGTGACAGCTTATCTCCCGGGTTATTTATTCTTAACTGACCTAATTTTCTTTTGTGTGTGGAGATCTCTTTCACTCTCCTGCAGTAAGACAAGATAAATATTAATGCAGCAAACAGGTTGCTTGTAGTTCTGTCATGAAACCATGCTTAAGAGAAGTGGAAATGCCAATTTGTATTGCTCTTGAAGCATGTGGGGCTGTGGAGGAAGGACAGAGACAAATTTATTATCTGAATATATTGCCTGTAAGCAAGAATTTAACCATCTATCAGTCAGGTTGATAGCTTGCACTCCAGTGTACTATAATGTAGCTCATTCACTTTGCAAGGTATGTGGGTGTGCAGAAACCTATGCAAATACAAAACACACAACGGAGCCATAATATCTACTTGCAAGAAGGCTTTCAAATATACGTATACATGAAAGAGGACTGAGCACCAAAAGGAATCCAACCAATTGTGTAGCATCTGAACAGATAGATAGACAGACAGATGTAGATATATACTGTGAATTCCAGAAGGATGTGTGAGTTAGTGTATATGAACACACAAGTAAAAAACTTCTATTTTGATGCTACAATAGTATAGCTGTATCACTTTAGCACTTATCAGCCCTAAAACGAGCAGCCCGAAGCCTCAGTCCTCCAGTCCTCTAGAGGCATAACAAGCTGTTTCATATCCAGTCAGATCATTGGTCCATCCAGGCTTGGCAGTACTCTCCATTGTGTTTGCCAGAAGTCCTTCATACATCTATTACCCTTTCACAAATGGGTAAATCACTGAGGGAACTAGAAATAAAAGAGGTGTCCTTCTCTTTCCTTCCTTTTGTCCCGCTGGAAACTCTTCCCAAAGAGACTGAATAGAGCTGTGTGACTCCTGTTCCAGCCAGGGTGACAAACTGTTACTGAATTGTAATGTAGCAAGCATTTATTTACATGTCCCAGTCCAATTTCCACTGAATGAAACCAAAAAATGAAATGCACAGCCAGGTCTTAGTTTTAACACACAAACAGCTTTTCCCCCTCTGAACACTGGATATTTTCCAAATAAACAGAACAAAAGAGCAAATAAACATTGCAAGGCTGGTTCGGAAGGGACACTGTGTCCTGAAAACACACCTAGCAGCCTTTATCTCTTGAAGTGGCTTCTCCGGCATTTGGTCTCGCTCCACTGCCGTAGAATCAAGGAAATATGCTTAGTGCTGCGAGGTCCAAGAAAAGAGGACAATAAAGCTTAATAATGGTAAACTCTGTCATACTGGAGTTGGAGGGTTACCTTATAACCACTGCTATCACTGGAATATGACACCATGACACCTTCCCTTTGGACACAAACCAGAAAACCAGTATATACTGGGATTACCATGTACAGAAAAGAAAGCAAAAGATTCCCTCTGTTCAGAGCTTTGCCTACTAGCTTTTCTTTCCAGACTTTCAATGGCCTCATTAGTTATCCATCCATCCATTCAACCATCCATCCATCTACAGGAGTTTACATTGCCCATATCAGATCAGAGATCTTACCTCACTATTGCTGGATACTTCTCATTCTCTTAAAGAATGAGGGGAAAAAATACCCATTCTCTCTTCAATACGCTTTTTAAGGGGTACAAAATATAAATCGGGGGAGAGATGTGTGTCAAAAAAATGGGTGGAGAAAAATAAATTAAAAGCAGCCATATTATAATTGGATGTTTTCAAAGCCTTCGATAGTGTGGAATGGCCAACACTGAAGATATCAATAAAATAAATGGGGCTTGGGACAAAAATTTAACACTGTCATGCAACAATTATATTCTGGTAATGAAGCAATAGTGATGGTAAATGATGGTGTTATGGAAATTATATTTTAATTGTAACATATTTCTGGTCTTTGACTGTAAATAAACGATTGATTCGTATTATGGAAATTATAAACCTAAGTCAGAAATCAAGACAGGGATGCCTCCTATCTCTTATATATGTACAGTATTAATAATGGAATTATTGGCAAATGCAATAAGAACAGATGAATCAATAAAAGGGACTGGATTTTGGCAAACTAAGATAAATCTACTATGCTTTATTAATGATAAAAAAACCCAATGAAAGTTACAGATAAGATCCAAAAACATTTAAAGGATTTTGAGGAACTAAGTGGATTACCAATAAACTGGAAGTTATCTGGGAGTTATCCCAGATATTATAATACAAAATAAAGAGATAACATGGAAGGATATTGAATTGCAAGAATTATATGAAATGGGGGAAATACAAGAAAATTATTGGTATTAAAAAAAACTTTAAAAAATAATAATAAAAGATGAAGAATCCCTTTTAAAAGGATATAATGGAGATTCAGAATAAATGGAGACAGATATTAAGTCCTGGAATATCACCTTTAATTCCAGCAGTAGAATTCAAAAATTTCCCAATATATGGGATTAGAGTTCACAAGCATTTTAAAAAGAAAACAGATATATAAATGGGAAAAATGGAAAGAAAAAAATTGAAACTAAAGAACAAATAAGAGCCAATTTTGCAGAAGGAAAAATAAATGGTTTAAATGTAATGCAACTGAAGTGGTGGCTAATACACTGAGAAATTCAAATTAAAGGATAGAAAAAATGAAAAAGTTTGAAAAAAGTATAAAGAATCTCGAAAAAATAGATTGGAAAAAAGTAAGGAAGAACAGGGGCAATATATTGAATTTTGATTCATTAGATGGGACAATTAGAAGTTTTTAAAAGTAGTATGAGAAACTGAAACAAGGAAGATAGATAAAAAGGATTGGGGGAAATGTAATAGAAGGGTTTTCAAAAATATGTCAATTAGGATAAAAGAAAATGGTTATAAAATATTGTGGAGGTGGTATTTAAAATTAAATACTATAGATTCTAAATATTCTAAGAAATGTTGGAGAAGTAACAGAGAAATTGGTACATATTTTCATTTGTGGTGGAACTGTGAAATTATACAAAAAGTATTTGAATAAATTAGAGAATTATTGGAAGTCAACACTGAAACGGTTTCAAAAACAGCATTGTTATTGACAAAAAGAAAAAAATTGTAATAAACCTAATAATAGCATCTGAATTGCTTATAGCAAAAAATTGGAAGCAGAATTCAGATTTTCAGTTGCAAGAATGCCATAATAATGTATGGAATATAGCAGTTAATGATAAATTGGAGAGATGAAGACTAATAGATGCAATGAAATATGGGAAGAATTTATTAATGCTGTATTGTATAAAGGGAAAGAGGGGGAAATGGGCAATGAATACACACATATTTGAAGGATTTGGGGGGATGGGTAAAGAAGATTATGATTATAAGCAAAAATGTGTAAGATGTCCCTAGGATGCACAGTGCACCAGTAGTTTGTTTTTATGTATTAAGTGTATATGTTAATAGTACGTGCTTTATTTTGTATTTTTTTTTTTAAAAAAAAGAATTTAAAAAAGAAAATGGGCAGAGTCAGTTTGACGTTTTTTTACATAACTAGAACCTGTCCTGCTACCAACACCATAAATCAGTAACAGGTGGAAGAACATCCAGCCAATGTGTTTCCTTGAAATTCCAGTATCAGCTCAAAAAGCAAGTTTACTGCAGGTGGCATTGTGGTTAGGGTACAGAAGAGGGACCATGTTCTAGTCCCCTCTCAGCTATGAAAATCAGGAGTGACACTGAGCAACGCAGTCACTTTCTCAGCCTCGTCTATCTCACAGAGTTGCTGTGAAGATAAAAACGGGGAAGAGAAGAGCCATGCAGATCACTTTGAACTCGCTGTACAAAAAGCAGGGTACAAAAGTGTAAATGGACAAATGATCAGTTTAATGCATTAATTCTACCAAGCCAACTTTACCGCAGACACCAATGTGAAGTTGTGGAAGCACAACTGCTCTTCTGAAAAGTACACCCAACTGATAAAAGGTCAAGTCCACTGCAGTCAGATAGAAATCACACATCAAGCTGCAAATATCTAGCTTCAAAGTGCACTTACATGTACAACAGAGATTTGTCATCCCAACTGATTTGGAAGAAATAATTTTGTTCTAACCTTCTTTGAGACAGATAAAATAATCGGGAGATAAGATCTGCTATGCTGTTTAACCGAGCTTGATATATAGTGACTCGCCTTTCCTAAAGGACGTAAAATAAAAATTAAGGTTGGAATTAAAATTAGCCTTCAAATAATTTAATTACCTATATGTATACTCATATATAGGAAAGTGTGTGTTTTACATGCTCTTACCACACTTTCCTAGAATAGCCACTGGACTACAGGAGAATTGTTCGTATCTAGTTAATAATTACCGTATTTTTTGCTCCATAAGACACACCTTTCCATAAGACGCACCAATTTTTAGGAGAAGAAAACAGGAAAACATAATCTGTTTTCTTCGCTCCATAAGACGCACAGACTTTCCACCCCCATTTTGTGGGGAAAAAGTGCGTCTTATGGTGCGAAAAATATGGTACACCCTCACTATTTCAATAGCTGAAATTCCAAAATGAACTTGATATTAACTTTATGTATATGCAGGTATGCCTAAAAACAACCCTTTTTTGGCACAATGACCTGTGAACTAACTTTGACACTCTATCATGTCTATTTTTGTGATCTGTTTGTGCAGTCTTTGGACATTTGCAGATGAGGTGTGACACAGTTTCATCAGCTTTTGGCAGAATCGACATTTGCTGTTAGCACTAATTCCTTGGCTCTTAGCTTTCATCTTGTTGGTTTGGGGTGCTTCTTGTACAGCGAAAGTCAAGCCTTCAGTTTCTTTCTTAATGGTCCGCAGTTTTAGCTATGCTCATGTTGAATTATTATCATGCTTTCCTTCATCATTATCATCCAGATATATGTTTCAGTTCTATTTATCAGGGAAAATAAAATCTACATTTTTGCAGATTGTATTGATTATTAGGGACTGTCAACTGCCAGGGAACTCCTCCAATGCCGATTCATCTCTAAATGAGTATCCACCATGGAACATGAAGTGTGCACTGAAATAAATGCTGGAATGTGCTTGGGTATAAATTTGGAGGGGGCCATGGGTCACCTGCAGACACCAAAGGAATTACTGTGGTCCCCAATGCCACCCCAGAACTTCCACATTTTAGAAGCTTTTTTTCTTAAGTTTTGTTACGTTTTTTGGAGGGGATAAATAAAAATCGACAGTGTTGTTTTCTGCACCGGAGCCCTTGAGGCACAATCCTTAAGCACTTTATCCTCCGAAAAATGAAAATAAACCAGAAGTGTTACATTTAGACATTTTCTGCTCAAGTTAAACAAAAAGGCTAAAAACTGCCATTACAAGACGCAATGTGAGCATTGTGGAGTTAGGCAGCAGCAAAATATTGGCCCTCTAGCACTCTGAGGTTGGCTTTACCTGGTATACAGGGAACTCATGTGGGGCACTAGCCATGCCTGTAGCCTATGGCCTTGGGGAAGATTCCTTTTCTAACAGGAAGCTAGCATGGAGTTAAGCCATGACCTTTGTGAGCTTGTCTTTTCTCCAGGTGAGTCACATTTTGGGATCTGCAGGTGTGAGTCTATTGGGTGGAACTCGAAGAATGAAGAATTGTGGGGTTTATGGTCCAAAAATGGTACACCTCTCTCTCAGCCTTATGCGCCAAATCGCCTTGCTTCATCCTACTATGCCTACACCAAAGTAAATCTTACTGAATTCAGTACAAGTGTGACTTACTTTTATCATGCAGTGTGCATGGTAGGATCGACTGTAGCCTTAAACAACCTATTCCTCTCACCCTGGATGTTTAGCGCTTAACAACTGCAGATTGACCTTTTGTGAGTTGCTCTGGGGGGGGAAATGAAAGGAAGTTTAGGAAATGAAAGGAAGGAGACAAAGGAAGGGACAGGAGAGAGACATGAAACAGAAATGCACAAATCTGAAAGATCCTTCCACATCACCCTGGAAACAGTGCCTGGCTAGCTTATAAATGGAAATCGCACAGAGACAGACAAGAGTTCTGTTTCATTTGGGCAAACCACAGTGTCCCCCTCCTTTCCTCACACTCAGTCTTAAGTCCCTTCAAAAACAGAACAGAACAAGAACAAAAGTATAGGGGCACCTTTAAAACGAGGACATTTATTTCAATGTGAGCTATCGTGGATTACAGTCCACTTCCTCAGAAGTGTCTGAATGTCTGAGGAAGTACACTGCATAATCCACAGAAGCTCACACTGAAATAAATATCTTACTCTTTTTTTTTTTGCTGTTTTTAAAATGTCCCAAAACAGGCAAACATGGCTACTACTTTGAAAGTCCCTAAATCAATTCATTTCCCTCCTCCCTCCTGTCATCCTTTATGACATGCTTTGCCATAAACTGCCTAGTTATTTGCTCTCAATCTCTCTTGTCTTGTCCTCTGTAATCCCTGCTATGTGCACAAAACAGGAGCACAAAAGAAATCAGTCTCTTGGTCCTCATTCCTTTACCCTCCCGCTGCTAAAAAGCCAAACAAACATACCTCTCCATCAGGAATAAGTAACAAATTCCCTGTTCTTATTCCACTGAAAAGTATAATTACAGCATGGTCGCTATGGTGAAAAGCAGTAACGTCGTTCAGCTCGTTACTGCAAAATGTAACTCATTACAAAATTACTAATTAGAGAAATGAGTTACTTCCATATACTGCTTTTTGCCATTCTGCTGTAAAATACTGCTGCTGCTGTCCTGAATCAACTGAAAGGGTTCAAAACACACCAGACACATATCTGGAGGTAACTGGTAAAGGAATACAAGCTGTGTCTCAGATAAGCTAACATGTGTCATTTACCAATAATATGTTTAAGGAATCTGAAAGATTCTAAAAACTAAGTTCTATAATACATATATTTTCTTTAAGATGATTCAGGATAGTTTAATATTGTCAGGAATTTGCTTGGAACACACTCTTTCTTACAACCATAGTGTGTGTGTGTGTGTGTGTGTGTGTGTGTGTGTGTGTGTGTGTGTGTGTGTGTGTGTGTGTGTGTGTGTGTGTGTGTGTGTGTGTGTGTGTGTGTGTGTGTGTTTTTCTGGAGAAAGCTAATATATATATTATATATTTTGGGAAAGAGGAAACATAAACATCTTTATTTTTTAAGTACAACAAATACATGTTCCCTCTCGTGCTAAGAGGCTGCTGAAATAATACTTGGAGGTTTTAAAATGTGTATCAATAACAATTTGTTAAGTGTCAAAAACAACTTATAGTGACTCTAATAAGGCTTTCAAAGTAAATGAGAATATGATCAGATGGGCATTTAGCCCACTGTCTGGACCACTGCATGGATGGGCTGGTCTACTCAGCCATCAGCCGACATCTGTACCTGGCCCTTATTAAGGGGCTTCTACTTTTTTGGTGAGGATGGAATTGCTCTACTTTGGTTCCTCTCCAATGCATGTGATCACTGGGAACAGACCAAAGGCAGCACCTCCTCTTCCAATTTGCCAGTATTGTGAAGTGGCTTAATAAGAGAGCTGATGAGCTGCTCCATAATAAAAACCAAACCAACCATTTCCTTGGCTCAGTGGGAGTGTATTTAATTTTTAAAGGCAGCATGAGGAGGCTGCCTTTAGAAAGCCAAACCATCCTATGTACAGTGGTGCCTCGCTTAACGAGCGCACCGTTTAACGAAGAATCCGTATAGCGATCCCTTTTTGGGGATCGCTATACGGATCAGCCCCAATCGCCGCACTCGCTTTGCGACGATTGGGGCGTCCGGCGGCCATTTTGGAGCCGCCAAACAGCTGATCGGCGGCTCCAAAATGGCCGCCGCATGACCCAAAATGGCCCCTATCAGTGTTTTCGCGCCCTCCCCTTGCTTACGGAGGTCGCGAAAACGCTGCGGGGGGGCATTTCGGGTCATCCGCGGCCATTTGGCCCGAAATGCCCCCCCCCGGCAGCGTTTTCGCGACCTCCGTAAGCAAGGGGAGGCGCGAAAACACTGATGGGGCCATTTCGGGTCATCCGGCGGCCATTTTGGAGCCGCCGATCAGCTGATCGGCGGCTCCAAAATGGCCACCGGACGCGAAAACATCGCTGGGGGGGTAAGTTTCGACGCTTATTGGAACGCATTAAACTAAGTTTAATGCGTTCCAATAGGCTTTCCTTACCCGCACAGCGATGTTTTCGTATAGCGAAGGTTAATCCTGAACGGATTAACCTCGCTATACGGGGCACCACTGTACATGTGTGTGTGCATAGTGGCTTGGATCTTTAGAAGGCACAAGCATAGGAGTGGAAGATTACACCAAGCTGTATGCCAGACCTCTTAGCAACCCTACTTACGTTGCTCCAACCTGCTCCAAAATGAGTATATAGACAAACTTGGAGATATTTAAGGAGTGGTTTTACAGTTCCACATCCCTAGTGAGTTTCTATGGCTGAGTGAGGATTCAACCCAAGTGTCCTGAATTCTATTGTATCACTCTATCTACTGCACTTCACTGGGTTATCATCAATAATAACAATAATAATAATAATAATAGCACACCAATCTTCAATTTAGTTTGCTGCCACAACTTCTACCAGCATTCTTACGTCATTATTTGTTTTAAAATACAACTAATGCAGGGTGCATTCATCCAGTGGTTTAACTATTTTAGCCACAAAAGACTAACCTTTAACTTAGTAGATTTACTTCCAAAATACAAGTCTATGGAGGCAAAAACAAAATAAAAATAAAAAAATGAAGATGAAAACATTGTGGCACCTTAAAAACTGCTCTTTTTTAATATGAGCTTTTGTGGACAAGTCCACTCCCTCAGACATAAGAGTGGGACTACATGGCAAATATTTATACAGTTAGACATGGTCCCAAAACAATGATATGGTTTGTTTCTTGGGCCCAAGTTGATGATAGTAGCAATGACCTTTAAGACCACTGATGATATTCCAATCTCCTCCCAGGAAGTATTGTTCTGTAAACAATTGTAGGAAACTTCTGCTTAAAGGTTGTAGCTGCATTTTGTTCCAGTGACGTGCATACACTCCTGGCAGGAAGTGGCAACGGCCAGAAGGCGGAGTAACCCCTTATTCTGCCCTTTCTCTTAGAGGTAGAGCATAAGATCAAAGGGTTAATTTAGCCAATCCTAGTTATGATTAGGTAACTAGTATCCTATCTGTCTCTTTCATAACATACTATGTAATCATGCTAAATAAATAAAAGAGCTTTCGTGGAGTTGTCAGTAGGCTCCGCTGACTCGGACATCCGGACATCCGCCGTCCACTCCTTTGTTCTCTCTCTAAGGCAATTAGCCTTCCTTTGTTCCATGATCACCCACAAACAATGACAAAGATTGGTGGCTAAATTAATCTCAGGCTAAATTAATCCAAATTCGAAGTCTATGAAGAGAGATTATCTAATTAAGGATAAAGAACTGAAGCCATAGGAGGTGCTACTTGATCTAATGTGTCTCAAATGGAAGGTTTCCCACCACAAAAGCAATGGGAGTATTTTTAAATGCATGCTTTGAGTCATCTGTTCCAAAGACTTTATGAATACTATTTGGAAGGTTATGATAAGATCTCATGCAGACTACACCCAACATTCTCAATTCTAAACACTTTCTTCTTAGTGTGGAACAAACTCATCTCCAATCTGCAATCACATATTGTTTCTTGTACAACAGCAAATGTTTTTTCCCTTCCCAGGGATTCCTCACCCCCTGCCCCCTTTGGAAACCTTCAATCATGCAATGTATACTAGTCTTCACACTTCTCTTGTAGTTTAAGATTGAGTCTTAACAAAAAAGACAGAATGGACCAGCATCTCTATGCTGAAACTGAATCTGCAACTATTTTTTTCAAATTATTCAAAACCTTTCTAGATTGTCTCAACACTTAATGGATGTTCAAAGCAATGCACAATATAAAGAGTACCGTAAGTTAAAAAAAACATTAAGATACACAAATTTCAAAACAAGCTATACAAAATACATCAAGCAAAAAAAAAATAAAGGTAGAGATCAACCATAAAATGAGAGGACAGCATCAATGACCAAAAGTTTGGTGAAACCCTGTAATCTTCAGCAGCCTTCTAAAGGATAATCAAGCCTGCAATGCATTGTGCCAAAGTAACTTATTTGAAATGTAATTTTTAACATGGTTTTTAAATTGCAAACAGGAAGCAGGGAGTATATCCATGTACAACTAGACTGGGAAGCCATGACCCCAACAGTAAAGCAGGGTTGGGCAACCTCTTGAGGTTAAAGAATACACACATCCATGGTTGGACCACAAAGAGCTATAACTGCACCCCATATCTCCTGTGCTTTTTTTTCAATCTGAAAAAATCCAATTATGCCCTCTAATGGCCATTTTTTAAAAAGGATGTGGGAGCCAGGAGTGCAGGAGTGATATTTGGCCTTTGGGCTGCATGTTGCTAACCTCTGCTGGAAGGCCACATCTGTAAAGAGCCCATATGCAAAGGAGCTATAGGCATATAGCTTATAGGAATAAGTGGGTTGCAATCCAGAAACATCTGGAGAGCCAGAAGTTCCTATCCCCTGATTTATGAGTGACCAGGTGTAACTTAGGCAGACTGTTTAAGAGATCAGAATGAGCAACAGGATCCTTCATCTGCAGGATCAGTATCCACTGATTTACTTATCCACAGTCTGAAGATATTAAAAACACTAAAAGAAAAATTCTAAAAATATTTCTCAAGATGAAGTTATTAGAACTGGCAACTAGAGGAAGCCAGAGACCATGCTATGTATAATGTTCAATAGTGTTAGTTATAATCTGCATTTGTAAGCAGGGAGCTTGGAACTGTTCTCCCTGTAGATATGGGAGGGTTCTACTATGTCGCATCTATATATAAGGTACATTGTTATATACTTTGTAAGACAAGAAAAGGGCTAACATGAATAACTGTTGTTATTGAAGATTTATTTATTACCAGATTAAAAAGCTAATAGGGACATGGCAGAGCTGTCTACATTTACTACTGCTGAAGATGCTGGTTAACCTTTTACACACAGAGATACACTGGTGTTTTTCCCATGGAACTGTCATTTATTTCTCGCACAAATCAAGCATGGATTTTGCAGGGGAGGGTATTTATAAACAGGCACTTAAGAATCCCAGGATAATTTTGCCCCAAACAACCAATCCAAAAGGTTTTACATCAGTTAAAAAAGTTTCTTGCTTTGAGCCCAAAGCAAGAATGCCAACCCAATAATTTTCTCATAAAATCTGAGATACGTTTGAGCAACATGGGTAAATCGTGTACCAGGTGAGAAAGCATGAAATTTCATTATCCTTCAGTGCTGTTTGCGATATGGAATTGCCCTCAGGCACAGTTCAGGAGATGGTTTCCCTTCTCCCCACCAAAGCAAACAACAGAATTGTACTGTATCTATTTTTACTGTGCATCTGGGATGCCTGTGTCTCCGCACTCCAAATATCTACTCCAACATTAATTGTTAAGAAAAAAAAAACTTAATATTTTTTCTAAAACTTCACTTAAGAAAGTCTGAGTCTCTCTCTCTCTCTTACAAAGGATGAAACCATTCTTGATTGTTCAGGTATCATGCATGAACATTCTTACTATATGATGAAATGCAACCTAAGAAATGGATATATCTACAGTAGACGAGCACTGATTTCTGACACTCAGATTGTTTAACAGAAGCAACAACAAAATGGCCCTTTCACCCTAGATTATAATGTCAAAATTAAGAGGGGGGACACAGAATAACCATTAGTAGATTTTTGTCTGGAGGAGTTGTGAGCACAAGTGACTTTTTCTCCCTAAAAGTTTCCTGGGATCGCACATTATCCACTCTATGGGTCAAAAAACAAGATACTGTTAGCAAATCAATGGAATGGGACACTACCTTAAGGTGTTAAAATTCATTTGTTTTATTCTTGCACAAAGTTTCTCAGATGCAAATTAGCTTGCTTTTGTTTTCTGATTGGTCAACAGGAGTTATGCACAAACTACATTTGCAAGGATAGTTGTTCAGCCAGCTAGTCTGAAACATGCCCTCTCCTGTCCTTTTTGTATCAAATGTGCATGGACTTGCATGGAAGACAACTAACAATAGAAACTGCTTTAGGACATACACTGGGGTCTTGACTTGAGAACTTAATCCGTATTGGAAGGCGGTTCTCAAGTCAAAAAGTCTGTAAGTCAAGTCTCCATTGACCTACAGTGCATTGAAAACCGATTAATCCCGTAACAGGCCGTTTTTGTTCCATTTTGGTTTTTTTCTGGTCTGTAACTCAAATCTCAGTCTGCAAGTCAAACCTAAATTTTGTGGCCAGCGAAGTCTGTAACTCAAAAAGTCTGTAAGTCAAGCCGTCTGTAAGTCCAGGGTCCACTGTAAGACTGTCTCACATCAAATGAACTGATATGGGCAAAACAACAGTACAAAACCTCTATGCTGATGAAGGTAGGAGAGAGGGAGATGGTGGCAAATATACCATATATACAGCAATTCAAGAGATAAAGGAACCAACTTGTCTCTCATCCCCTTTTTCTTTTAACCGGGTTTTTGGAAAACCGTGTTCATGGTCATGTTGACCCTACACATATATGGAAGACATCCCAGAAATGGTGCCCCATTACATGAATGGAGCTACTTCATGACTGACAACACATAGCAATTATGCATTTTTGCCAAAAGGAGGAATGCACATTTTACATCTCTGTTACATGGTGCAATCTGCATATATTATAGTTTGCTTAATCAATTTTCAGCACAAGTTAAAGATTTTTTTTAAAAAAAGTGGAGGACTCTACCGAGAGTTGGTATTTCCTTTTGCCAGAGGATGACTTCTAAGATATCAGAAAACTATAACCAACACGCACACACCTTTTTCATATTGTCTTCACTCATTCAATACGCTATTTGTTTTGTCTCACATTTGTAACTTGATTGGTGAAAACTTTTTCTGATGTGATGGTTGGGGGCAGTCATGATGTATACAAGAACACATGCAGACAATTCCCCCTCCCTTTCTAGCCCCATTTCTCTTTCTGTAATCTTATGTTATTTTGCTACCTGCTTCTCTGTAATGGTTGAATAAATACACTCTGAATAAATTTATGGAGCACCCCACATTTTGCATGTGTCTTTCTGATCCCACTGGTTGATCGTAACCACAAGAGTAAATAGTTATTGTTTTAAAAAAAGGGTACAAATAGACTTTCATTTCAAAAGTAACATGAGAAGAACTGAAGTTACTTTATTGCTGCAACAAACAATGTTTTCTAATAACATTTAAAAGTTATTTTAAAGCTATTTTATGGCATTTTAGAGGCATCTTCATACAAATTGTTCAGGTTTTGTCATTTCATTATCAATCATAAGCATTTCCCCAGTCAAAAAAGGAATGAAAAATTGAGAAGTAGTGAACAGTTAAAACAATCAACAAGTTGCTGGCTAATGAAATGAAAACAGAATTGCTTTCTAAACATTGTAATAAGAAAAAGAGTTAGTTATGTTTTAAAAAAACTATCAAAGCCCTGGTTTTGTGGCCATATGGGGTATCACACTGTCCTAAGATGAGAAAGAGAAAGAAGCATCCAAGGTTTTTCAAAATTAAATGACACATTGTGTCATTCACATGTTCTTTTGGGGTTTTGTACTCCATCCACCAGAATTCTCTGCAGGCAGAATTTTTGGAGTTCCATTCCACAAAAACAAAGCTGCTGGTCCCAAAATTTTGTCTTTGCAGAGAAGGCCTTATCTCTGACCTCCTGTGTCTTCCACACCAAGCAGGTCAACCATCCTCACTGTCTAATGACCAGCCAGTACGGGTCAGGCCTTCCTGAGCAACAAGGATGCTACGAGTCACAGTCTCACTGCCGATTAAGCTTTACAGAGGACACCTCTCAAAGAACTATGACTTCCAGAAAACACTGTGAAGGCTTTCTTAAAAATAATTGAAAACAGCAAACAAAAAACCCAAAAACAACAACCAGGAAGCAGAAGCTGGAAAAGCCCATGCAGCGTTGGATGTAAGCCTTTCTCTAGGGGAGACTGCAAGTCTCTTCGTATGTAGTTGAACTCCTAGAATTCTGCATAGGGGATTCTTGAAAAAAAAATTGCTGGAATCTAAAAACATGAAAAAGCACACTCCTAATACATATCTCCTTGAGGCAAGTTCTGGGACCAGGGAAGACATCTTGAAGCGAATTCACAAAAGCCTTCCAATCACATCTGTGCAAATCACCTATACAGAAATCAGAACATCTGGTTTCAGTGCAATATAAATTATCTGTATAGCTTATCTGAACTGTATTTAGTGATCCTTTCCAGCTGACATGCTCTAGGCTATCTTAGATATAAATGAGCTTAGAGAAAAAACATGTGGTAGTTATTGTTTATTTTTACGTTGTTAAGCAACTGGAAGTTTATCAGGTTTCTTTGGCCAATTAATTGCCTATCCTGCCTTAGCAGAAAGCAAGATCAATGGGTCAAATCCTCAAATAGCTTAAGCCCTCCACAAAAGGCTTTGCATGTTACTATCAGTGGACAGGGCTCAGTAAGATAATTCCCAACGAGCAAAGAGATTAAGAATTCTATCCACATTTGTGCTGTGCTCATTCACTTGAGAAGAAACATGTTTTACAGGGGGAAAACAAACCAGGCATTGCTGGAAGGAGAATTCTGTCAACATATTTGAAAAATAAACACTGACATGTTCAAAATATCACCCTTGAGAAGGTACAGCACAGGACACAGAAAAGAGACCTGTCAACCATCTTTCCCACCACTCTCTGACATTTCATTAAGACTGAACACTGAACTGAATGACTGATTACTTCACTAGTTACTAAATAATTTTTTAGGAAACACACAAAATATGCACTTATGCATCTGAATCATTTGCTGATACTGCTTATTGTCAGTCATGAAGTAGCTCCATTCATGGAATGGGGCACCATTTCTGGGATGTCTTCCATATAGGGTCAACATGACCATGAACACGGTTTTCCAAAACTCACCCAGGAGAATACTGTGGTCGATGGTATCAAAGGTGGCTAAGATATCAAGGAGGACCAGCAGAGACATTTTGCCTCTGTCGGCCTCCCTCAGTAGGTTATCAAACAGGGCGACCAATGCCGTCTCTGTGCTATGACATGGCCTGAAGCCCAACTGGAATGGATCCAGGGCATTGGTTTCATCCAGAACAGCCTGCACATGATTGGCCACCACCCTCTCAACTACCTTGCTGAGGAAAGAAACATTGGCTATAATTACCAATATCGTTTACCGCCAAGCTCAGTTTCTTCCTAATAGGCCTACTGAGTGTCTCCTTGACGGCAAAGGGAACCTTGTCCTCCTGGAGAGACCCATTAATTATTGCCATAGCCCATTCAGATGTTATAGGCCTGGCTGCTTTGATTAGCCAGGCTGGTCAAGGGAGGAGCTGGTGGCATGACAGTGGTCAAACACTCTGTCCACCATGTCTGACGTCACAGGCTCAAGGTGGTTAAGTCTCATCGGGCAAGATGGAGCAAAATATATTCATATTTCATGTACAAGTATAAAGCTAAAGGTACTTGGAAGCTAACATTTCAAAGTTTACCGTTTCCCCATCCTGTTTATTGTACAAAAACAACCCCTTCATATCCTTGCATACAGCCACTCATTTCTCTCTGCCCCCTTTTGAGTATGAGTCTTGCCCATCCTCCAGTGCTAATATGATTTTTGGTATCTGTTGACATACAGATTCCAACCATCTCATCTGGGGAGGAGGGTTGGGGAAGCTGCTCCAGCTTTGCAGAATAACTTGTAGGATACATGGGGTATCACAGAAGTGAGGAGATCACAGCTGTAGCAGAAGTAGCAGGATACGGCAGAACACCACTGCATTCTGACCACACAAAGCACATGTCATGAAAAACTAGTTCTCACTGTTTTGCACTGCCAGCCGTTGCCACTTGACTAGAAGCTTTCAACAAAGCCTGATAAAATACTGTAAATTACTTTTACTATTTTATCCAGAATACTTGACTTAAATTCTCACAATAACAAAACCTATCAGTTTAATGTGTACAAGATAACTTTATCTTCACCATTATGAACCTCATTCCCAAGAATGGTACTGCAAAGAAAGTTACTGTATATAAAAATAAATCTTCAGGGAAATCTACAATTCAAGAAGTAGCTTCTTAGTTTCTATTAGTGAACAATAAAGTATCCTTTGAATAAGAAATGTTGATATTTATGAAGGACTAATGGCTATGTAGTCCATAAAATTAGCTCATTTGGTACACCAATCTCTTGCTACAGCAAACTGATTCACCGGCCAAACAGAACACAATCTAAATCCTTTCCAATGTTTTAAAGATGCATCTTTCATT
Organism: Pogona vitticeps; assembly: GCF_051106095.1. Taxonomy (NCBI): domain Eukaryota; kingdom Metazoa; phylum Chordata; class Lepidosauria; order Squamata; family Agamidae; genus Pogona; species Pogona vitticeps. The sequence goes on from NC_135787.1 coordinate 27,512,652, forward strand.
ATGCCTTCAAATGGAACTGCTTTTTTTTCCAAAGGGAGCCGTTAAAATTACTGTATTTCAGATCCTGCTCAGCAGTAGACTCTCAATTACACTGTGACACATTTGCTTAATGTTCTGGCTACAATACAGATATGACTTCTATTTAAAGGCACTCTTAATTGCCAGATCCCAGCTCAATTTTTAAAGTACCAAATGCTGACAGCCACGTGCTACAATTCTGACTTTCCGATCATACCTAATAGTTCAAAGTTTTAATGAGTAAGAGCAGGACCAGTGCAAGATATCTCAGAAATATGGCTTATAACAATGCTGTTACAAAATGGTGCACTTATCTCTCCTGGTTCCTTTCTTCTTTTCTACACACACACACACAATCACACAAACACATACTGGAGATCTAGCTAATACAATTGTGGGGGGGAGATATAACTTTTTTTTTTTTTAAATCTCTTCCATCCTTTTGAAGGCTATTTTTGATAATGGAAGGAACAACCCTTCCTTCTTTCATCCTGCCTGTGTTTTAAAATCTACAGGGGGGCTGTTCTTTAAATGACCTGCAAGCGAAAGAGCAGCCAAAGTAATGGAGCAACCCTCTTGCAAATAAAAGTTACATTTGAAAGGTTTTTGGTTTGTTTTTTACTTTATAAGAAGAGAAAGGAATACAGAACATGAAAGAGAGATACATACATTAGGGGTCGCTATTTCATCGGTTGCTGTAATTAAGAAAGAGTGCACAACAAAACTAAGCATCTTTCCAATGGAGGACATGAATAGGGAGTACCTTTGTCCTTTCTGACATGTGGGTGGGCAAAGTGCCTCCCTGAGGCCACATACCATCCCCCATGATGCCCACCACTGGTCTGTCATAACAACAGACTAAAGACAGAATAAAGTAAGCCTTTATTCACTATGAAGCTATGGAATTTGGATAGAAGTTGGATGGTTTTCAAGGAGGCAAGTGAAAATCTCCTTGAAAACACTCAGCACTGCAGTTCTTCTTGGTTGTCACAGTAGTGTTGCCAGTTTCAGCAACCTCTAGGAGCAACGAGGCCTCAGCTCGTTTTGATTCCTGTAAGAGCCTCATGGTGCAGTGATTAAACAGGAGTACTGCAGTGAAGACTGTGCTCAAGACCTGTTTGATCTCAGGCTCAGGTAGCTGGTTCAAGGCTGACTCACGGTCAGTAAATTGGGTAATTATGCAGGATAAACATTCTCCCACTCCCCCTGCAGTAAGCTGGGTACTCAATATACCTACATCTAGGCGGATCACCTCAGGAAATAGATTTGGAACACCTTTAAATTGCCAACTACTTTACTGACTTGACATCCATCCTGCTACTTTTAATTAGATATGATAAAATGGAGTATCTTGTTCCTTACAAATGAAGAATTATTTCCAGGGAACACAGATAGTAAGTCATCCTTTATCCACCTTTATTTTTGAGCTCCAATTTCTGAAAAGTCTACTGAAAACAAAATTAAACTCTGTCTTTAAGATCATCATTGAATTAAACTCCATCTCTAAACATAAAAAGACTCATATTAACTAGAATTATTAATTTCTGTTTTATCAATAGGCACACATATAGACACAGCAAAATTTGGCAGTCAGTGTGAGGAAGTCTCCTGTCATAATTATGTACACGATGGAATTAAAATACTCCTTATAGTCTTGTGTGTATATGCATTTGTGCACAAATGCATACACCGTTTTGTTCTAGTAGAACGAAAGCATCCAGGTAACTTTGAGAGGAAATCAATCTGCATGTCAGTAAAATATTAGCTATGTTGGACAGCAAGAAAATGACACACACAGAGAATGAAATAGATCTTGAAATACCATGAACAGGACTCATAGGATATTTCATAACAACAAAAGCAATGGGTTATTTTTGCCAATGCCCAATTCCACCTCCTGTGTGTACTAAAAATCCGATCCATAAAGGTAAGGGACCATCACTTGCCCGGCAGAAGATTTCACTGAGTTAAACATCTTTCTGTAAACAGTAGGAACTGTTCTGTTTACAGGAAGGCAAATAGGATATAAGGCTGTACTGGTTATATTAATCAATATTTGCCAAAAATCATTCAATCACTGGAAAAATAAAAACTCAACACACAGCATCTAAACTGCAAAATCAATTTGCTGGTTCAGCATATGTACAGAGTAGGGTGTCCTGCCAGCTTTGCTAACATAAGTGTCAAACAACATTATTATAGGATTGCAACAATTTTAACGCTAGTGTCTTAAGTTCACAATCCCCAGATTTAAAGATCAGTGTGGTAGAACCTTAAATCAGGCACATGGAATCGTTCAAACACATGAAAAGTTTGTAAGAAATAGCTAGTATTCTGAAGTAAGCAAAACGCCCAGAAAATAAATGTGAGATTTAATAGTGCATATCAATCATACATCTATATGGTTTCATTTACTAACAGTACACATAATTAGAGAAAAGCCTTGTTAAATGTTAAGCTGTGCTCACACTTTCAGTGCTGTGTGTCAAACAATAGCATTATCAAACAGAAAAACTTGAATGGATTTTTCTAACAGTTATTTTTCACTATTATAGCATTTGTTACCAATGAATGTCAAAACTACCTAAGTCAGGCAAGCAAACATCATCAAAGCCACAAACTACAACAAGTTAATTAAGAACCTGTATAGTCTTCTAAGATCCTTGATAACACTGGGTTCTACTGTTTTGTTTATCAAATATGCCTTTTCTCAAATATGAGGACTAATTGCATTTCTAAACCAACTAGAACATGACACTGAGAACGTCTACCTTAACAGAGGACTAGGTAGGTCCATGGGTACTTGGCTATGGAGCAAGAGGTACAGAGTTTGATTCACCACTGTGACTCCTTGAGAGAAAAGGCAGGCTGTCTACCCTTTGTCAGAGGGGCTTGGGGATCCTAATAAAGTTGAGGGTCCCTAAGGGAGAGGGGAAGAAGCATGAAAACCCCAGTGTCTCCTACAAACTGTCTTATTGGGAGAACAAGAGAGAAGGGCTCAAAGAAAGCGGCAACCCAACCAAAAGTGCAGGGAACCCACCGCTGTTCAGGTCTAATGCTGGTGAAGAAAGCAGCAACAAAAGTGCCAGCGCTGGGAGGCAAAGGAAACAAAAGGAAAGACTTGCCCAGAACCACACTAAAGAAACATATATATACATATATATGACCACTCTAGGCGGTTAAGGGTAATCCCGCCTATCTGGTCATTATGACCACTCTAGGTGGTTAAGGGTGGGACAACCACCCTAGCATCTTAAAAAGCAGATACCTCACCTTGCATAGTCACAAAGGTCTGCATAGTCAAAGTTATGGTTTTTCCAGTAGCGATGTTATGGGAGTGAGAGCTGGACCATAAAGGCTGACCGCTGAAGAGTTGATGCTTTTGAATTGTGGTGCGGGAGGAGACTCTCTTGAGAATCCCCTGGACTGCAAGGAGAACAAACCTATCCATTCTGAAGGAAATCAACCCCTAGTGCTCACTGGAAAGACAGATCTTGAAGCTGAGGATTCAATACTTTGGCCATCTCATGAGAAGAGAAGACTCCCTGGAAAAGCCCCTGATGTTGGGAAAGTGTGAAGGCAAGAGGAGAAGGGGACGACAGAGGACGAGATGGATGGACAGGGTCATTGAAGCAACCAACATGAATCTGACCCAACTCTGGGAGGCAGTGGAAGACAGGAGGGCCTGGCGTGCTCTGGTCCATGGGGTCACGAAGAGTCAGACACAAGTTAACAACCCTTTGGACAAAGAATTTCAGCTGCAAAATCTACTTCAACCTCAATGAAGAGAACTGAGGTTGGCAAAGGCAATGGAAGGAACTGAGGAACCTCATGTGTACCTATTGATTCTATCCTAGTGAAGGGAACTGGGCAGAAGGAAGCCGAGTTGCCATGTGTTTCTTCTTTCCCCATTCGAATAAACCCTGTTTGTTTTCAACCTTCATGTCTGAAGTTCATAGAACATGAGATGGAGGAAGGTAATATAGAGGAGCCATCAGGGGATGATGGGGCTCACATGGTTTTAGATTATTTAGGGCAGGGGTCTCAAACATGTGGCTCAGGGACCATTTGCGGACTGCTGGACGATAGTCTGTGGCCCCCGCCTTGCCTCCCCCTGAAGCACCCATGCGTCCTCTGCTGTCAAGAGTCGCTCCCAGCCCATCCTTGAAGAGCACCTCCAAGCCGCCAACAGCAGCTGCCGCCACCGCCTCTTCCAGGGAAGTGGCTCTCTTTCTCTCTCGGCACCCTCAGCACCAGCCCAGCCAGTGGCCACCTCAGCACCCAGCGGTGCTTCCTCCTCCTCCTCCTCTTCGTCCTGCTTCAGCTGCCTTGGCTCTGGAGGCTGTCTGGGCTTGCCTTGCAAAGTTTGCTCCTCTGTAGTGGTGGGGGTAGCTCCTGCTGCTGAGTGCGCCTTTTTTTGAGGGGGGCCCTCAGAGGAAGGTTGCCGGACCTCCGTGTGTGTGTGTTTGTGTGCACACACGTGCACCTGTGGGGGGGGGGTGCCCCGTTCTGTTTAATTTTGAGGGTACCGGTGGGGGCTTTTCTCCTTTGATAAGGTGAATTCTGTGAGGGTTTTTTTTTAATTTTATGTCAATGCCCTCCTCCCCCCGGCTAAGCGGTCACCGGCATTTCCTCCCTTCTCCGCTTCTTTGTCCTGCTGGTGACAGTGGTGGTGAAGAAGGAGCCGGAGGGGTCATGGCTGGGTGACGAGGGCTCATGCGCCCCTCCTCCTCCTCCTCCTCCTCCTCCTCGGTGCCCCATCCAGGCTAAGGAAACTCCTGGGTGGCTTCCTCAGGCTCTTGCTCCGCTTGGCGGAAAAGTCTGATGTGGCCCAGCCTCACTCAGACTCTGCCTCCAGCAGCCCCCAGGTAAATTGAGTTTGAGACCCCTGATTTAGGGCATGTCGAAAGAAAATAGCTTTCTCTCTGTTCTTTCTTTACAACTTATTGTAGAAGTCTCCAGAAGGTGTGGAAAATGTTTCTTTGAAGTCAGCTGCAAACCTTCATTATACACTTAACAAACATTAATTAGGGATTCTGTTGTTGGGGAATCAACAAAATCTGGGTCCTGTTCCAAATACAAACGCTAGGGCAGTGGTTCACAACCTTTTTCGAATCACAACCTCCTTTTATAATAGCTAAGTAACCTGTAACCCCACCACCACCTCGGCATCAAGAGGCATTTTTAATGGGGTAAAGTAATCCCCTCTCAGAAAGTAGAGGTTTCTTTCTCCCTTGAAGGGCCTGTTTCTCATACATATACATACACATTAACTTTAATATCCCGCTCTGAAAGATCAAGCAAGAAATTATTTAACAAGGGCTACAACACATATAAGGTGACTGCCAAAAACCCTTCCAGGCCCCCATGGAGGTCATGACCCCCAGGTTGGGAAACACTGCTCTAGGGCCTCTGCTGCCTGAAGAGTTCCTCTGTTGCTCCTGTTACCACCAGGAGCCAAGTGAGAACAATTAAACATGACTCACCAACAAAACTGTTCGCTAACAGCCACTGGTTTAAGAGGTAAAAGAAAGTTTGTCTATCCTAGCAAGAGGCTTCTGCAGCCTCTCAAGATGCAAATTAGTTTGCCTGTGTACAGTAATTGGTCATCATCTTTTAAAGAACAGCCTTCACTTGCAAGCTGTTCAGACATGGACCTATGGAAGGACAGCATGTTTACCTTTTAACTGCAAAGCAGGTATTGCTGAAATCTTCAGTTTGACCATCTGTTCTTGTATGAGTAAAACCATAGGCTGGGAAAAACACATTCTTCAACAGAATCTTCGTGTTGACAAGCAATATGTTTGTAGTTAACAAATGTTGGAAACAAAGCTTATAAAACTAGATAAATATTTTTAAATGAATTTTAGGTTGCTTTCCAACAGCTCGGATTGTCTCCCAAATTGTTTCAGATTGTTTTATGGTGCAGTTTTATGCACAATTATTTAAGAGCAAGTCTTATTGATTTCAGCTGGGCTTCCTTCCAACTGCTTAAAATTCTTAATAGTCTACATGCCATTGGTTTTTAAAGTAGATGTCTAACCTATCCAGTTGTTTCATTTTTAAATGTATCCTTTGCTGATTTAAATGGCTTTACAGGCTTATTTTTTCACTATTTTATTATTTTCGAGCTAAATGTGGCACATATGTTTTTATTCTTTTAAGAAGTCTGTAAGCCACCATGAGCACAATCTTTTAGTGGAAAGACAGGGTATAATTATAATCAACTAACCAATCAATAATAAATGTTTAATGCTGGCATTTAAAGCAGCTGCTAAGTTACTTCTAAAGAACGGATTTTATCTTTTTATGATTCATTGTCATACAGTCCTTCTGGGCAGCAAATAAATTAACTTACATAATAAATACTGGATTATAGCTTTTAATTACTTCTAATGTGGTCAATATAGGTTCTGTGATTTGCTTACTGAAGCCAGTCAGTTTCTTAAAGTACAGTGGTGCCTCGCTTTACGATTGCTCCGTTTAATGACAAAACCGCATTATGACAAACTTTTTGCAATTGCTTTTGCGATCACTTTATTATGTTTCCTATGGGGGAATTTCGCTTTGCGATGATCGGTTCTCTGCTTCAGGAACCGATTCTTTGCAAAATGATGATTTTCGGACAGCTGATCGGCGGTTTCAAAATGGCCGCCGGGTAAACAAAATGGCTCCCACTGTTTTCTGGGACAGATTCATCGCTGCACAGACAGCGAAAATGGCCGCCCTATGGAGGATCTTCACTGGACAGTGAGTTTCCAGCCCATCAGAACGCATTAAATAGGTTTTAATGTGTTTCTATGGGCTTTTTAAATTTCGCTTTACGTTTTCATTCTACAGCGATTTCGCTAGAACGAATTAACATCGTAATGCGAGGCACCACTGTATCATTTATATACCTGTATCTACAACTGTATAAGCAACCACCTGCTCGCTGGTATTTTAATTGTTCAATTACATTTGTTGTTTCTGGCATATTATTCTATGACTTTCCATGGAAAAAGCAATATGCAAGAATTTTAAATGAGTGCTGTTTCTAGTGAGATAAGGACATCCGCTAAGACACAAAGTGGAGGAACTTCAATCAAAATCTCCTTGAATTACAAGATTTTATATATCCCCTTGGACCTCTGCGAACAGCCAGGTTTTGTGTTTTCTAAACAAAGACCTAACACTTTGTAATTCAGGAATCATTAGCAGCACTGCCTGCTGCCCTTATCTTCTTAAGCATTCCTATCAGAGCTGTGTTTTTACCCACACCCAGATACCACACAGTAGTGGATTAAGGCCGAGAAGGAGAGTAGAATTTGGAGAAATTAATATGAGAATCAACAGTCAATATAAGCAGCGATATTGAAAAGATATTGAAAATTAAGTAGACTGTGGCATTTGAACTCTTTAATCTTCAAAAGTTCAAATACTCTCCCCTTAATCCACTGGCTTTTTTGTAAGGCTCTTCTCACCATGGACAGTATTCTACTAACCACTTTTTATTATGAAATAGTAATCACTCTTTTCATCCAAATTGCATTTTAATTAAATTGTACGCCCAATGCCTTTTCATTGCATTTGGCAGCACAAAAATGAATAATAGGAAGGTAAACTGGCCTCATAATATTTGTGTATTGCAAAAAAATCAAATGACATCACTTGATATTTTATGAGTTGTAGGAAAAGTCAGTGTGTCAATGGTGAATTGACATAATTTGCGATTTATACATGTTAAAACAAAAATTGCAACAAAGCAGCAGCAATGAAGGTTCTAAGCTTCTGCAAAACCCACATGTAGCTAAGCTTCATAAAGACAGATAAGATTAGAATACATGTAAAGCTGTGGGCAGCTCTCTAATAGCTTTTTAAAAAATACGAATAATATGGTTCGGACATATATGTAGTTCTGAATGCACTTTGAACCACGTGCACATCAGAAGATTTTGTTGCTAATGTGATTTTGAGAAAGTAACATTTTGCAGCAGTTTTGAGGAAGTTATCTGTATTTTTATTGTACACGTTCGGTATATATATGCAAGAGACAGAGATCTATACAAATTCTGAAATTTATAAATATATTTGAAAAACAAAATTGGAGCCTAAGATTTACATATACACAAGCAGCCAAATTGTAGCTGACAATGTGAAGTTCTCATTGTGAAGCAAATGACGGATAAAAATACTTGGCATCAAGTAGCACAGTTGTTATGTGCCATCAAGTTGCATCTTAACTAAGGTGACCTTAACAGGATTTCCAAGGTTTATGAGATACGTAATGTGTGGTTTGACCAGTGCCACCCTCCAGTGAGTTTCTAAATGAGTTTCTTTGGCCAAGACTACAAGAATACATGTGTCTTAAGTCCTGGACAAAACCCTATCCACTCTACCTCATTGGTTCATCAAGCAGCATAATGACTGCTGCACATCTCAGTTACTTAATAGATCATACTCTCTACACATCCATATGGGGGAAGTTGGAGTGGTCTCCTCCACACTCCAAAGATTCTTATCTTTAGTACAATCTATTTGTCTCACACTTCAGCAATCCTTCCATTCACATGTTTCTTATCCTGTAAGAGGAGCCAAGACAGGGTCAACAACAATTTGTTCCCCTTTCAACTACTGACACTCCATTTCTCATCTTTTGTCACCCATGGGAGGCAGTGGAAGATAGGAGGGCCTGGCGTGCTCTGGTCCATGGGGTCACGAAGAGTTGGACACGACTAAACGACTAAACAACAACAACGACGGCTGTGGTGACTCCACCCATTTTTAAATTTCCTCCTCAGTGAGTCAGCGCTGCATAAAACACAAGTCCTGAAGAGCATTTCCAATGTATCTAGAATTGCACCATGTCAGTTAGGCAAAGACTTTTTAAAAATGTTGGAGTGAAAAACAGATGTCACAACCCACTGCATACGTCGCAGGGTTGTCACCACAAATAGCACCGCCCACAGCTCTATTTGGGAGTGGATTAACGACCTGCACGGGTTACGGAATGGGATAATTAGGAGAGCTCCAAATCCTATCAAATAAACTGCAAGCCCTAGCGCTGCACCAGAACACGAGCAAGACAACTTTGAAAGGGCTGGATGGATCACTCTTATTTAAACATCTGCGGCCACCATAATTTGATTCAAACCAAACCGCACCAAAAGCCAACCTAATAGTGACTATGGACCCATCTCAATGCCCTTTAGTGCACTTATTCTCTTAGTACATAATGATTATGTTTTTAACCAATATTAAGTCCTGTAGAGCAGTGGTTCTTAACCTTTTTGAAAGAAACGCCCCCTTGAGCCATTGAGGAAGTTATCATCGCCCCCCTCTTATTTCTTATTATATCTTATTTATTTATTTATTTATTTGTTTGTTTGTTTATTTAAGACACTTAAATCCAATGACCCCTGAAAACAAAATTCAATTCCAAGAAAATGAAATGACCCCAAAAAGTAACATTTAATGATTTAGTTGCAAGCGAATTTTAAGACTCAAAAAGAAATATAAAAAGGGCGTAAAATGCAGGAACTAAAAATTTCAAGACGAAAACTCTGAAACTAAATTAAGATAGGAGGAAAATATATATTCATGCACATTGTAAAAAGGCTGCAGCCATCTTAGCAGGTTTGGCTTGCTCCAGCGCCCCCCTACCGCCCCCTTCTGCTCCAGCGCCCCCACACCGCCCCTTTTCGTTCTACTGCCCCCCTGAAAAATGAAATCGCCCCCTGGGGGGCATTATCGCCCAGGTTAAGAACCACTGCTGTAGAGTAAACCTTTGGGCACATCAAGGGAAGGCTAGATTCTCTGGAAAAAGCAATAATGCTGGGAAAGGCTGAAGGCAGCAAGAAACGAGGAAGACCACGTATGAGATGGATTGACGCCTTAAAGAAAGACACAGCATTACGTTTACAAGAGTTGAGCAGGGCTGTGAAGGACACACCATTTTGGTGTTCACTCATTCATAGGGTTACATAAGTTGTAGCCAATTTGACAGTAGGTAACCTGTTTCCCCTAAAATAAGATCTAACCTGAAAATAAGCCCTTGTAAGATTTTTCAGGGTGCTCTTAATATAAGCCCTACTCCCAAAATAAGCCCTGCCCTCCACCATTGTGCAGCAGCCAGAAAAAGATGACATGACTGTATTTGAATAAATGTAGATTGTTGTATGTGAAAAAAAAAATAAAACATCCCCTGAAAATAAGCGATAATGCATTTTTTTTGTGGGGGGAGCAAAAATTAATATAAGACCCTGTCTTATTTTCGGGAAAACATGGTAGCAACAACAACAGGAAACTTGTTTAAATGATTCATTAGTCAGAATCAACTTTATCTGATCTGGGCTGTAATTCTTTCGGAAAATATATGTGTAAAACAAAGAGTGCAGAAATCTCACATTGTCCCCTGAAACCACAAAGTAACCTTTCTTCCCAGTTCATTTTGAACATTAATACCATATTTCTACGTTGTTTTTACTATCATTAGTATAGTTTTATTGAACCAGTACTGCAGCACAGTGCTGCATTTTGAAGTACAGGTACTTCACAACAATCCCCACAGAAGGCATTCCTCAAGGTGAATTCAACAATTTAAGCTAGCGCATTGATTTATATCGAAAACACAGGTCTCCCTGTTTTCATCTCCAGATGGAGCAGTTCTCTTATAAATAGGTCTTGATTATTCAAGACCAAGCCACCTTTCTCTTGTTTCTCTCCTATTTAGGTTTCATTATGGCTATTCTGTCTCTGAACGTGGCAGCTGTAAACACTGGTGTTGCCTTGCACTCAAACCAGTCTCCCACGCCAACTGTGCAATATGAAGGTTTTTCCTTCCTCAAATATTTGGCACAATATTACAACAGGGACAGTTCACGACAATATATTGTTGATGAGAAAAGAAATTTTATTTCAGGACTTAAGATGCTGAACTAAACATTCTGGTAATTAAAAAGAAGAAAGGATCACAACAGACCTGGAAGGCTCTTCAGTCTACACCAGCCAAAGAAGAATTATTCTTCTTGTTTTGATAATATATTTTAAAATTCAGTCTTTACAAGGGAATACAGTGGTGCCTCGCTTAGCGAGTGCTTCGCTATGCGATGAATTCGCATAGCGAGGGGGTCCGGGCCATCGCTGGAGCGTTCGCTCAGCGATGGCCCCTATGGCGATTTTTCGCTTTGCAATGATCGCTAAGCGATTCGCTTAGCGATCTTCGCAAAACGAAGCGGGGGAGAACAGCTGATCGGCGGTTCCAAAATGGCCACCGGAAGGTCCGCGCCGCATTTTCGCGCCCTGCCCTCGCTTACCGAGGGCGCGAAAATGGCGGCGCTATGGAAGAAACATCGCTTAACGGTGAGTTTTCAAGCCATAGGAACGCATTGAACGAAGTTCAATGCGTTTCTATGGCTTTTTTAGTCCCGTTTAGCGATGTTTTCGCATAGCGAAGGTTAATCCGGAACGGATTAACCTCGCTATGCGAGGCACCACTGTACTAAATATCTTCCAGGTAAGATTTAACACCAGTACCAATTAAAGTACGTTCCATTGGATAACACAAGATTTCAAAAACTTAAGGAGAAGAAGATGCATCTATCCTGAACAACAAGAAAAACTCCTAATTAGAATTATATTTTAATTTACACTGGAAAAAGAGATAATGTATTTTGCTTTCTGTTTTTTTTCTACAGGCTGTCCTTACAAGAGTGTTGTCCCTTTGAGGAAAGGGATAACACAAACTGTCACCAGAGACAGAAGTTTACTCTCTTTAAAAAAAAAGTTGGATTATTGCCTTGGCATCCTCCTCCTCTTCCAATTAACTTTTTCCTTTTCAATGAGGGCAGAGCCACTGGGAAAGTTTCAAGGAACTGTGCAGGAAATCTGCGAGGCCGATCATTCAACAATGCATCAAAAGGCATTGATTTCTGCCACAGGAGAGCAGGGCTAGAGAACTGGGGAAAGCCACCAATGTTTGTAGAGAAACACATTCTAGTATTATTTCAAAAGCCATCAGTCATTCATAAGCTGACCCATCTTTTCTCCATGTATGCAAACATAACAATAATAGGCATTCATGGGGTGGTGGGAGGGACATTTTAAAAGCTGTATTAAGGTCATAGACATACATACTTCATGTTTAGATTGGGGAGCTTCCATGTGATCAGACCTAGAGGCTGGGTGACAGAGACATGGTGACAGGGTGTGAAATCAGTGAATTTCTTTTCCTTCCCTACCATGCTAAATTTTATGAGGAGAGACCAACTTAATACAGCTAAATTTAACTCTGTGATTGATGGTTTGTGTTTGATTTGCATTTGCCTCTCTTCTACGTATTTTCAAACATGGCCTTCAGGTTGTTATAACCATGAAGTATGCTTCCTTAAACTCAACTATATAAATAAGCAATCAAGGAAATTCTGTGCCAACTGGTGTAGATTTGAAGTTGATTAAAGTAAGGAAGGCCAGTGAGAAAAGGGGAAGGGATTTAGCCAGCTTGGTCTCCCACAAGCCTGCTATTTTCTAGTATTCAAACCACAGCTGGAAGGTTATCATCATTCACAGATTGGCAAAATGGGGCACTCCACATATTGTTGGACTGCAACAACATGACCTACTGGGATATGTCACACAGTTACACTAAGCTGCCACCAACCATTCCCTGTAAGAAGTCACACAGACCAGGGATGGATTTTTAAACAATAAAAAGAATAAGGTTTATTTTAAACACACACAGGGAAAAATAAACAATCAGGTGAATAGGATAAAGTAACGTGGCTTATTCTCACTCATACAAGCATACAGTTTGGTTCACTCAGAACCCTTAACTTGAAGCACAGACCCTGAACCTATCAGTTCTGGCTAACCAACAGACACCTGAACCTATCAGGTTGGTACTCTGACACACAGAAGTACCCTGTCTGACACACAGACTCCCACAACAGCTTCTTCTTCCCAGCTGCTGCTTCGTCACAACCCAGTGTCTCTCAGCATCTCTCAGTATCTCATCACACAGGCATCACATATTTATACAGTACAGCCCCTCCTCCTGATGTCCCGCCTTCCACTCCCCATAGGATGGAACTTTCCCTCCAAACCCATGACAGACAGGTAACATCAGTGCTGTATGTAACACCTCCCCTCTTTATAAGTTGTTTTGTAGGGGGAAAGCTAAGGTGCTTTTCACCAAAAAACAACCTGGGTAAAATACACAACAACAGTTATACATACCATATTATACTTACTCATACTTACATTCTAAGTTAAACCATAGCAAATAAGCATTTAAACATTTACCATATACATTACATCAATTTACCTTTATTCATACAAACCAAATTCAAAAAACAGGTACATTAACTTTTTGTCATCAATATATACACATAGTCCATGTTTCTTTCGCCGTCTTCATTCTTCAGGTCTTCTTGATAAGGCGTCAGCAACACAGTTCACTGACCCTCTGACCACCTTCACTTCAAAGTCATAGTCCTGTAGGTTTAAAGCCCACCTCATAAGTTTGCTATTGTGGGTTTTCATTGTCTTTAACCATTGCAATGGTGAATGGTCAGTACACAGAATAAAATGTCTTCCCCAGATGTAAGGCTTGGCCTTCTGGATCGCGTAGACTATGGCCAAACACTCCTTCTCCACGGTTGCCAAATGTCTCTCACCTTTTTGAAGTTTCCTACTCAGGTAGGACACCGGATGCTGGTCACCATTCTCATCCTCCTGGCACAGAACTGCTCCTACCCCGCTGTTAGACGCATCGGTGTAGATGATGAACTCCCGGTCGAAGTCTGGAGCCCGCAGGACTGGATAGTTGATTAACGCCTCCTTCAACCTCTGGAACGCCGCCTCACAGTCGCTGGTCCACGGGATGCGGTCATCAGCCTTCTTCCTCGTCAGATCGGTCAGCGGAGCCGCAATCTCGCTAAACCTCGGGATGAACTTTCTGTAGTAGCCCACCAACCCAAGAAATGATTTGACTTTTTTCTTGGTATTGGGTCTAGGCCAATCACGAACTGCTTCTATTTTGGCCTCCAGGGGTTTTATCACTCCTCCCCCTACCATGTGACCCAAGTATTTTATTTCTGGGCTACCCAGCTGACACTTGCTGGCCTTTACTGTTAGCCCTGCTGCACTTAACCTCTGCAGCACTAACTCCAGGTGTATCAGGTGATCTTCCCAGGTATTACTGAAGATCCCTATGTCGTCAATGTAGGCCACTGTAAAGTCACTGAGCCCTGCCAAGGTCTGGTCCATCAGCCTTTGGAATGTGGCTGGTGCATTTCTGAGACCAAAGCTCAGGACTCGAAACTCATAGAGACCAAAAGGGCTGCAAAAGGCAGTCTTTTCTTGATCCCTGGGATCAATTCTTAATTGCCAATATCCCTTTACCAGGTCCAATGATGAGATGAACCGACAACCCCCTATGGTTTCAATCAGGTTGTCTAGCCTGGGCATTGGGTAGGCATCAGGAGTGGTTACACGGTTTAATTTCCTGTAATCGACACAAAACCTAATGCTCCCATCAGGCTTGTCCACAAGGACTATCGGAGAGGACCAAGGACTAGAAGAGGGGACGATTATGTTCTCCCTAAGCATCTCGTCCAGCTCCTTCCGCACCTTGTCCCTATAGGGTCCCGTTACTCGGTATGGGGATACTGCCTGCGGGGGTGCATCCCCTGTGTGGATCCGATGCATCACTCCCTTCACTATCCCCGGCTTGTTGGAAAACACCTGTTGATATTTACTAAGCAGCATTTTTAGTTCTTGCTGCTGGTCTTGGGTGAGTGCAGGACTGATCTTTACCTCCTCTGGGTTGTATTTTACTTCCCCTCTACCCTCCCAGAAGGGTAATTCAGCTTCCTCACTCTCAGCTGCTTTTATCGCGAATAAAACCCTCGGTTCCCCTCTGTAGTAGGGTTTTAGGGCATTCACATGAACCACCCTCCTTGCTTGGTTCTCCTCCTGCTCTATTAGGTAGTTCAGGTCTGACATCTTGGAAATGACCCTATATGGTCCTGCCCATTTGAGCTGCAGTTTATTCTCTCTGCAGGGCCTAAGCCAAAGCACTTCCTCCCCTGGGTCAAAGTGCCTCTCTCTAGCTTTGTGGTCATACCATGTTTTCTGTCTGACCTTCTGAGCTTGCAGGTTTTCTGCTGCCAGCTCTAGATTTCTCTTTAGGTCATTCATCAAGGTGTCTATGTATGTCACAACGTCCTGTGGGTCATCCTGGGTGATCTGCTCCCAATTTTGTTTGATCAAATCAAGGGGCCCTTTCACCCTTCTCCCAAATAAAAGTTCAAATGGACTGAACCCAGTACTGGCTTGTGGCACTGATCGATAAGCAAACAAAAGGGATTGCAGCTTCTGGTCCCAATTGTTTGGATTCTCTGCCAAGTAAGCCCTAATCATGCGCATTAGAGTCCCATTGAACTTCTCAGTTAGCCCATTACTTTCAGGATGATAGGCAGTGGTTTCCTTGTGCTTTATTCCACAGATTTGCCATAAGCGTTTCATGAGCTTTGATG
Source organism: Pogona vitticeps (assembly GCF_051106095.1). NCBI lineage: Eukaryota > Metazoa > Chordata > Lepidosauria > Squamata > Agamidae > Pogona > Pogona vitticeps. Next base: position 27,528,185 of record NC_135787.1, read on the forward strand.
TGAACGATGCGCCCAAATCTGTGATTATCTCTGAGGCAAATCCCATCCTGGACATATACCCCACCAAAGCATCGGCCACTGTGTTAGTTTCAATGTTAGTCAAGGGTATGGCTTCAGGATACCTTGTGGCATGGTCCACAATTGTTAGAATGAACCTGTTCCCCCTCTTTGTGGCCTTGGGCAAAGGTCCCACAATATCCACCCCTATGCATTTGAACGGAGTGTCAATCACAGGCAAAGGGCACAACTTTGCTTTGGTCCTGTCGCGGTTATTCCCCTGCCTTTGACACACATCACATTGTTTACAGAACTCCCTGATCTGCTTCCCTATGTCAGGCCAGTAGAAATTCTGTGTGATTCTCTGCTGTGTTTTGTTCACTCCTAAGTGCGCAGCAAACATGTCAGAGTGCCCCCTTTGTAAGATCATGGGGCGATACTTTTCAGGTACCACCAGCTGACTTCTGATCCCATCTCCCCCTTTTGAGATATTCCTCAGGGTTTCTCTATATAAAATCCCCTTTTTCTCCAGAAATCTCACTGGGGTTTCAGGTGTTAGCTGGGCGTCAGTCACCTGTTCAAAACACTTTTGGAGAGTGGCGTCTGCCTTTTGCTCCTGTCCAAATCTGCTGTCTGTGGTTAAGGTTTCCACCACAGCTTCTGAACTCCCCTCTGCTTCCGTCTCTGGCTCATCATTACCCCCCTGAACTGTCCCCGTGGTGGCTTGTGAGCGTGTAATCACTAGCACCCGTTTCACATGTTCAGCCAGGTCATTTCCCACGAGCACGGCTGCTGGCAGAGTCGATGAAATCGCTAGCCGCCAATCTCCCCTCCAGCCTTGAAAGTTGACAGGTACCTCTGCTACTGGCAGAGAGATTACCTGCCCCTCAATTCCTGCCACCTTCATGCTCTCATTTGGGATTATAAACTCCCTAGGAATAATATCTGGATGGCACAGGGTTACCTGGGAACAAGTGTCCCGCAGCCCCCTATACTGACGGTCAAGTATTCCTACGTCCACCCCTGCTGTCTCAAACAACTGAGAATCTGTTTTTACCAGCAAGCAGCGCTTTACCTCTACAAGAGGACCATTTTCCTCAGCCTGATCAGCATAGGTAGCTGTTCCAGACTGAGTAGCCATGGCAACAGGCTCCCTCAGTGACACTGAGTCTTGCTCTTTCTGGACACAGAACACAGCTTTTGGCTTGGTCCCACTAGAATTCTGAGGCACCATTCCTTTTAGCTGCTTTAATTTCTCACACTCTGAGATTAGATGACCCTTTCCCTGACAGAAATAGCATTTTCTGGTGTATTTTGATTCTCTCTCATCTTGTTTTGGTTTTCCCTCCAAAATCTGAGGTCTTAGTTTCATGTCTGAGGGCTTCCCTTCACCATGGGCCCCTCCCCCTTGCTGGCTTTTCCCTGGTCCCTGAGAGTACTTGCTGTAGGTTTCTTTGGGTTTACCTACAGATTTCCCCTCACCCAAGGGCTTTCTTATTTGGGAAATAAAATCTGCGATCTCTGCGGCTGCTGCCACAGACCTCGGTTTCCTTTCCCTCACCTGGAATTTCAATTCCCCCTGCAGGACTGAATAGAACTGTTCCAGTGCTATCAAATCTTTAAGCTGCTCATAGGTCTCTGTCCCTTCCTGCGATAGCCATTTCTCAAGCAGCCTCACCAATTGGGCCCCCACTTGGGTAAAAGTCTGTTCTGGTTTTTTGGCGAGGGACCTGAATCTTTGTCTCAGCTGCTCTGCATTTATCCCATGTCTGGCAAAGACCAGTTTTTTAAACTCTGCAAAATCTTTCATCAGTTCCTCAGGCATCTCGGCATAAACCTCAGCCAGGCTACCACTGATTAAAGACCGCATGATGGTCATCTTCTCAGTTTCCCTCACTGAGAAGTCCACAAACGCTCTTTCCACTAAGGAAAAGAACACCTCAGGACAGTCTCCCTTGTGGTACACAGGGAATTTCTTCAGGTCAGCTTTAGACAGTTGGCCTCCCTCAGAATCCCTATTGTTATTATTGTTCTGGTTCATCAGTTCCAATTTTTTTAATTCAAAGGCCATTCTTTCTTTCTCCAGAGCAATTTTCTCTCTCTCCCTCTCCATTTCCATTCTCTCTCTCTCCAATCTTTCCTCCCTCTCCATTCTCTCTCTCTCTCTCTCTAATTCAAATTGCCGTTGTTTCTCCCTTTCCCTTCCTTCTCTTTCCCTTTCCTCCATTTCAAATTGCCTCATCCTCAGTTCATGCTGTTGGGCTATGAGCAATTTTCTAAGTTCTGGGTTCTGCTCTCCTGTGCTGTCACCCTGCACTGAGCCAAATTCATCCTCAGAACCTTGGTCAATCTGGGGGTCTTTCACTTCACTCATTTCGGCCATTTGGCTTCGAGTCCAGGGCATAATCCCCCCTCAGAACAGGCTGCTTTAAAAAGTCAAGCCTCAAAATAAAACGACCACTTTTTTCCTTCTTGCCTCAGAACCAGCTCTCCCTAGAGATTGCTGCTGTTCTTCAGCACTAACTTGCAACAGTATCGAGTCAGAGCCTACCCCCCTCTGCTGGGCCTCTCAGCTGGCAAGCTAGCTCACTGTTACTACGCAGTTTTGCCTCAGCTTTTTCCCGCCAAAACTAGGCTGCCTCAGAGCACCTAATCTAAGTCTCCCCAGTTGGCACGTTCTTCTACTAGCGCACCTCCCCGTGAGGTACACCTAGAAGATTACCTACGCGCCTCAGACTGTCCCTGACTAGACCCCCCTTGCTCTGGGCACACTTGCCAAGGCTTTGCTGGACCACTGGACAACTGGACCAGTCGTATCCCACACGCTGGACACCAATCAATGTGACAAACCCCAGACCTACTGGGATATGTCACACAGTTACACTAAGCTGCCACCAACCATTCCCTGTAAGAAGTCACACAGACCAGGGATGGATTTTTAAACAATAAAAAGAATAAGGTTTATTTTAAACACACACAGGGAAAAATAAACAATCAGGTGAATAGGATAAAGTAACGTGGCTTATTCTCACTCATACAAGCATACAGTTTGGTTCACTCAGAACCCTTAACTTGAAGCACAGACCCTGAACCTATCAGTTCTGGCTAACCAACAGACACCTGAACCTATCAGGTTGGTACTCTGACACACAGAAGTACCCTGTCTGACACACAGACTCCCACAACAGCTTCTTCTTCCCAGCTGCTGCTTCGTCACAACCCAGTGTCTCTCAGCATCTCTCAGTATCTCATCACACAGGCATCACATATTTATACAGTACAGCCCCTCCTCCTGATGTCCCGCCTTCCACTCCCCATAGGATGGAACTTTCCCTCCAAACCCATGACAGACAGGTAACATCAGTGCTGTATGTAACAGTTATAACCATGAAGTATGCTTCCTTAAACTCAACTATATAAATAAGCAATCAAGGAAATTCTGTGCCAACTGGTGTAGATTTGAAGTTGATTAAAGTAAGGAAGGCCAGTGAGAAAAGGGGAAGGGATTTAGCCAGCTTGGTCTCCCACAAGCCTGCTATTTTCTAGTATTCAAACCACAGCTGGAAGGTTATCATCATTCACAGATTGGCAAAATGGGGCACTCCACATATTGTTGGACTGCAACACCCACTAGCCCTAGCTAGCATAATCAGTGGTGAAGAATGGTCGTAACTAATTAAACAACATGGGGGGAGGGCTGCTGCTAACTCATATAATTCATTCAAGGTTTCTTTCAATCCTGCTGTTTCTAGGATGAGAGTGGGATTATTCATTCAAAGTCTTCTTCATTCTGGCTTCTGACCTAAGAGTGCAGACAGCTTCAGGACTTTTAACGGGTTGTTTCTGGGAAGCGTCCCATTTTGTTACCTTAAAGTGCTTAGAGTCTTTCTTTCTTTCTTTCTTTCTTTCTTTCTTTCTTTCTTTCTTTCTTTCTTTCTTTCTTTCTTTCTTTCTCCCTCCCTCCCTCCCTTCCTTCCTTCCTTCCTTCCTCCCTCCCTCCCTCCCTCCTGCCAGTGTTACATAAAATGCCAAAAAGCACATAAAGTCATGTGAAAAAGAAAGTACACACTCTTTGAATTCTACGGTGTCACGTTCACCCTGCTCATTAATATATTTATGCTGAGATTTGCATTCACCAATAGAAGTTGGTGAGGGGTAGAGTTAAGTGGAGTCAAGAAAAGGAGGGAGAGAAAGGGTAGGCAGTTGAGAGTGGAGGAAGAAGGTTGTTCAGTTGAGAGTTATTGACATTGACTGGACTTTTATCACCTGTAACAATAAACAATTTCTACTTGGTTCTTAAATGACACGTAGCCCGAACCTCTGTCATTAACAGTGAACAAAGTTGATGTAATTAACTGGCAGCTTGGTGGCAGCTGAATGACACGTAGCTTGCACCTTTGCTTGGTGAAACAACCAAGGGACAGGTGATTCTGAAAATTAGGTAAATACAACCCCAGATGAACAACAACACATGACATATTACACCATGTCATGTTTTATTTTACAAAAATAAAGTCAAAATGGAGAAACCGTGGGTGGAAAACTAAGTACACCTTATAATTCTGTAGCGTGTACAGCTACTTTTAGCAGCAATAACTTGGAAAAATCTTTTTCTGTATGACTTTATCAATCTTTCATATAGTTGTGGAGGAATTTTGGCCCATTCTTCTTTACAATCTTGCTTCAGTTCATTGAGATTTGTGGGCATTTGTTTATGCACAGCTCTCTCTGAAGGTCCCACCACAGCATTTCAGTTGGGCTGAGGTCTGGACTTTGACTGGGCCATTGCAACACCTTGATTCTTTTCTTTTTCAGCCATTCTGTTGAAGATTTGTTGCTGTGCTTGGGATCATTGTCCTGTTGCGTGATGCAATTTTCACCAAGCTTTAGCTGTCAGACAGAAGGCCTCACATTTGACTCTAGAATACTTTGGTATACAGCGGAATTCATGGTCGACTCAATGACTGCAAGGTGCACAGGTCCTGTGGCTGCAAAAACAAGCCCAAATCATCAGTAACCTCTACAACCATGCTAGAGAGTTGCTATGAGGTGCTTCTGCTGATATGCTGCATTTATTTTTTGCCAAACATGGCGCTATGTATTATGGCCAAACTTCTCCACTTTCGTCATGTCTGTCCAAAAGACACTCTTCCAGAAATCTTGTGGTTTGCCCAGATGCAACTTTGCAAACCTAAGTCATGCTGTCATGTTTTTTTTTAAAGAGAGAAGAGGCTTTCTCCTGGCAATCCTTCCAAATAAACCAAACTTGCTCAGTCTTTTTCTAATTATATTGTCATGAACTTTAATAATGTTTATTATATTCTGATACATAAAACCACAGAATTCAAAGAGAGTGTACTTTCTTTTTCACATATGACTGTATAAATGACAGCCTACAATGGCACTGTGAGGGGAGCTCAAAATTTCCCCTGCCATACTGGCTGTTTGCCTTTTACACCATAGGTAGAACTTACCACGGCACTCTCAAAACAGTTGTATTACCATTGCAGTATCATTACAAAGAGCACTCACCAAATAGTGGCTTGAATACTCGGATTAAGACAGGTTTACTGGGGAGGATTAAGACAGATTTAGTGAAAAGTGAAATATTTCACAGCAATTCTTATTCAGCCTCTGGAGGAAAAATCCCTAGGGGCTTATGTTGTTTTATAATGTGTATGTTTTATTCACAAACATTTTTTTTAAAAAAGCACAGAGGTGGAGATAGATAGAAGCAACCTAGATCAGTTCTCTGAATAGAGACATGCTCATTCCCAAAATATTTTCAGCCTTCAGTCAATTCACTGAATGCTCTTTAGGCTTCTTCGTATTTTCATCTATGTTTTATAAAGAACCTTATTTCTCACTCTCCTGAAACATGCTTATTACCCTGCTCCAGAAAAAGCTTTTCTTGATCTGAAACAGACATCTGAAGCCTGAAGGTATCAAGACTGAAGACTGAAGGTATCAGGTATCAGGTGCGTACCTTTGGAGCCACCAGATAGCTTCAGAGGTATGCACCTGGTCACAACAGAAAGGGTCACTTTAATGGGAGGAATCTTCCTTAAAGTGACCATTCCATTTGTTGGAGAATCACTGCAACCCAGCCACTAAAAGTGGGAGCCCTACAGCTGGATCAGTCCACAAGCAGTGCAAATTGTAATTTATTTCTTCATGTGATGACACACACTCTCTCAGTTGAGAATGGCTGGGAAGCATTAACCTCAGGCTGGAAAGGAGACTATTAAAAAAAAACACCAGTCTCCAACTATTTTCAAGCCTTTAAAGTACAGCAGACATTAACATTCATTTGGAAAGATATAACAAGGCCAGAAATCCTAATAATATTCTGGTGCATGATTCCAGACGTTCAGGTGTCCTTGCACCACCAACTTTGTCAGCACTTTCTCAACATGAGCAGCAAGCTGTCTGAAGAGGAAAGGTTCCTGTCTGCATGTTAGCGCTACACACAGGTCAGAACCCATGAAGAGTCTGAGTTCTTGCTTGAGCGTAGAGTGTACACCCAACAGGAACCTCTCCTTCTCACAATCATCACTGCTCAAACTGAGGGCAAAGAGGGCAGTGTTATGAGCTAGGCTAGGTTCTTTCCTTTAACCATGGGAACAATGTTGGATACCATTAATGTCTTCAGAAAGATACAGAAAAAAGTTACTACATGCTAATTCTTTTTGCTCCACATTAGAGATAGGCATGAATCAGAAAAATGGTGATTCATTTTGATTTCTGGTTTTTCAAGGTTGATGAATCACAAATTACAAATATATGCATTTTTGAGGTATCAAATATGCAGGGCAGCTTCCCCTGACTCTTCTCTACAAGCCCCGCAAATTTGGTGAAGTTTGAGTTTTGGACATCTGAGTTATACACCCATAAGGAGGACAGTTCCTAGGAAACTTCTCCTCAGGTACTTAAGAGACATCAAAAATCACATAGAAGCTTCTACTGACTCTTCACTACAATCCCTCCACATTTGGTGGAGATTGAATTTTAGTCATCCATATTATACACCCACAAAATGGGAAAGTGCTCTTTAGCAGTTGGTTTGGGGAAACCCAATCTTCACCAAACTTGAAGCATTGTTGAGGAGAGCCAGATGAAGCTTCCCTGAACTTTCGGTGTCTCTAGGGGCATTTTACAGCCCAACAAACAGATGAATTAAAAATTGGTAAAAATCCATGGATTCATATTTGTCAGGAGCACTGATTCATTCATACACATATAAATTGACAAATTAGCAATTTCTGAATGTATTTGGTGTTTTGGTTTTTAATTCGTGTCCATCTCTATTCCACATAATTTATACCCTTCACTGGTAAATAAGTTAGAAACTATGACTGGAACTACGCTGTCAGTGATTTTTTTTTCAGCACCTCCTTGAACATCTTAGAATGAATAAAATTCAAAGTTCCAGCTAGAGGAGATCCACTGAATCAATGGGATCTACATTACTGATGCTTCATAATACTTATGTTGGCAGTTCGGACAAATACAGTGGTGCCTCGACTTACGACCATAATCCATTCCAGAAGATGGACGTCACTCAAAATGGTCATAAATCGAAGCACTATTTCCCATAGGAATGCATTGGAACATGATTAATCCGTTCCAGCATAAAAATGCTAAACAAACAAACAAACAAAACACTGACAGCCCATAGGAAAGCACTGGGGCTGCAAAACAAACAAACAAACAAATCTGAAAATAAACAACGGAGCAAGCCCCCAAGGCACTGGGGCTTTAAAAACAAACCAAAAATAAACAAAGAAGCAAGCCCCGTTGCAAGGGGCTGGGGCTTCAAAAAACCCCAAAAACCAAAACAACAAAGCACAGAAACATAACCTCCCCAGCCCAAAACCACACTGCAAAACCCACCCAGAACAGTTTTTAAAAAGCAGAAAGCAGCACCTTACTTTATCAGGCACTCCAAAGCCTCCTCTGATTGCACACTCTCTAACTGCTGGGGCGAAAGAGCTACAAAGAAGCAACCTCTTCACCACCTACAGCTAGCAATTTGAATTTCCTGCCTTTCCCCCTACCCTTTTCTGTTTGTAACTGGAAGCTCCGGCAGAAAGTCGAAGCAAAAATTTGTAGCCGGAGCTGGTTGTAACTCAAAATGGTCGTAACTAGGGACGTTTGTAAGTCGAGGCACCACTGTAATTGGATTGAGGCCCTTGATAGTAAACACATGTTTGTGACAAAGTAGACAATCCTCTTGGTTAAAATTCTAAGTTGAGGGAATCTTACGAAAACTAGTTGGTAACTGCATTGCTCTATAACAGACCTTTCTCCTACCGTTCCTTCTATAATTAAAATGTTCACCCTTGTTCAGCTTTGCACCTCCAAAGTATGTATAGAATGTTGCAGAACAGGACTGAATATTCATTTCTGTTCTTCAACACACTATCATAGGCAAACAGAAACATACTGATACACCTTAGTGTCTCCATAGATTTCAAAACTATCGAATAACAGAACCAGAGCTACATGATGCACATATTTAATCCACACATTTCTTAATCAAAAACAAACGGGCCGCCTTCAAACCTTGGAAAAAGCAATGTCAACATTCTTACTGTTATCTCATATACAGGGAACACATTGAACTGAGAAGCAAGAGCAAAGGATCACTCTTGTTCCTTATATTTCATGAGGCTGTTTTCATAGCAGACCTCCTCGACCTTGTGCAGAGGTAATAGTGGCATCAGGCTGCTGAAAGCTATTATGTCAAATCTCAAATTATATTTCTGCGGTGAAAAGAACTTTTTTTGGTCTCACTTTCTCTCATAAAAATAGCACTGAGAAGAATCACTTCTCTTCCACATATCAAGATAACTCAGTCTGCATTTGCCTTGATAGTGAGGTGAAAGCTTCTTACCTTGCTATTATACTGCAGTATCTTTCTTAAGGAGGCTTGTTTTCTGTCCGCAGCACACTTGTGGCTGGCTTTCATAAGCCAATCAAACAAACACAACCTGTGACTCACCCAAAACTAGGAATCTGGAAATCTATTGTGATTTCACCATTTTGCCTTCCCATTCTTGTTTCGTACCAGGTTGTCAGGCATAGTTTTACTTTGTGTGTTCTGTGCTGTCAAGGTGGAACTGATTTACAGCAATCCTAATAGGGTTTTCAAGGTAAGTGAGATATTTAAGGAGTGGTTTCACCAGTTCCATAGCTCCAGTAAGTTTTCATGGCTGAGCAGGGATTCAAACTCTGTTCACCAGAGTCCTAGTCCATCATTCTAGCCGCTACAACACACTGGGAATCTAGTTTTACTTTCATGCACCGTGTTCGTATACTGTACACATTTTTAACGTGCACATCTATGTTCATATTTCACCTTATGTATTTTTCTCCATTGACCAAGCGCCTTCTGTACATATTTTTCAGCTGTACACACTAGCTGTTCATGTTTTTTTAATAGATATAGTTTTGTGTACACTTTATTTCTCCAAAGTGACCTGTAATCCTTGCAAATTTCTGAGGCAGCTAATCTCACAAGTTGCAAAATAAGTTTCTATCCACAACAAATCAAGGACACCAATTTTCAAAATTCGCTATCAAGTGCCCACAGACTTTATTCTCTAAAGCGTTTTGACTTAGACTTCAAGTCTCCTAAGTATCCCGATAAACTTATTGTTCCTAAATGTCAGCATGCTTTCTCCAGGGCAAGATTTAACTGTCTCCCTTCTGCAGTACTAGAAGGGCATTACTGAAGCATTCCATGTGAAGACCAGCTGTGCTCCTGCAGAGATGAAGTCCTTGAGTCTTTGACGACAGCAGAGTCTTTGATGAAGTTGCTTTTTCTGTTGTACAGTCTGATAAAAAGGCATTATTGTTTTAACTGACCATAGTATCTTAAATATGTATATGTCTGAATGATTATGTTTTCTTATGTTCCTGTTCTGTTACTTTAACTTGGGTCTGTGACCACATAATAATAAAGTAAGTAACTCCTTTTTTCATCTTTATTCAAATTGTTCATGTCAGTCACATAACAAATCTGCGGCTTAGTAAACCTTCAGTGTTTAATTGCCTGCTATTGGACTAACTATAAACTAACTATTCAGTTCTGACATGGCATTAAACCACAGTTTAGTATCACAAGAATATGCTTTTCTCCGCCTTCTCTTCTGAGTGCAACGAACCTTTTGCCATAGATTTGCTTTAAAAGAGATACTGTACAAGTATGTCATTCAGAGTCAACAAACAGTAATTGACTTTAAATAAGGGTAGTGCAAACAAGTCCAATTCAAACCAAGGTTTATGAAGGTGGTTTATTTCCACTAGCTATAATTAAAATCAGTACAGTTTATGGCTTGAGTGACACACTAAGGACTTATCTACTCCCTTGCTTTTTTAGATCAGGCTAGTGGAGGCTAAACGGAGTTGCCTGCAGTCGGATTGAGATGGATATGCCTGTTGGTGCTATCCTCTCATCCAAATGGCATATTCAAGCCACTCTACATAGTCCAGCTCCTTCCAATATAGTGAAGTGGCTTAATAAGCTAACCAGAATATGGGCAAACTGAACACTTTCTCTGATCCACAGCAGAGGGGCACGTGAAGCGAAATTTATTTTAAGACTCTGAGTTGCTGCATCACTTTTTTAAAGGAAAAACATTTTCTTTGGTTTCTCTTAAAAGGACTGGTCAAGAAACTAACTGTAACTTCTTGATAAAACCTTCCCTTTCTCATATGCAACTGCAAAGACAAAAAGATACACTTAACTTAATTGCAAACAGAAGTTTTGCATGTTTTGAGGGAACAGCTTTCATGCAGTCAGCATAAACTCTGGTTAGAAAAAATCATACAAATTTAGTAGCAATAATGTTAATGCAGAGTTAACAACGCCATTCTTGTTTCACCATTTAGCCTGTTTCCCTGAAAATAAGACCTAACCTGGAAATAAGCCCTATTACAATTTTTCAGGATGCTTGTAATATAAGCCCTAACCCAAAAATAAGCCCCACTTAAGTGAAACCCCGCCCTCCACCACTGTGCAGCAACCAGAAGAAGATGACATGACTGTTTGAATAAATGTATATTGTTGTACATGAAAAAAATAAAACATGCACTGAAAATAAGCCCTAATGCGTTTTTGGAGCAAAAATTAATATAAGACAATGACATTATTTTCAGGGAAACACGGTACTAAAACTGACTTAAGCCTTCAAGATACTTCCACCTCCTAAAATGGCAGAAGGGAAAAATTGTGCCCTTGAAACAGGACTGAACAATAATCAAAGGTAACTACTATAACACCTTGAAATGACCTCATAATAGCCTACGACTATGATACAACGTCTGCTCTGCAATGCAGATCTGCAGAAATAAAGATATATTCAGTGATATGTAAGATTTGGATTTACAACCATAACAATGAAAACACAATAAAATTGCTTCACTGGAATCCAATCAAAGTTTTAGGAGTCAAGCTTATAATAAAAATACTATCATCAGTAACAACTGCAGTGTAGATTAAAAACACTCGCTACCTGTATGGCCCAGTTATCTCAAAATTCTGATGAACAGATAATCCTAGGTCTATACCATGGGTCTGAGTGACCCCTAGTAAGTTTTCCTATATATTTATAAGAAGTGAATGGTGCTAGCTGCAGGAGAAACAGACTGGTGTGTGGGTGGGTGGGAGGAAAAACCATATTTTTCCGTGTATAAAATGACACTTTTTCCTTAAATAATTAGACAAAAAATTGAGGGTCGTTTCATACACGGAAGGCAGCTGCTTTCCCTGCCTTTTGTGAAGCCACAGGGCTTAGCAAAAAGGAAGGGAAGGCTCCCTTCCTAAGAACGCAGCCAAAAAAGGGCTGCACGATCAAAGGGGTGCGATTGTGCAGCCCTTTCACAGCTGTTTTATCCACTTCCTAAACCCCACAGGGATCAAATTTTCTAATCTGGGGATTAGAAAAGTGGGGGTCATCTTATAAGTGGGAAAATACGGTATTTATAGGTCATGTTTTCCTGAATAAACTTTCCAAAACTAAACTTTCCTCAACAGAGGAAAAGAATTTCAGGCACACATATGACACCTGCATCTGTCTTCTAAATAAATAGGAGATTTTTTTCCAGTTGAGAAGAACACTTTGGTGAAGATAGTTATGTGTACCTGTGGCATTCACCCTTGTGGCCCCTGCCTGTCTTTCCTTCACAAAGGCTCACGTCGCATTTTCCTCTTGCTGTCACCAGTGGATTACCTCAATCCACAATATAAATGACGTTTGTCTGAACACTTGACTTGTGAACCGAAACAGAACTTATTTACTGAAGTGAAGCAGATTGAATAATAACAGAAGTTTCTCAGATAAACATTATACACAAGCAAATCATCAACAGTTCTCTCAGTACATACAGTACTTCTTTTATCTCGGTATATCGTTGCCACCTTCTCTACCTAATTTCCTAACCAGCTTTATCTCTCTCAGTATCCGTTCCCTCTCTCTCTCATTAACCAGCCCTTTCTGACTCCTCCCTCTCCCACCAAACCTCATGTAGCTGCTGACTCCACCTCTCCAGTCCTCTCATAGGCTCATGCAAATCAGCTCATGAATATGAATGGCATGAGTGACGTGGGCGATCGTTACAGTACCTTTCTCCAAACATGATCCTAGTTGAAACTGGTATTCATTAAGAAATCACCACAGGACATTTAAGCACGTTCACTGATCTCCCAGCAATTTTATCCTCAGCAATACTACTTGAGCAACAATGGAAAGACCCTAGTCTCACAGTTTGAATACCAAAACATTTTGATTAGCAAAGATGATGGTAATGATAACCCACCTCTCCCATCTGCCATGCTCCTTCTAAATTCAGCTGCAATGCTCAAAGTGACTATATACCCTTCTGGGCTGCCCCTCTTCCAGTATCAAGTTGTTCCTGAACGGGCAAATAAGACCCATTAGCTTTAAGTTCTGCAATTGGTAGAAATGAATCATAGAATCACAAAATAATGAAGTTGGAGGGGGCCTATAAGGCCATAAAGTTCAAGTTCCTGCTGAGTGCAAAAATCAAAATCAAAGAATATCTGACAGATACTTGTCTAATCTTCACTTGAATGCCTTCAGCACTGGAGCACCTACCAACTCCCTAAGTAATTGGTTCCACTGTTGAACTTCTCTAACAGTTAAGACATTTAACCTGATATTCAACCAAAATCTGGCTTCCTGTAACTTAAGCCCATTATTACATGTCCTGCCGCTCCTCTGTATGACAATCCTTATTTCCTTTGAAATCAAGAATTCAAGTTGAAATGGTCACTGAAACCTGTTAGAACTTGTTTATTGATAGAAAGCAATATTGGTTGCCTGCCTTTTAAAAAAAACTCTCCTGGAGTGTGGGGAATGTCACAATGAGCACCTATACTCTTGAAATCACCATGATACCACTGCATAGAAAAGAGCATTCATGACTGAAAGCTTCTCCATGAGTGACAGAGAAAGGTTATTAGAAAGAAGAAGCTACAAACAGCAGTTACTATATGTAAGAAACTAGGATGTTGAGGTTCTAACCCAGATCTATCCTTGACATACTACATTTCACATGCAGGCAAGTCTCAACTATAGCTACCTCCCTCTGACAAAATGTCCAAACTAATGTATTGTTTGCATGTGATAGGCCCAATCATGTTGAGAATCTGTTGCAAAGCTTCATTTGTGATACCAGCAATTCCAAGGCCTTCCTTCTTTGACTAAGTCATCAAACTCATCTTTTTTAAGAATTTAAGATATTATGGTAAACTTAGACTACAGTATACAAATCTCACCAGGTCATTAAATATGGATATTATGTATAAGCATTATCTGTTCTTAACCGCTACATGAATATGAAACACAATAAACACAGAATCACCTGCAACTAGAATGTTCAATACAACCTTCACATAAGCAGCCACCTTCTGTGATTAAATTAAGAGGAAAATGTCAAAGCCTTCTAGAAAGAAGCATGCTCACCAAAGGGTACTAGATAGGAATGCTACAAATGAATGTTGGAATTCCACAGCTTCTTTGAGATTGGCAAGCAAGAGCACATGTAGTCTTATTTCACAATGTAATCTACCATGCTTTTGTTCTGCGGGTGGGCAGACAATATTCTTCTCCCCCAAATATTTCACATTAAACAGAGTCCTTGGCTTAGACCCAAAGAACTATTTTAGAGATGTCTAAAAGCTAAAGCATGCCTGCTCAGATTTTGCCCCATCCCTATGTACAGAAGATATCAGTCTCCCATATTCTACATCACAGTATGCTTTAAACACAAACACACACGTTAAAAAAAACTCTACTTAGAATCAGAAATTAATTTGCTATTGGCATAACAGAAAGATTACTGGTCCAGAAAGCTACAAATACCCTATTCTCACACCACTGATCCTCAGGCAAGCACTATTCTGGATGCAATCAAAGAGGATATTTATCTATTATGTTAATAAGAATGACAAGGCTTATTTTCCACCAGTCTCCCATGCCAATCTTTGGAGTGATATATTAATCTGAAGGTAGTATATCAGATTTTACATTCCTGGTGAAAGACCTGTGCTATTATTTTGTTATTATTTTTTAATTGCTCTTTTCCATGTTATTCCAATAAAGGAAATTTCTACAGAATGGGTAGGCTTTAGACACTTCAGCAATAAGCAGAATAACTTCCATACTTTACCTTAATCACCAAAACAACCCTTTGAAAATATGTTATTATTACTGCACAGAAAGTAAACTAACTGGTTGATCCTTTAGTGTCTGCAGAGGAAATCTGCCACAGCAGTAATTGTATTACTGGTTACCATCTGTGATGACTGGATGGTTTTCATTATGTGTGGGCAACCTCCAGAGATCCCAGGAGTGAACAACCTCATTTGGGATGTAGGAGAACCACAGTCTTGATCCCCATCGTACTAATAAATAAAATCCAACAAAAATTTTAAAAAAGCCTTCATATGCCCTCTTTTGTCCTGTCAAGCCCATTCTGACTTACAGTTACCCTTTCCAGAGTTTTTTTAAGTACAGAGTATTCAGAAGTGATTTGTCATTCATTGTGAATGACAGGCAGTGGGGGGGGGCACAATGAGACTATGCAGTTTGCCTGGGACCATACAAGCTGGCTCATCTCCCTGAAGACACAGTAGGGAATCAAACTCCCAACCCTCAGTTCTGTTGGGGGCTTCAGCTCACTGACCTAGCAATCCAAGAGACAGACAGACATTTAAAATTTAAAAAATGGTAGTGTAGAGAAAGGGGTCCAGAATAGATATGGGGATGAATAAAAAATTGAACATGATATTTGTCAGAAATTGCTGATTCATTAAATATTCATCTCTTCATAATTGTGAATTCCAGAGACCCCCCACGAATATGAAGGGATGAATATTTCCCCATTTTTATTCATCCTCCATATGAAGATATGTCTTCCTATGGCTTTCCCATTCTGATCGGCGAGCCCGATAGGCAGCCACCCACCCCCACAGTCTATGCCCTGCCCCCTTGCTCTCTGTACCTTAGTCACCCTGATGCCACTCCCCGCTGCATCACCCCCACCCCCTCTGCTGCCATCCCCCCACCATAATTGTCACCATCGTCTCCAACAGGCCTCCGCAGCCATGGCCTGCAGAAAGGGTCACTGGCTGCCCTTTGCAAAGATGGCTGCTGCTGCTTCACTTAGGGAAGGGAAGCTACAGAGTCCATTTTTGCAAAGGGAAGCCTGGATTCTCTTAGCCTGCCTTAAGGGAGTCCAAGCTGC
This sequence comes from Pogona vitticeps, assembly GCF_051106095.1. Lineage (NCBI taxonomy): Eukaryota > Metazoa > Chordata > Lepidosauria > Squamata > Agamidae > Pogona > Pogona vitticeps. The sequence goes on from NC_135787.1 coordinate 27,543,956, forward strand.
CCTTTGCAAGGATGGCAGCTGCAGCTTCCCTACCCTAAATGAAGCCAGAGCCGCCATTTTTGCAAAGGGCAGCCAGCGTCCCTTTCTACAGGCCATGACTGCAGAGGCCAGCTGGAGATGGTGGCAATGGCGATTACAGTGGGGTGGTGTTGGTGGGGGTGGCAGAGGGTAGCGACGCAGGGGGTGGCAGGGCGGTCAGGTTTTTTTTAGTAACCCCCACCAATTGATGAATAAATTTGTTCTTAGTCGGTACATGGGGGCAGCTTCGTGAGTCGTCAACTTCTGATGACTGACGAAGCAGGATGACTTCCCAAAATGGTGAGCCGTCCCCATCTCTAGTCCAGAGGGGCACTCAAAGCATGGCAAAATTGCCACCCATAATATGTTGCTGGGTTGCATTTGGGCCCCTGAGAGCCACATGGGGCTCACTGGTTACATGTTATCCATGTTTGTTCTAGGTGTTTCTCGTTCAGTCTGATCTTCTCTGTCCTTCTCTTTATGTTCAATGGACCAAGTTGTCTCCTACAATCTCAATAAATTCTATAACACCAGGCATTAACCACTGAAGCCCATCCATGGAATGAATATTTTTTTATAAAGAAACACTAAAATATGATATGACCTACTTCATTTATGCCTACTTCATTTATGCAGACCTCGACTTGTGTGAACATCCATTGTTGTTTTTCCAGGCTATTTTCTGACTGTTTCTTTATTTTGCCTCACCCATTGCCTCATACTCACCAACAACATGACCTTGCTAAAAACAAAAACAAAAACAATAGCTGCACTCCCTTAACCACAGTGGAGATAAAGTCTGTTAGTTAAATTTTAAGGGGGAGAACACTCAGTTCTAATCAGCAAGATGGAAGACTTAGCCATTTTTATGATCAGGAACAGAAATAAATGCTTTGCAACAGAACTCATGTGAAATGATTAATGTGTTTTTCTGAATTAACTTAAGATGAGTGACCAGCATCGAGCATAGAGCAACAATAATAGCAAAAAAGGGAAAGGGGAGATTCTGACGGCTGAAACAATCCTACACAAAAGACAACATGCATTACAGTTGCTATTATTATGTTTACAAAGACACTGCTGTACAAAAGATCTTCAGTAACATTGGGTTTACAGGAAGAGGAAGAGAGTTATAAATATACACCTATATATAAACACACGAATGGTTTGACAATACATCCAAGCAGAAACTGACAGATGGGATTTATAGGGCCCTCTGACCCAAAGCAGATGTTTAATTCACCTTCAAGGGATGATAAGCTTGAAGTCAAACAGTTAAATGAGAGCTTATTCCTTGTTAGAAATATCTGAACCCTGCACTTTATAGCTGTCTAAGGACAAAAGAAAGGGATGGGGGGTGGCTCTGTGGCAGGAACCCTTAACATCCTCAAATTACCTATGCAAATTTTGCCATACATGACAGGTAAGGATGCAGAAAGGGAAAGTTTATCACTGAAGCACTGAAAGGTGTTTGAAAGAAGAAATGGGTCAAATGCCGGCATTCATTTGCACTGGTAAATATGAAAACCTAGTGGGTTTTTCTGGCCCTCTGTCAAAATCAGCAAGCTGTGAACAAAGCAGGTGCACTTAAGTTACAGGAAGAGTCTGTGGCTTTCATTTCCTTCACCCACATTAGTTTATTACAAAAACAACAGAAAGTGCTAGGAAAGCTGGTATATGAAGGCTTAAATAATCATACTTCTGGAAATAAGTAACAAATGTGAAATTAATTTCTATCATGCAACTTGCTTCCCTCTCCCTTCTGATAAAATGCCCTTTTCTTTCATAATTCGCAGGATAATTCACCATGCTCTGAATGTCTCAGAAATAGCATTGACCCCTCTCAAGACCAGAGATTTTGCTTCCTGTTGGCTGCCACTCCATCTGATAGCACCTATGTTGATTCTCTGTCTTGGGACCACACAGCCGGCTGTAGCCATCGCCTTGGTGCAATAATAGATTGTGTTGTTCTTGGAGCTTTGTATTCTTCAGGAACTAAATGTTCCTGATGAATTTTTTTTTAATTCTGTGACTTCACAAGCCAGGGCTGTGCTTAGATGATTTGACTTCCTGTCTAGAAACAAATGTTCATTCAGATGAAAACTATCAGATTCCATCAGCCAACATGGCCCGTCTGCCCACCCTCACAGACAAAAGACAAACCCACTGCTGAATTGCGGCCACAGGGTAGATTCATGTCACAATCTAACCTCAGAAAATACTTATTTGACCCTTTCCAAATAAGTAGCCCTTCCTTATCTTATTTGCTACCCAAAATCTCCTACCTAAGATGTCTGCTTCACTGTGCCCCATGGCAGGGTCCACTCTGGCTGCACAAGTAAGGGCAACATTGTTCAAATGACAAAATTTTGCTGTTCAAAGCTGGAAGGAGTTCTTTCTTATTATTACATATGCTCAGCTTGCCAACTGCAAATTTCTTAAAAGAACCTTCACAATGAGAAAACTGTTTCCTTACTTAACTGCTTATCAGTGGCAGCTAGGTAGAGTGGGAGCTGATACTGAGACTCAAGAATCACATAGGGCTGTGTGGGGGTACCCCACAAGCTAACTGAAGTAAGATTCAAGTGAAACTGATCAGAGTTCAGTGCTTTTTGCCAGTTCTCTCTCCTGATTTGAGAGTACAAACATTAAAACTAGAGTTTGTGGGTGCCTGCTTGAAAAATGTGGAATATCTCTCTGCCTCTGCTGTCATCCGCTCCTTACCCACCATTCTTCTGTTCTGTAGTGCTTTGTAGCCAAACAGGCAGAAAACAAAAAGACACCTGAGACTATTTTTCTTTCCTTTTAACTCTGCACTTATCCTTCTGAAATTTTGCAGGTTTCTTGCCAGGACCCTTCTATGACATATGCTGCTTTTCACAGAATTTAAAAAGAAAACCAGGAAGAAGAGTAAAGGAAACCGAAAACCATCTGCACCTATTGTTGCTTACAAGTTTCTTAACGAGGCCATCTCTACAGAATATGTCCTATTTGTAACTATTTCCTGGCACACATGCCATAACAAAATACGGTTGATTCCTTCAGAAGGGGCAACCGTACCTGCAAATTTTATCCAATGCTGCCAAGAAATGTTAAAAAAAGCACGCACGCACATTAGCAGCCACCCCCTTCAAAAAGAAAGATCAAAAATCAACTTTTGAACATATGTTGCACAACACTCCCTGAACGCTGAGCTAAGTCCAACATTAGTACTATAGTACTTACACAAGAGAGCCATTGAAATGAATAGCAAAGCAAAGCAAAGCAAAGCGTGCTGCTTATATACAGCCCCACAGTGCTTCAAGCACTCTCTGGGCGGTTTACAAGTTAATTATGCAGGCTACACATTGCTCCTCCCCAGCGAGCTGGGTACTCATTTTACCGACCTCGGAAGGATAGAAGGCTGAGTCAACCTTGAGCCAGCTACCTGGGATTGAACCCCAGGTCGGGAGCACAGTTTTGGCTGCAGTACAGCAGTTTAACCACTGCGCCATGAGGCTCTTTAAATAGGATTTGATAATTGCAAGTAACCTAAGTCATACTGGCTAGAATCCTGTTGGCAAATATGGAGTGTAAGAGCTCTTCAAGCAGAATACTTGTGTCTGTAGTTATACAAGCCAGAGACTATTCCACTGAAGATAGCAAGGATCTCTACTCGCACAAGAGGTTACTAGATCCCTCTTGGGGAAGCGATGGGGAAGCAGGAACTGCACATAGAACCAAATGCTTCAGTGCAATTTCTCAGCACTTGCTACTGATTTCTGTAGGCCCAATGCTGGATTTAGCCCTAGGTGTCCACTGCTTGGCAAGCAACATCCCCTTGTAAAGTGCTTCTCTTTTAAATTTAAATTTCTAACAAATTGTGGGGGGTACACCTCTATCTGCTTGTTGAATTCTTAGTTGGAGGTGCCAGAATTTCAACTTTACAATCAAGATTCAAACTTGAACATACATGAATCATTTCAATTTTGCCTCCAAATTGAGCGAAGACAAACCAGGTCTCTCCCCCTGCCAAAATCATCAATTTGAGACCTAAGCCAAAGCTTAAGATAGCTTTGCACTCTTGACCTCAAGCTGCCCATTCCTCTGCAATGAATTCATAATGCAGTAGTTACAAAATTGACCTGATTTCAGGACATTCCTGCCTCTAGATGTGAGTGTTCTGAGTTTCATAAATAGCATGGAATAGACTTGAAATTATTCCAGATATCTTTATCTCACACAAAGAACCACAGTTCTTCAATAATCAGTGCACTTCCTTTGCTTGCAGTCCCTTCCATCAAGTCTTCCCCTCCCCTCATTACCTACGTTCAGAGCTACTGCTTTCCTTGTTGAGTTTCCATTTTCATAACATCAGAGTGTTCTCTACATTTTGTGCATTTAATGCATGAAATGTCAACATTTTTCCAGCACCCACCTGGAAAGTAACATCCAAGTAGCATGTGACTGTGACATTTTTGCATGTAATAAGCTAACATTACTAGTACTGCTACTATTCCTGAATAAGAAGTTTATGCCTGATTTTGGAGTTCAAGATTTGAGATGGAAGCAGATACTTACTTTTTAAATGCATGAAGGCAATATATTATATTTGGCTTTCAACTTAATGTAGACCAGAGGGTTTACTACATCTAGTGTATGTTAAGAGTTTACTATAAAAAAAACTGGATAGACTGTTTCTTTTCTCCTTATCTTCCAACAAGTTCACTCACTGTGATAAATGATATTAATGGGAGCACACACAGACACACTATTCAGTGGTTCAGATGCACAGATTTTCTCTCCAGGGATGTAACTGTTAAGAAAGCTGAGCTGCCTCAGTGAAGAGTTGCTTCATTCAAAACTCTCTAAAAACCATGACACGTTATAATTTTTTAAAATGTGTATAATATCATTAGGGCTGAAAACATCCCAAAAGTACTCAACTGGCCTCTTAACAAATAGGCAAGTCCTGAAGATCAGAGATCTCTTTTTTTCTATACCAGTTTGGATTCATAGGTTTCAGAAGAAGAATTTCTCATACCAAGGACTGCAGAATTGGGCTGGTTAACTGATATGTCTTTCAATCTGATATATTCAGTTTCAGGGAAGCTCTTGAGGTGAGTAGCAGCAAAAAATAAAAATAAAAAAAGGATCCAAAAATAGCACACTTTTACTTGCAATTCTTACCATGAACAACTAAAGAGAGGGATTTTCGGCAAGAAGAGAAAATGGATCCCAATGTATGGTAAAACCAGTTATAAGAACAGAATAAGGCTGCATTCCATACACCTTTCTGACAAGCAGACCTAATGAGAGAGGAACAGGTTGATTATTTAAAAGAGCTGTTTTGATTTCACTGGAAATTACCAAGGAAGCTGAGTACTGATTGCCTTTTAACCAGATAAGAATATTCATTAAGCAAATTCAGTAAAGAACCCTAGCACAAATTCCCTGACAGATATACTTGGAAAGACAAGACCCTTAGCTCAACAAAAATTAGTGGCACTGCAGGAGGAGGTGACAGTGGGGGTAATCCAACTTTTGATTACAATGATTACAAACTCCTTAGATATGCCATTTAACGAAGACTGAGTAGATAGAATTCATTTTACAGAAATTATAGAATATTTTCAGCGATCAACTGATCCACCAGCCACCAAGAACACAATTCAGATTTAATTTAAAATATTAGAAAGAATTATTCCCATCCAACTTTACTCACTTGAAATTCAGTGTACTCTGTCAGATGCCTCTTAACACCCAAGGCATAGAATATCTTGTGCAGCACCCACTTCCAGAGATGGGAAAACCCTCTTTGATAGTAATAAAAAATAAGCTGGCAACAGCAGGGCACACTGAAGAATACACAATTTCGTCTACTTATTTTCATACCTAGCACATAATTACTTCTCATGTATAGTTTATTTTCAGGATACATGTACAATGCCTCTTAGCAACCGTAGCAGAGTTACAGGTAGTACACTGCCTTTGGTGCCAGAGAAAACTTCTTTTCAGGGGTGGGCAGTTTTAGCAGGATGCCGATGTACATGGTTTTGCTTCCTGGACATGCCATAAGGTAAAGGTAAAGGTTCCCCTTGACAATTTGTGTCCAGTCGTGTTCGACTCTAGGGGGCGGTGCTCATCCCCGTTTCCAAGCCATAGAGCCAGCGTTTGTCTGAAGACAATCTTCCGTGGTCACATGGCCAGTGCGACTTAGACACGGAACGCTGTTACCTTCCCACCGAGGTGGTCCCTATTGATCTACATGCTTTGGAACCGCTAGGTTGGCGGGAGCTCACTCCATCGCGTGGATTCGATCTTACGACTGCTGGTCTTCTGACCCTGCAGCACAGGCTTCTGTGGTTTAGCCTACAGCACCACCACGTCCCCGGACATGCCATAGGCTATCCTATACTAGTAGATAGTTATGTGCTATCAAGTCAGAACCAACTTATAGCAACCCTAATAGGGCTTTCAAGGTAAATGAGATATTTAAGGACTGGTTTTAAATGGTTTTCCATGGACAAGTGGGGATTCCAACCCTGGTTTCCAGAATCTTCATTCATCACCCTATCCATTATACCACACTGGGTACCTGCACTGCATATTAATTAACAATACGTAATTGTGTACCTTCAAGTCAATACACACTTATGGCAAACCTTTTAGGGTGTTCTAGATATACGGTATTCAGAAATGGTTTACCATTCCGTTCTTCTGGAAGCACTTCTGGGACTGTGCAGCTTGCCTAAAGTCACACAGGCTGGCTCTTCTCAGGTGCACAGTGGACAATTGAACTCCCAACCTCTGGCCCCACAAGCAGAAACCTAACTCCCTGAGCTATCCAGACAGTCGTACTCCATATTACTGTGTCAACATTCAGTGGCAAACCAGAGAAAGCCATCAAAACAAGAAGTGCTTGATTTTGTCGTCTTCAGCACTTTGCTGTCAGTATTCAGCAGCATGGTAGGGGGCAACATCTGAGAATGCAACCGTGGTATTAGGTCCCACATGTGACCTCCCCTGTCTACACCACTTATGACAACATCTCGTCCTTTGTTTGGGCACCGCTCCAAGTATACAGGCAAGTGGGTGTCTGTAAAAGAGAATGATGACAGCAAGTAGAAGTCGAGAAAGGATCACTCTTCTTATCACTCAGACTTTTCAACTTTTAACTCGTCTTCTGCAACTGCAGCCAAATCCAGATAAGGGACTCTGAATTCCCAAAAGTGTGTGTGCATTTGTGTGTGTTGGCTGAATCAACCTAGATGGATAAGAAGGAAAGGTCCATGTTGTAGAACATGGCAGCCAGACTACTCGCTGGGGTGAGAAAACGGCAACATATCTCCCCCATTCTGGTTACCCTCCATTGGCTGCCCGGTTGATTCCACATTGATTTCAAAGTACTGTACTGTGTTAACAATGACATATAAAGCCCTAAACAGTTTAGGACCTCAATATCTGGTGGAATGCCTTCTCCCACCTAGATCTACCTATATACTGTAACTTGTTCTAGCCAGGAGGGGAGGTTGAGGGGCCTAACGCCGAGGGAGGCCCAGAGAGAAAGAACAAGAAACCAGGCCTTCTTGGCAGTGGCCCCTTGTCTTTGGAACAATCTACCTCCAAAAATTTGCCTGGCTACCTCACTGGGTGTTTTTAAGAGCAAGCTCAAGACCTGGCTCTTTCAGCAGGCCTTCTCTCCTGTTATTATTTAATTTATTTTTGCCATCTTGTATCATATTATGTTGTTGTTGTTATCTTATACAGATATTGTTTTTATGAAATTGTTTTATGAATTTGTTGTTAGCCACCCAAAGTAGACTTTGGTCTAGCTGGGTGGGATGTAAACCATATAAATAAATAAATGAAATAAATTGTAGATGGACATAGCATTTTTGGGGTGTAACAAAGATGCAACTGTACTGTAGGATTGTTGTAAGTCACCATTATTACCCTGCAATAGTTAGACTTTGATTTGCTTTTTTAAAAGGTCTAATATGCAAGTTCAGCCTACCACTCAGGAATAAGTGAGATATTTTGGCTTGGGGATTCACTCCCAAATTCATTGCTTAAATCTGACTCGGGAATGGCAATTAGTCACCATAGCTTTATTCTATGCCAACAATTCAGTTTACCAGCAGTTGAGGAGCATCAGCAAAACAAGAGAGTATCTCCTCGTGTCCTGCTTGTGGATTTCACATAGAAATGTGTTGGCCAGAGAAGGAAAGAAGGTCTTGGTCTAGAAGGCCCTTGGTCTCATCAGTTAATCTCACACAGCCCTCCTGAACACAGTACCCTCCCAGATACTTTGGACTGTAATTCCCATCAGTTCTAGCTAACATGGCTAATGGTGAGGATCATAAGAATTGAAGTCCAGAACATCTGAAGGGATCCATGTTGGGAAGGCTGTTCACATTAGTCAGAATATCCTTCTGTAAATTATATGCCCATTTATTTTTTTAAAGTTTATGTCAGTCTCCACAAATCAGTGAATGTATGCCAATGCAGCAGCTGTCTTTTTGAGCCCTTAGCCAGAGAAATGCTGGTCACAGAAGCAAAGAACCAGAATATAAGCTCATAACAGTCATGATTTAAAAGCGTGACCAGATATTTTTCAGTTTGAGTGAAAACTCACCTCATAATTAGTGATGGGCTGAATTTTTTTTTCCCATGAGAATTTTAACCATTCTCATTCAATGAAGTCTTGAATTTGGCCTCCAACCCCTCAGGTCTTGCTCATCCCTGCTCCAAACCCTCACATCCCGTTTATTCAAAAAGCTGTCTGTCAATGGGTTCAGGGTACAATATCCTTTCCGCCTCATGTCATCCTATACCAGGGTATCCTGGTAATTGTGAACTGTAATTCCCTTGGCAACTGGCCTGGAGAAAGAGTTATGTTCCATAATTAAGCTAAACATATGCATACAACAGCATTTGTTGTCTCTTGTCTTCCTTTGTCGTTGACAGTTAAACCGTAGGATCTTTGGAACAGGAACATGTCCTGCTCAATGCCGTCTGTTTATGCAGATGGAAGAGAAGCTGTTTCTCTTTTTGTGTGTGGTGAGAACTTCTGGAGGTACAGCAGTATTTCCAGCCCTAGAACTATTCTATATGGGTTGCCAAGCTGTGAATGCAAGAGGCTTCTACATACTTCAGTGCAGCATTCAGATAATTCTAGACAAAGACTTATCATACTTGTCTAGCCCTCAGTGATGAACTAAAGAGAGAGAGAGAGAAGGCGGTTAACACAACCTGGCAGGGGTAGTTGGCAACACTGACTAGAAGAATTTGTGGCCACAGGAAACTGTGATCCTGGTTCTGAGGCAAGCAATAACAAATCTGCCAACAACTGGGTTGGACAGAGACACAGGGGCTATGGTGGCCCCAACCCCCTTAAAGAACAAACTGTGGTGGACTAGGGCAGGGCCAGCCCATTGCCATCATGTCATTATGAAATATCCTCAGAAGAACAGGGGATTAGATTTCAGCAAGCCAGAAAGAGTGTTCTTACATCTAAGGGGGATGTTTCATGCTTTCATTCAGTTATGAGTGAGCTAGGATAAGACAATGGCAGGGAATCAATTTGCTGGAATGTATCAGCTATCTAACATGCCATCTAACAGAGGTAGTATGCTCAGGAGCAAGAGCAGACCCTTGCTGAAGCTCCCCTACTCTTATGGTGGGCTTCCCAAGAATATCTGATTCACCACTGTGAGAAAGAAGAGGCTGGGCTAGATGGACTTTCGTTCTGACCAACAGGACTTCCTCTTTAAAAATTTCTTCTGACTGGTCTGGAGGCCAAGGATGGCTAAGTGTGCTTAGCTTGGCCCCTGAAGCGGGCATTCAGATTAATCTCAGAGGACAGAAAATCCTTCTCTTATACCTCCTCTGAGTGCTATAAATGCTACATTCATCATTTCAGGGACATGCAAGAGTTGAGAAGGCCCAGCCACTTATGCTTCTGAAGCTACTGCCATGTTTCCCTGAAAATAAGACAGGGTCTTATATCAATTTTTGCTCCAAAAATGCATTAGGGCTTATTTTCAGGGGATGTTTTATTTATTTTTTCATGTACAACTATCTACATTGATTCAAATACAGTCATGTCATTTTCTGATTGCTGCACAATGGTGAAGGGCAGGGTTTCACTTAGCTGGGGCTTATTTTGGAGCTAGAATTTATATTATGAACATCCTGAATAATCATACCAGGGCTTATTTTCAGGTTAGGTCTTATTTTCGGGAAAACAGGTTGTGCAGATTGTAGTACCTTGTGCTCATGGGAAACCTGAGACCCAAAGTGAGCTGTTGCGTTAAACTGAGGACAGAAAATTAATCCCATCACTGCCACAAAAACAACCAAAAGAGGGAGACAGTAAACTCTTCTAGTGACTAAACTAGACTCTTGTGCTTCTTTTTTCCCCCCACTAAAGTAGGAGACACAACTCTCCAGCTAATGTTCATGTTTCAAGAGCTGAATAGTCATTCTCCAAAGAAGAAAAACAAGAGAAGGGGCAAGAAGTAGAGGAGAAAGAGTAGGCGGTGGAATAGGGAAAGAGAAAAGGATGAATATCAGCAGAGAGGACAGCCATGGAGCTATAAGAAAAACTGGATTAAAACAGTGACGGATATAAGAGAAGTTTAATGCTTCTTTTTTCTCTCCACTCCCTTTCAAAAAACCTGTGACTGACTTGTAGAATATGTTTAATGCATAAACACCATAGAAATACTATGTTGTCTTCATAATACCTGTGTGCCATCAAGTCAATGTTCACTTATGGTAACACTTTCCATCTAGAGCAGTGGTTCTTAACCTTTGTTACTTGGATGCTTTTGAACTGCAACTCCCAGAAACCCCAGTCAGGACAGCTGGTGGTGAAGGCTTCTGGGAGTTGCAGTCCAAAACTCCTGAGTAACCCAAGGTTAAGAACCAGTGATCTAGAGCAGTGGTCCCCAACCTTGGGCTTCCAGATGTTCTTGGACTACACCTCCCAGAAGCCTTCACCACCACCTCTGCTGGCCAGGATTTCTGGGAGTTGAAGTCCAAGAACATCTGGAGGCCCAAGGTTGGGGACCACTGATCTAGAGAGTACTAAGAAATGGTTTACAATTCTCTTCTTCTGGGGGCATCCTGGGACTTGCAGCTTGCCCAAAGCCACGGAGGCTGGCTCCTCTGGGGATACACAGTAAAGAACTGAACTCTCAACCTTTGCTCCACAGCCACAGTTAAATACCTAACTCCACAGTTAGATATCTAACTCACTGAGCTAGCCAGCCAGCAAACTCTTATCTCATCCTTCTTATTTTATTTACGAGCTAGATTTTACAAAAACAGCTCTACATACTGTTACTAAATTATGAACATAGTAGCATTAACAGTCTTCTTGGAACACAAATATTGCATTCTTTAACCTAACCAAACAAAGACAATGAAACATTGTAGAAAAAGCAGACCAGAAACACCTAGAAAGCTAGTTACATTCTGAGGCACAGAAATGGAAATGGTTGAGAATAAGCCTGCCCAGGTGCTACTGAAGTCAGACACTAATATCTGGAAATCACAAGAAAACAGATGTAAAAAAAATCTAGAATACTGATTTATTCATTTGATTTGCAAAGTAGCCTCTAGCCATTCAGAGTCAGAGAAAGCATACCCTTAGGATGCTAAAAAATAACTCACATGTTCTATTTTCTCCTTTAAATGTCTTGCATGGGAAGGAAATCTCTTTAGGATCACAGAAAACCCTCCTAGCAAGAGAAATAAATTATCATTTGACTTTCTCTGTATTCAAGGGGAAAGCACATAAATGTCCAACATGTCAATCAGGGTGGCTGCTGAACTGAACATGAAATTAAAGAATGTGCCTATCATGTGAGAACATAACTGAGTACTGTACCAGCTTTATAATTTGCCATTGGTTATTTATTTATTTGCACTTTGTTTTTGTTTTTTCTTTGAAGAGTACGGAGGAGCAGATACGGAACCCATTTCTGCATTTTGGATGGATCCAACCCAGATTATCTTCAGAGACTGATCTGCAGCAAACACCTATAGGTAACAATGTGATTTTTGAAATTCTTAATACATGTTATTATTTCTGCTCCATCTTTTTAGAAAAGAAGGTTCTTCTAGTTAATACACAATAGCAGTTCTTCTAGTTAATACAAACTAGCCCCACTAACCATCACATACCCTACCTGAAACTATCACCTTCCTCTTAATCTGTATTTGAGATTTATCTTCTTGTCTTGTTATTATGTATTCTGATTTTTTCCATTCCTCTCTCTTTTTTAAATTTATTTTTTAACCATTCCTTTCTCTTCCATTCTTCCCACACACTTCCCCATTAATCTCTATCTCTTTCAAACAATACAAACCATTTTTTAAAAAAATGTATATTCCTTCCTGGTCACAAATCTCTTTCTAAAAACCCATAGTTTAAAGGGAAAAAAATCATTTGATGGAACGATTAAAACATGCCACATGTCACATGTGATGTGGCATCTTATCTTCTCCAATTCAGTAAAAATCTTTTAAAAACAGTATCACTGGAGAAACATGTTCTACACTTATCAACATATCTTGCAACTTATCTAGATACCTACCACACACAGATTTCTCTCAGTCACTCAATTTTCTATGCCTGAAGAAAAAGCAAATGATATGCTCACTACGATATTATAAGAATTTCAAATCTACAGATTATATGAATTAGTACGAGAGATGACAAAATGGATTTCCTAACAATTCCAAGAGATATCCTCAGTACAGATGTATACACGCAGTTTTAAACTATCAGCTAAGGAAGGAACTCATTGTTTATCACTGCCCTGGGAAAAGTCTGAAGCATCAACCCAAATGTAAGTAATAAACTAAAAGTTTTAATTTACCAGTTAAAAACTAAGAGTATACAAGCTGCAGAACAAATCAGATGGACATCACTTCATTCAATTTCTCATACAGAATACACACGTATTTATAGAGCTTCAAATCTGCTCAGGCATTCCATACACAGCTTTGATCAAAACAAGACAAGAGAGAATAACAATGGGCACACTAGCTCCATTCCATCCATCATGACCCTCACTGCCCTTCAAAAGTTAAGGAATTTTAAAAGCTGCCATGCTAGTCTGTTATACCAAAGCGACTTGTAAGACCATCAAATCCACTACAGGAGGATGAGGCTTCAGGGATGACAAATGGCTTCCTCACACAAAAGCTTAGAGATTCAAGAATATAAACAGTGACCATAGTGGGCAGAATGTTGACTATAAGATCAGCATAGGTTGAATGCATGAGTGACTATCTTCAGCAGCAGCTATCTACAGAGGCTTCTCATATGAATTTGGAGTCTGGAAAACATGGCTTGAAAATCACACATATGCCCCCTATCCTGAAGATACAGAGAACTCCTTGAAGAAGACAAGTCACTCTTAACATGTGAAGGTAAAATGAACAGGGATGGAAAAGAGGGATCTCTTGATAAGCAAACTACATACAGAATATGGCAAAAGAGCTTCTAACATTTAACCGTTTGTAATTTTTATTCTCCATAAGGGCCAACACAACAACAACCAAGGGAAAAGCTACCGTTGCCTACTCCGGATGTTTAGCTTGCCTCTAAAATGTATTGTACATTTCTTTTTGTTTCTTAATATAGAAGATGTGATAAGTAGGATTCCGTATCTAACTAATACTATATATTACTTCCACAGAAATACCTTGGGAACATTTGCATTAATGTTTATCTACACAATAGGTTGCTTTAAAAAAAATCTTGAATGTATCTAAGTTATCATAAACACACCAAACCCCTCAGTCTGCATAACAGTCAAACATATGATTAGCACATACACATTATAGGAACACAGAGCTATGAGCACCAAAAGGCTAGAGATATGGTATTAATACACACACACACACACAAATCTCATTCAATTTCAATGACACTGAAGCTATAATCTTGATTGATTGATTGACCCCTGAGATTTTTCTGAATGATTCTTCCTCCCGTATCACTGAAGCTGTCGCTATTTTTCTGCTTGAGATTCTTAAATTAACTTCCAAGTTATAACCCGTTGTGTTTATTGTTAGTAATCTCAGCTGTATTTATGCCAATAAAGGTTTGGAGAGAGAAAGATTGATTGATTGATTGATTGATTGATTGATTGATTGATTGATTGATTGATTGATTGTCATTGTAAGTATATACACAGTATACCCATACAATGAAATTCACAGACACCCAGAGACCAGACACATGCACACACATAAAATCTTAGTCACTGTTGCTTGAAAATGCACTCTACTGAAACCAGTGGAATTCATTTCTGAAAATACACACATAGGAGAAAGCTAAGTGTCCCATTTGACTCCAATATGCCCTCCTCCTAGGTCAACATGCTTGGGATAAGGATGCCTGTCTCAGGCTACATATGGCAATGTAAGAAGATGGCTTTCCTGATTTGTTACAGCAGCTTTAGAAGTTCAAGGTACACATAAAAGCAACATACTCATAAAATTTGGTCATGAAAACATAAACTCAAGCAGGCAAATGCGTGCCCCTTGTTTTTCACCAATATAACAGGAACAAATTCAGGTCTGCATGTTGAACAAATGGCTCCACTCATTTCAATGCTCATGAAAAGGCCAGACATTCACATGAAAGCACAGATGTTAACGCAGTATAATCCATAATCCTTAACATCCCCATACGAGTGCATCAGGGTGGATTTGCCAAGAACAAATACACCACCATAAGGACTACTTTCATTAGTTGAAATAGCCAAATATATGTGCATAGGATGTAATCCACCAGGAATTTCTTCTGTGCAAGCATCACAAAAATGAAGAGGAAACTAAGTCTTGCGTAGCTTCTGCTTGTTTCAGGAGGAAAAAAGTGAAATATGTTTACAGTATTTTGAAATGCTACGCTCGTGAAAAATGCTCCTCATAGAAACACTGTGAAATCAGGTGGAAAATTTGTAAGTCTTAAGGAAGGAAAACAATACACTATGGATGTTAAAAAAAATAGTTCCTTCGAAATATGGCCTTGGCTCACAGATTTGATGAAATCAGATTGACTTCCAAACAAAGCACAGAATAAGCAGGATGTTTTTCTCTCAAGGTTTTTTCCTGTTAAATATGCCATAATGAATTAAGTTCATGCTTAAATAAAATAATAGAGTATGATTCAATTAAGATTTGACCTCCTTTTCTCCAGTAAGAGCTACGGGGCGTGGGGGGGGGGTGAGGGACATTTCCTCCAAATGTAATAACAGAACCAATTTCAAGATTACAACTCTAAATAGTTCATCTAAGTAGCACTGCAGGTGATCTGAGCAGTATTCCAGAAATACAGAAAGTTAAATGTGGCCTTCAAAAGATAGGAAGACAGAAGAAGAATAAGCTCCTCATTTTTATTCATTTTATTCATTTTTAATCAATCCATTTCTATATCAACTTATTTTAATCTTGATTAAATACATTAACTTGAGAAAACTCACCCCTTGCCGACAGCTTTTTAGTGTTGATAATTTTGGCTGCATATTCTTGTCCTGTAGTGATTTTCATACATCTTCTCACCACAGAGAAAGCCCCCCTGCAAACCAATAAAGCAGAGAGGTCAATTTCTGCTGGGGATCCACTATTTAAGAATTGGTCGAAAAAATTCTGAGAACACTAACCAATTTGAGCAGTGTCAATACTGAAGGCAGGAAAATGAATACAACATGACAATCAGGCTTTATATATGTAACAGAAAACTGTATTTAAAATGTGGGCATAAGCCATGTTATTAACCAGATTGAATAAATGGACATCTCAGCATGCACAGTAGTGTTGACAAGCAGGAATTGTGCATGTGTGGCTGTGTTATTCACAGTTCATTCACTTAAAGGCATTGAATATTCCCGTGGTGGATTTTTTTTTAAATGCTCTTTATAATAAGGCCCCCCTTTTGACCTGTAAAATCACAGCACATTGTGTTTATGGACTGGAGTGGCTTGGATGTCATAAATCTCAATAGATGCAGCTCTAAGAAGAGGCATTTATTTTCAAGTTCCTTTCAGAGGAAGAACACAGGAATTTGACTGCCCTTTACTACATGTTCACCATTTTACTAGCACTCCTGCCATCCGTCAAGCATTCACAAGGCCCTTATAATATCACAAAATTGGACAGTAGTAAATTCACACATTTTGATCCTATGCAAATAGAGAAACTGTGAGTCCATTTACTTCCAAGCACTCCTTCCTCATAACAATACTGTAGATTATTGTGGATCTTTATACTGTATTTCCTAATATTTGCATGGAGCTTGAGTGTGTTGCCACACACACACACACACACACACACACACACACACACACACACACACACCGTTTTTGGTGTGCTCTCTCTCTCTCTCTCTCTCTCTCTCTCTCTCTCTCTCTCTCGCTCTGTGTGCTGCTGCTGCTGTTTTTGTCGTTTATTGGACCTTAAAATTCAAGCCACCGACACTGCTGCCCAGGGGGCCAATTTTATCATCCGCGTCTTTCCAAGGCTCCAGGGTCTCCTCCAGCCCACCGCAGACCAGAAGGGTGGAGAACCCCCTGCCCGTAATTCTATTCTGGCCAAGAGTGATGGATGCCATAACATCGAGGTGTGTCCCCCCCATACAATCGCTTCATAAAGACGCGGGGAAGGGGAGTCTCCTGTGAGTGGGTACGATACCTACATGCAAGGCAGGCACCCGTGGCCACATTCATACACACGCGCGCGCTCGCTCGCACGACCCAGAGCGCTGAACTTTCTGCAATCAATAAACGTGGCACCGAAAACGTGAGACGCGTAAAGCAGATGCCGCATGCAAAGCAGGGCGACAAAGAGGCAAGCCGCTGGGTCTTCCTTCCAGACGCGCACCTATCCTCCCCTCCGCGAGATCCGGACGCGGAGCCGAACCTTCCTGCCGTGCCAGCTCCTCCCGCCCGCCCGGAGGAGAGGCAACCGCGGGCGTATTAGCGACGCGGTGACACCCCCCCCCCCTTTTGCTGAGGTCTGACCCGGGGTGGCGATCAGGCCGACCCCAAGCGCCCCTTCTCCCGCGATCCCCACAAAACCCCAAGCGAGCATTTATCCCGCGCGCATGCACACGACCCGACCCCCCCCCGCCTTCGCGTGGCTTCCCTCGCAGCTGTCAGATTCACACACACACCCGGGCTGCCGGGCGGGGGCTCCTTCCCGGCGCTGCCGCCTCTCGCCCCCAAAGCCCTTCCACGGCCCTCACGCGGGGCGGCCGCCCGCCGGCTTCTCCGGGACTTACTTTCCGAGCTCTTCGAAGAGCTGATACTCGTCGGTGAAGCGGGTGCAGGTCGCGGTCGAAGCCATGGCGAGCCCGGCTGGTGGCTCCTGGCGCCTCCGAGGAAGGGAAGGGAAGGAGGAGGAAAGGTGGGTACAGCAGGGGGGCGGACAGGACGAGAGATGGGAGGGCAAAGGCGCCGCCGCCGCCGCTTCCCCTCCCTTTCCTCCTCCTCCTCCTCCTCGGGGCGAGTCTCTCTGTCACACTCCCTCTTGGCAGCGCCTTTTGACTTTCCAGCTGGCTGGCTTGTTTTTTTTGGGGGGGGGCGGGTGTGCAGCGGGAGCGAAGGCAAGGGCGGGCTCCTCCTCCTCCAAACCGCCTTCCCTCGGTTACTCCGGGCGCCCCGGAAGCCCCCGAGAGCCGTCTACGGCCAGGGAGCCATCCCAAAGGGAGAGCGGAAAGCAAGCGGGGAGGGACGGGCCAAGAAGCAGAAACCGCCCCCGCCGCCGCCCCGACGGACTGAAGCCACCCGGAGACGGACGGGGGGGGGGGCAGCCGAGGCGGCGGAGCGAGGACGGCACCGGCGAGCGCGCTGCCCTTTTTTCCCGGGCAGCCCCAGATGATGCCCTTCCCGCCGGGACCGCGCGAGCTCGTCCAAAGGCCCCGGAGCTTCCTCTTTCCCCCTGGCCCGACGGCGGCGGCGGACGCCTGGCGAGGCTTGCGCTCGATCCAAGGCGGCGGCGAAGCCTCAGCTGAATCCGGCGGCGGCGTCCCTTCCTGCCCTTTTCCTGCCGCCGCCTCGGCCGCTCACCTCTTCCCGCCAATCTCGCCTCTCTTTCGATACTACACCTCCCTCTAGCGACCGCCGGGAAGGGCCGCGAGGAGCTGCTGGGCAGACGAGCCCCTCTGCCCGGCCCCCGTCGGTCTCCCTTTGCCCCCCTGCCCCTCCTTTTCTGTAAGCCCTTCTTGAATCCTGGCCCTCTCGCCCCGCGGTGGCCGTGGCGGGGCTGGTGCTAAGGAAAGGCGCTACACATTCCGGGCGCTTCTTTGACGCCCCCCTCCCCGCCCTTGTTCCCAGGACGTGTGGATTCGTGAACAAGGATCGCTTTTCCGCGATGGTCGTCGGAAGCCAAACAGCTGGGCGGGGCAACACACGCACGGGAAAGGGATGCTTAAAGGACGGCGCTAGGGAGCCGTAAGGAATTTGCGTGTCGTTACAAAGGAACGCCCCGTCCCGTTCCCCCCCCCCTTCAGGGAGTTTCCCCTTTTGACCACGTCTTGCAAACACCGGCTTGCAGCCGAAAACGGCTCGGGCGGGAAGGAGGCTCCCGGGGCCGCAGCTCTCGGCCCCCCTACGGGGTTTCCCTCCCCCAGGTGGTGGGAGGGAAAGCGCCCCACCCCGGGCGATTCCATCCGCCCTTCGCCGCGTTCCATTCAGTGGCGTCATAATTGACACGCGACCTCGTGCAGTCCCACCCAGCCAGTCTCCAGCCGGAAACACGGGCGGGGCGGGGAGAGAGGGGGGGGATAAAAAAAGGAATGAAACGTTGTTTCGAAACTCTCGCGAGAGAGAGAGAGAGAGAGAGAGCGAGCGAGCGAGCGAGCGAGCGAGCGTGCAGCGTATTTTGGGGAGAAGATGGGAAGGAGGAGTTAGGAATGCTGGCGGGCGCAGGGAAGGTGGTCTTGCGCAATTAGCGGCGCCGTTCTCGGTCAAAATAAGAAATACGCTGGGTTTCTATAAATGGGCAGTTTTTACGTATGAAGATAGTCATGTTTTTTTAATGCGGGATGTTTTCCTATAGAGAGATTATATAATTTTTGATGGGCATCAAGTACCGTGCGCTAAGGGCGCAATGTTGCACGCATTGACTTGAGAGTCGCGCAAAGGAGTTGAGGTGTAACGTGGCGATCTTCTGCATATTTTTCTCAGGAGTAAGCTTCTTTGAACCTACAGGTTCCTGGTTAAGACAGGTAGAGGACTGCATTGGATGGCTGCAAATTGTCTGCAGTCTTTAAGGGTTTGCCTACCCGGGCTCGTTTGGTGCGGGATAAATAGGGTCTCTAACGGTCAGGTAGATGTCTGGTATATGTCTTGTAGTCCTTGCATCCAAATGGCAAACTCACCTTAAGTGATCCTGTTTGGTCCGTCTGCCTGTTGAGAACAACAGCACCCCCCCTTCTCATTTCCAAGAGGAAGTTTTCAGTTATTTTCTCAAAGTGATGCAGCGCATGAGCACATCTCTAATGGGTTAAAAAAATCATTTTGCTCCTCTGTAGAATTGTCACTACTCAGTGGATTTAGGCGGGTTCTCCACCAAACTTTTCAAAAAAGTAAAAGCACAAAAATTCCCCTCCTGTCTCCTTCTGTGAGGAAATTTCCAATATTTTAACTTTTTTTCTATGTGGTGCAATGCATCAGTGCTGCCCTAATACATTTAAAAACAAACAGCAGAATAAATGTTTAACTTACCAATATTGTGAAGCCGCTACGGTCACTTTTTATCAGCCGTTTTAAAAGTACAAGTGATGGAGAGTCCTTTTGGTTGTAATTAGTCTTTCCTGACAGTACCAACAGTCACAAACAAAACAAAAATAATGCCCTCCACTCAAAGCAGAACACAGAACAACCATTTAAAAACAGTAGATGAAAATTATATATGAGAGCCACTGCTGGTCTGAGATGAGACACTGAAATGTATGCGCCTTAATCAAAAGTAATGTTAGTGCCACTATTTCAATGGATCTATTGTAGTTGGAATAAACATTGTTTCCATTAAAAGTTTGGGGGGGAAAATGCCGTTTTGGACTATAGATCTTGGATGTGCCCCTCCCCTGCTGCCAGCATGTGAGAGACAGATTCATGAATCAGACATTGCAGTGGTGCCTTGAGTTGCCAACTTAATTTGTTCCGGATGATGATTGTAACTCATGTTGGTCATAACGCAAAGCACCATTTCCCATAGGAATACATTGAAAAGTGATTAATCTGTTCCGGCCATTTTATGGTTGTATCTCAAGGCATTGGTTGTATCTCAGAGCATTAGTTCTGATAGGAACTAATGCAAAAGTGGTTAATCCTTCCACTGGGGGAGACTTTTGTTTTAAACCTAAGATGACCTCTAAGGTCAAAAAAAAAAAAAAGGGCAGGAAAGGAGGGAGGGACGGAACAATGGGGTAAAAAGGCCTTTTTTCTCTCTTGTACTGTATCTCAAAGCTCTGGGTGTGAGTCAAAGCAAAATGTTGCGACCGGAGTTGGTTGTAACTCAAATTGGTTGCAACTCAAGATGGTTGTAAGTCGAGGCATCACTGTGGATAGGGTTTATCTCTTTAAGAGGCAGGCTTTAATGGCAACTCCCTTTCCTTTGTGAGTGAGTAGTCAGGATTTCTGCTTAGCAGAGAAGAATAAATAGACAAAGAAGGGAAGCTGCCTAAATTGCTGTTGCTTGCAACTAACTAGTCTGAGAATGTGTCCTTGGTCAGTGATAAGGAACCTGGGAGTCTAAGCAGCTGGAACTGGGAGGGATGAGGTCTGCACACCCTCCTTTCCCCCTCCTGCTCCTGTCCTTTGCCTCCTCTTACTCATCTTGAAGGTTATAAAAGTATATTCTGTAATGAGCGTGGCGTGCTTTTCCTTCGCATGTTTCTGCGAGTGAAGTTGTGACTACTTGCTTTCAGCTGGAAATAAACATCTATTGGATCTCTCTATCTCTGGCTGATTGATTAATGCATTAGGGACAGGCAAAAAGCCAGGAAATAGGCATGACACCCTTCAAAGAGATGCTGTACAGTGGACCCTCGACTCACGGAATTAATTCCGTATTGGAACAGTGGCTGCAGGTCGAAAATTCCGTAGGTCGAGGGTCCATTTCCCATAGGATGCATTGAAAACCATTTAATTCGTTCCAGCCAAAGGAAAAAAAAATCCGGGGCTTCCAAAGCTGCACCCGCTGCCCTCTGCCTTCTGTCCCCACTGTCCTCTGCCTCCCATCCCCGCGGGGACAGGAGGCAGAGGGCACCGGGGACAAGAGACAAGAGGCCAGTGAGTCCAGCTTTCTAAGCCCCAAAAGCCCAAAGCTGACAGCGGGTGCAGAACGGCTTTTGGCTTGCAGCTTTGGACGCTGGAAAGCCGACAGCCGCTCTGTGCCCACTATCAGTTTTTAATGTTGTCTTTTAATGATGTCAGCTGCCTCAGATTTTTTTAAAAGGAGAAAGGTAGTGTAAAAATATTTTAAACACAAGCAGAGAATTTTAGATTTACGACAATTCTCCCAAAGCAACAGCAGCCACTGTAAAATTTCAAAAAAAGTTACTTCTGACATTTATTACTAACTGTGGTATCCAGCTGCTACCTGAGAATTGTTCTAATTAGTCATTCTTGATCCTGCGCCCAGCACTCAAATAAGACACATCAAGTTAACAACCTCCTTCCGTACTGCAGGTGGTTGTAAGCTGTCTGTCTAAACAGTTGAAATGGCCTGCAGCATTGATTGCACATTTGTTACCATCTATACGTTAAGTCATAGTAAAGCCAAAGGGAGTTATTTTTAGTGATAAAAAATAAAGAGCCCACGTTATGAAGTTTGCCATTTTACATTGCCTCCCTAGTTGAATCATTCTGTTTAAATATATGATTGAATTTCTGCATGTCCTTTTCCCTCTCCTTTTCTATTTACACTATACTCTCTGAAATGGAATGGGCCTATGTGAGGGTTCAAGATTGACCTCAGGCTGATTGGACACAAATACACGATGCTCAGTTTTTTTGAAAAACAGAACTGGGATTTATTGGCACATCAAATAAAGAAGTATCAACATTAAACTTGTCTTTGTTCTTTTCTCTCGTTGCCAACGGGTCAAACGAGGGTGTCCATAAATCTTGTAGGAAGGGATTATAACTTGGATCATACCAGGGTCCTTTAGAAAAAGGGTTAGCAACACCCTGGTCTTTATTGTCAATGTCCACCTCAATCGGGATAATGTCTCCTCGTCTCCCCCCTCATGGTCAAAGGGGTCGGTTCCCTCTGCATAGGGGTCCCAAGGTCCTGTAAATACCTCCTCCGGCGAGCGTCCTCCAGACGCCATGCTCGTTTTTTACTGCTTCTTTCTCCTCTCTTAATTGTCTCCGCCACTCTCTGGCCTCGGATTCCCCCAATAAGACGGCTTGGGAGGCAACCCCCTTCTCCTCCTGTAATCAGCCTCCTCTCGAGGCACTCTCACTTTCTCACACCTCCCTGTCCAGGGATCCTCGACCCATATCATCTCCCAGCCACCTGGTATGGTGTCCCGTTCGCCTTTTATATCCCCATGTCCCGCCTCTACCAACGGTTGCTCCTTCACCCTTGTTCCCACCCTATCTATTCCCGTCTGAGTAGCCACCGAGAATCTCTCCAAACCCCGTTCCAATTCACGGGTGTCTGTCTATTCCCTGGTGCCTGAGCGCGACACGGGGAGTTGTAGTTTCTGTTTGGGTCTCCTTTTCTTTCTTAAAGGAGGATGACACTCCAGCGAGCGCTTCTATAGCCTTGCTTCTGGTCTCACAGCCTATGACAAGAAACACAATTTATTACTAAAATGCTTGCAGCTTAATCTTAATGCTTGATCTTACGATGACAGATTGGTGTTCTTGCCTTTTCCCCATCTTGTAGTATGTATGTTTTGATTTGGACAGATTTTCCATGTGGCTAAACTAATTTACAGAAATGAAAACATTCTGCATTTCTTAGTTTGGTTATTATGTGGATTATGTAAGACCAGTTTACGGTAAATTTTTAAAAAACATGATTTTTTTTAAAGTTAAGACATCTGGGTGGTGGGACTATAGATTGCACTGATTATCATAGTTATTGCTTTGGTTGTGTTTATCTTTATTTAAAAATATGATTAAAGCATGTATGTAATTCTCAACATGGGACATGAATGGTAGAAAAGTAGAAAACAAATAAGCAAGCAAGCAATTCATGAGGACACAGTCAGGAATCAGTTAACTCATATTAAACCCTATTGAGAATCAGTAGTTACCTGCATTTCTAAATCCCATTTGGATTGGGTTTTATAGGAATGGGGTGGTGCTCCAGATGTTGGAATGCAACTCTCATTCCTCACAATTAATTATGGTGAAATGGGTCTGATATGGGTTGCCATCCATCAACATCTGGAGAACCACAATTCACTTACTTCTGCTTCTTCATAGTTGCTGGAGTTTTGTATTCATTTATATTCTACACAATTCCATAATATACCTGCCTCATGTAATGCTTGACTTTTCTTTGGTCTCTCTTCATTAATAAATACACATTTTTCTGTCCTTTTTGGTCAGGATATGGATATAGCTACTTACTTAGGCTCTAGTCCTATAGCCCTGGTGAAAGTGATCCAGAGCATGTGTGTAAATTGTCTCAAAGTGGGAACAGAAAGAATATAATAGGGCAGGAGATAAAAGGGTTTCTATGTATGTGTCTAAGTAAAAATAAGCAATTAGTCCACATTGATCCCTGTGGAAGTTAGGACACTGAGGCCCCTTCCCTTTTCATTGCATGGTGATAGAGGACCTTGGGCAGAGAACGTAAGAAGAGGCCTGCTGGATCAGGCCAAGGGCCCATCTCGTCCAGCGTCCTGTATCTCACAGTGACCCCACCAGATGTCTCTGGAAGCACACGAGACAACTAGATACCTGTCTCCTGGTACCCCTCCCCTACATCTGGAGAAGGTGTATTATTGAGGACTTCCATACTATTAGTAGTGTAAGCATTTAGTTGCCATCTCTCTTCTGCCACCAGTCCTTCGACAATCATGGAGGGAGACTTATTATTATTATTATTTATTTAATTTATACCCCGCCTATCTGGTCGGTGAGGACCACTCTAGGCGGCTACGTAGTTATAAGGGCCTTGCAAAGGGGATTTTTATCCTTCCTGATTCCATTACATGTCTCCTCAAAGAGCAAGGAGCCCTTGAACAGACCAACATGTTTCCCCATCTGTTAGTTTCAATGAGAGAGAATTTGTTTAACAGTCATAATGGGAGGAATGCATGGAAAAATCCAGCTCCCTCCCAAATTCTGTTCTAGTTCATATAAGATGGAAGGGAGCTTAGGAAGTAATGGTTTCTATCGCATTGATTCACCACCAGCAGCAACACATTTCTTGATTAGTCATAAAGTTGTGTCTGACTCTTCGTGACCCCATGGACCAGAGCATGCCATGCCCTGCTGTGTTCCACTGCCTCCTGGAGTTTGGTCAAATTCATGTTGGTAGCTTCGATTATACTGTCCAACCATCTTGTCCTCTGTCGTCCCCTTCTCCTCGTTGCCTTCACTCTTTCCCAACATCAGGGTCCTTTCCAGGGAGATTTATCTTCTCACAAGATGGCCAAAGTATTGGAGCCTCAGCTTCAGGATCTGTCCTTCCAGTGAGCACTCAGGGTTGATTTCCTTCAGAATGGATAGGTTTGATCTCCTTGCAGTCCAGGGGATTCTCTAGAGTCTCCTCCAGCACCACTATTCAAAAACATCAATTCTTTGGCAGTCAGCCTTCTTTATGGTCCTGCTCTCACTTCCATACATTGCTACTGGAAAAAACATAGCTTTGGCTATGGGGACCTTTTTCAGCAAAGTGATGTCTCTGCTTTTTAAGATGCTGTCTAGGTTTGTCATTGCTTTCGCCCCAAGAAGCAGGTGTCTTTTAATTCCGGGGCTGCTATCACCATCTGCAGTTATCATGGAGCCCAAGAAAGTAAAATCTGTCACTGCCTCCATATCTGCCCCTTCTATTTGCCAGGAGGTGATGGGACCAGTGGCCATGATCTTAGTTTTTTTGATGTTGGGCTTCAAACCATTTTTGTGCGCTCCTCTAATTAAGAGGTCCTTTAATTCCTCCTCCCTTTCTGCCATCAGAGTGGTATCATCTGCATATCTGAGTTTGCTGACATTTCTTCCGGCAATCTTAATTCTGCCTTGGGATTCATCCAGTCCAGCCTTTCACAAGATGTATTCTGCATATAAGTTAAATAAGCAGGGAGACAATATACAGCCTTGTTGTACTCCTTTCCTAATTTTGAACCAATCAGTTGTTTCATATCCAATTCTAACTGTTGCTTCCTGTCCCACATATAGATTTCTCAGGCGATAGATAAGGTGGTCAGGCATTCCCATTTCTTTAAGAACTTGCCATAGTTTGCTGTGGTCCACACAGTCAAAGGGTTTTGTGTATAATGAGAATGAGCCTTGTGGTGCAGTGATTATACTGATATACTGCAGCCAAAACTGTGCTCACGACCTGGGCGTTCAGTCCCAGGTAGCCAGCTCAAGGTTGACTCAGCCTTCTATCCTTCTGAGGTCAGTAAAATGAGTACCTAGCTCGCTGGGTGGGGGGCAATGTGTAGCCTGCATAATTAACTTATAAACCACCCAGAGAGTGCTTGAAGCACTATGGGGCGGTGTATAAGCAACACACTTTCCTTGTGCACTGCAACTTCTGAAAATTTTTACTGTATGAAATGTAAACAGAAATGCCAGCAAAAAGCATCATATTGATTATTCAGCCTCAGATGGGACTTCATTAAGGTTTATGAGACTAGTCCAGTGGTTCTTAACCTTTGTTACTCAGATGCTTTTGAACTGCAACTCCCAGAAACCCCAGTCAGCACAGTTGGTGGTGAAGGCTTCTGGGACTTGCAGTCCAAAACTCCAGAGTAACCCAAGGTTAAGAACCAGTGGACTAGTCAGTGTAACCATTTGCTGGCTGCAAGCCATATGGTTTTGTTTTTAAAGCACTTGTTTTTGCCCTTTTCAGATTTACAGGATTTTTTAAAAATACAAGATTTGTTTGTTGCAATGTATCTCAGTGCTCATATCTTCACAGAGTAGCTAGAACACAGGGTATAAATTCATGGATCCATAAAGGACATAGAATAACATTAGAGCTTCTATGACTCAGTTCCATCTTTAAAGTCATTCTTTCTTCAGCGGTGTCATTATTGTCTATAAATGACTAACTTCTTTAAGTGATTAATTTCAAAGAATAGGAAGATATTAAATAGTGCTCATATGACTAACTCTAATTTTGAAACTTTTGATGTATCCATTTAATATTCTTTTCACACTTCAGATGCATTGTTTTAAATGTAACCCCAATTAGATATGCCTTGACATATTTCTTTTTCTCTGATCACCAGGGTGGATAAAAATCAATTATTTTTCAAATCAATTTGATTTAAATCACGAATAAAATAATGATTTACATTTTAAAATGATTGTTAAAAATTTAAATTGTAAAAAAATTAGTTTTTTTAAAAAAAATTAAATCACTATTTAAATCAAATCTATCCTGGTGTCCAAAATTTTTGGATGCTTCGTGTATTGTTTATCATGTGAGATGCCAGGTAAACAGTCCCATCTGACTACATGTATGTGTTATGTGTGCCCTTGTTTACATGTTATCCTAAAAGTCCAAGTTCTTCTGGCAACCATGACCATTTTCAATACTATCCACTTTTTTTGTAAAATATATGTCTTTGCAACATCTGATGTAGTTGTTGCAGGTCATATCCCTATACCGTAATTTTTCCATGTATAAGACTATACTTTTGTATAAAATCTTTAGACTAAAAATTGAGGGTTGTCTTATACACGGAAGTAAGCTGAGGAGAGAACAAAAACAAGTGGAGGGGAAAGCAGAGATCAAAGCAATTCTGCAGCACTTTTATCCCTTTCCCCCTACACTTGCTAAGCCCCACTTAGATTTCTTAATTTTGGATTAGAAAAGTGGGGGTCTTATACGTGGGGCATCTTATACACAGAAAAATACGGTAAATTGTAAACTCCTCATCTAAAGTTTAAACCACCATGTGAGTTAGTAAAATATTAGCCAATTTTTAAAAAATCAGTTGTTGAAAGCTCAGCAACTTGGTGCAGATTTTTACAGAGTGATCTAGGGAAGGCTTTTGTCGCTAAGCTTCTGGCTGCTGATTTGATCCTTCCTATCATCTCTTCTTGTCCTGCACCATCACCAGATGACAGAAATTTTGAAGAAGTGGTAGTATAAACAGAGAATAAATGTCAAGAAGCAGAAAAACCAAGGTGTCTTGCCCCGAAATAATGTCTCTGTGTTTTAGAAGTTGCCTTCTAACATGTTTTTTACTTCCTCATTTGGAACTCAGTCAAAAGAATAGCCTCTGCACCATAGGACAAATGGCGGAGAAATGACATGAAAATTGTAGATGTCATCACACTCCAGACATGCTATATCTACCTTCTTCACCCATAAGGACTTTTCTCTCTTCCTTGATTCCTGAAACCCTCCTTTTATTTTCTTTCTCTTACCATCCTTAGAATCACAGACTTTCTGAACTCCCAAACCCCACAACTTCCTGGAAACAAAATCTAGTCCATTATAAAGCTCCAGCAATCACTAATTTGTTCTTAAAGCTTCCGCTCTTGTAGGAAATGTATTCTTTCAGGTAATTCTCCCCGCCCTTAGCAAAGCCTGGTTCATGGAACCTCGTTTTATTCATTTGCTTATCTGCTTTATTTGCTCAGTGAACATTGTTCTGTTTGCCATGTACAAACTAATTGATTCCCTGTTAGGCACTTTGCAGTAACATGGGATAATCCCTAATGCTGTTATTGTGGATATTTTGATTCCGAGGTTTGTTCACTAAAACTATTTGAAAAACAACTGTACATGTGTTGTGACCTATGTGTGCATGCATTATGTGCCATCAAGTTGGAATTGACGTATAGTGACCCAGCTAGGGCTCTGGAGGAAAGTGAGATATTTGAGGAGTGGTTTTTACCAATTCCACACCACCCAGTGAGTTTCCATGGCTAAGCAGAGATTCAAGCTCAGGTCGTCTAAGTTCTAGTCTATCACTCTATCCAATACCGCACTGGGTATCTTCAAGATACCAGTTTGACTTACTGGGACCAATCTACCAGGGCACACTACTGCTGGTGTTTTAAAAAGAAATCAATAAATGTGTTTATTTTTAGAATGTGTGAGAAATTCATGTATGTATTTGCAGAATGTATTTGGAAATTCACCTTGAAAGGTGCCTCAATTAAATTTTATATCATGTGCTCAGTTAGTGCTTTGTACTGGCTTGAAAGAGAAGCCTCTACAGCAAAAATTGGACTACTATAATTTCATTTGATGCATTTCAAGAAAAAAGAAAAAGCAATGAAAATAATGACTTTGGAAACCGATCCCCTTTTTATGATGTAATGCATCAAAACTAAGCTGCTAGTATTTGCTAAAGGTTCCTACCAATGAGCATTATATCTACTTCAGGATACTATGCTTTAAGAAGGATATAGAAAAACTGGAATGGATTTAGACAAGGAGAACAAAGGTGGTTAGGAAAAGACATCTTCTGAGACAAATTAAGGCAATGTAATATGGATGATGGGACATGAAAGCATTTTTCAAATACCTGGAGAACTACTTCATAGAAGAGAACAAAGCCTTGTTATCTGCTGCTGGGGGGGGTCAGAGCTGTTTTTAATAGGCTTATGTTACAGAAGGAGAAATGTTAGCTGAACATTAAAAGAAATAACAGCAAGAGTTACTCAACAGTGCAGTGGGGTCTTGACTTGAGAACTTAATCCGTATTGGAAGGTGGTTCTCAAGTCAAAAAGTCTGTAGGTCAAGTCTCCATTGACCTACAGTGCATTGAAAACCGATTAATCCCCTAACAGGCCGTTTTTGTTCCATTTTGGGTTTTTTCTGGTCTGTAAGTCAAATCTCAGTCTGCAAGTCAAACCTAAATTTTGCGGCCAAAGAAGTCTGTAACTCAAAAAGTCTGCAAGTCAAGCCGTCTGTAAGTCAAGGGTCCACTGTAGGACCATTTATCTAGAGGAGTTCTTCCTTCTGGTTCAACAAGCTGTTGAGGTAAAGGACTGAGAAAGGGTTTTTTTGACTAAATGATCCCCAACTCCATAGTTCTTGAAAATCTCTAATAGTACCAACTCTACCTCTTTATACTGTAAACGCAGGTGTTGTTTCATTCCTGTTTTGATCAGTGTTCTGTCTATTCAATTGAAATCGGCTGAATTCTTGAAAATGACTTTCACAAGTTAGAACTGAAATCTATGTGAAATATTCCCCGTTACTCTGACACGGCTATGACCCAACTAACTGTAGATGGAAATAAAGTAATTTTATTGAGCCCTACATATATTTATTGATAGAATGAAACAGGACGATGGTCTAATTTGAATATCTTATGATACAATTCCGTATTTCATAAAAAGGTTGGAAAGTTAAATGTTCTGTTCTCTACATAATTTTAACCACAAACATCTTTGTGTTGCTTCTACAGAGCATGCAGAAGAAAGCTCAGTGTTATGTTCCTGTTCAAAAACAAAACAAAGCAAAAAACCATGAATCTTGTATTGTACCATAATTCAATTTCCCTAAGTTGCATTACACAGGCATGAAGCTTTCACTTTTCTGCTTCATATTTCAGGGTTGTTTACAATTTATTTTGGTAAGGTTTTTTAATGTAAGTGTAACCCTGTGACATGGAGGCAGCTTCCCCTTCTTTTCTATTACACATCTCTTCATCACTCCACAGTACTCAGGCTGCACATGCTTTCTAATCTCAAAAAAGCAGTAGGAGAACAGTTATAACATTTCCCCCTTGGCTTTAGGTGCAATATAAGCACCTGAAAAGGCTGCTGACTGTATAGCGAAATCGAGCTATGTACACATAGCTCTGCCACCTCACCCGTTAGAATTTCTCCTCATTTGAAATTCTTATTAAAGGGGTATGAGGCAAAACCCAAAGGATATAATGAATAAACAAAAAGACAAAAATGTTGTGGCTCCATAAAGACGACTAACCATTATATCTTAATGTGAGCTTTTGTGGGCAACTCCACTTCTTCATATATATGAGGTAAAATGCAGAATTCACACAGTAGAACATCCATGCCTCGCTTCAAGATACAGTAGTATATGGCCACGTTTCACACATGTAATGATTTATGACCTATGTTTCGTGTTCAGTTCTTTTGAAGTCTGGTTTTGTAAACATTCCCACAAGAGACAGAAAACGGAAAACAAGGCAAGAGTGAAAAGCGGAGGGCAGAGGAGGTTGTGGTACTTCAAAGACCAACTGTAAGCAGTAACATGATTAAAGAAGACAGCAGAAGAACTATGTGTATTAAAAGGGAGTTTGTTTTCTATTAGATTGAATGCATATGGTTCAAACTTGCATGGAAGAAATCTTTGATACAGACTACGAGCAACAGTTTACATCAAAGTGGTAAGAAAGAAGTGAGGAGTATGTTTTTAATTCTCCAGTGGCTATATACTTCTCTGATGTATTCAATGTAGTGCTGCAGCAGTCAACTGTTAACTTTTTTTCAAAAACGACAAAGAACAGTAGGTAAAACCATTTCTCTATGTTGTAATATGTAATTAGGAGGCTGTATCGGAGAAGGGATGAGGCAGACATTTAAAAGAGAGAGTGAAGAGCAAGCTGGCTGTTCCCCGAGCAACAAGGCAGACTGCTCGCACTCCTACGTTGTTTTGGTATGTGATATTGCACTACAGAGAGCTATTGCAGAAGTAGCTTATGAAGGGTAAAATGTGTCTGGAGGGTGCTTTGTCTGTCAAGCAGAAAGGCCCTCAAAGAGCCATGCTGCTTAAGTAATTTCCTTAAACTGTAGCAGAAACATTTTTAGCTCCTCCTGACACTAATGTCCACAATACCTACCAAGATGGATGTACATATTAAGCGGATGCTAGCCAATGCTTAGGCCAGGAGTTGGCCCCTCTGAAAGGTAACCAGGAACACCTTCCTTGAAAGTGTGTGTACTTACAGTGGGGTCTTGACTTGAGAACTTAATCCGTATTGGAAGGCGGTTCTCAAGTCAAAAAGTTCTCAGGTCAAATCTGCATTTCCCATAGGAATGCATTGAATACCATTTGATCCGTATCTGCTCTTTTCCATCCATAGAAACTAATGGGAAGCTGCTATTCCGCCTTCGACCACTAGAGGGGGGATATTTTGTTTCTTTTTTTCTTAGGTCAAGAAAGGTTCAGGGAAGGCAGGGAAAATACAGTCCAGGCAGTACAGTACCAGGCAGTCTGAAGACTGTCTCCCAACCCACTCTCTAAACGCTGGGAGGACTGAGGAAGCAGACAGGCACCCTTTTCACTGGCCAACAGTTAACTGAAAGTTCACATTTTGCACTTTCCCTGCCTCCCACGTGTTTTTTTTTCAGTTCTTAACTCAAATCTAAGTACAGTATGTAAGTCAAGTCAATATTTTCCTATGAGAGCGGTTCTTAAGTCAAGACCCCATTGTAATAGATTTCTCACCTAGGCAAAGTTCTGTGTATTTGCTAGTAGCAGAATATAATGAGAATAACAAAGAAACAATAAAATGAGAAAATAGAGAAGAGGAGAATCATCAAACAGTCTGAACCCACTTATGTTGCAACTGATGAAAAGAAATATTCAGTCTGTTATTCCAGTCTGAGAGAAAGCAAGTTGTGTACTGAATGAATTCGTAGAATGAATCAATTTCTTTTTTACTCTTGGGGTCACAGGAGGAATGGGATACTAGTATCATGGCTCACAAGCCTTCTTGTTGTAGAAATCCAAGTAGCACTGGTGCAGGGACTTGGCAAGGGGGGGGGAACCTTCCCATAGACAGGAGTGAACCTTTCACAAGGTCCAACAGCAGTATAAAGCAATGGTTTCCAAACATTTTGGTCGTATGACTCCCATGTTTTACTGACTCACTGGGTGCAGCTCCCCTTGCTCGGAGGGGCCATCAGGGTTCTCACTGCCACCAGGAGCAGGATCATGACACCCCTCCCCGGCCATCCCATCTACTCCCCCCCCCCCAATATCCCAGAGGGACCTCTTCTTTCTGGGTCCTGACTTAGGAAGCTCCCAAGGACACACAGCAAGCCCTTCCATAAGGGACCATAGAGATGGGGAAAGGAGAGGCAAGCACACGGCTTCCACTTCCAGTTCCTATTTGACATGGAGCTATGAAGGCTATAAAGGAGTTGTTCACAGGGCTATGAACAGCCCCTCTATACCTTTGTAGCTCTATGTTTCATGATGCCCCTGGCTGGGTTTCATGGCTCCCAATGGAGCTGGGGCACACAGTTTGGGAACCCTTGGACTATAAGGCCTGGAAGAACTTCCCACACATCATATATACAGTAATAATGCATACTTCAATAGTATAATGATGGGAAATGGTTCTGTGAATTTCTGCATTCTCATGCAATGTTTGCAGTATTAACTAAGAAGATGATTGAATCTGAGTACATGCTTTTTATAGCATCCCAATTTTTTTGTTTTTAGAAACCTGACACTAATAATAAAATAATTTTTGACTTTCAAATCCTTTTCAACAGTTTAATGCAGCAGTAATTTTATTTCTGGGCTTTGCCCCATTTTGCCTTTTTTTGTTTTGTTTCTAAGAAAGCATTGATCCAAAAAGAGCCATATCCAGCAAGAAACTATACGCTAGAAGCAAAATACACTCAATATCAGTGGGAAAACAACGTGCTTCTCTATCTTCCATCAGTGATTGAAAAGCTCTGTATCTGACCATCTTATTATTATCAGTGTTGGATATGCTTAGGTTCTCTTCACCATCCATCAGAGCATTATTCTCAAAAAGAAAGGACTATTTCAGCCTATGCACATGATTACCAAATTTATTTATTTATTCTTATTTATTTATTACATTTACTGTATATGCTGCCCATCTAGACAATGTCTACTCTGGGTGGCTCACAGCAAATAGAATAAAACAATTCCGCACGTCCTGGCTGGAACGAGTGATACGAGTAGATCTAGGTGGGAGGAGGCGTTCCGCCAAATATCGAGGTCTTAAACCGTTTAGGGCTTTATATGTAATCATTAAGACTTTGAAATCAATGCGGAAGTGAACGGGCAGCCAATGCAAGGCGGCCAGAGTGGGGGAGATATGTTGATGTTTTCTCACCCCACTGAGAAGTCTGGCCACCACATTCTGCACCATTTGAAGCTTCCACATCAGTCTCAAAGGTAACCCCATGTAGAGCGCATTACAGTGCTCTAATCTTGGGATTACAAGTGCATGGACCAGAGTGCTGAACGCCCCAACTTCAAGATAGGGACGCAGGTGGGCAATCGGCCAAAGATGGAAATAGGTGGAGAGGACCACTGACGGCACCTGAGTTTCCATGGTAAGTACCGGGTTCAGATGGACCTCCAAGCTACGAACCTCAATCTTTGCTGTGAGAGTCACTCCCCCAAAAGAGAGGGAGTTTCCCAAAGTGCCAATGATGGGGCCACCCACCCTCAGGACCTCCGTCTTGTCCGTGTTCAGCCTCAGCCTATTTTCCTGCACCCATTGCACTACAGTCTCCAAACACTACTGAAGGGACAGAATGGCATCCACTGTGGTTGGAGCAAAGGAGGTGTAGAGCTGGGTGTCATCAGCGTACTGATGGCACGATGCCCCGCACCCCTTGATGACCTCACCCAGCAGCCTCATATAGATATTAAACAGCATTGGGAAGATAATCGAGCCCTGCGGAACTCCACAATTGAGGCTCCATGGGGATGAAACTCTCTCCCCAAGCTGAACTCTCTGAGGACGATCCTCCAAGAAGGATTGGAGCCAGGCAAATGCCAGGCCACCAATTCCCAACTCAGAGAGCCTCTTCAGGAGGATACCATGGTCGACGGTATCAAAGGCAGCTGAGATATCGAAGAGAACCAACAGAGACATTTTACCCCTGTCGGCTTCCTGCAATAGGTCATCCAACAGGGCAAACAATGCCATTTCTGTACCATGGCGTGGCCTGAAGCCCGACTGGAATGGATCCAGGGCATTGTTTCATCTAAATGAACTTGAAGCTGATTGGCCACCACCCTCTCCACCACTTTGCTAATGAAAGAAACATTGGCGACGGGCCTATAATTGCCAATATCGTCCACTGCCAAGTTTGGTTTCTTCCTAATGGGACGAACGAGTGTCTCCTTGAGGGCAGGAGGAACTCTGCCCTCAAGGAAAGACCCATTAATTATTGCTGTGGCCCATTCAGTTGTTATAGGCCTGGCTGCTTTGATTAGTCAGGCTGGGCAAGGGTCAAGGGATGAGGTGGTGGAGAGCTGTTGTTTTTTCCCCCTTCCATATTGTAGTTGGAAAGGAGCTTGATCTAGAGGGCTTCACACATGATGAAGAAATGTCAAAACAGGAAGCACAAATACGGCCCATTTTCTTTCTTTTTTGCATAAACCACAGTTATGCTGAAGGGTGAGCTTCCCCTTGTTAGGTGTCCATGTACAAATTGTATCACAACCAATTGTTTATACATTTCACTGTGAGAACATTTAAATATATGCCTTAATCTGAGCTGTTAAACCTAAATGCAATTTGTTGTTATGTGCCATTACATAGGTTGCCCATCTGAATCTCAGTCTTCTTTTCATTTCTTGGCTTCAGTCTATATTAATGATTCAACTAAGGTATAGAAAATCTTAATAATTTAAGTTTCTCCATTGTTAACATTAAAATTGTATAGTTCTTCCATCAGTCACGATTTTGGTTTTCTGAATGTTCAGCCACCGTTGTGCTTTACCACTTTCTTCTTTCACTTTCACTAAAAGTCATTTAAACTCATCGTTGCTTTCTGCCACTAAGATAGTGTCAACTGTGTATCTTAAATTATTGATGTTTCTTCCACCAATTTTAACTTCTCCTCCTGAATTGAATCTACCTTTTCATATGACATGTTCTGTGCATAGATTAAACAGACAGGGAGATAAAATGCACCCTTGTTTGAATGTTTTGAGTCTGTGAGCCATTGTTTTGTTTTTCATATTTGTTCATATTCTTAGAATGTTGACAGATTCAGTCTCTGTGGTTTGAAATAGTTCTATTGATATTTCATCTATCCCTAGTTGTTTATTTCTTCCTAGTGCTTTCATTTCACTTTCTAGAACTACTGGTTCTCCATCACAGGATTCCTCTTCAAAGGAGTCTGTCATTCTTTTATCTCATCTGTATTCAATATATTGTTTCCCCGTTTTTATTTTATCCTGGTCAGACAGTGTGCTTCTCTGTTGGTCATTCAGCATTCCAAATCTAGGCTTAAATTTCTGGAAGAGATTTCTTGTTTTCCCCCTTTTACTATTTTCCTCATTTTCTTTCTACTGGTTACTGTAACAGTTTTCTTTGTCTCTATGTGACAGTTGCTGAAAAATTGAATTCAGGGTTCTAACCTTATTTCTGCCATCTTTATTCTGACTTTTCATCTGTCCTTTATACTTTTAAGTATTTCTTCCATCTTCCATCTAGGCTTGCTTGCATGCTTGCTTGATTTATTTATTTATTAGATTTATATGTTGTCTGTCTAGACCAAGGGTCTACTCTGGGCGTTTCACTACAAGAATTGACTTTTTGCATTCTTCCCTAATAATATCTCTGGTTTCATTCATGGTCAATAGAGTTTAGTAATGCAAATCTGTTCCTTATGTGAACTTTAAATTAATCAGGAATGTTGTTTAAATTATAGTCTGGCACTACAAAACCACTCAGTCAATTGTAACTTTCTAAGTCAATACTGTTATATGTCTCATTGCCTCAAAGAGTCTGCTGCAATTTGAATCTGGATGTTACCTGTAGAAGTGAAGTTCGATCTTCATTGTTTAGGTAGCAACATGCCTGGAGACTTATATGCTCAGTGTACTGCAGCAGAATATCTTTCCCCCCACCTTCAGTTCCAAATAGAATACATATATCAGCTCATGTCTGGTTTAACCATGAAGCCTTATCTAGAGCCATATCAGGGAAATAAATGGGGTTTGGACCTGCTAGATCTAAGTATACCCCTGTGCCTGCTCTTAAAGTGATTCAGTTTCACCCCTGCTGCTTGCAGAAAAACACAGGTGGAGGACAGACAGCAGAATTCTTATCTGTTGGTAAAGGCACTCTTCTGCTTCATTCTGTCTTATCCTTAGGTGGCCCTTGGCAGGGGTTAAGACTGCTCGGCACTTTGTTTTCTAGTTACTATTTATATCTCACCTGCCCTCCCAATTGCTCAGGTTCACATGGTTCTCCTGTCCTTATTTATTTTCATAGTAGCCCTTGAAATAGGTTAGGTTGTTAATCTGAGAAACAAGTACTGGACAAAGTTATCTACGGAAAAGAACAACATCCATCTCTCCCTTCTTTGTCCAACTTACTGACCATGACAGCACCACTGGCCCTCAGTCGTCTCTTTGAGTATTCTGAAAGATTGGGTTGTAGTTGACACAGTTCCTTATTACTTTTATACACATACACTATATTTTACAATTTGCAAAACTGAATATGAATTGTGGAAGAACAGTTTGCATGAACCCTTGGCTGATAGGCTTATAGAGATTTTTGGTATGTATATGGGCACTTTGCTGGAGAGCTTTTGCTTATTAAAAAGAATAATCAATGTGGGACTTGTTATTCAAAATAATATTAACAACAACAAAGCACCACCTTACATTTTATTGTTTATTGTTTTTAAGTCCTAACTGAAGGGCATGGTTAGATGGGCATATAGCTCACCATTTGGATCCCTTTTGGTGCTGTTTGTTCGAATTAAATTACAGCAGTCAGATGTATTTTGATTTAGAGTGATCCGTCCTGCTCCTTTTTAGATAGAGCTTACCTGATCCTTTTTGACACAGTGTTACGGCTACAGTTTTTTCTGCATGATTTAGAGCACTTCTAATTATCCTGTTCTGTTGTCTCATGCGGATGTTTGGTTCCCACCCAAATAGAGTTGTAGGCAGTGTTATCTGATATGACAACCATGTGATGTATTTGATGGGTTGCGACACTGAAAGAGATGGAGAATCCTCCTCCTCTATTTTCATCTACTCCACCATTTCAATGTTTTAAAATTATATTTTCCTATTGATGCATCACTATTCTAGATAAACAAGATATCTTGGCAGTATTATGTATACCATGTGAGGAAGATGCAGAGCTGTTTCACTGTGTCACTTACTTTATTTAACAACTATAAAGAAGGAAAGTCTCCACAGCCTGCTAAATGACAGCTGTGGAAAAAGAAGGTGGGGAAGGAGCAGGAAAAGGAGCATCATCCATCAAAAGGGGAACAAATTGTAGCAATCTAAAGACCTGTCTGGACCCTTCTCCTGTGAACAGTGTGAACAGAAGGATTGCTTAATTGAGAGATAAAACAGATTGCACTAAAGATAAAAACCTTTAAAGCAGGGACCAGACCACTAAGTTCCTCCGTCTGGACAGGCCCACAATTAGAAAAAGCTCTGTAGCTGCCTTCCATGTGTACAGATGTGCTGGCTTTAGCTTCCATTGTGAAGATCCACGTATGGCTATGCCTTTCTAATGGAAGACAACAATGTCATTACTAAGCTTTGGAGAAGAAGAAGGAAGGAAGTAAAGCCAAAGAATACCGTACTGCACAGCAACCAATATTTCCTTAGAAAAGACAAGAACAGGGAAAATGCTTGGACCTACAATGTGCTATATATTGGCTGTCTTTTTATCTATTGCCATCTGCTTGTTCATGTTAGTTGCAACATGCATCAGTACTTAACTTTCAATAATAATACTAACATTTGCCACAGATCACAGCCCTCATAATATTCATAGAACATGGGCTAGGGTTTTGCATGCTTTTACTCTGTGAGCAAACCTTCTTCCATAAGTGCACCAAGCAAATGTGAAACGTTATTATTATTTTATTTATCTTTTAATATAGTTAATCTTTTAAAAATTGTATTTAAAAAATGAGAAGCAGATCCGTTTGCTCCAATTATTCCTTTAATGAAAAAAACCCCTCTTCCAACAACACTCTATTGAACTTACATGTAACTACTACATTTTTAATTTAGGCCCTTTGGTCTATTATGTTTTTCACTTCCAAATACATGCTCAAGCAATTTCCCCGTAACAAAATATAAAATACTTTCCTTTACAGCTGCCCAGAGTAATAAGAACATGAGCTCCCCTTAGCTTTAAAAACTTTAAAAAGGAAAAAAAAACACGTTTACTGAAGAATGACAGTCATTTTGGGGACATTAGCCAAAATCAGAAAGCAGCATCAGGTGAAGAAACCTATTGCTATTTCTTAAAAATGCATGGGTCCCATTCAACCATTTTATAGCAAGGGCTATGGAACATTTGCAGAAATCTTGAGTGGCTACTAACAGTAGGATTCTTTTGTGAAGTTACCAACATTCATAATTACATTGGAACAGGATCTTCTCCAGATTGTACTGCTCAATTTGTGTTATAAATTGAGCAGAATTCCCCGTGCCATGAATGTTCTGTTTGGAACACCTCCACCCTCCTCGGTGCCTTAAGCTCTGCAACAACAGATGGAAAACTTGGCACAACTGGAATCTACATTTCACTTTCCTGTGATCCTTTTGTAATATAATGCTCAAGATACCCGGGAAAGGGAGGTTTCCTGAGGGATCTAGGAAAACACCTCTCGGTTCCCCCTTCATTAGCAAGAAGGGAAGGCACTGCAGATACATAGGCAGGATGCAGAGGCTCGCAAGGGAATTGGACCTAACAGGAGTTTTTGAACTGTCTAAACTGGATGTAACCATGAAATTGTGAGCAGCAAAACTAGGTCTACTCCAGGAATTGGATTCAGAAATACTCACTTAGTGGGTGCCGAATTTCCTTTTATTTTTATTGCTTTGTTTGAAATTGTTAAACAAAAAAGAGAGAAAAAGCCATGTGTGGTCCTTGTGCAAAAAGGCTGGCGTATACTTTTATTAGACCTATAAAATCTCAGAAACTGGCTAGTTTTTTAGTCCCTTGGGATTCTTGATCAGGCTGAGCATTTCACAGCATACTTTTGAGATTTTAGTGGTTTAAAAAGGGTATAAACCACTCTTGTTTTTGGATTTTAAACTGTGGTTTTAACTGATTTGTTATTTAACTTGTGGACTTGGTTTCTAATTACACAAATAATTACACACACACACATATATAATTACACACATATATATAATGTGTGTGTGTCTATTTAGCATTCACATTTACTAACAGACTGGTAACAGTGTTGGGATGTTCCCAAATAAATGTAGTAATCTTGAGCCCCATTTTGGGTGAAAGGAAAGATATAAATCCAATAAATATTTTTTTGGGGGGGGGGAGAGAATGGTCGAGTAGACCAATTCTGAAGCAAGATGAGGGTTTCCTATCACTGTTTCTTTCTTTAAAATGGGAATAGATAACCACCCCATTTTCAGTTTTGCATGGTGAGAAAATACACAACAGACCCACACATTTGGATCAGAGGAAGGGGAAAAAAAATACTTTTTCAGGAGTTTGCAGCTTCCAGAATTTATTACCATTGTCCATGCTGGCTGGGCAATTGTGAATGTTGGAGTCTCAAAAAGTACTATTTTCCTAGTCCGATCAGAAATAACTAATAGTTAAAGCAGTGTTACGATGTGAGAGATGTTACATTATTAACTGTATCAGAGTCAAATGACAGAAAATATCTGTTAAGAAGGTGATACCTCTTGGGACTAGAGATGAAAAAGTATTAGCTAGCAGATGGAGTCAATGAGAAGAAGCTTGGTGAGTTCATATGTTTGGAATCATCCGAATCCAGCTCAGATTATCCAGTACTTTTTCCATGTGTTCAACAAACCTATAAAAGAGAAACTGAAACCTGAAACTTCTGGTATGACAATATGAAGTGTTCTGAAAATGCTGCCTACAGAAATGTGGAGAGGGAGTAGGTGGGACCAAATGGTTCATTCATTATTTGCATCCATTTGAATCACAATTTTAAATCTGTGATTCATATAGTGCTGTTTTGCAAAGGATGCAGAATTGCTTCAATTGCCTTTTCAAGGCCAAAAGCTGAGTAGTGTACTATTAATCTTCAGATCTTTAGATGATCTTGGGAAGATCATACTATAACTTGGTGTGGGAAAGCTGCTCTACAACTCTGGGAACAAGTAATTGAAGGCTTTATCACAACACGCTGTATCAGGCCTTCTTGGGGGGGGCGGCGGTGTCTTCAGCTTGGCAGATAAACATCAACCCCCTCTTTCCTTTCCTCACAAGGGCAATGTAATGTTTGAACTTAGACTTTCATGCAAATACTGCCGGAGAGGGTGTTACACTTATTAACTGGTATCTGCAGGGAAACCCTGGCTAGCTGTGGCCCAATCTAGACAACACAGTTACCACAGCATTCGAAGCAGAGCTTTCTCAAGAGGCCTGGAGAGAAGCTTATAATAATATTGGCAACATAAGCTTCACAGGCTTTATTTAGCTTTTCATCTGGCTTGTGCAGCACCACACTGTCATGGTGTGGCCGTTTCTTCTAAATGAAAAAAGGGAGACATCTTGGCCAGATACAGTGTGAGAACATTATGTTGCTGGCCTTTCCTCATTGCAGTTCAACATGAAGTGTAATTGGTCTGCACCGTATAGTGCAAAATCCGTTCCATTTTCCTAGCATATGAATGTACAGTTGTCAAACTCCGACTCTTACTAATGGAAATTAAACAAATTTGTTATCAACGGGTAATGAAGTTAATTTTTTTTCTGCAATAAAAACATAAGCATGCATTGTTGCTTATAGAGCAAGGCAGGAGGACAGAATCACATTGTACTGTATTTTAGGAAATGGTAATGAAATTCCTATGCTCGAGCAGCAGGGGGGGCTCAAAGTTCAGTGGTGTCATTTTTTAATGCTCAGTGAGCAGAGAGGTAGCTGTCTTATTTAACATGAGTCCTAGACAGGGTTGTCTTAATAAATACAGAGTTGAACGTCAGTCAAAGCCATGCAGCAGCTGCTTATGGTAATCCATGAATTAAGTTACGGTCCTTCCTTGTATGTTTCATTCTCATTTATATCCTAAAAGGCATTTGAGGGCAACCAGGGGGAAATGACACTTTCCTTAAGTGAGATTTTTTAAAAAAAAGCTGTATGGCCACATATTGGCTTGGTGGTATTATCAAGGGGTTGGACTAAATGACTCTGAAGTATCTTTGAATCTGCATGATTCCATGACTTCTTACAGTGTGGTGTCACAATCAACATTGGCTGTGTTACAGTATCAAATACAGGGTGATTATATAAAATACCTGTAACATATAAATCTCTAAGAGGCTCTAGAAAGGTCTTGTGCCAGAGCTGTCACAAAGAACCTTCGGATTTGGAGTCAGTTTTCTCATGCGGAACTCTTCCATTGGAAAAACAGTCAAGTAGAAGATCAAGTAGAAGCAGCACTAGCAAAAATATGCTTAAAATGTACATTACACGTTTTTTAACACCTACACCGAAATGGCATAGAAAAATTAGAAGTGGTAAATAAATTTCACACACACACACACACATCTATGTGCATAAATATGCAGACTAGAATAATCAAGGAGAAACAAACGGCATGAAAAAGAAGAGGCAGAGACATCCGGCATCAGGAATAAAACCAATCTAAGTAGGAAACAACCATCCAGCACTAAAGGTACATACAAGTAAAATCAATATGTAGTGAGTCCTAGATAGACTTCCTGGTTGTCTAAACCAGGCCACTGTGTCAAGATGTTAATTAGCTCTGGAGGTAACCCAGTTTTAAATGTATGCCAGTAAATGATTCTGAAAGGTGAGAAAACAGTAGCCAATAAATGGGAAAGTACTGGGCAGCTGACAAACAGAACTCATTTCATTCCAATATAGTTTCCAAGAAAGATCCCCGCCCCAGCATAACAAAAGGGCTTAGAGACGTTTATCAGTCTGAAAAGAATTGCATTGCTGTCTCTCCCAATTACTCCTAAATAAATATCTTTCCCTGTAACAGCTGGATCATACTCAAGAATACAGCCAATGTCACTTTTTCGGGTATGCTGTGATGAGAAAAATGACACACGTTATATTTCCATCTGCCACATAGTGTTGAAAGGCACAAAAAACATCTGAAAGATAAAATGGGCCTACACTTTGTGGTAAAAGCATTCCTTAGAACTGCCTTTACACGAGACAGAGAGGGATTCAGAATGATTAGTCCCTAATGTTAGCAAAACCGGGTCCTGTAATTTTGCCCTAGGCAACTTCTCACTCCTTCACCCAAGTCTGTCTCGATTTTAAATAAACAATATGGAAGGTCTGCTCTTCCTCTTTATTTACTTTAGGACCCTCATTTGGTAGCGTGGTAATTTGGCTAGATCAAAACAATCTTAGTTTAAACATATCCAATTTACTATAGTAGCTTGGTCTATACAAGGAGACAGCTTACAGACAATTTGTCTTTTTATATTTTATTACAAAAGATATCATTTCAACAAGCTTAGTTTAACGTTTTTTGTATTTCCAAAATAACCCCCAGCCTTAGCCACCAGTCATTTCCTCTATAAAGTGAAAAACAATAAAATGTCTAACTAGATCTTAAATAAGCATTCTTACGCAGTCTTCTGATTAAAGTTCTGCCAGACGCATCTCTCTCCATGTGTCGTCTCTGGCTGTCGTGAAAGCAAACTCTTCCCTCATCTCTCTTCTCCGTCCTCCTTCGCCCATCTTCCTTAAATTAAGCAGTTATGTCCTTGTCCATCGGAGCTGAGATAAGATAAGGGTCAACTTGCTCTTCTTAACTCTTTTTTTTCTTTAGCTGGAGAAGAACTGACCTTGTACATTTTCTCTCTCTAATTAGCACCTGGACATAAGCAGATCTCTAGCTTTTTCGTTGCAGCTCTGAACTAAATCCTATAAAATACAACACTATTCTATTTTTATAATCAAATCCATGACACGCCCCCCCTTAAAGATACAAAATATAGAACTATTAGAGTTCTTATTTTTATACTTACTTAACATTTGATTATGAAAAGTTAACAAGACTACATGTGAACTTAAATTTATCTTAACAAAGTATTAAATTCATAACAGTAATATATCTTTTCTTATGGCTAAATACATTTCTATGAAAAATACAGAAAAAGAAAACAAGTTAATTATTTTTAAACAGAAATTCAAGGTAACCATATTACATCAGCATAGCATTTTCAACGATCTGTTACATTATGTTCGATTTTTCCCCCCACATTGTTACAATTAGAATTATTAGGAACAATCTTTTGACTTTTACCCCATTTAGTTACCATGTCAGTAGGTTCATTATCTGGATTAAAACACGCCACATGACACTGATACACCATTGCCGATCTGTCTCTATACATTTTTAAACTATTTACATGATACATTATTGGTTTCTTGGATGAATTTAACATTTTCACAAGATAATTCACATTTCCCACTTTTTGTATGATTTCCCCTGGACCTTCCCAAACTACTTCCAATTTTGAAGGTCTGAGCGGGTTTAGTACAAGTACCATATCACCCACTTCAAACTCTCGGTGACGGGCCTTCTTGTCATGATAGTATTTTTGTTTTATTTGGGATTTCAACAAATTGTCTCTTGCCAATTCTTGCACTGCTAGAAGTTTTTCTTGTAGTTTCCGGACGAAATCCGCGACTGGAACCGTGCTACTTCTGACCACACCTTCCCAGTCTGATCGCAGTAGATCTAATGGTCCTTGTAGGTTTTTCCCAAACACTACCTCACTCGGCGAAAAACCTCCCAGAGAAACATGAGGTGCACTTCTGTACGCAAACAAAACAAAAGGTAATAGTTCGTCCCAAATATTCCCATATTCTTGGACTAGGGTTTTAATCATTCTCAACAAGGTTTGTTGTCCTCTTTCCACCATTCCGTGAGATTCTGGATGATAAGGAATGCTAAAGTTTAATTTAATTCCGCTGATCTCACAAATTCGGCTCATCAATTCGCTTTTAAAAGCTCCGGCTTGATCGCAAATAATTTGAGTTGGTATCCCTATTCTAGAGCATAAATCCACTACCACTCTAGCAATAGTTTGGGCCGAAAGATTGCTGATGGCGTATGCCTCGATCCATCTGCTGGCTTGACAGATGAACGATATGATGTATTTTTTCTTTGACTTCGTGGGTACAAAAGGTCCTAGTACGTCCATTTGAAGATATTGAAATACTTGATCTGGGATTTCTGTCAGTTGCATTTCTGCCTTTGTACTGTCGGTCTGTTTCCCCGTTCTCTGACAATAATTGCAGGAATTAACATAGTCCTTGACGTTTTTGGAAATGCCGGGCCAATAAAAATGCTGCGAAATCCTACTTAAAGTTTTTTGAATTCCAAGATGTCCGCTACTTGGACTATCATGGGCAAGTTGCAGAATTCTTTCTCTGTACTCTC
The DNA here is from genome assembly GCF_051106095.1 of Pogona vitticeps. NCBI lineage: Eukaryota > Metazoa > Chordata > Lepidosauria > Squamata > Agamidae > Pogona > Pogona vitticeps. Next base: position 27,588,482 of record NC_135787.1, read on the forward strand.
TTGGAATGACTAGTTGTTGTACTGGTTCCGCTTGATCATTTGATTTGGGAAAATATTCTCGGTACAATAGTCCATTTTGTCCCCACAAAAAGGTTACTTTTTGTTGTACCGGTTGTACCGCGTAACTGTCGGCTTGAGACCTCAAAGAATCCAATGTAGGGTCTTCCATCTGTTTTCGTTTGAATACTTCGGATCCCATTGTTACAGGTAGATCCTCTGGTTCCGTTTTTGTTTTGGTTGTACTATCCGTCTCGTTCTCAAGGTGCTGCTGCAGCTGTGCTAATTGTCCCTCTGAGTCATCCTCTGAGTCTTCTTCAGTTGGTACATGTTGCATTGTTTTACTTTGAGACCTTGTTACAGCTTGTATCGATGTGGATTTTTCCGTATGTTGGTGATTAAGAAACGCCAAGTCGTTGCCTATCAAGAAATCGGGTTTACCTTCATGCACTAATAGATATTTTGCGCCTTTCCAATTTTTGTAGCTTAAGTGCACATACACGAGTGGTACGAATCGCTCGATTACTTCTCCTGATCCATATGTTTTCACTGGACATCTCAGGTTATTCAAGATTAGTGCCGGATCCACAAACTGTTTGTTAATTGATGAGATATCGGCAGCGGTATCCCTAGAGGCATTTATGGTCAAATCTCCCGTAGAAAAATGTAGGGTTACCGGTTCTGAGAAACTTTTCAGTGACCAATATAACTGTTCTTCCGGTAGGATGCTACTGGGCTCTATAACTGAAAATTTCTCCCCTGAGGATGTCTGCTGGTTTACTGTTGTAGAGACTTGAGCTACTTGTAAGCCCATTATCCTTGGCACAATCCTTGGCTCCGTTGCTTGCATTTCACTGGTTTCAGAAAAATTTGGCTTGACTCCTCCTTGTCTCTGGGGTGGCACATTCCTTAGTTGATTAACTTCATGTGGTTCTGTTGGTTGTTCTGGTATTTCTAGCGATGTTGCACTGAGATAGTTGACCTTCGGGGTTGTTGATTTGTATTTCCGTTGAGCCGGTATGGGTGCCTTCTCGAATCTCCTTGGTGCTGGTAAGGGTGTCTGCTGAAATCTCCGTGGGGCAGGTAACGGGGTTTTGCCAACTGGCTTCTCCTCTTGACTAGTTGATCCCGCCAGTCGTGGACAATCCCTTTTTAAATGGGCTCCTCCGCATTGAAAGCAAGTCAAGGGTGATCTAGTCTGGCTAGGGCCCATGCTTCTTCGCTCTCCAACAAAAGACTGTCTTGGTTCGGGAACCACTGTTTTCTTGGTTTCGTATTGACTCTGCCTTCTAAGCACTTCTGGAATCGGCCTTCCTCTGGTAATAGGTTCACTCTTCTTGAAGGAAATTAATTCATCGGTTTTGAGTGCCAACGTTTGGAGGTCTGTGCAATTTTTCTCCAATAAGCTACTCTTTAACTCTGGTGGTACTAAATTTAGAAAATGTTCTATATACAGTAGCATTCTTAAGTCCTTGAATGTATTGACCTTGGCAGCCTCTAACCAACGGTCGCCTAACACCTCTATTTGATCAGCAAGGGCAGAATAACTCATTTGAGGGGTCTTCCTCAATTTCCTAAATTGTTGCCTTAGCAATTCCGGTGTAAAACCTTCTCTTTGGTAAACCAAAATTTTAAACTGTTCCCAAGTTAAATTTTGGCTGGAACTTCTTGCTAAAATGGTGGCTAACTCCCCGGAAACTTGTGATCGTAGAAGTTTTAAATATAATTGTGTTGGCACGTTCAGATCAGCACATGAAGATTCAAAAAGTGATAAAAATGAAAAAATGTCATCGCCCTCTTGGTAATATGGTAGGTTTCTTCTGTCAATGTTAGATATTGAGTCTCTGGCTTGTTGTTTCTCAGCAATTTGCTTCTCTAAAATCTGTAGTTTCAATTCGTGGTATCTTCTTATTTGAAGTTCATTAGCGGTGTGTGCATTCACCCATTGTTTCTGGCAAGCTAATAAATCAGCCATCACTTCAGCTAACTTATTCTCTAGAGTTGACCGGTCTGCAGCATTGCCACTAATGTCAGCCTCTGCTCCAGCTGTTCCCCTCTGTGTGGTTATTTCTTCATTAGGAATTTTTTCTTGGGCAGGCAGGCCCGTTTGAACTGCTTCTACTATTTCTTCTTCCTCCTCTGGAAGTCCTGCTTCCCGTAATTTGGACCATGTGTCATCTGGATCATTTGCCAAAACTCTCAGGACAGCGTCTTCTCTTTGGTGAGTCAACAATCTGTCCGTTTGCAATCCACCTGGTAACTGGAAAGAAGCAGCTCTTTCAGCCCCAAATTGATCATCTGTGTGTTTTAAAATTCCTCTTCCTATGACTGACTTCTGGACATCCACAAGAATCTTCTCTGTTAGCAGGTCCTGCTGTATAGGAACTTGTTCCGCCCCAGTGTACTGCTGTGCCTTTCTTGGCTTCACTTTAGGTTTAACAACTTCTGGATTTGCTTCTATTAATCTTTGGGCATCTTCTTCATCCTCTGGGTTATCTACTTCCCAGTGTTCCACTGCTTCCAAAATCTCCTTATCCACTGATACCTCAGGCAGTGAAAACTGACTGCTAAAAGCCATTTTTCTTTTTTTTTTCCTCTCTTCCTCCCTGCAGCCTTGGCCGAAGCACGGGAGGAGCAATAAAACAATTAAACTGTCAGCTTTGACTGATCCTACTTTCCCTCCAGGAAATCCTTTTGGCTCTGGCTTGGGGGTAGGAAATTTTCCTTTTTTAATTTTATTTAATTACTTTTAAATTACTTTTATTATCCTGGCTGCTCCTTATAGACTCCTGCTACACTCAAAACAATTTTGCCACTCTGTCACCTGAGTGAAACGAGCTGGCACTTTTTAAACAACACAATGCTTGTTCCTTAGAACTCTTAAGCCACTGGCAGAATCTCTCCTTGCATCACTTTAGCCTGAGCTTTCTGCATAGGAGTCTTCTCCAGTCACAATAATTTACAACCTTCCCTGCTTTGCTCTGAAGCTCACGCCAGAGAAGTTTCTCTTGTCCTTTATTTAGCAGTGTGTATCTGCTTGCTCACACATCTGCCTTCATAAAACAATTACCAGCGCTAATTCAGCCCTTGAGCAAAGCGCAAACCAAATCCCATCTGCCACTATACTGTAAACACGGCACGTAAGGCTCAGATCCCACCGCTGCCACCATGTGGTAAAAGCATTCCTTAGAACTGCCTTTACACGAGACAGAGAGGGATTCAGAATGATTAGTCCCTAATGTTAGCAAAACCGGGTCCTGTAATTTTGCCCTAGGCAACTTCTCACTCCTTCACCCAAGTCTGTCTCGATTTTAAATAAACAATATGGAAGGTCTGCTCTTCCTCTTTATTTACTTTAGGACCCTCATTTGGTAGCGTGGTAATTTGGCTAGATCAAAACAATCTTAGTTTAAACATATCCAATTTACTATAGTAGCTTGGTCTATACAAGGAGACAGCTTACAGACAATTTGTCTTTTTATATTTTATTACAAAAGATATCATTTCAACAAGCTTAGTTTAACGTTTTTTGTATTTCCAAAATAACCCCCAGCCTTAGCCACCAGTCATTTCCTCTATAAAGTGAAAAACAATAAAATGTCTAACTAGATCTTAAATAAGCATTCTTACGCAGTCTTCTGATTAAAGTTCTGCCAGACGCATCTCTCTCCATGTGTCGTCTCTGGCTGTCGTGAAAGCAAACTCTTCCCTCATCTCTCTTCTCCGTCCTCCTTCGCCCATCTTCCTTAAATTAAGCAGTTATGTCCTTGTCCATCGGAGCTGAGATAAGATAAGGGTCAACTTGCTCTTCTTAACTCTTTTTTTTCTTTAGCTGGAGAAGAACTGACCTTGTACATTTTCTCTCTCTAATTAGCACCTGGACATAAGCAGATCTCTAGCTTTTTCGTTGCAGCTCTGAACTAAATCCTATAAAATACAACACTATTCTATTTTTATAATCAAATCCATGACACACTTCAATGAAGATGCTCAGAACTGAAGGCTGTACTGCTAGGCAAATGTGTTAGGAAATATTAAACACAGTAGCCCACATTAAAAAACACACTAGCAGACATCGGCTAAGGAAGGGTGGGACTTGGTACTGTTTTAGATTCCATGTCGTGTGAAAAAGACCTTATGCAGCCTCCATTGGCCCCCACCCTCCAACTGCAGAAAAGAAAAATGGCCAAAAATGTTCAGTCACATTCCTGAAGCCTCCATGATATGTGACTGCCCACTTGAATACGATCCCTATGCACCTTTTAATAGTCAAAAATAGCCTTCCCCCCTTCCTTTATGAGCTACTGGTTTGGTCATGTCCAGTCACCCCCATTCAACCAAAAAGGGGCCCATAGAAGTCAGGGGTTCAAAATGGGGTAGATACAACTCCTAGACCTATTGTGATTACCCATTCTTGCACTTAATATTTTCTCCTTTCCTCAAACACTTCCCACTCTGTAGCACCAACTAAAAACTAGCTCCAGAAGGTTTCCTACACCCCCAGAATCAGTTTTTGTTGGGAGGGGCAGGATCCACTGAGGACTAAGAGGGAATCATTCCATCCTACAAAAATAACAGAGTTAGCAGTATGGTCCTTTACACAATCCAGATACAGAAGAGGTGATACCTTTATTTAGACCAGTAATTATAAACAAAAATCAAACATCCCATCCAGGTTCCACCGATGGGAGCATCTCATTGGATCCGGGGTACTGCAATTTATGATCAAGCATGCATAGAATCAGGCTATGATATCTTACAAAAGGAAAGAGATACAAATTAACATTCTGGCAATCATCTGTCAGTAATTATTCAATCTCTATAAGTAGTAGAAGAACAGGTGACAAATTCCCCATTTTCATCTTTTCTGGATTCTTCTTTGATCTTGTCATCCAGGGATTATTTATTTTCATTGAGTTGTCACTCTTCACTTTAAAAAAGAGCATAAAATAGTTTACAAATAACTAAAGCTGTAAAAACATAATTACATGCTGGCAGGTTGATTCTAACTTATGGTGACTTCTCAGGTTTTCAGGTATAATGTTTTCAGAAGTGGTTTATCAGTCTTTTCATCTGGTGGCACTCTGGGACTCTGCAGATTGTCTAAGGACATCCAGAATGGCTTAAATATACTAACAAAAGTCATAGTACTAAACTTCTAAAAGTTAATTAGATCCAGCTTGCAATGAAAATATCTACATCAGTGCTTCCCAACCTTGGGTCCCCAGAGGTTGTTGTATTACAGTTCCCAGATATCATGGCCAGCCCAGCTAGTGATGAAGGCTTCTGGACGTTTTACTCAAGTAACATCTGGGGGCCCAAGGTTGGAAACATTAATCTGTAGTATAGACCAGTGGTTCTTAACCTTTTTGAAAGAAACGCCCCCTTGAGTCATTGAGGAAGTTATCATTGCCCCCCTCCCCGCAGTGATGATTTATTTATTTATTTATTTATTTATTTATTTATTTATTTATTTATTTATTTAGACACTTAAATCCAATGACCCCTGAAAACAAAATTAAATTCCAAGAAAATGAAATGCCCCCCAAAAAGTAACATTTAATGATTTAGTTGCAAGTGAATTTTAGGATGCAAAAATAAATATAAAAAGGGCATACAAACATATGCAGGAACTAAAAATTTCAAGACAAAAAGTCTGAAACTAAATTAAGATTGGAGGAAAATATATATTCATGCACACTGTAAAAAGGCTGCAGCCATCTTCAGAGGTTTGGCTTGCTCCAGCGCCCCCCCTACCACCCCCTTCTGCTCCAGCGCCCCCACACCGCCCCTTTTCGTTCCACCGCCCCCCTGAAAAATGAAATCGCCCCCTGGGGGGCATTATCGCCCACGTTAAGAACCACTGGTATAGACTAAAAGAAAAGTAACCATGCAAAGTAACTGTTACCTTCTAAAATCCATTTTAGCTTGTAAGATCTTTAATGGTCACAAACACATGCAAGCTTTGAAGATCTTGATGTCTCTTCATTAGACAAAATATGAATGAGAAAAAAGACTAAGGTTGAGGTCATGCTCTTATTGAGATAAGAAGAGGAAGAGAGGTCTGCAGAAATTCAAGTAGCAGTTGTTAACAGCTTCTGTAATATCTTTGTGCTTCATCTGGAGCTGCCCCTAAGATTGCCAGGAGCAGGAAAAGTAGAAAAGTTGGATCCTCATCTTCATTCGATTTTATTTATTTGGCATCTATATCGCCCATCTGGCTACCAGGCCACTCTGGGTAGTTTATATATTAAGTATACACAGTTCAAAATAATAAATAAAATAGTATAAAATCAAAATATGGATAAACAACCAACATTTAAATTAATAATGATTGAAATAATATAAAATAATGTAAAGGATTGACTCAGTAGATTGTTAGGCTACGAGTCATCTTTCTTAGTGTTATCCTCATTCAACTTTGAAAGGAGCCACAGTGAAGAGTATTTCTTAAGGTGAGTTACCTAAGATGCCTGAAACATTTCCAACAACGTTCTTGACTACTCTTACTGTGTAATCCTGTGCATGCTTATTGACAATAAATCCCATTGCGTTCAGAAAGGCTTAAGCCTGATTCCAACTAGACTAACCCACTTCTCACTTGAGATTTACGTTTGTGTTGACTTGAGTGCTCATGGCCCAGGACTCACTAGTTACATTTTGGTTAAAGAAAGTCTTAGCATCATATAATAAATCCACATTGTAGCTGCTTCCATCTGTCTTATAATAGTCTGTTTTAAAGTCTACTATTCAATGTCATACACAGAATCTACAGTATCAGAGGAAATGTATTAGTTACAGAGAGGACAGACAGCACTCTTGTCCTGTTCCTGGAGTCCATTTGGCTGCTCCTCACTGGAAACTGTATGGAAAGAACTAGAGGTCTTATTATCCAAAAGCAAAATCTGCACAATTCTAGAAAGAACTTTGGACTAGACAGCCCTTTAGTCTGATCTCACCTGCTGCTTCTTGCATTCATATTTGTATATGCCATGGATGTGCTTAGGGCTGAAGCCTTAATTCTACTTTGATTAAACGATAAGATTTGGTAGTATTTTCCATGTTTGTGTCTCAGCTCCTTATTTATTATTTATTGCAACAAATATTATAGCTATAACTGTTAACGCACTGCTGTTAGTTTACTGACAGATTCTGTTCTGTGTCTTTCCTACTCTGCAAGCAAGGAGGTTGTAAATGCATCTGTAGGAGGGTGACAAAACACCTATCGTTAGAAAAAAAATCAAAGAAAGAGTGAAGAATTTATTGCTCAGAGACTTCCTCTTTCATCTTTAGTAAGAATGAAGTCTTGTAAACAGAAAGAAACATGAAGAGAACCATGATTTATTGCTGACTGCTCAGCATGAATTTGTAATAGGATTACATAAAGCACTTTATCTAAAATGTAGTGTCCAGCCTGTAAGAGGGTTGCTCTATGTTTAGAAGATACACAAAAAGGCAGATCGGGGAAATCTGTTAAATGAGGCTTTGTAAAATTTTAGTAGCAAAACAACAACAACAACAACAACAACAACAACAACAACAACAACAACAACAACAAACCTGTTAGCCTAACTCAGCTCTTCATGGAACTTCAAGCAAAATTGGGCATCCACAGCCTTTCAGAACCTTTTGGACTATGGCTTCCATTAGCCATAGCCAATACTGAGAGCAGTGAAGGGCTATGGGAATGCCAGCTCAGAAGACCTCTGGAGGACACCACTGCCCACCCCTATTTTCCAGCATACCAGATACTTCACAAGCATGCTCATGTTTTTTCTATAAGGTCAAACTAGGATCAAATAAGCTGATAACATTTGTTTTTGCACCATCAAGTGGTAAGCAATGTCTTCTTGTCACAGCATGCAACCTTCCTCATCTACATACCTTATATTTAGCATGATTCATTTTGCAGTGGAAATGTAAACACAGGCTTAATTTGCAAGTGTGATGGCTGAGGGGAAAAGATTATTTGAAAAGAGTAGGCAATAAAGCAGCCAGCACAGAAGTCTGTATTAATTACAATCATGTTAAGATGTTTTTGATTTTCCACTAACTATTAGGAAATGCAGTTGTAATCCATTATAACCTAAGTATTAACAGAGTATAGACTGAACTTTGAAGAACAAGAATTTTCTATTTTGGTTTGGTCTGTTATTAAACAATAGAAACACAATTTTAGAAAACTAATGTTGTCCAGATGGTCCCCCCCCCAAAAAAAATGCTTCTCCTGAAATTTTATTCATTCTCTCAGTTCATCCATTTAAAAAAAAGCATGTCATATTTGCAAATACTAGGGGCAATGAACTCATACAAATGGAACAATAAACTAAATCAAGAAAGAAAATTGTTTCCTTCCACATTGTGTAGTGCCATCCTCAATTTTTGTGTCCATCCTGTTCCTTGGTTACTGAAAAGGATACTGTAATGGAGATAAGCATTACAATGTAAATTTAGAAAGAGAATGTTAATTACTTAAAGGACTTGTTTGGAATCCTTAGGTACATTGACTTACCTTGATGGTTCCCAATTTTTTTTTCACTTAGGTATTCCTTGGCAGTCCATTTCCATAAATAGTACCCTTCATATTAGCTAAATGTTTATAAGTAATATGGTTGCTGTTATTTCGAATGTATATGTTGTAACTATAAACAAATAGTTCAATAAAGGGATTAAAAAGCAATGGAATAATAAGGTGAACAGACAGTACATATATAGTTACATTCAACTGTGCTGCTTTTCAACTATTGGCCCATATCTGATAATATACAAAGTGAAAAATTAATTCAAAACTTAAAATGGTAACAAAGAGAAGACCCAGAAGAAATCACTCCTTCAGCACTGCTCACAGGGCAGACTGTGGTGCCTGCTTATATATACAGTACATTGGTACTGGTGTGACAATGTTGAATATTTGTGAAGTGCAGGAAAGTGAAAGCTGAGTCTGTGAGGGATGCACTGCTAAGCATGCACACTGTAGTGGCATGTTCCCAAAACAGTGTTTAGGGAGGGAGTCCTCACCATTCACAAAAACACCAAAGTGAAGGAAAATGGCTTTTCTCAAGGTTAAATAACAAAGAAAACCTGCTCTGCCACTCATCATAACATTCAGTTAATTTCACAACTTTTGACTCATATCTCATCTTACACTGTTGACTTATGTGTCTTTTCCCTGAAATTATTCAATTGCTTTGTGTAACCCTACATCCTGTCCTGGTTTGTACCCCTGGGATGATGCATACAGTCACTGTCACCATCCTCATGGGCAGGGCCGGACTGGGACCAAAAATCGGCCCTGGCATTTAGAGCACACAGGCCCACCGGCTGTGGGGACACAGGCCCACCTGGCTTTGGGCCAGGATTGGCCCTATGGACCCCTGAAATGCACCGGGGGGATTTTGAGCGAGGTGCTCTCACCATCAGCCTGGCCTACCTCACAGGGCTGTAGGGAGGAGGATAAAACTTGGGAGGGAGCCGAGGATATGAACGAAACGAATAAACAGAACCTCCCTGTGCAAGAGGAGTGTATCTTTTCTGCCGCAGCGCATCCTAAGGAGCAGGATAAGAAGGCAACTCGTATCTAAAGCGGGGTTGTGACATTCTCAGGGGACGGTGAAACAAAGACAGCGTAGCCCAGCTCTGATGAGGAAATTTTCACTTAAAAAAAAAAAAAACTGGCCAGGAAAGTTGATCTTCCCGGGACCGGGTCAGGATCCCTCCGGTCGAGGCTGGGCTTGCCGACGAAACTTCAGCCCAGCCTCATCAGAGGGGCTTTCCTGGGAGGCAGCATGGCCACCCCTGCCCGGGAGGAGAGGCTTTCTCGGCTTCCAGTTTCTGATCGGCCCTCCTCACCTCTTCCAGTCCCCCCCTCCGCTCTTTTCCCCGTCCTCGCCCCCTTCCTCCTCCTCCTCCCCTCTCCGCCCCCCCAGCTTTCCCTCCTCGCCCGCCCGCCAGGGGAAGGCCGGCCGAGTCGCCCGCTTCCTCTCCCGTCCCCCAGCGGCGTGCTTCCCTTTGGAGAGGCCAAGAGCGCCCGGCGAAGGCGATGCGCCCGGGCACCGTGCGCTCTCGGCCACCTGGGCGCCCGGGCAGCGGGCCTGGCCGGGCCGGGTGGGCGGTGGGGGAGGATCTGAGGCGAGGCTGCCTCCTCCTCCTCCTCCTCCTGCCGCTGCTCCCGCTCCGCCCTCCGGCCCTCCCCGGCCCCGGCGCGCCAGGGCGAGGAAGCGAGCGAGCGAGCGGGGCGGGGGATGCGCCAGCCAGACCCTCCGGCCGGCCACCAGCACCAGCCGCGGCCTGAGAGCAGCCGGTGGGCAGGCAGGGCCAGGAAGCCGCGGCGTCTCGGCTGCCCGCACTAGCCTCGAACAAAGAGTCTCCTCTCCTCAGGTGGTTGGACAGTGCCATCGAAGCTACCAACGTGAATTTGACCAAACTTTGGAAGGCAGTGGAAGACAGGAGGGCCTGGCGTGCTCTGGTCCATGGGGTCACAAAGAGTCGGACATGACTTAAGGACTAAACAACAACAATTTGAAGTGATTCCTATTCTGCAGCTTTGGTTGATTCAATATTTTTTACCATTAAATGCCCCTGTTCAATAAACAGAAATGTATTGGGTTCTTATTTTAATTCTTTTTCTCCGAATGCTTCCCTAACTGCTATGGAGGAAACTGCATCTGACTTCCAAAGATAGCTAAGCTCCAACTGCTTTTTAAAAAAGACCAAGCTGTCATTTCATGCAAAGGAGCTAGGAGAAGTCAGGAGAGCAGGGAAGCTACCTGTAGGGTGTGGCTTTCAGAGGAGGAGGAGGAACCTGGAGCAAAAGAGTTAAATATCTACTTTAATCCATTGCTTGACACTGTTGTTCTTAAAGTAAAGGATATTACATCAATTTGCACATAAGAGTTTGCCTGTTCTTCCTCATTTGAGCAAAGAGCGATGCAGGTTGAAACATGACAATTTAACTCCCACCTTTTGAAATCACTGAGATTGAGAAGCAGGGACAGCTGTTTCCTGTTTTCCCACTAGCTTCTCCTCCACATGCACTAAAATGCCCTCAGAGATAAATAAGCTTGCCTCCCCATCCCACAAATGTCTCCAAGTCACAAAAAATGGGTCTACCTAGTTCCATATTGTCAACTCTGACTGGCAGCAATGGTTCCCCATCATTTCAGACAGAATTCTTTTCTGGCCTTACCTAGAGATCCTTGATATTCCCTGGTTGTCATCCATCCAATTACTAATCTTGATTAGGTTCTGAAACTAGACAAGATCAGGTGAGCTCAAGATGGAATGGCATTAAGGACCCTGGGTCTGGGTGTCCCAAACGAGAGAAACTGGCAAAATCCTATTGCTCAGTTATGTCATAGACATAATTTTAACTGCAAAATGCCATTATTCAAAAAACGAAGTATGCAACAGATAATTCCCTTAATGTTGTAATACTGTACATGAAATCAGAAAGATTTGCAGTGTAAAGAACAAAAACAGTCTGGCACCATCAAGATTATACTACGTTTTCCAGGCTTATTTCACTAGTTTGGTAACATGATTAAATCCAGATTCATTGGAGCCATGTTTGATACATAAAATTCAATGCAAACAAATGTGTTCCTTTTGTTTTCATATGCCTACACTGAACACACATTTATATGGATAGAAATGTAAAGAGAGAGAGGGGGGGGGGAGAGAGAGATGCTAGAGCTAAAAAAGGGAGAGAACAGGGGAGAAAAAAGAAAACAAAAGGGAAAGAATTACATTGTAAAACATAAACACACTGATATTTTGCATTTGGTTCCCATATTTTAGATGTATATACAACAGTGTCACAGTAGTTATGCATCAGCAAATGGAGATGCAGAAGCAATGCAATGAAGTTCACCCATGTATTATTTTAGCTGTCTGATTTATCATCATATATCAAAGACGGTCCCATCTTTGCTATCCTTCTGCAAGCAGGCAAAGACTTTTCTCCTCATTCAAGCCTTTTCTCAGTAACTAGCTACCTGTATGAGATTTTTAGATGGATTGTTATGCGTTATGGCTTTGACTGGATTTTTAGTAGTACTGGTGTTTTCCATTTTTGTCTTTTCCATTTAGCAGAGTGCCATCTGTTTTTTTCCTTTTTAATATTCATATAATTTTGTCCTTAGCTTTAATATTGTCTTTAAATGATGTAAGGTGCATCTTTATACTCATTCTTCGTAGCTTTGAATATTGTCTTTTAATGATTTTAACCACCATTGTATACTCATTGTTTCCAACTTTAAATATTGTCTTTCAATGCTGTAAGCTGCCACAGGTCCTTTTCAAGGAGAAAGGTGGTGAAAAAATAATTGAAATAAATATATGCATTGGTCAACAGTGGACATGGGAGCTTTGTGTTCATATCCCAGGAGACACGGATACGAAGCTCGAGCAGATGGCTGAGGGGAGAGGTAGGGGGTGCTGGCAGGACTAAGTCCGCAATTGGTATGATGTCACTGCCAACAGACACACATGCTGCGAGGAGCCCTGTGAGTGGACGAGGTTGGGGTTCAGGATAGTGTTGGAAATGGTCCGCAGTGGCATCTATGAGGCTGAGCTTTATACAGTGGTGCCTCACATAACAAGCGCAGCATTTAATGACAAATCCGCATAGTGATGCTTTTGAGATGTTTAGATAGGCTAAACATCGCATTGCGATGATCGGTAAGCGTTTGTGATGTTTAGAAAATAGCTGATTGGCAGTTCCAAAATGGCCGCCTGATCAGCAAAATGGCCGCCCGCAGCGTTTTCGTGCCCTGCTCTAGCTTACCAGGCAGCGAAAATGGCGGCCGGATGGAGTCGCTTTCCGGTGAGTTCTTCCCCCATAGGAAGGGGGAATGCGTTTAATGTGTTCCTATGGGGTTCCCCCCCACATAGTGACGAATCTGGATAGCGACGTTAATCCTGGAACGGATTAACGTCGGTATGCGGGGCACCACTGTATTTGTATCCCCTGGGATATGAATACAAAACTTCCATTTCTAATCAACAGGACTGGCCCTACCATAAGGCAGTAAACATAAGACATGTTAAGTACAATTAATACATATGCATGGACCTAGTTTGCGTCTACATCTCCCATTGCTTCTGCATAGCTACTGTGAAGTTGTCATACACTTCTGAAATAAGGGAGTCAAATATCAAGGATTTTTTAAAAAAATCTTTTAATTCTTTCTCTTTCCTTTTCTTCTCCTCCTCCTCTCTCTCCATGTGTGTGTGTGCGTTCATGTGTACCTTTGCTACACAAATATTTAAAACATATATTTCTTCTTCAGCAACAATCCAGAACATATACAAATATATACAAAGATGTATTTGATGCAGACATAAAAACAAAAAGATGAAAAGTATTTGCATTAAATTATATGTGTACAAATATGTCTCAAATGATGTGGGTGAATTCAAGTAACCAATCCAGTATAATAAACCTAGTACAACCTTCAGGGTATTTTAAAGGTGGATTTTGAACTGCTTTCATAACACCCATCTGACTTGACAATCCACCAGCTGTAAGCGGCTTAGGAATAGTGCATCTACAACAGTACGACAAGTGTCTCCAGGCTCCTATTGGCAGATGGAGGAGAATATGAGAATGTCCTTATGGAGAAGAAGTGTACTTAGATCAGCAAACACAAGGGATTCATTAGATGTAGATGCAAGCATAGCTATAAATGGTATGATAATAGTACATAAGCATATGGCCTAGCAAAGGATCTGTAGGTGTTGATACATTGTTGCATGGTCTGAAATGATGTTTCAGAGGTCTTGATCTTACCCTAGCAGTTGGACTGATGTTTTTCCACTCAAGTATAAAGTAGTACAACAGCTGATTCCAAAATGAAATTTTAAGTAGAAGGGTATACAAGGAACTAAGAACTCACTGACTGACCAAGTAGTTTAAGAGAAAGCAGAACAATGTTTCTTCCTCTTCTTTCTATCTCAATGTACCCTGTTTTCCTGAAAATAAGCCCTAACCTGAAAATAAGCCCTAGTATGATTTTTTTCAGGATCCTTGTACTATAACCCCTACCCCAAAAATAAGTCCCAGTTAAGTGAAACCCCGCCCTGCACCATTGTGCAGCAGCAGCAGAAGATGACATGACTGTATTTGAATCAATGTAGATTGTTGTACATGTGGGAAAAAAAATAAAACATTCCCCAAAAATAAGCCCTAATACGTTTTTGGAATAAAAATTAATATAAGACCATGTACAGTATTATTTTGGTGGAAACACGGTAGCCTTATGTACAGAAATTGGTCAGTAAGAGACACTAAGTTGGCGTCATTTAATGAAGACACTGGGCTCCACTCTACCAACCTGCAATCTCACTGACAGCAATGTAGTGGAGCTAGAGATTGCTGGATCAAAGCCCTGGGGTTAGCAGTGACTATGATATCAAAATTGGGGAAGGAGTACGACAAGGCTGTATATTGTCCCCCAGCTTATTTAACTTATATGCAGAATACATCATGCGGAAGGCTGGACTGAAGGAATCCCAAACCGGAATTAAGATTGCCAGAATATCAACAACCTCCGATATGCAGATGATACCACTCTGATGGCAGAGAGTGAAGAGGAATGAAAGAACCTTGTAATGAGGGTGAAAGAGGAAAGTGCAAAAAACGGCCTGAAACTCAACATTTAAAAAACCAAGATCATGGCCACTGGTCCCATCACCTCCTGGGAAATAGAAGGGGAAGATATGGAGGCAGTGACAGATTTTACTTTCTTGGGCTCCGTGATCACTGCAGATGGAGACAGCAGCCACAAAATTAAAAGACACCTGCTTCTTGGGAGGAAAGCGATGACAAACCTCGACAGCATCTTTAAAAGCAGAGAATCACTTTGCCAACAAAAGTCCGAATAGTCAAAGCTATAGTTTTTCCTGTCGTGATGTATGGAAGTGAGAGCTGGACCATAAAGAAAGCAGACCGCTGAAGAACTGATGCCTTTGAATTGTGGTGCTGGAGGAGGCTCTTGAGAGTTCCCTGGACTGCAAGGAGAACAAACCTATCAATTCTAAAGGAAATCAACCCTGAGTGCTCACTGGAAGGACAAATCCTGAAGCTGAAGCTCCAGTACTTTAGCCATCTCATGAGAAGACTCCTTGGAAAAGACCTTGATGTTAGGAAAGTGTGATGGCAAGAGGAGAAGGGGACGACCGAGGACGAAATGGCTGGACAGTGTCTGCGAAGCAACCAACATGAATTGACACAACTACGGGAAGCAGTGGAAGATAGGAGGGCCTGGCGTGCTCTGGTCCATGGGGTCACAAAGAGTCAGACACGACTAAATGACTGAACAAACAAACGAATGATATCATCTGTCATGCCCCTCCCGGGTTTCCTTGTTTCCTTCTGAGTGTAGCTGCAATATTCTCAGCAGAAGGCAGAGAAATTAATTTTTCCTAGGAATGGCATGGTTTGCCTTACATGGGCAGTTAAAATCTATTACCTTTAAAGAAGACTTGTTCCTTGTTTGCTGAAGCAGATTGATCCAGCTGCCCACATTGTTGGAGGGGGTGTTATTCAGATGAGCACTTTCAATTTACCACTACAATACACAATATGTAATGTGTATTTTGAGAATACTCAATGAGACATAAGTTTAATTGCTATCAGCAGATATACAGATAAATTTAAATTACAACACTGGGCAGCCATTGCATGAGTAAACTCTTTTCTGTGATAAATTTAGAACTTATTATCCATAGTTTATACCATATAGCTCTCTTAGTTATACCAAGGAGCAGGTTCTCAGCTCCTCCGTTATACAAGGATTTTTTTTCTCAGTTATCCTTTATGAAACACGGCGTGAGCGGCCTCAGCCGCTGTATCCATGATGAGGCAGCAGGATTGGTTAAGCTTTACTGGGCTCAGCATGCAAAGAAAAGAAAAAACAGTGTCTCTGTAGTCCTTTGCAGGATGGGGCCTCTAGCCCCAAGCAGCAGGGATGGAATTGGTGGCTTTCTATCCTTCCAGTCCTTCCAGGGCTGAGAGAATATTCTGTCCCAGCCCCTCCTGTCTCCGAGGGAGTTACTTCACTCTTGTGGCAGCTCATCTTAGCTGAAAGGTCCAGGCTGTTAAACAGTCTTTGCCTGTATTTTGAACTCCCCCAGCGTGGCGTCCAGCAAGCAGAGGAGGCCGTGCAGCACCAGCTGTCCCTGGGAGCTTCTATCTTTCAACTTGCCTTCAGATAAGCCAGATGCAGGCCTCTTAGAAGCTCCTTTCAGCATCTCCCCCAACAGACTATTTTCTCTCTTCTCCGAAGGTGACAGAAACTCCCAGACATCCTCCCAAATATCCAATTCCTCCCACCCCCCTCCTTGCTCACTCGCCTCTATATCTACCACAGCTACAGCTGTTTTTCTGGGGGTAGGTTTAGGGCCTCCACCCTCATCTGCCTCAGGTGTTTCCTTGAAGGCCAACACCTTTTCTGCCGTTGCTGAGGGGGCCTGCCCACGCTGGCACTTATTTCCTTCCTCGCAGCCGGCTGTCACTGGCTCACACACAGTAACTTCATCTTCCTTCATTTCTCTTCCTTTGCATCCTTCTCTTTCCTGGCAGTCTCTTACTTTCTTGAATAGTTCTGATTCTCCTTTCCCTCTTTCATAGTTTAGAACTACTCTCTTCCCCCCCCCCCAAGTGAAGACAGCTGAATGGCATCACCTTCAGATTGTATTTCAGTGTATAAAACTGCAAGACCAAATTTGAACATAGTTTCTTGGCCACATGAATAAGAATGACAACATGGAATTCTAATTATTGCCATAAAAATAAACTATTTTAATAGATATATAAATAAAATGTTACAAGTATTTTTTTTCCTGTTCACTCTTCGTCACTCTTCCTTAAAACATACATGGGTTTGCTTGTATAAAGAAAACTTGACTAACAGATTACACAGCAAAATAATCACCTTGCAAACAAACAAGAATGAAGTGATGCACCTGAATACCTCCTCCTTTTACAGCTATGTTTTTTTTACAGTACTTTGAAATAAAACACTATTATCTGAGATACAAGGACAGACTACTCACATGGAAGCCACAGGAACAGAATGCTAGTAGTAAGCTTGTAGGTCTGGTTTGGTGAATTTCTGCTTTTGTTCTGCTTATAACATTGGTGTCCTTTTAATACCTTTTTCTTATGACAGATACTTATGGTTGACATCTGCCACTAGAGTCACAGACAGCTCCACTAGAGCTTTAATGCTTATACGGTGCTACCTTATCTGGACATTCTCCTCAGTTGCAATAATTGTATAGGGAACTCTTATTGAAGGGTATGGGGAAATCCATTTGCTCTCCAGAGTACAGACAGGCCTTTGGGTCTGAACATTGCTATACAGGGCCACCAGAAGCCATTGTGCTATTCAAGGAAAAGAACAAGATGGCAATACATGACACACACAATCCAATCCATGGGCAAAAACTCAACAGACTGGTAGCTGAATCTTTCTGTAACACTGCTGATGAAACAGCATCACCCCACTGTACGGAAACACAGAAAAATAGCCTTGGAACTGGAAGGCTTTGCTTTCTAGTACTGTGCTATTCCCTCCCAGCATTTTGATTTCTGAGATAGCTGCTTTCTTTTGCTTAATGATATGGCTGGTCCTGTCGTGCCTAGCAAGCACTACAGGTGCTTAATTCACCCAGACGCTATGGAAATGCTTTAGAGCATCAGTGCTTGGGGTATGGCATTATATATGTCTGGAATTCTTTGCTGTTACATATGGATACTTTATTAATATCAGCAAAGGTTGTGTGCACACAAGCCAGCTCAGGATTTTGGTCTACATCTTTCTGTAATTATAGCCATGTACTAGCAGCTTTGTATGTGTGTGTATAGCTTGTTTTTACTGGAAGGGACTGTTGCCTGGCATATTCTGGGAAGACGGGAAAATCCTTTCCATTTGAAAGCCAGGCAACATTTAATAAGAAGCAGCTTTTTCACAACTAATTCAGGCTATTCTAGTAGCCTAATGTTTGACTACACTTGACCAACTCTATATGAGAAGGCAACTTACACTCATGTCAACATTTTGCCTCTTTTTGGTCCTTACTTTCTCTAATCAATAGAGAACATTTATAATTTTCCAAACAGTAACTAATATAAACAGGTGCATTTGAGTGTGTGGTCTTGTCTCATTTGCTGTATAAGCTCACCTTCAGAGACCGTAAAGTAATGGAGGTAAATCCCCTTTATATAGCAGAAAAGGTAGTTCATCAAGAATGTTTTCTGGATCTGTAATGATATAAACTGCACCTTGCACATCTTCCTGTCACAATGCAACACCAAATAAACATAACACAGTGCAAACATTGCATTATAACTGTGATAGCCCATTTGAAAATTATCTCACATAATGTTTTTTGTTAGTTTAGCAATGGCAGCCTGAGCCTGAACATTTAACTCAGACGACTGACATTGCTTTTTGCAAAACCCTTCCAGGTTAAGTATGCTTAGGATGACAGCATAAGCCGTCAGCAGAAATTATCCACCTGCAAAGCAGCTTAATGAATGCCCCTTTCTCTGATGAGGTTTCTTCGTTTTATTTTTCTTTTGTTTATTCTCTGCTTTATTTTTATTTGGTTTCTTCTTCTTCTTCTCCTCTTCTTTGAACCAGGGCCCCCAAACGCCTCCATTAAAATTGGGGTTACTCCTCGGATCTTTAGGTGGATATCGAACAGGCACAGCTGTCTTATTGAATTGTGAAAGCCTACGCAGCAGTTGCTTTACTACATCTGGATACTTACTGGAAAGATCCACTCGCTCATATGGGTCAGCTGTGATATTGAACAGCCACACTGTTTTACCAGCTGTCCACGAAGCCCGCTCATTGTGCCAGCGACTCGGGCCAACATTACTAAATGATTGAGGAGGGACCCAGTCACTATACCCTGGGTTTCCTGTCAAGAGTTTCCAGTGGTTGAC
This sequence comes from Pogona vitticeps, assembly GCF_051106095.1. NCBI lineage: Eukaryota > Metazoa > Chordata > Lepidosauria > Squamata > Agamidae > Pogona > Pogona vitticeps. The sequence continues at coordinate 27,607,434 of NC_135787.1, forward strand.
ACGTATTGCTGATTGAATTGCTGTGTTCCATATTCCAAAGCCCGCTGCCCAGGACCCATTCTTGGCTTTGGTGTAGATGGGATCAATGTTGTGTAAAATATCCATTCTGGGAGACCGTCTGCCTTCACTTATGGTCTCCCACACATCATAGCCGTCCAGCTGGGTGTCCTCATCAATCTGTCCTTCTGCTAAAGTGATCAAAGTAGGAAACCAGTCGGTTATATGTACAAGCTCCTTGCACACCCCACCCTTATTTTTTAGTAGAGGGCTATGAACAAAACCAACTGCTCGAATTCCCCCTTCCCAGTAAGTCCCCTTGCTTCCTCGGAGAGGCCAGTTATTTCCACCTGCTGTTGGCTGCCCTCCATTGTCTGAAGAATAGATGATGATGCTGTTGTTATAATAACCATACCTTTTTAATGCAAGTGTCACATTGTTGATAGCTTCATCCAAGCATGCCAGCATAGCAGCATATCTGCGCCTGTTTATGTTATTTATTGATCTGTAATGTTCATAATATTTGCCTGGTGCCTGAAGTGGTGAATGAACAGCTTGGTATGCAATGTATAAAAATATAGGTTTCCTGGGGTTGTGAGAGGATAGGATTTGTTGCACTTTCTGCGTGTACATCTGTGTTGAGTACATGCCATTGTCATGATCCCAAGCAGCATTGTCATTCTCATATAAGTCATAGCCACACATTCGAGGGCTGTCACATTTGTAATGGGTATAATAATCACCACTGCCCAGAAGAGAGCCAAAAAAAGTATCGAATCCCCGCTGTGTCGGCATGCATTCTTTGCGGTAAAAGCCCAAGTGCCATTTGCCAACCATGTGGGTGGAGTAGCCAGCTTCCTTCAGCTTCTGAGGTAGAGTTACATTATCCAAGGGTAAACAGTTAGGCTGTGTGGGCCTTATGACCGAATGCTGGAGGCCTGTATGGATTTGATACCTGTAACAGACAAAATGAAAAGAAGAAATTGCATCTTATACAAAAGAGAAGAATGCATAAGTATCACATGTGGAGACGATATGAGTGCATAAGCTTTCATGAAGCACAATTCTATGCATGTGTATTCAGAAGTAAGTCCTGCTATTCCAACATTGAGTTTTAGGAATATAATGAGAAATATTAGGTAGAGATTCACTCTAAACAACTTGGGCTTACAAAGGGCAAATCCCTATTAGTGGTAATTTGTACGTCACTACAAAAAAAACTGGAAAGGTTGAATTTCAGAGAAATCAAGCCACTGTCAACTAAGAACGCTCTAATCAGTTGCCTGAACTACCAGTTAGCATGGTCTGACATGGTTAGCATTTCTATGTAGATAATTTTAAAATTATTTTAAATTCTATTTCCACAAAAAATACATTCAAGATACATTCTTACAGAGTATTTTAAAATACAGCAAAATCCTTTCAAGCTGCTTAAAGCCATGTATCTCTTTTTTCCCATTTATGAAACATGGGTGGAACAACCTCTTGACATGAAGAATATACTACTGTGATCGTACTATTTCCGAGCTGCTGGTACTTTCCATTCAGTTCCACCCAACACTGGGATGTACCTCTACTCCTTCTAAGCAACAGGATGTTACTGAATAGCATTTTAAGGGCTAGGCACTAAATACCCATTAACTGCAGTCAGCATTCTTCATATCCCTGCCATATGGCTGTGGTTAAGTAGCACCACCGTCTATAAATGTTACTTTCCTTTATTTAGTATTTTTTAAAAGTTTCTTGAAGTTTGAGGAAGGCCAAGGCAGAGATATATTAGCAATTGCTGGAGACTAATACAGTGCAACTCCCTTTCCAGAGCATTCAACCGCATCTACCTCAGAGAAAATAAAGCCTCATCCTCTTATTCCTGTAATTTCTAAGGACAACAGAGCAACCCCCTATCTTTTTGAGTGTCTGCCCTTCTCTGCTTCTTTTGGGCACTCTTAAAATATATCATCACCTTATACATATTCTACACAAATATTAGGGGAGGGGAATCTATTGCAACTCCTAGAATCCAGGTGAGACTGATAAACTTTTCGTTCCCACAAGTTAGTTCTCCAGACTTTGGTTTTCCATCTGCCTCCTCTGCATAAGATTTACCTAGCTGACTACTGATCCACATTTAACTAATTTACTTGCACTGAGGAAAATATATAGTATTCATTTCTTAACCTGAAAGTTATAAATCTGTAGTCTAATGTAGCAAACACACACATACACACACACACACACACACAGAGAGAGAGATTCCCACAGCACTTTAAAGTCTACTACATTTAATGTGACATAAGATCAGCATACTACAGTGGATCATATAGCATCACTGGATCTTCAAACTTCACTTTGTAATAATGGGGTACATTCAAGTATGCCTGTCCATGAACAGAACAGACAATGCCGGTGGAATAGCTCCTTCTTCCTTTGCAGCCTGCAGAATACAAAAATATGCTCCAGAGGTTTGGGGGAATCTTCCAGGGCATATTAGGAGGGCTATAGGGGATGAAAGAAGTAGAGGAGGCCACACTGTATGTCAGATGGACACAATTTATTTCCCCCTCCACCAC